>NC_088791.1:276787341-277387341 GCF_011386835.1 Chrysemys picta bellii | reverse complement strand
AAACTTGCAGAATTTTGAAATTTTGTGCACAAGATTTTTAATTTTTTGGTGCAGAATGCCTCAGGAGTACTGCTTATTAAGTGGAATGTCACATACTCTGAAGGCACTGATTCAAATGTAGGCAGGGTTGGCCTGTGGTCTGACCTCCATCGTCAAGTTAGATAAATAGAATTCCATGCAGTTTACTGCACAGATTTCTCAAACCTGGATTCACATACTTTGGGATAGAGTCTCAGTTGCACCACTACATGAAAATAATTGTACAGTATAAGAAATGTGCACTGCAAAATATACCTAAAGCATACTAAAGAGGAAGTATACTTGCCAAGGAAAACAATATATGTCCATATATAAGGGTTTGCCATTAATTTCCAACATTAAGCCTTTCAATAATTATATCACTACGTAACCATGTTTTCTTATTGATATTGTCTCAGTCCTTCCTCTCCTAATTGCTCTCTTGATACTCCTCTCATAGTTTCATATTTAATATTAGCATGTAAATGCCTCAGAATCTGGGAGGCAAACAACAGGCATTAAAGTAACAATCAAACCTTGGCTCTTTTTTTTCTTCAGCTGACATATATATCCAACTATTATAAACATCTCTACTTTTCTGTCCAGCCCAAATAATCAGATAACAGCAGCATTATGCCTCCTCATATATGGATTTCAGAGATCCTGGAGAAGGCGCTCTGTGCTGATTGAACTTCTTCCAATCTTAAGGAAGACTCATGTTTTCCCAATTAATTGTGAACTTCAGAGAACTCTAGAATCCTAGCCAGTTCTTTTCGTTTAGGCTGCGTCCACACTTAGAATTTCTGACACCATGCAATGTTTTGTTTGTTTACTGAGTATAAACTGTGGGCAGAAGCTGCACCTAAGAAAAATTATTCAGTATAAGAGAGATTTAGGTATGGGGCAGACTCTATTGGTGATGGGGAAATAAACATTGCTGGATGGACAATAAGCATCCTTTGAAGACCTACCTCCTGTATAGGCTATGCAACAGAACCAGCAAGATATTTGCAATAGCGCCATCTAGTGACACCCATTTATGTAACACATGCCAGAAAAGTTTTTAAATTCCTGGAAGAGAAAAGCTCATTCCCGAAGTATTTATAAACTTTAGAGAAAAAGGATTACGGAACTTTCTCCTGTGCAGTTTGTAAGACTTCCTTCTGCTAAATTTAAAATCTGCATTCAATGATAAAAATTTTAATACAGAGTTGGTTTCCACATTGAAAACTTTCTTTGAATATTTTGCTATTGTTTGTGCCATAATTAGTCTAGTGACTCCCAATGTTATCCAAAGTCACATACAAGAAGCTAAGGTTTTAAATGGCTAACTCAGTTCTCTGTTTTGAACATCCCAATTCTGCAATCACACACGTGCCTTTTCAGCACACAGAAAGCTAATGTTGATTTTTTTTCAATTTAAACTGTTTAAAAAAATTAATTAAAAGAATAAATTGCACAGGTCCTCTACCAAAATTACAATAGATCCTATAATGCCATTTATTAAAATCCATGCAAAAGAAATGGAAGAGTCTTTTCTTAAGCCAGACGTTTGTAAATGTTTGTCTGCCATCTAGTGGAGTATATTCAACACAATTTCCAATTATATTTATGATTTCCTAATCTTTTTCATTCTCCTTTTTTAATTTATCAAAAGGCCTCTTCAAAAATATAGAAAATTAAAAATAAAATTGAAATCTCCCCCTCCCAATTGTTTAAAATGTAATGAAGGATAAATATCAAGTTTTGGTTGGTGTAACTACCCAATGCCATTGAATGAAAAGGTGGGGCTACACAGCCCTCTAACTTAAGTTATGTTACATCAGTTAATTTTGTGGGGATAAAGGATAGGAAAGGATGCACATGTTGAAAAGTGGGGATAGGGATAACCACATAAAACACTGTTTCTTCTGTGTCTGAAATTCTTCAGAAAATAGATCTGTATTTTGATCAGTTTAAACTTATACATTAAGGCTAATTCTGACTCATATATCTAGTGTTTAATTTTAACACCCTTACCAACAGCACAATATAATTAAAAGTCAAAGCAATTAAAAACTTGTTGAAAACCAAAGTTAACAGAAACAAAGACATCTCAGCTCACTGAGATCCCTCTGATGTGTCTCTTAATGCAAGGAGTCTCACACACTTATGCAAATAAAATCTCACTCAGACATGTGTGGACACTAGGACTGAACAAAAGCTTTCCATCAAAACTGTTTTTCAGTGGGAAATTGAGTTTTCAGCAAAACAATTTTTTGTGAAAAATCTCTGCTTTCCATGGAAAATTTTGAAATTTTATAGAAAAAAGGAACACCCCACATTTTTTGCCATGCCTTCTGCCCTCACTAAGAAAGGAGAAAGTGCTGTTATCATGGGAGTTGTAGTCCATCCAGATGGCCTGTTCCATAGAAGAGAATGAGAGAGCAAGGCACCCCAACTACAACTCCCATGAGGACTGGCAAAGTGGTTTGGAATGAAAATATTTCATTGTATGCCCAAAATATTTTGATTTTTTTGTATTTGGACAAAAACTCAAAACTTTTCATGGGGGGGAAACCCCTATATTCTGACCAGCTCCAGTGCATAGATTTTGGCACTTCTAGTAACAATTGCAAGAGCCAATGAACCTGGTAAACTAAAGTCACTTGTTTGTTTCCCTCTAAATATTAATACATAAAATGAGTATAAGATTATTTACCCACCTCATTATGTTATTGGGAAGTTTGTTTAATAAGTATTTGTAAAACAAATCCTCAGACACATGATGATATAGAAATGTCAAATACCATTTCTGCAGCAGGAAAAGAGATTTTCGGTATATGCTATAAGCAGTAGCACTGAAAGCATTAACTTACGACAGCAAATGATCTAGATGTCCAGCCTTTAGACCTCACCATCATACCAAAGGAGAAAAAAAGGAAATTGGCTGAATTTAATTGATTTTGCTTCATATAGCACATCAAGAAATGGGAATTATAGAAGCCAAGAGAAAAAGCTAACACCATCTGCAGCTTCCCAAGTGGCTTTCTATGAATATGATGGGCCATAGCAACTTCTTGGGGAAGCTGAAACTGCGTATCCAAAATAGCACAAAGTGGGACATTCTCAGTGCTGGTTTATGCCCTATGCTATTTCACGAGCTTCAGTGTGACTGCATAGAGTGTAAATCAGTGCTGAATTTGGCCCAACATGACTAAAAATACCATGGTAATTGAAAAGTCATCCACCTAGGGCAAAGAGTCAACCAGCCATTGATGGAAATGGATTGGCAGATTTAATTCTGAAGTTCTTCCAATAGTGAAGTGTACACTCCTAGGTATCATGTTAACAATATGAGCCATATTATATGTATGTGCAATGGATATTTGTATGCCCAATCCATACACACGATTATTGTTGTGGTATGCAGAAATGGATAGTTATTTATCTAACTTGTTGAGTCATTACTAAACCGTCACTGCCTTCACTCAGCACCACACAAGCCATAAAGCCAAACAAAATGTCCTACTTGAACTGGAAAAGCACTTGATTTGAAAATTATCTTTATTTGACTTCATATTTTTTAACAAATGAACGGGGATTAGTTAGATTTCTTTCTTTTTTCTATATTATCTATATTGAAGATTTATCTGGATATTTTTGCTCATACCCTTATTCAAAAGACCTGCAAGGCCACTCCAGTATCTTCCTTTAAATCGTTCCTTAAAACCCACCAATACTACAAAACACTTGATGATAGTTAGGCAGCTGGTGTGCTGTGACCACTGCTTATTCCACTGTTTATAATAGTTTTACTGTCCTTTTATGCCCCACCCCTGTCTGTCTGATCTGTCTGTCATGCTTACTCATTATCTCTAGTATTAAACTTAGGGCATGTCTACACTGCCCCACAGTCCAAACTACAGAGGTCTGAACAGCAGTGCGAACAAAACTGCTGCGCTGTAACTCCCCTGTGTGGATGCTGTGGGTGCGAACTTCACCAACTGCAGTTAAGAAGAACTGGGTGGAATGTTCGATGGGCATTATTGGCAGGGACGGCACATGATGGTCTATAGCTCAATGCACTCTCACTAAATCTGCAACCTTCAAGGATAAGAGATCTTAAAAGTTAAAGGAGTTTCACTTGTGTGCTCACCAGACATGCCCTAATGAACTAAGAGCCAGGAGTGGGAATCCTATACAGACGGTATCTTTAGAGAAACACAACATCATAACTGACACCTTTCCACAGAAGGCAAACCATGACACAAGTGCAGCTGTTGTTTAATTAGACCAGTGGTTCCCAAACTTTAACAACCTGTGAACCCCTTTCACTAAAATGTCAAGTCTCGCGAACCCCCTCCTAAAAATGAATATTTCCAGGGATTTTCTCCTTTACCTGAGTATAAATTATAAAAGCAGTGATCTTGGAAATATAAAATTTGTTTTTATGACATGCTTATTACACACTATTTGTTATTAATTATTAGTTATCATTACAGTATTTTTATTGCATTATGAAAACGGCAACACTCTTCCAAGATCTCACTTTTGTAGCTTGTATCACTTTGAATAAGCCTGTTATAAGACAAGGCTCCTATGTTTCAGATGTGAAACATCATGAAGGCATTTAAGAAGCCAACTCAAAGAGTTCCTCCTACACAAGCATTCAGGTCTTGAGCAGTCCAGGCAAACAATGCACGTTACAACAAAGCTTAAAATTGTTCATAATAATTTTAAAAACAATACTAGCTGCCTATATAATTTTAAAAACAGCAAAAAATATCCACCTCCCTTTCCATTTCTTATAAGGAGTCTTGAAGTTTAAATCTCCTCAGTGTGATAGCAATGCTTGCTTTGATCTGCTTAGCTCTTGGAAGTCCAGGGGCTCCAGGCTGCTGGCCCCATGCTGCCCAGGATCCCTAGGGACATCTCTGACCGCCATTAGAGAATTTTTTCCCAAGAACCCCCTGTAACATTTTGCGAACCCCCAGGGGTTCACGAACCCCAGTTTGGGAACCACTGAATTAGACTGAGCATGTGGCTTGGGAGTCAGGAGATGTGGCTTGTTTCCAGCTCTGTGACCTTAATCTCTCTGTGCCGCAGTTTCCCATCTGTAAACTGGGGATGACTATATTTACCAGAGGAGGCTGGGGCCCAAAATAAACAATGGAGCTGGTATTAGAACTTCCCTTTCATCCTTCCACAAGGTTTCACTGGTCATTTTAACCTCAGGGGCAGAGAAGCTCCTGTTCATTTCAGCTACAATGACAATTCACTAGATTGTCACAGGTGGTTGGCTACAGTATAAAACCCTCATGACTTGAATGTGCAGCTTGAATGTCGCCAAAGGCTTTGGTGGCGTGATAAGATTGCTTATGATGGCTACAAATAGCCAGAATATATCCGGCCAGAACCCTAAGGACCTAGCTACAGATTGATCCAGGTGGCACTAGAGCTACAAAGAGGCTACATCCCTTTGGCGGGTAGTGAAGACATACCCTTAGGAGTAGGCATGGGGCACACTCTGTTCCCTCAGGCAGAGCAGAATGTAGCAGCCTGCCTGCTTAGTGAATTGTTCCCATTGTCTTTGTGAATTCCCCCAGGAGTATAAAACAAGTGTAAAAGTTTTAAAGCTCCTTTACTTTGCCAGAGTGGTGTAAAGGACAATATGGCCTTATAAATGCTTATGGTGCTTTAATGATTAAAACTGGTTTAAATTTTTGGACTGAAAAAATTTCCTATCAAAATCTGCTCCATGAACTATTTGCTACTGACCTTTCTAGGGATGGTCAGTAGCCAATATAAATTGTCAGTTTCATTTCCCAGCCCTCACTTGCTCTTCAGTTGTTTATGATTAAGGCTAAGATTTTGTCATGGTTATTTTTAGTAAAAGTCATGGACAGGTCACAGGCAATAAACAAAAATTCACAGAAGCCGTGACCTGTCTGTGACTTTTGCTGCTGCGGCTCCATGGTTTCCCCAAACCACTGTGGTGGCTGGGAGCTATGGGGTTCCCCTTCCGACAAGGGGGCTGGGAGATCCAGGGTGACCATATTTCCCAAAGAGAAAATGGGATACCCCAGCCACTTGCCCGAGGCATCCCCCTCCCACCATGCAAGGCTGTTGCCTGTTGCTGGAACCCTGAGGAGGGCCTCCTCAGGAGTCTGTCACCTGTCACTAGAATTTTGCAGGGGGCCCCGTCACTTGTCGCTGCTGTCGCCCGTTGCTGGAACCCTGACTGGCTGCCAGCTCCAGAGTCCTGCAGCCCCTGGGGCTGAAGCAGAGAATGTCAGGGAGGTCTCTGGAAGTCAAGGATTTCGTGACTTCCATGACCTCTGTGACATAAACGCAACCTTATTTATGATGTAACACCATGCATATGGCTAGATATATTTGTTGACTAATAACTAGAAATAAAGGGTCAAACCTACCTACATTACTATTTGGCAAGCGGGTTTGGGGATTTCCTCCAATGCTCCCAACTCCCATCCTCCATCATTGTATTGTAGTTTAAATAAGTTACTGAAATAATTGAAACCGGAGAGATTATATTGTGTTATTTTGGCAAACAAAATATGCAGATGTTTGCAGAATTTTGAAAGATTGTGTGCAGAATTTTTAATTTTTTGGTGCAGAATTTTTAATTTTTTTTGCACAGAATTCCCCCAGGAGTACTTAAGTGCAGGGACACCTTAGGGCAGCACTCATTAAGTTCAATGCTGATGGGACCTGTTCATGGCTGCCAAAGGCACCAGCTCACTTACTGTAAAAGCGCCGAAGAAGGCAACAGTGAATGCTGCCCTGAATAAAATGGCCTCCCTCCCACAGCTGCATACCCACAGTAGAGTCTTTAATAATCCTGTCAGGGTTTCCACCATTAGGCATAACCTGTCAGCCCTCCTGCAACCACCCCTCCTGGGTCATCCTCCTAAAAGCTTCTGTATTACAAAATGCCTACATGGGTCTGGGAAACCCGCCAGCCTACTCCCATAGGACAGGCTCAATAGCCAGCCAGAGATAGTGGAAGGAGTCAACCCACAGTAGGTCAAAGACACTGCATATCACATGACCTGGTATATATAGATATGGGCCACTCACGACAAAGCCCTCCCTGTGCCCTTCTTTCCATGAACTCTGTAAGGCTGGTTTATAGGACCTCAGATTCCCCAGGGCAACCAAATCCTAGATTTGTCCCACAGCTGTCATGAGTGAAGGGTCCTGAATTGTTGGGGCATCACCCACGAATCTCTGCTGGCAAGCAGGCCAAGTTCCCAGAATCTGTTGTCCTGAAATTGAGATAGAGCACCAGCAACACCATTATCCACTCCCAGGACAGGCACTGCATGAAGAAGGATGTCAAACGGAGACCTTCACCAGCTTCATTACCCAAGCAGTCTTAGCCAACTGTCTATTTACAATATAAACCATGAATTAGTTGTTGCACCAGAAACAGACTTTTTTGTTCTGAAAGTTCTCTCTCCAAATAGTGACTGCCACCAGTATGGGGAGGAGGGGAATCAAGGAAGGTGATATCTCTTGTAGTTCACTGAGCACCCAGTTTTCTGGCTATCTCTGTGCATACATTTCACATTGAAAGTAAACCCCAAAACCTATGCCTCTGAGATGTTGGACTGTGGACTAGTCATTCAAGACTCAGTTGCAGGCAAACTCCATATTGAAATTCCCATTAAACTCCCAGGAATCTTTCCCACACTTCTAAATCTTCCCTCATTTCCCTCATCATGCTCATAATGTGGTGAGGTTTTTGCACTCCAGAGGAGGCCAACACAAGATGGGGCACAGAATGCCCAACTGGGAACCATTGCCTGACATGCAAAATGTAAGTGTCCCATGACCACTGGTAGGTCCTTCCATTTAATTTTTTTTGCCCCTTTGAGTGCCCTGACTGAGTTCAGCTTCTCTGCAAGTAACCTAGAAAAACCCTGAACTGTGTCCAGTTCAATGCTCAGGTATGTTAAACTTTGGGTAGAGCCTTCCGTCTTCTCCGTTGGGGAGGTGGGGGAGCTGAGGCACTCAGCTAGGTTCTGGAACACCTGAAGCAAGTACACACAGTTACTTATCCCTAATTTTCCTGCAATAAGTCATCAAGATAGTGCCGCACATGATGCAGGCCAGGCTTGCATACAATCGCCCACTCCAATATGGAGCTGAATCTTTCACAAGCAGCACATGACACTGAGCATCCCATGGGCATGGCTTTATCAGAATCGTAGTGGCCCTCAAACTGAAACCCAACCAAGTTAAAAATTCCTGGCATACATTGGGAGTGACCAAAATGCAGACCTGATGTTGCAGCTAGCTAACATCGGCCCAGGGCCACGCTTCTTAACCATGGCTACCTCAGCACCAAATGAGGAATATCTTTCTGAACACAGCTGGGGGGTCAATAGAGTCATTTACTAATGAGCCCCCAAAATAGGAAAAGTGATGGATAAGCCTGTATTACTCCTTCACCTTCTTTGGGACCTCACCCAGGGGAGATATATGTAATTCTGGCATTGGAAGGCACGGGACGGGGACTGCCACTCTCCCTGTTGCCACTTCCATGGTGATCTTTGCCCTCACTATATGCTTGAAGCCTTTAATAGACTTTAAGTTCTCTGCACAGGAATGGCACCTCACTCCCTCATATGGGATTTGAAAATGGGCTGAAAATCCATTTAATTAATAAACTGCATCTTTTTTGTTGGGGTAGTTCAATAACAAATTCCATAACACCTCTATCTTAATTGGAGCAGAAGCCGTCCCCTGTAGCATCTCCTGAAGCACTGAGTCCTTGCTGACTCACTTTCCTACTGTTGGAATCATCCTTTGTCCCCAGGATAGGAGAGGGCACTATGCTGACCCCTGCACCTCGTACTGCAGTGTTTACACTTGCATTGGGTGTGAAAACATTTCCCATTCATAGAATTATAGAATATCAGGGTTGGAAGGGACCTCAGGAGGTCATCTAGTCCAACCCCCTGATCAAAGCAGGACCAATCCCCAACTAAATCATCCCAGCCAGGGCTTTGTCAAGCCTGACCTTAAAACCTCTAAGGAAGGAGATTCCACCTAGGTAATCTATTCCAGTGTTTCACCACCCTCCTAGTGAAAAAGTTTTCCTAATATCCAACCTAAACCTCCCCCACTGCAACTTGAGACCATTACTCCTTGTTCTGTCATCTGGTACCAGTGAGAACAGTCTAGATCCGTCCTCTTTGGAACCCCCTTTCAGGTAGTTGAAAGCAGCTATCAAATCCCCCCTCATTCTTCTCTTCTGCAGACTAAACAATCCCAGTTCCCTCAGCCTCTCCTCATAAGTCATGTGCTCCAGACCCCTAATCAGTTTTGTTGCCCTCCGCTGGACTCCCTCCAATCTTTCCACATCCCTCTTGTAGTGTGGGGCCCAAAACTGGACACAGTACTCCAGATGAGGCCTCACCAACGTCGAATAGAGGGGAATGATCACATGCCTCGATCTGCTGGCAATGCCCCTACTTATACAGCCCAAAATGCCGTTACCCTTCTTGGCAACAAGGGCACACTGTTGACTCATATCCAGCTTCATGTTCACTGTAACTCCTAGGTCCTTTTCTGCAGAACTGCTGCCTAGCCATTTGGTCCCTAGTCTGTAGCAGTGCATGGGATTCTTCCATCCTAAATGCAGGACTCTGCACTTGTCCTGGTTGAACCTCATCAGATTTCTTTTGGCCCAATCCTCTAATTTGTCTAGGTCCCTCTGTATCCTATCCCTACCCTCCAGCATATCTACCACTCCTCCCAGTTTAGTGTCATCTGCAAACTTGCTGAGGGTGCAGTCCACACCATCCTCTAGATAGGGATCGGCAACCTTTGGCCCGCGGCCCACCAGGGTAAGCACCCTGGCGGGCCGGACCGGCCCGTCCACCCGCCACGTCCGCAGGCTCGGCCGACCGCGGCTCCCACTGGCCGCGGCTCGCCGTCCCAGGCCAATGGGGGCTGTGGGAAGCGGCGGCAGCCAGCACATCCCTCGGGCCGTGCCACTTCCCGCAGCCCCCACTGGCCTGGGACAGCAAACCGCGGCCAGCGGGAGCCGCGATCCACCAAACCTGCGGACGCGGCAGGCAAACAAACTGGCCCGGCCCACCAGGATGCCCATCCTGGCGAGCTGCATGCCAAAGGTTGTCGATCTCTGCTCTAGATCATGAATGAAGATATTGAACAAAACCAGCCCCAGGACCGAACCTTGGGGCACTCCGTTTGATACCAGCTGCCAACTAGACATGGATTGTTAAATGCAAAATTAACATTCACTTTTATCTCCACATTTTGAAGCCGAGGTTTTAGCACAGGCAACCTGCTGTCTGTGAATGTCAGCTGGGTGGGGAGATAAGGAGTCATACACACCAGCTAAAGTTCCTGGTCCATTTTACCCCAGGGTAATTCAGGATCCTCTGTTGCCCTCTATCTAAATTCTCTGCCATACCTTAACCATGCTACGCTACCATATGTAGCATAAGCCTTTGCTATTAAATCCTTGTACTTGAACAAGGAAATACACCTCTTGGGGCTCCTCACACAAATTATATTTGTATAAATGCAATAGGTTGTGGACTAGTTTTCAAGAGTTTGTGGCACCTTAGGTCATCAGAGTTTGTCCTTGTCTTTTCTGTTCTCTTTGCCCCCTTCCTCTGTCTGCTCTTCCCTAAACAGTGAGGTAAGTAAATCCATGAACTCCCCCTTCCAAATCGTTTCCTTAACCCCTATAGACAGATCATTCTCCAGGGTCTGATCAGATCCCGCATATGATCCCCAGGAACTTAGCTGTCGTATCTCTCACCTGTGTTTCCTTAGGAATGCTGCTGCCTGGCAACAGGGGGTTCCTCCCTGATAGCTGTGTATCCCTTTGTGAGATATCAGTCCTGCCCCAAACCTCTGACAGTGCTACCCCTTTGTCTGAAGCACTTGCTTTCTCAGGCAGGCTTCCCAGACTGTGTCAGGAGTAAGGCTCCTCAGTACTCGACACCCTAACGCTCCAGAGCCACATGTGACTCTTCAGAAGTTAATATGTGGCTCTTTGTACAGGCACTGACTCCAAGGCTGGACCTTGCTCATGAGCACCAATGCTTGCAATCTCCTCCTTCATTATCTCGGGCCACTGGCAAACACCACTGACATATCCCAAGGAGACTCACTGGATACTGGGTGGATTATGGGAATGAAGCCTAGGCCCAGGGACTGTCATTCACTCCTCATTATCCTTATCCACCTCAATAAGACTCTGTCCCTTGCTATCGTCTGGGCTTAGGATGACCAGATGTCCTGATTTTATAGAGACAGTCCCAATATTCAGGGCTTTGTCTTATATAGGCACCAACTACCCCCAACCCCATGTCCCAATTTTTCACACTTGCTACCTGGTCACCTTATCAGGGCTTCTCTACACTTATAGCGCTGCAGTGGTGGCACAGCCCTGCCGTCAATATAGCATTATCTACACTGGGAGTTAGGTAGGTATAACTGCGTTGCTCAGTGGTGTGGATTTTCCATGCCCCTGAGCAATGGAGTTATACCAACATACGTTTGTTGTAGGGCTGTAGATTAATCACAGTTAACTCACGTGATTAACTAAAAAAAATTAATCGCAATTTTAAAAAATTATAGTGATCACACTATTAAACAATACCAATTGAAATTTATTAAATATTTTGGATGTTTCAAATATATCGATTTCAATTACAACACAAAATACCGTGTCCAGTGCTCACTCTATATTATTTTCATTACAAATATTTGCAGTCAAAATGATAAAAGAAACAGTATTTTTCAATGTACCCCATACAAGTACTGTAGTGCAATCTCTTTATCATGACAGTGCAACTTACAAATGTAGGGTTTTTTTGTTATATAACTGCACTCAAAAACAAAACAATGTAAAATCCTAGAGCCCACAAGTCCACCCAGTCCCTCTTGTTCAGCCAATCACTAAGAGAAACAAATCTATTTACATTTACGGGATACAATGCTGCCCACTTCTTATCCACAATGTCACCCGAAAGTGAGAACAGGCGTTCACATGGCACCGCTGTAGCTGGTGTCACAAGACACCTACGTGCTAGATGTGCCAAAGACCCACATGCCCCTTCATGCTTCGGCCACTGTTCCAGAGGACATGCTTCCATGCTAATGATGCTAGTTAAAAAAATAATGCATTAATTAAATTTGTGACTGTACTCCTTGGGGGAGAACTGTATGTCTCCTGCTCTGTTTTACCCGCATTCTGCCATATATTTCATGTTATAGCAGTCTTGGATGAGGACCCAGCACATGTTGTTCATTTTCAGAACACTTTCACTACAGATTTGACAAAATGCAAAGAAGATACCAAAGTAAAATTTCTAAAGATAGCTACAGTACTCAACCCAAGATTTAAGAATCTGAAGTGCCTTCCAAAATCTGAGAGGGACGAGGTGTGGAGCATGCTTTCAGAAGTCTTAAAAGAGCAACACTCTGATGTGGAAACTACAGAACCCAAACCACCAAAAAAGAAAATCAACCTTCTGCTGGTGGCATCTGACTCTGAAGCATGTTCATTTTCATTATCTGTCCGCACTGTTTTGGATCGTTATTGAACAGAACCCATTATCAGCATGGACACATGTCCTCTGGAATGGTGGTTGAAGCATCAAGGGACATATGAATCTTTAGCGCATCTGGCAAATAAATATCTTGCAATTTCAGTTACAACAGTGCCATGCAAATACCTGTTCTTACTTTTCAGGTAAACAAGAAGCAGGCAGCATTATCTTCTGCAAATGTAAACTAACTTGTTTGTCTGAGTGATTGGCTGAAGAAGAAATAGGACTGATTGGACTTGTAGATTCTAAAGTTTTACATTGTTTTATTTTTTTTAATGCAGGCATTTTTTGTACCTAATTCTACATTTGAGATTCCACTACAGTACTTGCATGAAGTGAAGTGAAAAATATTATTTTTGTTTTTTACAGTGCAAATATTTGTAATAAAAAATAAAAATAAAGTGAGTATTGTACACTTTGTATTCTGTGTTGTAACTGAAATCAATATATTTTAAAATGTAGAAAACATCCAAAAATATTTTAAAAAATGGTATTCTATTATTGTTTAACAGCATGATTAGTCATGTGATTAATTTTTGTAATCGCTTGACAGCCCTAGTTTGTAGTATAGACCAGGACTCAAACTCACCCTTTTTGTGCCTCCCAGAGACCTCTTGTACAAGGTTCAAGATCCCATCAGGGAGGAATGGACTTCTCTCACATCACCAACTGCAAAGTGAATTTGTCCTAGCAAAGGTCCTGGATCCGACCCATCTGCTCCCCTTGTCCTGTGACTCTTCTTTCACGTCAGTTTCAGACTATTGATCCTCCCTGATCTCTACTCCTGAGAAGACTGAGGACATCCTTCCCCAAGGCGCAACAATCTCACACTCAGAATTCTTGGGCAAAGCTGCCTGAATGAACCATCAGCCACCTCTAAGGCGACCTCTCTCAGTACCTCCAATAGGGCAGGGCTAGGTCCCTCAAATGCTTGCCGAAGGACAACCTTACCACCTATATTCTAACCCTCACTCTAACCCCAGGGGAGGGGAAGGGACTAGGTGTTCTGTCTCACTTCCTCAGAGTAACTCCTGGTGCAGGCACCCACAAACCTGCTGGTTGTTCTCTTAGCTGAAGCCCCACCAGCCCTTCCCCTTCCCTCTCCTGAAGTGGGACAAGGAGGGAGGCTTAGCAAGACATAAGGAGCCATGTGCTTCTATGGCAGCTGCAGCACTTCCATGGCATCCCCTTTCCCAGGCAGGAGGGGTGGGGTGGGGCAGTGGTGACAGATGCAACCCTCAAAGTCCTGCCCTGACTCATCACGGCTACCGCAGCAGCACCATGTGTCCTCTGCCTCCCTCACCTTGAGTAGGGAGGGTGGGGGGAGAGAGTCAACATGAAATCCCTCCCTACGGGGGTTCATCCTCTGGTAGAGGGCAGAGCCCGCATGCTGTGGGGCTGGGATCTGACCCCTGCAGTGGGGCAGAGACACCTCCTTCCCTTCCCCCTGCTGAGGCAGACCTGATACCTCTAGGGAGAATGGCCCCAAAATCCTTAACTTTAACTCCTCTGCATCCTGACCACAACTGCTGCTGCTGTGGGGTTGGTGAATAAGCTGCTGGAATGGAGCCAAAAGAGGCTCCACATGGCCAATACTCCAGGTTAAATCCCTGGAGCTGGGAGATGCAAACAATTGGCACTCCTTTTCCCTCAACTGGCTGATTTGTGCCAGTCTCTTTAAAGGGGTGGGGAAGAGCTACCTGGTGTACCTCAGCTAGAGTCTCTCACTATAAGGCATTGTTAACTGATAAAAAAAATGTAGGGCACCCCACCTATACCCTACCAAGGGCTCAAGGCATGACCTGGTCAATTTTGGTACCTGCCGTTTCCCACAGGGCTCAGGGCTCTACAGGTCTGCGGAACCTTTTCCCAGTGAGAGAGCCTTACACAGTTGTGCTCTAAACATCTATTTATTAACAACAGACACAGAATACATATACCAAGCAAATCTCTTATGCTCACCACTCCCAATATACAGACAAAATTAATCTGATGGCCAGTCAGGATCCTCTCGTCTGGGGGTTTCCGGCAACGCCCCTGCATGTCATGGTCATGCAGAGGGGTCAGTTTGTTTGTGCAGATGATCAGCATATATTCACTAGTCAGAGCTTATCTTATCTATTGTACCAATTCTTGGGGTCTTCCTGTTTCCTCCCTAAACTTCCCAATGCCTAGGTGTCTCTACTTTACCACCCTTGGTGTTAGAACTCTTGTTAGGGGCATTCCTGAGGTGGGGGCACTTTAGCAGCAGTGGAGCATTTTTTCCCTTAATTTTAGTGGTGAAATCCCCGAGTTTCACCCAAGGCTGGTTTAGTATGGGGTGAGTTAAATCTCAGGCATACAGCATGTTCTCTAATTCTCTAATCATTCTGGTGGCTCTTCTCTGAACCTTCTCCATTTATTCAACATCTTTCATAAATTGCAGACACCAGAACTGGACACAGTATTCCAGCAGTGGTTGCACCAATGCCAAATACAGAGATAAAATAACCTCTCCGCTTCCACTTAAGATTCCCTACAAGGCTACAATGAAAATAAAAATAAAGAGTAAGGGCTTGAGAACCTTTATATCATTCCTTGCTCTGCTGTGTTTTGTAATTATGTGAAATATGAGACGATATTATAAAATGTTTTCTTAAAACTGGAATTCATTGTGCATTCTGTTTTTTAAATAAGATCACAGTATATAATTTTGGGTGTGTTTGCTGGGATTCCATCATTTGTGTTCCTTTTTTATATTTAGAATGAAATCCTTGGTAAAGGGACAGCACATGGAAGCCACCAATCCTGCAGAGGCTTAACATTGAAGTCAACAGGACTACACATTCTGTATAAACTTAGACACACACATAAGACTCTGTAGGCCTAAAACTTCATAACTTACACTAACATTTAAAATAAAAATAAATAGGAAATAATAATTTATTACACTGGGATGTGGTAGAACTCAGCGAAGGAGTAAATCCAGCCCCTCATCTATAGGGGCTGAAGCCTGCAAGCTGCTGAGCATGCTCAACTCCCACTGGTTTCCATGGGGGTTAAGGATGCACAGCACCTAGTATGATTAAACCCTGGCTGCACAGGGTCATAGAATCATAGGCTTAGAAGGGATCACGAGGGCCCTCTAGTTTAACCCCCTGGCAAGATGCAGGATTTGTTGTATCTAAACCATGCAAGACAGATGGCTATCCAGCCTCCTTTTGAAAACCTCCAGTGAAGGAACTTCTACAACCTCCCAAGGGAGTCTCTTCCATTGTCCTACTGTTCTTTAGTTTTCCTGAGATTTTATCTAAATCTGCTATGCTGTAGTTGCCTCTTCTACTACCCTCTGTGGCGCAAGAGAACTTTTCTCCATCTTTTTTATGGCAGCCTTTCAACTATTTTACTCTTAATCTCCTCTTTTTTCCCCTTACCTAAGTGTTGCATCTTACATTTGGCTTTGTTGAATTTACTGTCTATAGCCCAGTTCTCCAATTTATCAAGCTCCCTCTGAATTTTAGCTGTCTCCTCCAAAGTGTTGTCCCCCCCTCGCAGTTTTGTGTCATCCACACATTTGATCATTATGCTCTTTATTCCTATGTCCAGGTCATTAATAAAGATGTTAAACAACACTAGACCCAGAACAGATCCCTGTGGAACCCAACTTGAAACCTCCCTCCAATCTGACATAATTCCATTAATGGTTACTTTGCAGTTGTTTAACCAATTATGTATCCACTTAATGGTGGTTCCGCTGAGACTGCATTTCTCCTGCTTACTTATAAGAATGTCATATGGAACTGTGTCAAAAGCCTTGCTGAAGTCCAAGTATATTATGGACAACGCTCCCCCTATCCACCAAACCAATCACCCTGTCAAAGAAGGAAATCAAGCTGGTTTGGCATGATTTGTTCTTGGTAAATCCATGCTGGTTGCTAGCGATTACCCCTTCGTCCTCCAGGTATTCACAAACGGAATGTTTTATACATTGCCCTGGTAGCTTCCCAGCTATTGAAGGCAGGCTGACTGGTCTATAGGTCCCTGGCCCCTCCTTTTTAAAGATGGGCACTATATTAGCCCTTCTCCAGTCTTTCGGGGCCTCTCCCGTCATCCATGAGTTTGCAAATATTATTGCCAGTGGCTCCAAGATTTCTTCAGCTAATTCCTTCCAGACCCTGGTGTGAATTGCATCGGATCCTGCTATCTTGAATTCAGATTGGTCAGATCTCTGACATGTCCTTTACTTATGCTGATCTGCATCCCTTTCCCTTTATTGTCTATGATAACTTTGCTAGTTGTCCAGTGATAGGTTATTTTTTGTGAGAAGACTGAAGCAAAGTAGGCATTGAACAGCTCTGCCTTCCTATCATCCTCCATTACCAGCTCACCTTCCCCACTGAGCAGTGGACCCACACTAGCCCTGCTCTTTCTTCCCCCCCCCCCGATATATTTGAAGAACCCCTTCTTGTTGTCTCCAACATTCCTTGCCAGCTGTAACTCATTCTTTGCCTTGGCTCTCCTGATTATGTCCTTACACGCTCACACCATTCTCATGTATACTTCCTTGGTGACATGCCCTTCCTTCCATTCCAAAAGTAGAGCAATTTAAAGCAAGGTTTAGTCCTCTGCAGGATTTAAAGGAAAAGTTCAGTATGTGCAAACTGTTTGCAGCATCAGAGGCTAAAATTGTATTTTTATTAAACGCTTTCTCTAGTGGCATAAAATCGTATTCACTTGAAACAAAACGGATTTGGTGCTAACAATAAAAGTTGTTTAGACTTTTAAAACATTAACCAGGTTATTTTGAATTTTATTACACACATTGACCAACATTTCAAAAATAGGAGCCTACTCTTAAACTCTTGAACGTATATTTGGGGAGTTAAAGTTTGAATTTTCAAAAGCATCAAAGTAGTTTAGAATCATGGAGAAGCCTCCTTGAAACACTTCTTCTGGACTTGAGAGAGTTCAGTATATTGGATTTATGCTGCAATGCTAATGAGGCCATGGACTTTTTTTTTCAGCATAGATGAGGACTTCAACTGTGAAATTGCTCCATAGAAAAAAATCTCGATCTAAAATCTGAAATTCTACCAACAATTAGGAAACTAAAGAAACAAATACAAAACACCAACTTTAGCAAGCTAAGACTAAAGTGAGAAATACTAAACTAACAATGTATAAATAAAAAACTATTTTTAAATTTAAAATTGTGATATTTTGGCTTTTAAAAAAAAAATCATGATTTTTATCTACCCTGGTTTCCTGACAGTGGAGTCAGTATAGGTCCATCGAACAGAGAGGACTGAGGAGAATGAATGTATATGGGGGCTACATGGTATATTCTGCAATGGTTGATTGCATTTCAGCAAGAGGAGAGTCAGGGACCTACAGGGAACAATGTTATGAGTAGGGCCCTACCAAATACACAATCCATTATGGCCAATTCCAGAGCCATAGGATTTGAAAATGTTTAAATCTGAAATTTCACAGTGTTGTAACCGTGGGGGTCCCGACCCAAAAGGGGATGGAAGGTGGCAAACCTGTGTGTGTGTGTGTGTGTCAGGGGATTGTCACCCTCACTTCTGTGCTCCCTTCAGAGCTGGACTGTCCCTCCCCTGCCCAGTGAGAGCTAGGAGCCCCATTTGCTGGGGCGCTCCCAGCAGCACAGGAAAGATTTGACACAACTCCACAAGAACTCCTCCAGCTGCAGGAACCTCTGGGGCTGCTTCCCAGTCCCAGAGTGTCCTGCAGCAGAGGGAGGCACCCGGAGGTGGGGCTCCTCCCCACCCCAGAGCAGCTGTGCAGGTCAGGGACAAGTACTCTCCCTCCCCTGCCCAGCCGGAGCTAGGATCCCACTTTGGTGGGGCGCTCCCAGCAGCATAGGGAAGATCCTACTCTGAATAACTGGAGTGAGTGCTACCTCACAAATATGGTCCTTAATGCCTACAAAGTGCTTTGGAAATGTAAAACACTAAGTATAATTAATATTATTGTTCAACTCTGCTTAAACAGAGAAAAGCTTTTGTAGATGTAAAATTAAAAATGCACTGCTCATATTGAAATTTTGACCATCTAACTGACCCTCATGACTGTCACTCATACAATGTTGTACTTTTAGTTGTAGCTGTGAGGAACCTTGTACCAGTCACAGAACTTAGCATAACATAGATAGAGAAAGACAACAATACAGCTGCAACTACCGTGGACTGAAATGTCTGAAAATATATGCATGAACAAAATTGCATTTAGATTGTTCATATTACATTTATAAAAGTATTGGTTTGTTTTTAAGCAGGCTAAGGACACACAATGATTAAAAGGTCTTTTTTTCTCTCACTGGTAATGGTAGTTTTATTTGCAATATGTATGCCACAATTCAGGAAAACTGCATCTCACCTGTATTTCTCCCTCTATGGTCCACCAAGAGCACCCAGTCCCAGCTCCTCAGCTGTGACTTCTCTTTGGCAAAGACCTTCGTCTTTCTGTCTCTTGACTGAGCTTTTTCCAGGCTACATAGTTCCCTACCAACACTGATATTCCCAACAAGCCAGCCAGCCCGAACAAGCCAGCCTCTGCACTTTGTTCATAGACGGAGAAGACAAAGCAATATAATTACTAGCAGTTATGAGTTAACACACAGCTCTTTATAAGCCCCTTATTCTTAAGGTGAACATGTTACAAAGAAGACATGTTTAAAAGAACCTACATGCATTCTCATAAGCATGCCAGAGATCACCCACAAAGTTCATCAAGGGCTCTGCTAGGGATCAGTCCTTCAAACCCCTAAAGGTGTTTTTCTATGGTTATAAGTTTGTAACAGCATTAGCTCAGAACAACCAATCACGAATAGTACAGTCTTTCCTTTAGACAGCTTAGGATTTTGATCTGTCTCGTGCAATAGATGAGCAGACAAAGGTCCCCTCTTCAGGGCACAGCTTCAAAAGGCTGGGTTTTTGCACAACTGGGGGAAGGAAGGAATTTTAATTCACCTCCCCCTAGATATTTCCCAGGAAATACACTTCATACATATTCTCCCAAAAGACCATTTGTGTCTGCCACATTGTTCAATATAGTCCTTTGATCATCCAGGCCTTTAACAATACATAACCTTTGCATTTAAACAATGAATTACAAAGATACCTAAACTTAATTCAATAAGGTAGGAAATTGTTATATCTGTCACAGTATATACCTAGAATTATAGAAGTCCAATTTGAATGGGATACTATTACATGGCTCTGTGGGACCTGGGGATGAAGTAATCTGTCAGCAAGGTGCTGGAAAGCACCTGTCTTCTCTATTCCTGACTGCAGACCTATCAGAGCTGGTGTTTTGGGCACGCTGCCATTTTTTGTGAGAAGCTTGTGAGAGTGTAAGCCACAGAGTGTCACAGTTGTTTAAATTCATTGGAGGACTGGGATCAGATTCTGAAGTCAGTCTCCTGAAGTGGGCAGACAGAAGCTGTTCAGATTAGAACTGATATGGAGGGAGTGGAAGCTCAGGTATTTAAATTTAAAACATTCTGTAGGATTACTCTTCCAATCTAGATGTAATTTCATGTTAGAGACCGTCAAGATAGACCATAGATGCCAGTCTCCAGAAACTCCATTCCCACAACCTCTCAAGAGACCCCTGCCCACTCCAGTCTACAGACAGAGTCCATATTTCTCCCACTCATTCCCTGACAGCAACAGCCAGTCACTTCAGCATCCTGAGATACCCATCAGCATCCACCAACTCAAGCGCTCTGAACACACAACAGCACTCCTAGACATCCAACTGCCTCACAGGCCCCAACCTCATAGTTGCCAATTGTGCAACTCCATGCCCTATCCCTACCTCTGCTTGGAGAAGGCTACATTGACAGTAAAATGATGTTGACCATATGCAAATTAGCTTGACATAATTTGCATAAAGCATCACACACAGCGTTGTGCAAATCTTGGTAGCTGTGAATGAAGGACTCCTGACCTTTACACTGGAACTTGGAAACTGTTGCCATTATTTTGTTTCATCCATACTGCCATTGCTATCAGCTTGCACTTGCTCTTCATACTGTCATTAGTCTAATCAAGCTATAAGCACTTGTCCTCCTGTCTCATCTCCTCCCCCAACTTTGCCCAGCCCTCAATTCCCTATCCTTACCAGTACCTTACCTATATTCCAGCCATCCTTCCGTATGTACACTCCTATCTTCTTTATCCTTTGTCTTTCAAGTTCCATACACAAAGAAGTGAAAGAAATGGAGTGAAGATTAAACTGTGAATAATAATTTACCCTATTAATAAATTTAACAAAAAAAGCTGCAATTTCAGGATGTATATTACTTGTTTTAGAATGTCTAGCATGCTTTGTGTGCTACTTATATATTAAAAATAAAGTACGTTATATGAGAGATGTCCTCCCCCTATTTCCTATCAATTATTAACAAATCAGTTCTTGCTCTCTGTGACATTATTAGTTCAGTATTTGGAATGTAAATATACCAAAACCAACCACCCTTAAATCAAAGCATGTTTCTTCCACTGACCTTTTTGGCGCTATTCACGAGTGAAGTTATGCACATATTTCAGTGTTTGCAGGACTGGAACCTAACCCCTAAATATACCCTTGTATTTGTATCCTTCTTTCATGTATAAGCAGTGTTATAGATTAATACATATGAATTGTATAGTAGTATCTTCAAACAAACATTTTGAAAACTGCTTAGGGTCTCTCAGGGACAATAATGTCAAACTCACAAAAAGCAGAAAATAGAGAGTAAAGTTCTGTTCACAACCACAGACCTAAAAGCACATGGTCCACTGCCCTACAAATCTGCTTTACTCAACTATAGTCACCAAGGGCATACCCAGACAGCCCTAAATGTGTCCTTTGATGCAAGTATCCAAAGGGAATGAAGCCACAGATGGACCTCAGCAATGGCTGGCACTTCCCTAGAGCTTTTGCTAGAGGAAGTGAGGCTGCCCTTAGGTAACGCCACTATGTACCATTCTTTGCAAATGGAACAATAATCACCTTGTCCTCAGGGAAGCTGGCCCCTCCCCGGGATCTATGGTTAGGAAACTAGACAGGAAAACGCGAAGAGATGGACAAGTCAACATTATCAGCATGCTCTTCAATCTTTTGTCAATTTTGCTCTACTGTTGTAAACTGATTTGACACCACTCAATTACGCAAACTAGTTAACTGTTAATTTTCTGTGCCCCTTCCCCCGCCAATGTTCAACTGTGCATTTTTAAACTTTCTTCTTGCCACTCATCACCAACATTACAAAAAACCCAAGACACTGTAAAAATATGAAAAACTGTGTTTTGAAAGTACAATTTTACCTTGGGAACCAAAAATACTTTAAATAATTCAAACATGTTCACGTTTAAAATTTTCATTATTCTCCCCCACAAATATTCAAGTCAGAAAAGCACTAATTAATTAAAATGAACTTTGTGTGTCAACTTTCACTATGGTGCCACTGATGTACCATGATAATTAGCATACATCACTAAAGTTAAATTTCCCAGGTTTGATACTAAAATGTTTTATTTCATATATGTAAAACAGCAAACCAAAAAGAACATGTTACCAAGTAGCAAAATAAACATAAAACGATGCAAATCACTATTAAAATGAACTCATATTTTACATATTGTCTATAATAGGGTGTCAACCATTAGGCCTGCTTGATGCATTTCTGTGGTCCTCATGTCCTACTCAGATTATACAGAATCTAAGATTCCATTTAAAAAAAAAAAAAAAGGTTTTCTGTCTCCAGGCTGCAAAGATAGCTTTCCAAATGTAAGTCAATATAGTGTTATCTTCTCGAGTCTGCAGACAACCTGAAACAATAAATCAGAAGTGTGATCTCTGCTTCCTATTAATCTGTGTTGGAGTGACTTTAAACCAGTGGTGGGCAACCTGTGACCCGCATGAGGCCCATCACTTCTTTAAGCCCAATAATGACAACTACTCATCAGCACTAATGATTTCAATAGATAAAATGGTGAAGGGGCAGGAATTATTGAAGTGGAGACAGAGAGAAACAGGGAGAAGGAAGGAAATGAAGAAAGGAGGATGGAGAGAGAAACAAAGGGGAGAAATAGCAATTCTCCTGAATATGAGTATATTTTCCCTTTGAGTGATAATGAACACTAAAATGAAAACAAAAAATGTCGTTACTGTATATTCTACCATTGATTCCTATGCAAACTTTTTAGACATCAGTGGATATTCCACTGTCAACTGAGGGGAGTAAATAGTCTTATACCCAAACTCACTGACCATAATTAAAAATGGAATTTGGTTCTTTCCTAATCAGTTTGACATCTCTGGTCTATACTTTGACTAGGATTAAAGATCATGAGAATTCGAATGGAATATTTGCTATCTGTAATGGACAGGATATAAACCTAATTAAAGCACTACTGAAGTCAATAGGATATTCCATATAATGCATAAAAAATGTACTATGGAATTCAAGTATATATAAATCTTCAAGTATGGTAACTGCTTGCAGACTTATGTTAGCTTGTTAGAAAAGTCTTTTTTTTTTTAAATAAACATTATTCAGTTCTGAAAAAAACAAACTATCAAAATGATAAGCTGAGTTTTGAAATCTTAAGCTTTTTTTTTTTTTAAAGAAGCAAGCAAACTCTCACTATTTTCCCCTTTTCTCTGATTAAAAACAAAACCTAGAATGGATTTAAATGATAGCTTGTACATAAAAAATTGCATCTGAAGTTGAATGCCAAGTTTCATACCAGAAGAAAATAAACTAATCAATCCATTATGCATAAATTGTCCAAAATTAAGAGTTTATAATAAAACTCTCAACAAGTTATACCTACTATATCAGAGTGATATAGCTTCACTAAACTTTTAGGTAGATTCAGTGAACGTGCAATATTTGACAGATTGTTTATAAAACTAAAGCTCAGATTTATAAGGAATACATATAATAATCATGCTATTTCCAAAATACAACAGCCTATAAAAAAAAAAATAAAGGAAAAAAGTAAGCAATGAATAATTATTAGATAATTCCATCAATATGCCTTTTTCTATAAAGCTTTACACTTTTACATCTCATCCTTTTCTTTTTAAAGAAGATTACAGAAATGTTTGGAAACCTGAACATACAGTAACTTCATTCTATATTTCTGAATAGCAGCCAGTCTTCAAACCCTTTGCTAGCTCGACATTTATCTCATCGAGATATCTTCTCCCATGAAGTCAACTTGTCATATTTTCAGCAGCCTAGAAAGAGAAGTACAATTCATTATAATGAACCCACTGAAAATAAACACTGTGGAGATATAGATCAGCTATAACACTAATGGTCATTTCTTGCAACTACTTTTATTTGGTCAACAATGTTTAAATAGTTTACAGATCATAAATCATGTGATATATAATCTTAATATGTGGCTTAAATGGCTCTTTCATGGATTATTTTCATTTTCATAATATTTTTGACCCCCACTATTCTTCCTTTATTAATTTAGCCATCACTTGACAAAAGTTGACATAGGAAAGCCAAGTGTATAATTCTAACAAGGAGCTGTACCTGGTCTTTTCGCACTGACTCATGAAGGTGGTGTTCAGATTAGGGCATGTTTTACTACAGACCCACACATAGTCATGTGGTCGCACCTACTTGTTAAACTGTAAACCAAAACAAACAAACAAACAAAATGTGTAAAATGTATATGAATCCTTATTCTTGTTCTTTCCATATTTTTATTATAGAATATGAAATACATAATGGTGTAGCATAAACATTTTATCTGCATGAATTCGGGACACTGGCATAATTCATAAGTAACACTACAGTGAGTTATACAGATCATTTTCATAGTAGTAGTAATAGTAACAGCAGCAGTAGTAGTAAATATTTATATAATGGTACCACTGGATGCAGGATAAACACAGAAGAGATATCATTGCCCTGAAAGGCTCTACAGACAAACGGCAGGGAATGCGGATATGACATGCAAGAAAGTTAATGTGGGGAAGAACTGATACTGCCTTCTCAGGTACATGTATCAGTCTACATTTATGTAGATCATTATTTTTTACATTGGGATTCGAAGAAGAGAGAAAGATTACTAAAGCAGCTAGAGTGTGCAGGGCTCAATTATGAAGAGCCTTAAAGGTAAAAAGGTAAAAAACAAGGATTTGATATAGAGGTGAATGGGAATTGAAGCCTAAGTGTGGATCTGTTGATAAAATTTGAGAATCTGATGAGCAAATTGTTAGAGAATCCAGGCTCTGGCTCTACATTATTTATAGCTTTGCAAAATTATCATGAAAGTATACCTGTTCACTCAAAGAACAAAAAGGCCCAGTTGCCCATTTTTTACCATTGTGATTGATGATAAAGAAAGTTAGTAATTTTATTGGTCCATCAAAACATGCCACTCATTCAAAGTAAGAGGAAAAAAGCACGTAAAAATTTGTAAGGTTTGTTATCTGCAGATTCTATGCTTTGGACCAAATCCTATTAGCAATACAGGATGAAGGCGACAGGATTTGTTTCCTAAGATTATTATTTTTATTTTATTTAAAATGCAAGGCAAAGGTACAATTTCATATGAAAAGCTAAAAGTGCAGTAATTTGAACTTTGATTTGCTTTAATTAAAAACAACAACAACAACAAAAACTCTGCATGTTTTTCATAAACTGCCTTACCTTTAGCGCTTCTGTAGCTTTGCGTAGTTCTTTAATTACTGAGGATAACGCCTCTGGATTTATACCTTGCTCACACAACCGCACACAAATAGACAGAGTTTCCATATCCAAACCAGTGTTTAATATTCTTGAAATCTCAAGCAGAACTGCAACAATTTTTAAAAATTAAAATTAGTTTTTGTTAAAGTTTAAATGAGATTACTGACATTTCTCTTTAAAATGAATTTATTTCTTAAGGGTGGGATTTTCAAAAGCTGAACCTCTGTGGATGGGGAAAATGGAAACACTACCTATCCACCCCCCACAGTGTGAACCCCAACCTATAACATTCATAATCACCTTCCCCATGTGAGTCAGAAGCCCCAGACTCCCAAACTCAGATCCACATTTACATTCTCTACTCTAGTATTTCCCATTCACTGAACCAGGATATTACTTGTTTACTGTTGTGATAGGAAGAATAGTCAACATGTCTATAGAATGCAGTAAGCTTTTATTTGTAGACAGTGATTTAAAAAAATTCTAAAATTGTAATGATAATTCAAATCTTTGCCCATTAAATGGAAGATAGGAAAGAAAACAGGAGCAGTTTTAATTAATGATTACAATACACTATTATAATATTGTTTTGTATTACTGCATATTTAATTATCAATTTTACTCAATATTAATGTTTGGTCTGACAATACAGACATAAATATTAAATTTTATTTGCTTTTGAGAGCAAATATTAAACTTAAGCTTTTAAAAAGTGTCCTAAGCCAGTGGCTCTCAACCTTTCCAGACTACTGTACCCCTTTGAGGTGTCTGATTTGTCTTAAATATTGCAAAGTTTCACCTCACTTAAGAACTACTTGCTTACAAAAATCAGACACAAAAATATGAAAGTGTCACAGCACACTATTACTGGAAAATCGCTTACTTTCTCATTTTTACCATATAATGATAAAATAAATCAATTGGAATATAAATATTGTACTTACATTTCAGTGTATAGTATATAGAACAGTATAAACAAGTCATTGTCTTTATGAAATTTTAGTTTGTACTGGCTTCGCTAGTCTTTTTATGTAGCCTGTTGTAAAACTAGGCAAATATCTAGATGAGTTGACTGGAAAAATCTCTGTGCATCCCCTAGGGTATGTGTACCCTGGGTTGAGAACCACTGTCCTAGGCCCTCACTCCTACATCTATACTTGGTTCTCCCTTTGACAATCCCAATGCCATGTGTTACAAGAATGGCCATCACTTGATTCAGTGACTCAAGATACTTGTTCTAGATTTTTACTGGCTAGTTTTTCCCATCATCATTACCCTTTTGCCTTACATTCTTCTCATCTACTAACAATCTCTGAACTGCCCATTCCACTACAAGCAATTTCATCCAAGCACGTTTGTGGTGAAATGGCATCCTCTGACTAGATACTACTCCCTTTTGAATCTTATGAAAAGCTTTCATTATTGTAGAGCAGTACAAGGTTCAGTCTTCAGCAAGATTCCCGGACAACAGTGATTTATTTATATTAAGAAATATTACTTATAACGTTTCTATAATCGCAAAGAAACAAAGCTTTCAAAAATTTGAAATACAAATACTACTTCATTCCTTCCACCATTACACTAGGACAACAGATGGCTGTTTGGATTCCTAATGTGCGAATATTGACAAGATATATAGTTCACAAATACTAAAAATGTTTTACTGCAGTATAAATTTATGGTATACTGAAGTACAGCTTTAAAAAAAAATAAGATCACCCACACATATAGGCCAGGCCAAGATGTTCAAAAATGAGTGCCTGAAGTTAGGAATCTATGTCCATAATTAGGCATGTAGGCAAGTGGCCTAATTTTCAGAAGTGCTAAGAACCCAGAAGAGCCCAACGAAGTTGGTGGGAGCTGCCAAGTGTTCAGTACTTTTGACGTGTGAGTTCTATTGCTATGTTCTCCCTGCTTAACTAAAGGTGGCTGTAATTCTCATAATGACCTTGAAAATACTGCAATTATATAAACACAGTATATTTTGAAGTCAGAACACTACATTTAACTTTTTAAATGAGCTTTTAGTACATACACCTCTACCCCGATAGAATGCAACCAGATATAACATGAATTTGGATATAACGCAGTAAAGCAGTGCTCCGGGGGAGGGGGGGGCTGCGGACTCCGGTGGATCAAAGCAAGTTCGATATAACACGGTTTCACCTATAACTTGGTAAGATTTTTTGGCTCCCGAGGACAGCGTTATATTGGGTATATTGGGGTAGAGGTGTATTTCCTGGGCATACAAATTTCTGATTACTTTGTTCTAACTGATTTTTTTTTTCTCAGTGGAAAAGTAGTGTTTGATAGTTTGAGGCAGAGAATCACACAGCTTTTCAGTGACTAATTTCAGCTCTTATTCTCTGCAGAATTTCTCTTTTATTAGTACTTGGTAATGGTGTTTTATGGAAAAATATCTTACATTCCAACCTAAGGTTAGTTCATTTATACCCATAACTTTTACTTTTTATGAAATGAGTTAAACAAGATACAGTATAATTTAGAATTTCAAATCTCAGTTAGTCTCTTATAAAGTCGAATGTTGATTTGTTTTCCTTGTTTCTTTAGCTATTATAATGTACCACAGGGTAGAATCTCTCTATGGTACTTGCATGGGTATTAGTAATAGGGGCCATATACCTCACAATCTTAATGTGTTTATCCTCAACAGCCTTATGAGATAAGAAAGTACTATTTACCTCATTTTCAAACATGGGAACTGAGGCAGAGAGAGACACTAAGGGTACATTTTTCAAAGGTGGTTAAGTGATTCAGGAACCTCAAAAGTTGACTCTAGTGTTCATGATTGAAATCACTGGGAGATTAGGCACTTAGGCACTTTTGAAAATTCCACTATTTTAGGTACCAAACACCTCCCATTGGAAGACAAATGGATGTAGGCTCCTGAATGCCTAAGTCACTTTCGAAAATGGGACTTAAGGACTTTCAACATTTTACCCTAAACGACTTGCCCAAGTCTAGCACAAGAAGTCTGGTTTCCCAAATCCAACTCTAGCATCCTAACCATAAGGCCATCCTTGGTCTCTCTGAACTGAAGAAATAACACAAAAATCTCTTTACTCCTGGGGGAATTCTGCGCAAAAAAATTAAAAATTCTGCATACAATATTTCAACATTCTGCAAAATTCTGCATGTGTTATTTGTCAAAATAACAAAATCACTCTGGTTTCAGTTATTTCTGTAATTTATTTAAACTACAATACAATGGATGAAGAATGGGAGTGGGGAGCATTGGAGGAAATTCCCAAACCCTCTTGCCTAATAGTAACGCAGGTAGGTTTGACCCTTCATTTCTAGTTATTAATCAACAAATATATGGAGCCATACGCTTGGTGTTACATCATAGGCAACTGAAAAGCAAGTGAGGGCTGGGAAATCAACCAATTTATATTGGCTACTGAACATCTCCCAAAAGGTCAGTAGCAAATAGTTCATGGAGCAGATTTTGATAGGAAATTTTGTCAGTCCAAAAATTTAGACCAGTTCTAATCACTAAAGCATCATCAGCATTTATAAGGCCATACTGTCCTTTACACCACTCTGGCAACATAAAGGAGCCTTAAAACTTTTACACTCCTGGGGGATTTCACAAAGACAACGGGAACAATCACTAAGGCGGCAGGCTGCTACATTCTGCTCTGCCTTAGTGGACCGAGCCTGCCCCATGCCTACTCCTCAGAATCAGCCTAAAGCCTTGCCCCCTGCACCGAGCATGCTGCAATAGCGAGCGACAGGGACAGAGTGTTTCTCTTTCTCACACGCACGACCATCTTCCCTCCCCCCACGGTGGTGATTTACATTCCAACCAGCTGCTCCGGGTGCCTGAACCAACCTGCCTGTGCTACGGAGAGGGGCGCGTGACCGCTCTTGTGCCTTCCCTGTCAGAAGTAAGTTTTCTGCAGGGAAGCAAAGAAATCTGTGGGGGCATGAATTCTGCACATGCACAGTGACATAGAATTCCCCCAGGAGTATCTCTTGTACATTTATCTGATTACAAATAATTGATCAAATATCTCAGTTACGAACACCTTAGGAATGGAGGCTGTTTGTAACTCTGAAGCGTTCGTAACTCTGAACAAAACATTATGGTTTTTCTATCAAAAATTTACAACTGAACATTGACTTCATACAGCTTTGAAACTTTACTATGCAGAAGAAAAATGCTGCTTTTAGCCATCTTAATTTAAATGAAACAAGCATAGAAACAGTTTCCTTACCTTGTCAATTTTTTTAGGCCCTCCCCCTTTTCTTTTAGTAATTTACATTTAACACAGTACTGTATTTGTTTTTTTCGTCTTGTCTCTGCTCCTACCAGATTGCTTACTTCCAGTTCCAAATGAGGTGTGTGGTTGACTGGTCAGTTTGTAACTCTGGTGTTCGTAATTGAGGTTCTACTGTAATTTTTTCACATATTTGCAACTTTTATAACTTTTTTTTTCCTAATCTGTCGTTAATAGTTGCTCTAATTTCACTTTATTCTGACTATGGAATGATTGCTCTTGCCCAAAAACCTCTCTCTCTCTCTCCAAAGTCAGCTGTGTAATTTTATTTTCTTCTCTCAAATGCTTTCAGACACATTCTAAAAGGTCAGATCAAAGCTACTGTCAAGAAAGCCTTAGTTTATGTCTACACTACCACTTATGTTGGTATAACTTATGTCGCTCAGGGCAGTGAAAAAAACCAACCCCTGTCCGACCTAAGTTTTACTGATAAAAGTGCTGGTGTGGACAGCGTTACGTCAGCAGGAGATGCTCTCCCGCCAACATAGCTACCGCAGCTCGTTGGGGGGTGGTTTAATTATGCTGATGGGAGAGCTCTCTCCCGTTGGCACAGAGCGGCTACATGGGAGACCTTACAGCAACGCAGCTGCAGCAGTACAGCTATGCCGCTGTAAGATCTGTAATGTGGACATAGCCTTACTCTCAAAAGCCAAGGTGGTAAAAAGTATAGCTATTATTTTGCTAATGAGGCAAGGAAATGAGGGCGGTAAGCACATAAAACAGCACTTAAGATCAAAAGGGGACTAATTAATTGAGCATTAAATATCCACATATTCAAGGCCTTTTGAAACATCAAACTGGCAAACAGCGATCTAAATACTGGATATATAAATAGCGAGATGCAAATTTCTAATTTTAGACAACATTTGAGGAGCATGCCATTTTTTATTTTAAATGTAGTGATAGAGAGTGAACTTCACCTCTATGAGAAAGGCCAGCATAAAACTTACGTACCACTTAAGTCTTATGCTGACTGTGTGAACTGGGGTGAATGTCACTTCATTTTGTATTAGCAAGCATTATCAAAAGAAGAATTTGATTGGATGCTAATGATTCTAATTGTGCAGGTATCAGCCATAACTATACAAACCTGGACGTATCAGTAAATGTGTCCTCCCAGAAATCATTGCATACATCACAGGGAAAATACGAGTACTATAGATTTTGAAAGACTACACTTTAGGCACTTTAGGGCTCACAAATATATAAGGTTTTTTTTAGAACTAGCATTTGTACAACTCAGCAGGCAGACGCTGAAAACAGTAAGTAAGCGTTTTCAGTTGATAGCCACCTACTATCATGCCACTTCAATATCACTGTTAACAAGCTTTAGATTAGTATGTTTTCCCTTACTTTGACTATTTATATAGTCAATATTTTAAGACTCTGACATTATATAAACTAGCCAATGGTTGTTTCTGTGTATAGCAGCAGCTAAAACTGGGGATGGCAAACTTTTTGGCCTGAGGGCCGCATCTGGGTATGGAAATTGCATGGTGGGCCATGAATGCTCATGAAATTAACAATTCAGAGATATTCAAATAAACTCTATTTAATAAAAATTCATTTTAGTGGAAATAAACATAAAACCTTACTTACTAATATATCATAACAGTGTATTACAATAATTAAATCAAACTTAACCCCTTTCCACGCACTTTTTGATTAATGTGAACAATGCAGCTAGTCACCCTTCTTTATAATAGCATCAAAGTCCAGTGTCATTCTCGTCATGGAAATCTGCAATACCGAGCTGAGATGCTGGTCAGTTAACTGGGATCTGTAGCGAGATTTATTGTAATTCAGCAGGGAAAATGTTTGTTCGCACACATAAGTGGAGCCAAACAAAACAAGGATTTTCTGTGCCACCTTGCAGACATTTGGGAACTTTGTTTCACTCAAGGTGGCATAAAACTTGTTCAGTTTTTCTGAATTGTACTTGTCCTTCAAGGTGGAATCACAGTGGAGATCAATGAGCTCCAGTTGTAATTCTTGCAGGGCTTTCTTGTAGTCAAATGACAGTGGGAATGACACCAGCTCCAGTGTCTTCTCTATCTTCTCAAAGTCAGAGAAACAACGAGAAAATTCTCCATGCAAGTCACACAAAACTTTGCTGTACTTTTCTGTCTTCTCTGGTGACACTTTCAAGTATTTCAGTGTTGGAAAGTGAGTGAACACTTTGTCCTTAATGTGTTTTGAAAACAAGATTAACTTGGCTTTGAAAGCTGTCACACTAGAATACAAATTGTGTACAAACACATTCTTTCCTTGTAGCTTTACATTAAGTTCATTTAAATGTGCCAAGATATCCACACCAAAAGTGAGGTCACACACTTAGTTTGAATTCTTTAATTCAGGGAAATCATTTTCTTTCCCCTGCATCTCCAGAAAGTGCGAATTTTATCTCTGAGCTCTCACACTTGCTGCAATACCTTTCCTAGGCTGAGCCAGTGGACATTTGTATGATAAAGTAAGTCCTGATGTTCAGTGTCAGTGTCTTCAAGAAGGGAAATCAATTGCCAATGATTAAGTCCCCTTGCTCTTATGTAGTTCGCTATTTTCACTACTGGGTGAACAACATGGTCAATGTCCAGGACATTTTTACAGAGGGCAGAAAAATCACCTCTTTATCAGAGTCATCTTCTTTTACGTTGTCCTGAATTCTCTTTAATCTTTTACGTTTTTCCCAGTTAAATTTGGTGATCCATCTGTGGTTATGTTTGCCAGTTTACCCCAGGGGAGCTTCAGAGGTTCAAGGCAGCCAGACACCACCTTGTATAAATCCGATCCCTTAGTTGTGCCTTTCATTGATTCCATTGATAAAAATTCCTGATTTCAAATTTGTCATCAATTCCTCTGACAAAAATCAGTGACTGTGCTGTGTCCTTAATATCAGTGCTGTCATCAAGAGTGAACAAAAAAAGAAAAAAAAAAACAAAGCCCTGTGCTTTCTTGTTCAACTCAGAAGTCAAATGTTCATCAATCACTTCTACACGGCGAGTAACAGTTCTTCATGACAAACTAAAGTTCTCAAATTTGTTTGGTATTCTGGGCACAGTATGCTAGCAATATCAACTATGCATTCTTTCAAAAATTCCCCTAAAGCAAAGGGCTTATTTTGTTTAGCAATTTTAAATGCCAGAACATATCTTGCCTAGTGGCTTCTTGAACTTCAGCTTGTTGTACATATATATTTTGCTGAGTCTTTAAGTTCGTGGTGAGTTTTTCAGCTTTTCTTGCTCTTTCCTCAGTTGTTAAATAGTTGCCATAATTAGGATGTTTCGTTGAAAAATTATGATTCAAATTGTACTCCTTGAACATTGCAGTGCTCTCCTGACAAATCAGGCGTACAGCCTTCGAGTCCACATTTGTGAAAAAATATTTTGCATTCCATTCTTTGTTGAAAACCCAACAGTCACTGTCCACTTTTCTTTTCTTTTGCAGCACTCATTTTTGAAAGGGAAAAAAAAATCCTAATTGCTGCCCTTATTTCAAACTGCTCTTTTACAAGATGGCATGCACTGTGAAAAAACTGGTGTGGGCTGTCTCTCTAGCCTGGATTTATCAGGCGTCAGTGCCCCCGACAATTTTGAGCCATGGCACTCTATCCCACAACCCATGGGGACAAGAAGAGGCAGAGGCAAGTGTAAACTCACCTGTAACTTTATGCCCCAGACTCCCCCCAAAATGTTCTTTGAGTTGTTTGCACTGTTGATTTCATTAAGTTTGTATATAGTAAGGGACGTTACTGAGGTGGGGCGAGAGGACTCATGAGGTGTGGCGCATGGGGAGCTCTACCGGGGTGATACCAGGGACTCCTGGGGGCTCTGCTGGCAGTGTGACACCAAGACAGCTGTGCCACGTGCGGAGGCACCCGAGCTAGGCCGGATGTAGCTACAGCCCCTGGGTGGTTTCCCTCACTTGAGGCTCTTGAGGGTGGGGCCATAGGAGACTGGGAGGGAATTTGGCATGCTGCCATGTAGGGTTGGTGAAGTCACACCTGCACAATGTGGCTCTTCTGTGTGCCAGAAGAATCTTCCAGGAAGATGGTGCTCAAACTGCTCATCACTGAGTCAGGGGCTGGGAGCGCGGCAAGCCCCCGACCCCGCTCCCTAACGGGAGCTCGAGGGCCAGATAAAAATGTCTCACAGGCTGGAAGTGGGCTGTAGTTTGCCCACCCTTGAACTAAAAATCACTTGTCACTTTCAGTTACTGCACACTGAACGGTGTAAGCTAATGCAAGTTACTGAATTTTAGGAATATAATACCTTCCCCAATTTGAGAGATTTTTTTTAAAGAAACTTTTAATTAAAGAAATTGTTTTGATCGTCCAAAAGTATTAACCCATGTTTAGTAATCGAACCAGACTGCCCATCTGATAAATGCAGTAAAGTCACTCTGCTTTATGACATACAACACACACACAGCTCTCAGGTATCTGGTATAATTATGCTCTTGTGATTTTTTTCTTGATTATATACAGGTGTAAATGATCAACAATGTTATGGAGATGCTAAAACTTCATTTTTAACCATGTATTTTTCATCTATCATTGGGTTTTGTATGTTCCATAAAAAAATTGAGAAGGTGGATGGGTGGAAAAAGGTTTCTGGTCTATAGGTTGAAGGTCATCAGGAATATAGCTTGAGCCCTGCGTGGATGCAAATGTATATCCACGGCTATAAATCAATATCCACAAAACTACATGGCTCTCCCAGGAACCGTAGCGGCAAAAGAAACAGAACATTGGACCGCCGCTCCCAGGAGCCAACGTCCCACACCGGCAGCACCACCAGCGCAGCTGTATTGCCCCCATCCCTTCCACGCAGCTATCAGCATCTCCTGTCTGGGGGTGTGCACGCCGGATGACCACAAAGAGGGACAGCTGCTGGTAAGCCTGGTGCCCGCCCCGGTGGGCGGGGCAGTATAGCCGCACTGGAGGAGCTGCTGGTGCGGGGTGCTGGCTCCTGAGAGCGGCACCCCCACGTTTTGCTCCTTTCGCCGCTGTGGTTCCCAGGAGAGCCCTGTGGTTCTGTGGATACCGATTTATATCCGCATCCTCAGGTAGTAAATTTGTATCCAGGCAGGGCTCTACATATAGTAGCAGAGTTAAGGATGTTTGTAGAGCCTTAATTATGCATTTCCTCGCTTTCAATTTTTCTTTTCATAAATTAAGATTAAGAATATTTTACTAATTTTAAAAGTCACACACATTAAACACAAAAATAGTTAAATCTGACCATACTTAATTCTGCCAACTGTGACCATTAACGTTTGACAGTCTGTTGTCCATTCATAAATGGGAATGCAAAAAGAATTACATGCCCTCTGTGACGAAGTGGAAATGTTCTTAATGTTTTATCTGAATACTGTGTGTGTGCCCCAATTTCCCCTATGTGTTACTCAAGTATCTAGGTCGGGGTGGGCAAACTTTTTGGCCCGAGGGCCACATCCGGGTGCAAAACTGTATGGAGGGCCAGGTAGGGAAGGCTGTGCCTCCCCAAACAGCCTGGCCCCCACCCTCTATCTGACCCCTCCCACAGAACTCCCCACCCATCCAACCCCGCCCCCCCCCACTCCTGGTCCCCTGACCATGCCCCAGGACCCCCTAACCACCCCCCTGGAACCCCATCCACTATCTAACCCCACCTGTTCCCTATCCCCTGCCCCTCCTCCCCCCGAACCTCCGCCCTATCCAACCGCCTCCTGTCCCCTGACCGCCCCCCCGGGACTCCCTGCCTCTTATTCAATCCCCCGGCCCTGTGGCTGCGGGGAAGGGGCCCGGAGCTAGCCTCCCGGGCAGGACCGTCCTATGGGCCAGATGTGGCCCGTGGGCTGTAGTTTGCACCACCTCTGATCTAGGTGATGGTACAAGGGTGTGTGATCGTTGCAGAGACCCTTAGAGGGCAGGTGTGACTGCTGTCTGGCTGCCTGGCCCAAACAATAACTAACACTATATTCTGGCAACTGATAGCCAGGGCCCATCCTTTGCAAGAGCCAGCCAGAGGTGTTAGAGAACAAAGCGAGAGTTGAAAACCTGGGAAAGAGACAAAAGATGGAGGAGAGGCAATTCGTTGTGACTGAGGGTTGGCTACTGGAAATGAGTCAGTCTCACAGAGGACTCACATGAGAGAGTCCAGGGCTCTGGATTCCCCAAGATGGACATCGCTGGGTTTCTGTACTAACAAGATCTGTTCAACACTGTGTCCCAGTCAACTAATAAACCCTTCTGTTTTACCTCACTGGCTGAGTCACTTATAATTGCAAAGATGGGGTGCATGGCCCCATTGGGAGGGGGGATGGAAGGTTTCCCCAGGTGTCCTATCCAGTGGACTGACTGTGAGGAGCTCACGCTGTGAGCAGAGGTGCTGAATGCTCAGAGATCAGACCCAAGGAAGCGCTGAGACAAAGGAGGCTTGCCCTAGTTAGAGTGTGCCCTGACCGGTGTCAGACACCAGAGGGTATCGTCTGAACTTCATTCTGAGTGGTTCCAGAGCATCGAGCCTGTGCACTCCGTAACATCGCCAAACAAATATTCTTAACGTAATAGTAATGAAAAAGCTTGAATTAAAAGATATATAACAGTTTTCCATTTTCATGCCAACATTTGTCTCCCCCCCCCCCCAAAAAAAAAAAAAGTTTATAGATCTGTGGTTAAGGAAAAGAACTTCGGTGTTTCGTTTGCAGTCACTGCAAACAGGATTACTGTACATGAAGGAAATAATCTTCAGTTGTTTTCCTGTATCTTACTACTGACAGGAAAAAAAAGTAATTTTATTAGAAGTGTTAGCATTGGTACAACATTAAGTTATAGTTCTACTTTGAAAAGTGATTGCAAAAAAAGAGAGGGACCATCTTCAAGTCCCACATTTATTGTACCTCAATTATTTGATTACTTAACTAGATCTAGAAGGATACGTTTTCTGTCATCCCTAGAAGCACAGTCTGGGAATAGAAAGTTGAATGTTCTGTTCCACTTATGCATTATCACCAAAATACACAAAGCTTATGATTGCAGTTGTAGAGAGTTAAACACGTATAATTTGGGCCTGATTGAAAATAAACATCCCCCATGTTGCACGTAAAATCCTGCAAAACTGAGTCTGAAAATAATCCTGCTGGGTAAAAAGAAACAGAATCCACTTCACTCTCTCTTGGGCTGGCTCTGCAGGGCTAGTGTAGAAAAATGCATTATTGTCAATAGCAAGCAGACATAACTGAACACACACAGTGCAAATAATGGAGCTAGAAAATGTCATTCTTCTTGTCTATTCTCACAACCAAACTACTCCTGAAGGTGAGCAATCAGCAGCCGCCAATATCTGACAACTACTTATGGTTTGTATCACAGAGTCGACTTGGCCAAGTTGCACAAATGTAGTCTTGTGCATCATTTTATTTAAGAGAGAAAATAAAATCCAGGCAGCTATAGCCTCACACTGTCTATAATAATAATAATAAATAATAATATATGGAGATATACTTATCTCACAGAGCTGGAAGGGACCCCGAAAGGTCATCGAGTCCAGCCCTCTGCCTTCACTAGCAGGACCAATTTTGCCCCAGATCCCCAAGTGGCCCCCGTAAGGACTGAACTCACAACCCTGGGTTTGTTTAGCAGGGTAATGCTCAAACCACTGAGCTATCCCTCCCCCTGTAACACACACAGCATTAGCGCTGGCGGAAACCCTGGCTCTCTGGAGAATCTCATTTTCCCGATGTAAAGTCACATCAACGCTGACTTTTCCCCCCATGTGAATGTGATTTTGTTCTTCTCTCAGCAGCGGGCCGTGGAGAGCAGAGACCACGGGGGCGAGCTCCGTGTCACCGCCGCGCTTGGCTCCTGGGCCGGCTCAGTACATGTTCCCGCCCGCCCGCAGCGGTCCTTAACGGCTACACCGCGGCCCCGGAGCGCGGCCGCAATCGCAGGCGCATACAACGTCCCCTAGCGCTTCGGGCCCCGCCCTCGACGGAGGCCTCCGGGCGCCGCCGCGGCGATAGGTCGCGCTAACAGAAGCCCGGGCGACACGCGAGGCCCCGCAAGGGAGGCAGCTGAACGGTCCCGGACAGAACACACGGGCATTGGGGGGGGGGGGGCTGTCTCAGGCAAGGGGAGCCGCGCGGGGATAACCTGGGGCCCGGGAGCGCCGCCGCCACCCATTGAGGTCACCCCCGCCGCCCCCGACAGCTGCGCGGGTCGGGCACCAGAGGCGACCGCAACAGAACCCATAAGCGGCGCCTCCTGGGACTCACCATCCATCGTCTCTCTCACCGCGTTTAAATTGGCTGCGCTGCTCGCCATGGCGACAGAAGCCTATTCAGCGCGAGACCTCTAACCCGGAAACACACCCCCTCTCCCTGGGGTTCAAACATTCCCGCCCCAACAGAAAAATCTCACCACGCACGCGCGGCTGCCCGTCCTTGCCTGACCTCCCTCCGTCACCTTCAGGCCCCGCCCCACCCGCCGTATTTGTTTGAATAGAGCCTGCCCGCTTAACAACTCGAGAGGTGGGAGGAGGAACCCGTTCGAATTTGTGAAGCGGACCAGTGTTGATTGGTCCGTTCGAGAGCGAAGGCGAGCCGCGATTGGCCGGGCATGAGAATCGACGCGCGGCGATTGGGCAGCCACGGGGAAAGAGGGCGTGGCAGTTAAAGAGCCTCCGGGCTGGCGCTGGCGCGGACGCGTGAGGAAGCAGTAGCCAAGTAAATGATGCAGCCGCCGGAGTGAAAGCGGCGAGGGGCCCCCGGTGCTGCTTGCCCCAGCTCAACAACGGTGACTGAACAGATACCCAACGGCGGAGGTAGCTACCCTCTCCCGTGAGGCTGTGACAGACCGAATCCGGCTTATCGTTAACTTGGGCCCCGAGTCTGCGGGGAGCGCGGTGCCTCTGCTGGCGTTCGCGGCTCGCCGGGCGGGCTCCGCCAGGCGGCTGCTTTCACAGACAACCGGCGACGGAGCTGAGCGGACAAGGCTGTGAGTTTCCTGCTACAATAGCCCGGCCTCTTCGCGGAGGGAGGGGGTTGTTGGGAGAAAGAGTAGAGAGACTTTCCTTAGACTAATGGCTGGTGGGGTAGACGGGAGTTTGGACTTGATGGTCGAATGGTCCCTTCTGGCCTTAGACTTTAGGAAACTTCTTTTGCCCCAGTTCTACCCCAAAATGACAATAAATAACCGCGAGGAACCAGGGAGTGTGGACACCAGTGTGGGCTTCGAATCCCCTGTTCAGGCAAGGTCCTTCCAGGAGATCACATCCCTGCTGAATCAGAGTAAATCCCTGGTAGGAAAGCCAGCATCACCACTTTCTTGTAGGGGTGCTGAGTAAATTTCTCCTTCCCCTCTACCCCGGCTTGTAGATATTTGGTAAATTATTCAAGCACTTAATTAATCTTCTGTAACAGTTGGCTGTCTGAAACCTCTGCTACCCAACTCCTGCTGTATGTCTTGCTCTACTTTCCTGCTAATCCCTCCTCCTTGCACTATTCTGATTATTTTCCTTTTTCTGAAACTCCATGCACCAAACAGGCATCTGTCTCTTTCAGCTGGCTTGAGTGTTAAGAGCTGTCTTTTTGAAACTTGGTCTCTCCTTTCTATCTCTGTCCTTTCTCTTGACTTTGTTCTCATTAACTCTCATTTTTATAGGTATTAAGTTTTTGTTCTTCATCTTACCTTCCTCACACTCCCCCATCCCTCTGTGTGTCTGCCTCTCATAGTTGAGCCTGGTAACTCAATCTGAAACTACTTTTCACACTTTTTTCAACCTGACTAGACTTTGAGATGTTAGTGCGTCTTCAAAAATGATCAGGGCTATCGATCAATCACAGTTAACTCATGTGATTAACTCAAAAAAATTAATTGTGATTAAAAAAATATATTGCAGTTTGAATCGTACTGTTAAGCAATAGAATACCAATTGAAATGTATTAAATATTTTTGATTTTCTATATTTTCAAAATAAATATATTTCAATTACAACGCGGAATACAAAGTGTACAGTGCTCACTTTATATTATTTTTATTACAAATATTTGCACTGTAAAAATGATGAACAAAAGAAATAGTATTTTTCAATTCATCTCATACAAGTACTGTAGTGCAATCCCTTTGTCCTGAAAGTGTAACTTACAAATGTAGATTGTGGTTGTTACATAACTGCACTCAAAAACAAAACGGTGTAAAACTGTAGAGCCTACAAATCCACTCTGTCCTACTTCTTGTTCAGCCAATCGCTAAGACAAACAAGTTTGTTTACATTTACAGGAGATAACACTGCCTGCTTCTTATTTACAATGTCACCAGAAAGTGAGAACAGGTGTTCGCATGGCACTTTTGTAGCTAGAAGAACTGGAGTACTTGTGGCACCTTAGAGACTAACATATTTATTTGAGCATAAGCTTTCGTGGGCTTACAGGCTACAGCCCTTCATCGGATGCATAGAATGGAACACACAGAAAGGAGATATTTTATACATACAGAGAACCTGAAAAGATGGAAGTAGCCATACCAACTGTAAGAGGCCAATCAATTGAGATGAGCTATCATCAGCAGGAGAAAAAAAACAAAAAAGAACTTTGAAGTGATAATTGAATTGACCTATAGAAGGTGTGAGGATACTTAACATGGGGAAATAGATACAATTAGTGTAATGACCCAACCATTCCCAGTCTCTGTTTAGACCTAAGTTAATTGTATCTACTTTGCATATTAATTCAAGTTCAGCAGTCTCTCTTTGGAGTCTGTTTTGAAGTTTTTTTGTTGCAAAATTGCCACCTTCAAGTCTGTCACTGAGTGGTTAGACAGGTTGAAGTGTTCTCCCACTGGTTTTTGAATGTTATGATTCCTGATGTCAGATTTGTGTCCATTTATTCTTTTGCGTAGAGACTGTCTGGTTTGGCCAATGTATATGGTAGAGGGGCATTGCTGGCACATGATGGAATATATCACGTTGGTAGATGTGCAGGTGAACGAGCCCCTGATGGTGTGGCTGATGTGATTAGGTCCTATGATGGTGTCACTTGAATAGATATGTGGACAGAGTTGGCATCAGGCTTTGTTGCAAGGATAGGTTCCTGGGTTAGTGTTTTTGTTGTATGGAGTGCGGTTGCTGGTGAGTATTTGCTTCAGGTTGGGGGGGGGGGGGCTGTCTGTAAGTGAGGACTGGTCTGTCTCCCAAGATCTGTGAGAGTGAGGGATCATTTTTCAGGATAGGTTGTAGATCTTTTATGATGTGCTGGAGAGGTTTTTAGTTGGGGGCTGAAGGTGATGGCTAGTGGCGTTCTGTTGTTTTCTTTGTTGGGCCTGTCCTGTAGTAGGTGATTTCTGGGTACTCTTCTGGCTCTGTCAATCTGTTTTTTCACGTCAGCGGGTGGGTATTGTAGTTTTAAGAATGCATGATAGAGATCTTGTAGGTGTTTGTCTCTGCCTGAGGGATTGGAGCAAATGCGGTTGTATCTTAGAGCTTGGCTGTAGACAATGGATCGTGTGGTGTGTCCTGGATGGAAGCTGGAGCATGTAGGTACTATTTCCCCATGTTAAGTATCCTCACACCTTCTATAGGTCATCTCGATTATCACTTCAAAGTTCTTTTTTGTTTTTTTTTCTCCTGCTGATGATAGCTCATCTCAATTGATTGGCCTCTTACAGTTGGTATGGCTACTTCCACCTTTTCAGGTTCTCTGTATGTATAAATATCTCCTTTCTGTGTGTTCCATTCTATACATCCGATGAAGTGGGCTGTAGCCCACAAAAGCTTATGCTCAAATAAATTTGTTAATCTAAGGTGCCACAAGTACTCCTGTTCTTTTTGTGGATACAGACTAACATGGCTGCTACTCTGAAACCTGAACTTTTGTAGCTGGCATTGCAAGGTGTTTACTTGCCACATATACTAAACCTTCGTATGCCCCTTCATGCTTTGGCCACCATTCCAGAGGACATACTTCCAGGCTGATGATGCTTGTTTAAAAAAAAAACAACAACCAATATTAATTAAATTTGTGGTCCAACACTTTGGGGGAGAATTGTATGTCTCCTCTGTTTTACCCGCATTCTGCCATATATTTCATGTTATAGCCATCTCAGATAAGGACCCCGTACATGTTAGTTTTAAGAATATTTTCACTGCAGATTTGACAGAACACAAAGAATATACCAATATGAGAGTTCTAAAGATAGCTACAGCACTTGACCCAAGGTTTAAGAATCTGAAGTGCTTTCCAAAACCTGAGGGATGAGGTGTGGAGCATGCTTTCAGAAGTCTTAAAAGAGAAAACTACAGAACCCAAACCACCAAAACAGAAAATCAACCTTCTACTGGTGGCATCTGAGTCAGATGATGAAAATGAACATGTGTCGGGTCACGCTGTTTTGGATCATTGTTGAGCAGAGCTCGTCATCAGCATGGACGCAGTTTCAGGTGACATTGTAAACAAGAAGCAGGCAGCATTATCTCCTGCAAATGTAAACAAACTTGTTTGTCTTAGCGATTGGCTGAACAAGAAGTATGACTGAGTGGACTTGTAGGCGCTAAAGTTTTACATTGTTTTGTTTTTGAATGCACTTATTTTTTGTACATCATTCTACATTTGTAAGTTCAACTTTCATGATAAAGAGATTGCACTACAGTACTTAGGTGAATTGAAAAATACTGTTTGTTTTTTTACAGTGTAAATATTTAATAAAAAATATAAAGTAAGCACTGTACACTTTGTATTTTGTTTTGTAATTGAAATCAATATATTTGATTATGTAAAAAACATCCAAAAATATTAAATAATTGGCATTCAATTATTGTTTAACAGCTCAATTGCATGATTAATCACAATTAATTTTTTAATCGAGAGATTAGTCACGATTAATTGTTTTAATTGCTTGACAGATGGAAAAATGATATGATTTCTTGCCTTTTCCTAAAACTAAGGGTGACTCAAAATGAAAAATGTAGCTTCCTAAATTGTAACTAAAAAATTTGTTTTCTTCTAGGTGCAGCTCTGTGCTATGGGAGATGCAAAAGAAACTAAAATGCAAATAACACCAAAGACTCCAGGACGGGCCACTGTCCTAAACCCCTTTGAAAGTCCAAGTGATTACTATAGTCTGCAGGAGCAGATTGTTTCCAGTCCTTCTGTCTTTAAATCAACAAAATCCTCATCAGTAAGATTTAATGTCTAGTACAATGTCACAAAGGCAATATTAATACCGCCAAATACTAATTTATCATTTCTTAAATGTGCAGATAGTTTTTACTAGAGTTTAAGCAAGACTAAGTAGCATAGTTCCTTACAACCTTCTTAATACTAAAGGAAACCTAGTGCTAAAACTCAGATGTCACTTAGCACTATGACTTTGTTTTTAAAATATTAATGATAACATTGCGTTAACATATATACTAAATGCAAAAAACTATTTGCATGATGCTAATCAAATTCTTGAGAAAGGGAGGAATGAAGACCATTTGTTAGAGTTAGTCGTCGTCTAAATCGGTGCTCTGTCTGCAGCAATCCTTGTTCTAGGCTTGTGACACAAGCAGGTTGGATGCAAAATCTTTAGAATGATATTTTACATTCCTTTTTTTATTATATAGCACTTTTTTATCATGTGAAGGTCTTGAAGTCCTGTGTAAATTGTTTATATCTAAATACAGTAGAAACCTGTTCATCCGACCCTCCATTATTTGGCTCTCCTTGACAACCAGTGCACACATGTCCAGAAAGAGAGCTAGCTCTCTTGTGGCTGCTAGATGGTGCTGTAGCATTGCATTTTCCCATTTTCTGGTTTATCTGGATCATTTGTCCATAAATTCCAGGACACTGGAGTAAAATCAGCACTTTGCAGAAGCAGTATTAGTTTGACATGCAGTGAAGAAAACTTTAGTCCATTGAAACAACAACAAAAATTAAGGTAGATAGAATGTAATTTCCCAAACTGGAATTTGACCAGATCCTTGGGGATATTACCCACAATTGTATAGATGTGGGTGTATCATGAATTTTTTACCACAAGGGATCTGGATCTCCATTTTACATGCATCTTAAAGATGACACTGCTAGCAGTATAGAACCTTTAAACATCATACTGAAGTACTGGAAGGAACGTGCCTTCTGAATCTCTAATTTAATTTCTATAGCAATTTGAGGTCTTCCATCCGAATACTGGACAGGCTTTATTCTACTTTTTAAATCTCCTTATAGGTAGCGATATGACTACAGGTGGTAGAAGGCTTGAGCATTGGGACACAATTTGATCTAATGGACTGAGCATAGGACTAGAAAATAGGCACTCAGTTTTAATCCTGGCTCTAACAGCAACTCTGTGATCTTAGACAAGTGACGTCACATACATTCTCTTCCTCAATTTTCCCATCAGTAAAAGTGGGATAATATTTACCTTACAGAGGTTTAGTGAAGTTTTAATGTTTGTAAAGCACTATATAAATGCTAAATATGCTATGCTTTGTTTCATGTTACATACATTTGCAATTAATGACCATTAAACAAAAATAGATTACAAGGTCAATTGGTCTGATTCTGTTACTCATTTTTTGTAGTTTAAAATTTAAGTAGCTTACTTAGCTGACAAACAATTACTATTGTTTTAGCTCATGTATATAAGAAGGTTATGGCTCCAATGTGGCTTCTTTTTAAAGATTTGTGTTCTGTGTTTTTGATTCTGTCTGTTCAGAATAGTAAGCACTGCATACTTCACTGCGATGTTTATTCCTTTCTCAGACTCCAGGAAAATTTAGGTGGTCTATTGATCAACTTGCCCTAATAAATCCTGTGGAAATTGACTCTGAAGATATTCGGCGTCAGGCATTGTATTTAAGTCATGCCAGGTAAGTTGCTTTCTATTTTATGCAGTGAACTGAACTGATATTTGAATACCAGAAAGCTATTCTTGTATGCATGGCTGTTTTATTCATGTTCATGTAAATATTCAACATTCTTTATCTAATACAACATTATCTTGTATTAAGCTATTGTCCGTATAAGGTTGCTTTTATCTAGAATTTTGTTTTTAAGTTGCTTTTCATGTCTATGTGCTGTGGTATTCTTAAGTGAGGCTGTTTCTTCATTCTTCCTTGTGTAAAGGTCCACGGATCTGTTACAATGATACTTTAGCCAGCTGGCCCCTTAGAGGCTAAATCAGGCCTGTCAGTCACTAACAGGAGGGAAAGGGCTTCCCCTCTTCCCTCCTCCATTTCACCCCCTGTCTCTTTTTCTCAAAGTTCCGTCCATTTTTTTCTGCCTCCTGAGCGGCTGGAGGCTCAGCCACATCCTCGGGCAGAGCTTTTGTGAGGCAAAAAGTCAAAATTTTATTTCAGATTTTCATACTAACAGTTTAGCTTAATAATTTCAATCCTAGCTCTGGCCCTGGTCTGTGTTTGCCTTTTGGGCAGATTGTCCCCTCACTTCATTTCCCCTTCTGAGGCTTTTGCAATGTCTGGTGCCCCTGAAGGCTTCAAGGAGCCAAGAAAATCCAGGGGCAAAGGATGTGTTTGCATTTCCTGTTTCACCGTTAAGCTACATCTACACCACATACCACTAGTGTTGGCATGTAGTTATACCTCCCAGTGGAAAGCAGGTTGCATCCCTACTGCTATGTGTTATATGTGTCAGTGAAAGGCTCTGGCCGAGGGGAGGTAGCAGAGAAAGGCTTCAACAACTCGCCACTGTAGGAGCCTTTCACTATGGCAAAGAGAGAGAGACTTCCAAAGCCTTTCTCTGCAGAGGCGAAATGCTCCAACAGCGGGGAAGTGGTGGATCCTTTCCCTACTGCCATCCCCTGCCAGAGCCTTTCCTCTTGGGGAGATTTTTTCCTGTGGGAAGAGAGACTCCAGTAGTGGGGAGGCACCAAGATGCTATATTGTTGAAAATAGCAGAGTAGAAGGGGAGGCATGGCATGGGCAAATAGAGAGCGTGAAGGGTATGCACTCAAATACATATCCACACCCTTCAGATGTGTTTTTATTCTACTTGCCTAAGCTGTGCCTCACTCGCTACACTGCTATTTGTTCCTGTTCTAGGGGGTGCTATGCAGGTATGTACTCTACATACTGTCAAAAGAAGCATGCAGTGTAGATAGACCCTTATTGCAGTCAGAGGCTTATCCTGGCTTCCATTTGATAAAGCTAGTAGATTCCGCAGCATGAACCAATCTAGATTTAACCTGGTGTTACTCCTAAGGTAAAGGTGGTGGTTTTTCCTGGTGATCAGGAACTCAGCCTTTCTAATAACTGGTGGAGATTTTTACCTCAGCATGGTCTCGCTATACAAATACTCTACAAGCAGCCAAGTCCAAGCAGGCATTGTCTCAGCACCGTCCTGTGGACATGAAAACTCGGGTGGCATCAGGATTACAAAAATAAATAAAAGTAATATTAACTGCTGTCTGGCATCTGGAGTGTCCCATCCTTTCAGAAGTGATGCTAATAATATATGGAGAGGATTGCAAGTATGGTCCCTCTCAACCTAAAAATCATGCACCCTAGATGGAGGCTTTTCCTTGAAAAAGAGGCGGGATTCAAATCTGTTTCATTCTTTTAATCAGCTATCCAGACAGATCAGTTCCCAGCTATCTTAGTGATACAGTGGGGAGCTATTAAAAGCTGAGACTATTTCAGAATCATCAGAAAAGTCTGTTCAGAATCTGGCTCCTGCTAGACACTACAGAAAGGAATACACGTCATATGGCAAGCTAAATCGGCGCAGAAAGTACAACAGAAGAAAATACCCTTAGCAAGTGGTAGCTAGTGCAGGGTCAGTAGCTGCCCTTTGTTGTCTCAGAGCTGCTTTCAGCTCTCCCAGCCAGCCCTATCAGGAGTTAGACCTTTGATTGGTGCCAGACTCTTGCCATTTGCAAAAAGGCTACTTATAGCTTTAATCAAAGGAGGGCACTGGACGTTGTGGAGCTGTGCAAGAATTACAAGAACAACTTTGTCTTTTCTCAATCTCAGTAACTCATGGAAAGGCCCAAACATGAATGAAATCATTCATCATCTACTTTGGATTTGAGAATTGCAACCTGCTCCCCATCCTATTTTGAACTTCAAAGAATCAGGGACCAGCAAAGCAGACTGTGTCTGAAACGTCTAAATAAGTTCCTAAAGAAGGCTTGTATTCAAAGCATTCCCATTTTACAATCCCCAGACAATTCTTATGGTTTGCAGATGAATGGCAGCCCTTTTCTGTTCCCAGCTTCAGTCATTACCATTTCAATTTCAGCCATTACCATTATCTTAACAGGATAATCTTAAGAATAGTATTGGCTTTAGGGAATATGGAAATTCACTCATCTTTTTCTAGACAATTTTCTGATATGGGTTCTGTACAGAGAAAGGTAAAACAAATACAGAGTGATATGGTTTCTGGAGTATCTTGGGTTTAGAACAAAGACCACCGTGCCAGGGAAGTCAGTCGTAGGCCTGGGCTGAGAGTGAGTACTATCACAGGTAGAAGTTCTTGCTTTGAAACTATTTTTAACAGAAGATGATGGTCATAATGGAAAGGAAGTAGTGTCAAAAAACAAATATCCAGTACTTATCGGAACTTGTTGAGAATTCTGATTTCATACACAGGCATGTGTCAATGATTCAGAGTTCATATACCTATCCAGTAATTCCAGGTATCCCCTCCACATCTCACCGTGTCTCATCCATTGATAGAGCTAGCTCCAGTCGTATACTTTCCACTCCCCACACTGGTAAATGCAAACAATCTTTTTTTTTTTTTTTTTAAGGGAACTTCCTGATTCAGTTCAGGGAATGGGTATCAGAAACGGAGGGCATCATCCTGGAACACAATGTTTGATTAAGGTCTGCTCCTAACAGGCCTCTTCTGCTTGTAATAGTATATGTGTCTGATAGGGTTTTCGCATTGGTAAAACACGTTTAGGCCAACTCCATAGTCGGATTATCAGAATAGCTACTATACATAGAAATATCTCACTATTATAAGTCAATTTGGTGGGCTGGTCCAGGTCAGCCTCTTTGCATCTGAAAACAGTAAAAGTGCCCTGTGGTGTCTGAGTATAAGGAACTGGGATGTAAAGTGGTGAAAGACATCTCAAAACTGAGCAAGGTTCCTCCTATACATCTTTCCACCTTTTCCAGAGCTGCCTGAGACCATACAAAATCAGAGTGAAGGAGCAGTAGTGTTATTGCTTATGCCTTTCTGGGTGAAGAGGCTATGGCTCTCAGGCTTGATTAACCTAGCAGAGACATCAGATGATCCAGTATCTCACTGGAGCTACTACAAAACCAGTTCTCTATCTGGGACCAGACAGGTTTAAAATGAATACATGGATAAAGTGACTATTGCTTTCCTGGACCCCAAAAGAAAAAGGGGGAAAAAAATACAGCTATTCTGTTCTCTGGTGAAAAGCCCATAGTTTAACATGTGAAATATAACCTTAGAGTGCTTCAGAAGGGCCTTCATATGGGTGTATGATTGTCAATGCAAAAAGGTCATGTCTCCATAGTAAAATGTTCTTAATATGTTCAAGAGGAGGAAGTTTTGTAGAAATCCCAACATTAAATAGTTCCTTAGGGAATTAATCTTATTCCAGCTCTGTGAAGTCATAGAACACAACCTGGGAACCTCATTCTGCTTCTTATAGCACTTCCCAGATTGAACCCCTTGCAGGAGGTGTTATGCTCCTTGTCCATTAGTGTAGGGTTCTGGAAGGCTATTAGCTCCAGTCAGATAAGGTGTTTTCTGTTTTCAAAAAAAAATACACCTTTTTTAATGAAACACAGCATTGTACTTTTAATTCAGACAGGTAGTCCTCACAAATCCCCTGTGGGTCCGGGGACAGAATAGGCTCACTGCTCCTCCTGCATGTCGTAAGAGGCAACTAAAAGGGGGCTGCCCGGAGAGGGATGGGCTCCACCGGGTTAGAAATTTGCCCAAGACACCATATGATGAGCAAGTCAATGATGTCCATACTGGATTGATTGCCACCTGGGTTAATAATGATGGTGCCATCCATCTCCCACCAAGGCAGACACGACAAGCATACTACTGGTGTAACCGCAACAAAGAGGATCCGTGGAAGAGATAACATCATCATAGCCACATGGAATGTAAGGACATTGAGACAAACAGGGAGGTTAAAAGAACTCTCATATGAAATGGAACAATACACCTGGAACCTCCTAGGAATATCTCAGGTCAGATGGAAGAACTTTGGAGAGGTACTAACAAAAGAAGGCCATGTACTCTTACAGTGGAGAGGACAAACATGTCAATGGCGTAGGATTTCTTGTGCATAAAGATATCAAGAATTCAGTATTAGGATGCTGCCCAGTGTCCAGCAGGCTTATTTCCATCCGTCTAGAGGCAGCACCGTTTAATATCACAGTGGTACAAGTCTATGCCCCTACAACAAACTACGATGATTGTAAAAATCTTCAATTTGCCCATCAGCTCCAGGACCTCATCGATGAGGTACCCAAGAAAAACATCCTGATTACAAGGAGATTGGAATGCTAAAGTGGGTATTGATGCACTGGCAGATTGACAAGATTGTGTCCCTTTTTGTAATGTGGTAACCAATGGGAGAGGATTGAGACTTTTGGAGTTTGCCAGATATAACAATCTGGTTCCTGCAAACACATTAGGAGCACATAAAGCATCCAGACGATCAACATGGCACACACCTAATGGTCTACAGATGCCCTCTGGGTTACGCAAACCCGACTTAACAGAAATCCGAACATATGGAACTTTTTCCGTAAGCTAGAAATAGGAGTTTGGTATTGTGGTGTGGTGTGTTTTTGTTTTTGGCGTAATGGTCAGGTATATGTTTCCGACTTACGCAAAATTTGAGTTACGCAAGGCGTTCTGGAATGGAACGCTTGCGTAAGTCGGGGAGCATCTGTACATCACATCCAGGTCAACTACATCGGGGTCGGCAACCTCTGGCATGCGGGTCGCCAGGGTAAGCACCCTGGCGTACCGGGCCAGTTTGTTTACCTGCTGCGTCCGCAGGTTCTGCTGATTGCGACTCCCACTGGCCACAGTTCACCGCTCCAGGCCAATTGGGGCGATGGGAAGCCGTGGCCAGCAAATCCCTCTGCCCGCGTGCCAGAGGCTGCCGACCCCAAACTACATCATGGTGCAAGGCCGATTTCGTTCTGGGATTAACAGATCTAAAACACCAGCTTCCCCGGTGGTGATAGTGGAAGTGATCATGACCTTGTGATGCTAAATTTTTGGCTGAGGCTAAAAGAAATCGTCAGGCCAAAGTTAATCAGAACCAAGTTTGACTTAGAGACCAAAACATTGCAGTCATTCCAAGCAATGATCAGCAGAAAATTTGCTCTGCTGCTTGCTCTAGAGGAAGACAAAGAAACAACAATTAACAATTTCAACGCTGTAATGAATGAGGCAGCAATGGTCATCCTTGGGCAACATCGTAAGAAGACAAAACCCATGGGTCACAAATGAAATACTACAAATGTGTGACATTAGAAGAAAACTTGAGAGACAAGAATAGCACTGAGGGAGCTGATAAATAGTGTGATTGGCAGAAAGATCAAGAAAGGAATGAAGGTGACCGAGGAGATATGGATTTAAAAACAATGCTCTGAAATTGAAGAGTGTATCAATATTGATAATAGCAAACGTGCCTTCCAGGTTGTAAAAGATCTGATGAAGGAAAGATGGACCAAAGCTAACGCAATTCAAGACGAAGAAAGGGACATTATCAATAGGTGGACAAATTACTGCTCTGATCTATACCACCAGACAAATGGAGATCCTAGTGTCTTAGACAGCGCAGATTCAACAGAGGAGGATGACTTTCCAATACTGTGTGAAGAAGTGGAGACAGCTGTGAAATCACTCAAGAACAGAAAGGCTACAGGTATTGACAACATCCCAGCCGAATTGATGAAATTCGGAGGAGAAATAGTAATAGATGTACTCACGAAGATGTGCAACAAGATCTGGCAGACCGGTGGCTGGCCTTCCACGTGGACACAGTAACCAATCACTCTGCCAAAGAGAGGCAACCTGCAATTGTGTCAAAATTACCGGCTCATAATCTTAATTAGCCACCCCAGCAAAGTGATGTTGAAAGTCATATTGAACAGATTAAAGCCACAAGCAGACCATATCATTGCTGAAGAACAGGCTGGCTTTCGTGCTGGAAGAAGTACCACAGAACAGATTTTCAACCTTCGTGCACTACGTGAAAGGTCCTTCCAACACCAGCAGGACATCTACCACGTCTTTGTTGACTTCAAGAAGGCGTTTGACCGAGTATGGTACGAAGCTCCCTGGGCAACCATGAAGAAGTACAATGTTGGTTGTAAGCTTATTCTTACCATTAAACAACTGTGTGCCAAGGCCAGCAGTGCAGTTCTCATCAATGGCACAATAGGAGAGTGGTTTCGCACCACTATTGGAGTCCGGCAAGGCTGCCTTCTTTTGCCCACACTGTTCAACATCTACTTGGAGTGCATAATGGCAGATGCCCTAGAAGATCACAGATGCACAGTCAGCATTGGGGGGGCGAACAATCTCAAATCTTTAGTTAGCTGATGACATTGATGGCCTGGCAGGCAGCGAAGATGAACTTGCCAACCTTGTGAAACAATTGGATGAAACCGCCACAAAATATGGCATGGAAATCAGTGCAGAGACAACCAAGCTGATGCCAAACAAACATGATGGGATCCGTTCACATATCATTTGTCAGTGAACAAGAGCTGCAGACAGTGAAACAATTCAAGTATTTGGGGGCAATCATCATTGATGAAGGATCCAAGGCAGAAATTCAGGCAAGAACTATGCAAACAGCAGCAGCAGGGACAAAGCTAAAGCCAATTTGGAGGAATAAGAACATCTCCCTGGAATCCAAACTGAAACTGCTGAATGCATTGGTCATTTTTCTGTATGTGTGTGAGACATGGACCCTTATGGCAGATCTTGAATGGAAAATACAGGTAGTAGAGATGAGATGCTTCCGTAAAATCCTGGGCATCTCCTACTTCGACCACGTCACTAATGAAGAGTTCCGCAACATCATCACCCAATGCACTGGGTCATATGAAGACCTCCTGACGACCGTAAAGAAGCGCAAGCTGAAGTGGTACGGCCATGTAAAAGATCATCTGGCCTATCCAAGATCATCCTCCAAGGGATAGTACAGGCGAAGAGAAGAAGAGGTAGACAGAAGAAAAGATGGATTGACAACATAAGAGTGGACAGGAATGGACTTCGCGGAGACTCAAGCACTGACACACAATCGTCAGGGGTGGAGACAATTGGCTGATTGCTTATCAATGATGGTGCCCCAACCACCAATGCGGTTATGGGGGTGATGATAATGATGAATCTTCACAACTGTCATTGTCTGTTTTTATTCCCTTGAGTAAATTCAATAAATATTCCATCTTAAGTGTCAAAGTCCAGTTCTTAGGAGCACTGACAGTCTCTTCTCAGAGTAGCATATTGTACTCGTGGGGGAATTCTGTGACAAAAAATTTAATTCTGTGCACAATATTTTAAAATTCTGAATATTTTATTTATCAAAATAAAAATATTATCACACCAGTTTCAATTATTTTGGGAATGTATTTAAAAATACCTGTCAGCAAGCATGTCTGTTATAATACATGCAACAAAACAAATCAGGAAATGTTTTTTGACAAATACATTCCTTATTAGGCATATTAATACAGAACTTAAACTACAATACAGAAATGTATTTCCTGCACCCCTCAGAAGCAGTGCAAAGGCTTAGGGGGAGTCAAGGGTAATGGAGGAGCTGAGGTACAGGGAAGTAATTGCTGGAAAGGAGCCTGGGAATGAACCTGGAGGGTTGCTGGGTGTGGGTGGGAGAAGTATGGAATAGTTGAGTTTTTTGGGTGAGGGGAGTGTTAAGGAATTGGGGATCCCCCTCCCATGCAGACCCTGGCTGACCCCTAGCCTCTCCATTCAGTCAGGCACATTTAGCCTTGTCCCCATGTGGCCCTGCACCTCCACTCAACCACCCCCTCTCCCCGTCCCATGTGGTCCTTCACCCCTTGCCCATTCAGCCCCTGGCTCAGTGCTTTCACTGCACTAGTTCCTGTGCCCCTGCCCCAGTCTGTCCCCCCCCCCCCCCCTTTCGCCCTTCTTAACCCCTGACCCTTTGTGGTCTGCTCTATCTGCTCTGCTCCCCCCATCCCGTGCCTGGCACCGCAGGCGTGTTGCTGTGAGAAATACAGCTTCCCTATCCACAGCTGGCTGCTCTGGACCATGAGCCCACTGCCCTCTCTTCTGGTGTTACAGAAGCCCCTGGTGGGTGAAAGGTGTAACTGCAGTGCATTTCCAGCAGACTGTATTTTCCCTCAGGAATAATAGTGGTCGTCCAATATTAGCCAATACAACTTCCTTTCTTTTGGCAAAAGCCTTCTCCATGCCTTTGAGCCCAGGGGAAGGTGGAGAAGATCATATAAAGTTACCATGTTTCAGATCCCCATATTTAAAGACTGATCCTGCCTCTTATCCTGGAGGCTCACTGCTATGAAAATCGTCCTGTACCAGATCTTTGAATCTTAGCATGACGAATAATAGGGACCCTTATACATGCTTTTCCTTGAAATTTCCTTTCTTTGAGTAATAAGTCCACAGATCTGGACCAATCTGAAGACAAATGGAGCATTCAGAAGAAAGATGAAATTTGACATTCAGGGATTTGTTTCTTGTTAAGTTGAATATGCTGTATCAAGAGAAATTGTGCTTTTTCCTCACAGCATAGTTAACATAATCCTCTACTGCTAGTGACTGACTAGTGTGGTTTTGTCTCCAAGCTGCTAGAAGGCTAAATAAATAAATAAATATGGAGATATACCTATCTCATAGAACTGGAAAGGACCCTGAAAAGTCATCGAGTCCAGCCCCCTGCCTTCACTAGGCAGGACCAAGTACTGATTTTGCCCCAGATCCCTAAGTGGCCCCGTCAAGGATTGAACTCACAACCCTGGGTTTAGCAGGCCAATGCTCAAAACACTGAGCTATCCCTCCCCAGTACCCCCAAGTACCATTGTAACAAATATGTAGACCTTATTACTCAAAGAAAGGAAACTCAAGTGAGCATGGACACATTTGCCTATTCCATGCATAAATGGCAACCTATTAGAGGTTTTTGAGATCACTATTAGCGACTTAAATTATTCCCAAATTCCACTGCAGTATTCGATCAGCTGATGTGTTCAAGCTGAAAGACCCAGAACACACTTGTTTGTCTCTTGTAATTCTTACTGTACATTTGGTACAAAATGTTCTTTTGCTTGGGGTGCCCTAGGCCAGTCTCCTGGCTTTGATCCTCTTCATTTTCCTCTAGTAGAAGCAGGATGTTTTCGATTAGATGATACAGTATGAAGTATCTGCTGTTTAAAAAGCCATATAGCAACTTGAATACTGTGCCAAGGTTACATTTTGACCCTGGCTTAAAGATGCATACAGGATTGATATTTTCGGTGCCAACTACATTTGTTGTTTTTGCTTTTGCACTTTCCAAACTTCACTGCCCAAAGAAAAAGCACTTATATCAGTTATCCAAATGCTGTATCCAGTCCTTTCTAAATATATAATTTATGTGGTCTGAAGAGTTTATTCACATAAACTTCTATATAAATATTTTCATGCCTCTGCTGTTCTTCAGTATGGATTTCTTTGGTTGTCATTTATAAGCCTCCTAATGACTGGTATAGTGAAGCTTTGTCAGTTATGGTGACACAAAAAGGAAACAGTATCACTTGTGAAAAGCTATACAAATCATTTGAATATGGCAGAGAAATGTTTGAACTAGGGGAAATACCATTTAATACAAGCTTACTTTTGGAATTGCCTATTTTGTGTTGGAGATTGTATAAACTCTTAACTCAGATATTTGATGTGATTTTTGTGTTGGGCTGGGATAACGTGTTTACAAGCCACTTGAAGAGGGAACCTTTAGTTGGGGAAGAAGTAGATAATGTCAAATAAAGCTATACAAGTTCCTTCATTTGTTTTCCATTGTGGTTTTACTTTTATTCTGTTTAAAGAGCTTTCTTCTTTATGGTCTAATTCCTTGTCCTGTTTGATCCTAGAGTGAGTTTCTCTTTATGTCTATTTTATAGTAATTTTAAAAGTTGCTTATAGAAGCATTCAAAATCAGACTCTGCAGAGATTTAGGTGAAAAGAGAAGCTGTATTATGACCAAGACCGATTTCATTCAAATAGAAATATCTTTCATAATAGTAAAAGGGATCATACAGAAGATTACAAAGTAAATCACTTACTGTGTAAACTGTCATTACAAAATTGCCCGAAGTCGGAACTCCTTCTTTAAAGTTAATTGTCTGAGTACAGTAAACACTTATCAACTTGCAATACAAAGGAATTGCACACAGTATATTAAGAATATTATACATAGAGTAAATTGTGATTTATTTTAAAAGGCAGCTAATCTTAATCTTTTATAAAAATGGTTCTTTTCATTTATTTGAACCATCAAATGCAGTAATGGCATTGGTAATTTATTTATTTTTTTCATTTGCATTGTTTAGAATAGATAAAGAGATGGAAGACAAAAGACAGAAAGCCATTGAAGAGGTAATTAAAATTGCTATTGGTATTAAACCAGATATTAATATTGTGTGTGTATATGGGTAAAATGAACAATGGTAAAAAAGTAAATTTTCAGCGTTATCTAGCAACTTTGCAAAGCAACTTTACAAAGTATGAGGTAGTTCTCCACCAAGAGCATGTGGTATTTTAATGGTTAGTAGAAGACCATGCAGTTTATTGCTTATCTCTTGTAGTTTTAGAATGGGAATCCTTATTTGTGGTTTTTATTTGATTTCCTCCACTCTATAGCTTTAGGCCGAAGAAGCAGACTTTGGGACTTTTATGTGATCTTTTGTTATCTAGACCTGAAATGTGGCACAAGTCTTTTAGAGCACTTCACAAAAATATCACCTGAACAGATGACTGTTTTCAAAATACCCAGGAGTTGAATCTCCATGTTTCTAAGTCCTGCTTGCAGTTATCATGGTGCCCGGCAATCTTTGCTTTTTCACTGAGGGAAAAATCTTATTGTAGAGTTGGCTGCCCCTGTTACTTCTGACCCGAATTACTTTTTTTAAAGAGAATTTAAACAGCCATCTGTTCAGTAACTGTCACTGGCAGATGGGCAACTCTGCCACAAATGCCATGGGTCCAAAAACATAGCTAAAGGAGTTTCTACCAGAATCTCACCTTAGAGATATGGAGGAGAGAACTGCTTTTTGTGGGGTTGCCTACACTAGTACTCTTTCCATTTGTGAACTAGTGCTGGTTGTAGGAATGGTGGAAGAGTTAGTGTGATGATGCTTTTCCCCCCCACCCTGTTGTCTAGCCCTGCTCTACTGCGCCAACAGTAGGAGAAAGTACTGCAAGTCTGTAGAGTTAGATGTATCCTTTTAAGAATAACTTGTCCTTCTCATAATTCTTTTTTTTTTTTTTCATTAAGGGTACTAATGCCTCATAGGTACTTACCTTGAATGATTGACTGGTGTGCAATAAGGCAATTCATAAGATCACATGCAATCATGGTTAGGATCTAAAAATACATCTCTACAAGATAATAAAATTTTGACTGAAGATATTTAGTTCACTAAAGATATCATCTGTGTAAGATGCTCATCTCATGATTTCAGCTCTCTAGGTCTTATCTGTCTTGCACTAAAGCAGTGTGTGAGATTTTGTTTGTTTTTGGTCATCCCCAAGGGTATCAGCAGTCTGAGCTACCTATAGTGGTGCTCATGCACCATCCAGTATCTTAACTGCTCTCTTTGGAATTTTCTAACCCAGTGGTTCCCAAACTTGTTCCGCTGCTTGTACAGGGAAAGCCCCTGGCGGGCCAGGCCAGTTTGTTTACCTGCCGCGGCGTCCGCAGGTTCAGCCAATCGCGGCTCCCAGTGGCCACAGTTCTCCGTCCCAGGCCAAGGCGGGCCGCGGGATGTACTGGCCGCCGCTTCCAGCAGCTCCCATTGGCCTGGAGCGGTGAACCGCGGCCACTGGGAGCCGTGATTGGCCAAACCTGTGGATGCCGCGGCAGGTAAACAAACCGGCCCAGCCCGCCAGGGGCTTTCCCCACAGAAGCGGCGGAACAAGTTTGGGAACTAGCGTTCTAACCAATTCTCTCGCTCGCTCTAGTCAGTGAAAGAGCTCCCCATGGGAGCAGATTTCTCCAACCTGTCAGACTTCATCCTGCTTTGGGTATTATTTCTTTAATGTTTTCTAGCTTCCAGTCAAATCTGCTTGTGTGTGTGATGTGGTGATTTTTTTAATCCTTTCTGGCAAGGTCTTCTTTGGCCCAGAATTATCCCTAGACTCCAGTCTCCTGGCCCTTTTGGGCCCTGGAGTCCTTCTGCCTCCCCCAGAGCTTTCCTTCAGTGCATTGGTGCAACTTGTCTCTGTATCTCAATGCTTGCTGTAATGTACAGCTTTTAAGTATCAACACTTCTGGAAACTCTACTTTCATAGTCTCTTGTACTCAGTAATGGGAGTTTTCTGATCAGAGAGAAGAGCAAGTAATCCATTTTTCTAATCATTTTTCCATCTTAGGCACTTAACTTTAAGTGCTTAAATCAGGGATCGACAACCTTTGGCACCTGGCCCGCCTGGGTAAGCACCCTGACGGGCTCGGTCGGTTTGTTTACCTGCTGCGTCAGCAGGTTTGGCCGATCCTGTTAGTATTATTGAGTATATCAGGCCTGATAAGTTAGTGTGGAGGGGCTTTTAAGGTCACAGAAGGGAATGGTTCTTCTTTTCTAACACTGAAGATTTAAAAAATTAAGATTTAAAAAAAAAAGTGGTGCTTATTACTGTTGTTGCCCTTCCCTACAATATTTTATTGAGTGAATTTTTGTCCTTTTTTTCCCCTTTAAGTAAAAACAGGGGCTTTGTCAGTCAGAAAATTTGCCATGGAATGTATCTGTTGCTATGGAATTGTGTTCCAGTCTAAGCTTTTATTTAAAAAAAAATTAAATCTAGCCTTTCCGATGGAATTACTTTTGAAACCTAAATTGTTAATCTTGTGGACTGTGGTCTTCCTGATTTGAAGAGCCTGAAACAATAGCTCTGTTGGTTAGGTGTTTGACATTAGTGGTTAGTTTTCGTTAGTAATGATTGATTCTTCTTTGAATTATTGTTCATATACACATTCCACTTATGGTACACATGCACCTCATTTGCTTGAGATAGGAATCTATTGTGGCTGTGCATGCACCCTGACTGTCCTTGTGTCTCACACTGAGGGTATAAAGGATGGAGCAGACCAATTGCCATTCAGTTCCTTCTCAACACCTCTGGTTTTGAGATTGAACTGCTTGCTGTCCATGCTTCACAAACTGGCTCTCTCTTTTTACCTGTGTATATATTCCTATCCCAATTAGTAGCAAAGAGTCCTGTGGCACCTTATAGACTAACAGACGTATTGGAGCATGAGTTTTCGTGGGTGAATAGCCACTTTGTCGGATGCATGTAATGGAAATTTCCAGAGGCAGGTATAAATATGCAAGCAAGAGTGAGTCAGGCTAGAGATAACGAGGTTAGTTCAATCAGGGGGGATGAGGCCCTCTTCTAGCAGTTGAGGTGTGAACACCAAGGGAGGAGAAACTGCTTTTGTAGTTGGCTAGCCATTCAGTCTTTGTTTAATCCTGAGCTGATGGTGTCAAATTTGCAGATGAACTGAAGCTCAGCAATTTCTCTTTGAAGTCTGGTCCTGAAGTTTTTTTGCTGCAGGATGGCTACCTTTAGATCTGCTATTGTGTGTCCAGGGAGATTGAAGTGTTCTCCTACAGGTTTTTGTGTATTGCCATTCCTAATATCTGATTCGTATTCATTTATCCCTTTACGTAGGGACTGTCCAGTTTGGCCGATGTACATAGCAGAGGGGCATTGTTGGCATATGATGGCGTATATTACATTGGTGGACGTGCAGGTGAATGAACAGGTGATGGTGTGGCTGATTTGGTTAGGTCCTGTGATGGTGTCGCTGGTGTAGATATGTGGACAGAGTTGGCATCGAGGTTTGTTGCATGGATTGGTTCCTGAGTTAGAGTTACTATGGTGTGGTGTGTGGTTGCTGGTAAGAATATGCTTAAGGTTGGCGGGTTGTCTGTGGGCGAGGAATTGGCCTGCCTCCCAAGGCCTGTGAAAGCGAGGGATCGTTGTCCAGGATGGGTTGTAGATCACTGATGATGCATGGAGAGGTTTTAGCTGGGGACTGTAGGTGATGGCCAGTGGAGTTCTGTTGGTTTCTTTCTTGGGCTTGTCTTGCAGTAGGAGGCTTCTGGGTACACGTCTGGGTCTATTGATTTGTTTCTTTATTTCCTTGTGCGGGTATCCGTAGTTTTGAGAATGCTTGGTGAAGATTTTGTAGGTGTTGGTCTCTGTCTGAGGGGTTGGAGCAGATGCGGTTGTACCTCAGTGCTTGGATGTAGACAATGGATCGTGTGGTGTGTCTGGGATGGAAGCTGGAGGCCTGAAGGTAGGCATAGCTGTGGGTGGGTTTTTGGTATAGGGTGGTGGTAATGTGACCGTCACTTATTTGCACCGTGGTGTCTAGGAAGTGGACCTCCCATGTAGCTTGGTCCAGGCTGAGGTTGATGGTGGGGTGGAAGCTGTTGAAATCGTGGTGGAATTTTTCCAGAGTCTCCTTCCCATGGGTCCAGATGATGAAGATGTCATCAATGTAGCGTAGGTAGAGAAGGGGCGTGAGTGGACGAGAGCTGAGGAAGCGTTGTTCCAGATCAGCCATAAAAATGTTGGCATATAGTGGGGCCGTGCGGGTGCCCATAGCGGTGCCATTGGTCTGGAGGTATATATTGTCATCAAATTTGAAATAGTTGTGTGTGAGGATAAAGTCACGGAGCTCAGCAACCAGTTGTGCTGTGGCATCATCAGGGATACTGCTCCTGACAGCTTGTATTCCATCTGTGTGTGGGATGTTTATGTAGAGAGCCTCTACATCCATGGTGGCTAGGATGTTGTTTTCTGGAAGGTCACCAATGCATTGTAGTTTTCTCAGGAAATCAGTGGTGTCACGGAGATAGCTGGGAGTGCTGGTGGCATAGGGTCTGAGTAGAGAGTTCACATATCCAGACAAAAAGAATAGGAGTCTGTCTGCAGATACAGACTAACACGGCTGCTACTCTGAAACCTATCCAGACAGTCCTTCAGTGAGATAGATGATGAGGCGTCCAGGATTTCCGGATTTGTGGATCTTGGGTAGTAGATAGAATAACCCCGGTCGGGGCTCTAAGGCATCAGTCGTGCAGAACGCAATGCCATCCACAGCCTCAGAAACCACCCTGACATTATAATCAAAGAGGCTGATAAAGGAGGTGCTGTTGTCATCATGAACAGGTCTGACTACCAAAAGTGGTTAGTTTGAAAAAAGCTTTTCAAGTGAGAGATGTGATTCATTGCGTTCTTGAGCTGTTAACCCCTCTTGGCCCAAAATTCAGCATGGAGAAATGCAAGTTAATACCAATTCCAAGAGTGGAGCTCATATGACCAATCCTAGACTCCTTAAGTGTCTACCTCAAGATAGGTTCGAGAACATGTCTGCCTTAATATCTCTGGATAAAATTGAATCCAAACACCACAGTAAGGGCATGTCCTGTGCTGCTTGGACATATTGGACAAAGGCTTGTGTGCCTTTGAAATAGTCAAGAAGACCAATCAGTCCAAATTATGATTGGTAACACAACAACCATGTTTACATAACCAGAGAAGGGCGGGGGGGAAGAGATCTTCCCCATTATGCCAAGAGGCAATCAGGTTATGGAATTCATAGAATCATAGAATATCAGGGTTGGAAGGGACCTCAGGAGGTCATCTAGTCTAACACCCTGCTCAAAGCAGGACCAATTCCCAACTAAATCATCCCAGCCAGGGCTTTGTCAAGCCTGACCTTAGAGGTTTTTAAGGAAGGAGATTCCACCACCTCCCTAGGTAACCCATTCCAATGCTTCACCACCCTGCTAGTGAAAAAGTTTTTCCTAATATCCAACCTAAACCTCCCCAACTGCAACTTGAGACCATTACTCCTTGTTCTGTCATCAGGTACCACTGAGAACAGTCTAGATCCATCCTCTTTGGAACCCCCTTTCAGGTAAAAAGCAACAGAGGGTCCTGTGGCACCTTTAAGACTAACAGACTAACTACCTTTCAGGTAGTTGAAAGCAGCTATCAAATCCCCCCTCATTCTTCTCTTCTGCAGACTAAACAATCCCAGTTCCATCAGCCTCTCCTCATAAATCATGTGCTCCAGCCCCCTAATCAGTTTTGTTGCCCTCCGCTGGACTCTTTTTCCAATCTTTCCACATCCTTCTTGTAGTGTGGGGGCCCAAAACTGGACACAGTATTCCAGATGAGGCCTCACCAATGTCAAATAGAGGGGAACTATCACGTCCCTCGATCTACTGGCAATGCCCCTGCTTATACAGCCCAAAATGCCGTTAGCCTTCTTGGCAACAAGGGCACACTGTTGACTCATATCCAGCTTCTCATCCACTGTAACCCCTAGGTCCTTTTCTGCAGATCTGCTTCCTAGCCATTCGGTCCCTAGTCTGTAACAGTGCATGGGATTCTTCTGTCCTAAGTGCAGGACTCTGCACTTGTCCTTGTTGAACCTCATCAGGTTTCTTTTGGCCCAATCCTCTAATTTGTCTAGGTCCCTCTGTATCCTGTCCCTACCCTCCAGCGTATCTACCACTCCTCCCAGTTTAGTGTCATCTGCAAACTTGCTGAGAGTGCAGTCCACGCCATCCTCCAGATCATTAATGAAGATATTGAACAAAAACGGCCCCAGGACCAACCCCTGAGCACTCCACTTGAAACCGGCTGCCAACTAGACATGGAGCCGTTGATCACTACCCGTTGAGCCCGACGATCTAGCCAGCTTTCTATCCACCAATTGGTGAATCAGACATTGAATCTCCCTCTTGGCAGGCAACTCTCCCATCAATGTGGGAGATCAAGGACTTGGTCCTTTGCAACATCATCTTGGGATGGGGGTTATCCTCTTTGCAACAGATAGAAGCAACAAGTATCCCCTCTTGAACTGAAGTCCTGACATCACCTCAGGCTCACTTTCAGATATCTTTCTGATTTTTGTGGTTATGAACCATCATTTATGCATACCCACCAGTTCTGTTGATCCCAACAGTCTGACGCAAGATCCAGCAGAACTCAGCCAAAATTATCTTAATTGTATCAGTGTGGCTGAGAATCTTTCGGTCTACCAACCAAAGACATTATCTCTAATTCCATACCTGTTGATACAACATGAAGGAACGGGGCCTAGAGTACCTCCATTTCATCATCTGACTGCTGGAGGGAGGTTAGACTTAAAGTCCTGTTGTACATCTGCTTTAAAACAAACACTCACACACACCAAAAAAATCCCAACAACATATTAAATAGTGGAAGAGATTCTACTGATCCAATCTACTCATCAAAATGAAAGATTTTTTTCTCTTGGTAGCAGCAGAGATCTTGAATTCCACAGGATGCTGATTCATGATACTTTATAATATATACTTGACCTGAAACATCTTTCAATAAGTGTGTTCAGTGTTCACCTCTGTGCATCCCTCTCCTGTAGAGGGAGACACAATTTTTTCCTCATGTGAGTATTATAAGGTTTTGTGATGGATCTTACCAAGGTATTTTCCGACGAAGAATTCCTCTATAGGGGAACCTTAATTAGGTCTTATCTATCCTAATGCACCCACCTTTTAATCCAAGGCAAAGTTTGTTATTACATTTGTCTATGGAAATGGCACTTTTAAATGTGATTCTCTCTTTGAGAAGAGTTAAAATCCACGCCTTGATGGTGGACTCACCTTATACAGTTTTCTATCCAGATGAAATATCCCTTAGGATGCATCCCAAGTTTCTTCCTAAAATTACTATGAATTTTCCTCTGAACCAAGAGATTCATTTGCCCATATTCCACCCCACCCCCCCCCCGCTCCCCAAGTTATGCTCTTCTAAGAGATGGTCTTGGCAGCAAAACAGGTCTTTCACCATTTCTGCTACTGCCATAAATCGTTTTTGGAGTAGATCTCTGAAAGGTTTAATCTTTTGCTAGTAGAATGCCAATGCCCTCCGACATACAAATATGAAACATAGCCTATCTAGATAGATATCCAACTTTTATGAGGTGGCTAAAGTAGATCCTCCTCCTTCTTTCGTTCAACCTCCACAGCATCTTTGAAAAATGTTTGTTTTAGACATATGTAAAGCAACTACCTGGGTATCTGTTCACACATTTGTGAAGTACTAGTCTGTCACTGAAGCCTCGAGATCTGATAACTACAGTTGGGAAAGCTACATTCCAATCTTCATGTTCCTAGACTCTGAGCTCCCATCCTCATTGCTTGTGAGTCAATATAAGTTGAATATGTACTTACCTGTGCTGTAACTGGAATTCTTTGAGATGTCAGCCATATGTTTCACAACCTACCTCTCTTCCTTTCTGGTTTGGAGTCTTATATCCATCAAGTTCCATGGTGGTAAGGGAACAAAGTGGCAGTTGTCCAACTTTGTTCTTTATGTCCATGGCTTGGGAATAAGGACACTTGTGACGTATACCCTAATGGACACTGCTGGCCAAAAGACTCCAATCTCGAGTGCATGTGCACTGTCAATGGAATATACGGTCAGCACATCTCAAAGAAGTCCAGTTACTCCAGTTTTCCTTTTGTCTGTGTTTTGGGCCTTGCTTGTATTGGTTGGGGTGGGGGGATTTCTCCCTTGTTTATCCAGGTTTTTATCATGTCCTCCATCACCTTTAGGTTTGGATTTTGGAAATGCTCAGATATAAAGGTGATGATTTAAGTGTCAAATACTGTTGACTTTTAGCAGAAACCTACCATAAATATGCTTATTTCTATGATCCTAAATGTCTTTTAAGGTGCCAAAAGCCCCAACAGTCACCACCTATTCATCTTCAATAACGACTTCAACTTCCTCTTGATTGCTTCTACAAAGCATCTGAATTGTCAGTACAAAACTGTGGTGTACTGAAAATGTGATTTCCATTCTGCTGCACTATATTGCCTCAGAACTTAGCTCCAGCTTGCTGCAGAGTACATGGAACCTCTTAAAATCTATTCACTCTTCCTCAATCTCTGCTGGAGTAATGAGACATGTTTTAGATACCAGCATTGAGTGTGTCAATACAGATGTGCGAAGAAAGCTTTGTCAAAGCTAACATGGTATACGCACCAGTATACTTCGGAATTAGGAAAAGATGGGGCTCTTCAAATTGTTACAGTAAGGTTAACATTTTGATTGGTATTTTGGGCTGTATCTCAGAGAGGGAATTTGAAAATAAGTGACTGAAGAAATCTGATAGAAAGCTATCAGCTGTTCCAAAGTGAATTTTGATTAATCTTGGCTATGTTAAACATGCCCACAAGAATCAAAACTCAAGATTTACAACTAGTTGCTTGTAAATACATATCTATAAAATTAAGTAGATACTCCCAAACATTAAGCCTATCCAATTGTTATATTTTTTCCTCTAGTTTTTCACCAAAAGTCTTATCGTTCCCTCTCCTTGGACAGATCATGAAGGGAAGCAAGTTTCCCAGTTTCATTCCACTAAATGTAAGTTGTGTATGTCTCTAAAAGTGTCTTTTAGTAGCTTAAATTTAGAAATCAGCTGTTTTGCATGATTAATATGTATATGCTTAACTTTTATAAAAAGTTATAGACAGCGTGATTAGATGGGAATACTCACTTAAGTGGGGCCAGGATTTTGCCTAATAAGTTAGGTTTTTCAGTTCCTGTGAACTTGATCCTATCACTGATCTCATAATTATATTGACTAGGAAAATTGAACAGATTCTTATATTTATTGAACCCACCAAATTTTCTAGAATTGAGTATTTTAAAAAAATGATCAAAGTGTTTAGTTTTGATTTTTTTAATATAACATAATCCAAAATAAATTTCAAAACAGTCAATTTGAAAAGAAAAACTGAAGCTTTTCATTCCTAAAATGTCATGAATGACCTTTTGACACTATAATAACTTTTTCACTTGTGTTCCCTTCATCTCTCCCTTCCCCCCTCCTTCCCTGCCCATCACAAATCTTTGGGAAAATCAACATAATTTGAGACACTTTAAGATTTGAATTGAATTGCATTTTCTGATGGAAAACTGTTACAACGTAAACTGATGAGAAAAAATGATGAAACCTCTCTCTGGCTTCTCTGACCCTTGTCTCTCTAGGTTTTTTTTTTTTTTTTTTTAAATCTGTCCCAAACTTAGTTGCAAACATCATGTTCTAGTTTTATGCTCTGAAAATATTTTGGTTTTGATGTAAACTAAAGTATTACAATATTTTTATTGTAGCTAACTATTTTTGAGATGTTCCTCAATACAATCGGACTAAATGTTTTCACTTTATTGTTATGTTTCAGAATGATAAAAAGCTTGTATTTAAGTTTTAAGTTAATTTATCTAAATGATGCTTTACAGGTATAGATTTAAATAACATTTCACCGATTGGAAGACAGCTAACTGTGCAACCTGGAAAAAGCAATGGTTGGTATAAAACAGTATCAAGTTGACAAAATGAACGTGCACTCAAAGTAATATAAGAAGTTTTTATTTTAAGCTAACTGAACCCCTTTTTAAAAACAAGTTTGTTTGACTTCAGTACTGCCAGGGGGCTTGAGCACTTACCTAACTTTACGCACATGAGTAGTCTCATTCGGTGGGACAACTTAGTGCTTAAAGTTAGGCATGTATTTAGGCCCCAATTCAGCAAGGTACTTATGTTACTATTTGTCTAGGAATAACTGTGTTTTTTGGAGTACATGTAGTATTACACGTAATGTTCTGTTTATGCTTTTGAAGCCCAAATTGCATACTAACTTAATTACATTATATATAAAGATTCTCTCCCCTCAATTCTGTACAAGGTCACAGAACCTATATTCTGAAACCTGTATATAAACACATAATTTTCAGGGTATTCCATTGATTTTTTTTTTTTTTTTAAGGCCTTTCTCCCAGCTAAGGTACAGCTGGACATGGTGCCATCTAGAGAGCTTGTGTGTAACAACCCTTTTCACTTATCCCTGAGCCTGATTTGCTCCTTACACTGTAGCCAATTCAGGACCACAGGCCTAATAAGTTTTTCCCTTTTCCTCATGGCAACACATTGTGTTTCACTAATTTAACTAGCGATGTGTTAAATACAATTTAAAGTTAAACCTTTTACTTGCACTAGTTGACTAAGTTACTGTAGGCTAATTTCATTGTTTTTATTCATTGCAGCTGCTTGTCAGACAGTATTGTCTTTGCCTGTGGATTTTAACTTAGAAAAAATATTAGGTATGTCCTGTGTTGTACTTTATGTATGAATGTCTAAATTGAAAATCTATTTTGCATCCTGATTAGGAATGGCGGTACAATGCACTGGAAACCTAGTGTGAATCAAAATTGAGTATTCATAGAATTGCCCAAAGTACAAATGTTGTTTTCGACAGATAACAGCTCCTTGTCCTGTGGAGCTCCTGCTCTAATTTGGACATGGCTCGGCAAGGGAGGACAAAAACAAAAGGTGGAGGGATGGGGAATGATAGGACAATGATAAAAGTGTACATAAACGTTGTATTGTTATATTTAAAAAGATAAGATGTTAAAGTATGGGCCAGCGTTCATAATGTAGGATGGTTTGGAAGTTAGCTATGGAAGACTAATAGTCTCAATTGCTAGATTGGGTTTGCATGACAATTTTGCAGGAATTTAAAAACTGTATACAGTAACCTCATGTTTATCATCGGTATAATGGAAGACCACAGGTCTTGAGTCCAAAGAAAATATCCATGGTTTTCTAGACTACACAGACTAGGAAGACTGTGCATACTATCTGCACTGCACACTGACCTATCTAAAGGAAATGTTTGCTTTCTGTGAAATACTTAAAAAGCAGGAGTTATATAACAGAACTTGGGTAGCAAGAGTTCAATAAGCTATTCTAGACCAGTCCATCTTATTCCCTTTACCTCTAGTTGGGGCCACATAGTTCACATAAGTTACTACTTCCTAGTCACATCCGCTGTGTGACTGACGCAAACAGCTTATAGGGAAAAAGGTAAGTGAGAAACAGCACAACAAAAAATGCAACTCAACCTCATTCCAGCAACCTGATTTTTACAGATAGGGTGCTTTTACCAAAAATAGTTCTTCTTCGAGTGCTTGTTCACGTCGATTCCAATCACGTGTGCACGCGCAGACACCTCAGGCAAGAGTCGTGGGGGTCATTATTTGGCATGGGCTTGTGGCATGCGCTGCAAGACTTAAAGCCTTGGGCTCCCAGCATGCCCCAGAGCCCAAGAAGGGATGAGGGGACAGGGAAAGAGCCTACTCACGAACACCTATACTAACTATAACTATACTAACAACTACAAAACAAGACAACAAGAAGAAGAACTAGACTAGGTAACTGTGCTAAGGGAGCACTTGCAAAGCAAGCGAGCCACAGTTCCAACGGCTACCATGGACAGTAAGAAGGAACTGAAGATGGGTTGGGTCGGGTCAGCAGGGTCATATATTGAGTGCCATGAAGGCATCACTCCAGGGGGTTCCCCAGCTGACCCGACGGGAACTGCTAAGGGAAAAACTTTCTGACGACCGTGCACGCGGCGTGTGCACTGATTGGAATGGACGTGAACAACACATCTCGAAGAACAACAGTTACGAGAAGGTGAGTAACTATTTTTTCTTTGGTGTTGCTACAAAGCATGAGCCAGCCACTGCAAGAAGAGATGTTGCAGGACCCAAGGAGCAGGGGGAGGAGCCAGGTTTTAGGTGCAGAATGTTTCTTTCAGCTTGTCTTACGGTGGTGCGGCTTTCAACCCATAGCAACAGACTGGATGGAATATTTAGAATTTTCAACTTACTGCAAATAAGATTACCAGTCTCTATCCCTACCGTGGTTTTGTGACTCGACTCCTTCCTATCTCTGAACTACATTGGTGGATGGGGTTCTCTATATGTATTTTTTTTTTAATGCATAACACTATTATAAATGCTGGAGGCAAACACCCCCTCCCCCCCTGCCGCCCCCGGAATAACTTGATTCAGTCTTCCATTTAGAAAAGTTTCTGGCTGGGTACTTCCTGCCTGTCCATCTTTTCTTTGGTAAGGTGGCCAGAATGTGCATTCCACTACATACAGGTTGGACAATCGGGTGGTCTAGATAATACTAAGTCCTGCCATAAGTGCAGGGGACTGGACTAGAAGACCTCTCGAGGTTCCTTCCAGTCCTGTGATTCTATGGGAGTTCTGTAAGCATGGTCACTTGGAATGGCAGCTATCCGAAAAGCTTTGTCTACACAACCAGAACAGTTCAGCAGAAACTATTCAACATTGTCATGTCTAAACTGGGGTTGATACATTTGGACCAGCCTCCATGTGTGGGGAAAAATCACATTACAGCACATTTTAGTAAACCCAGCCTTTATGGGGGGAAAACACTGATTTTATATTAACCTTATTATAACGCTGCTTAGTCTAATGCCCACAGCATGGCTAAAACATTATTAACCATTTCAGCAGTTACAGAATTCAATGGCTGTTTGTGGCTGTGCAGGAAGGGTCCTTGTCCCCTTTGTTCCCCCATACTTTTTCTGTAGACAGGAGAAATAAGACAAGACTGGCTAATTAAACTTGCCAACAAACTTTTTCTTTTTTCTTTAGGTGAATATTTTAGAACAGAAGAATTTGCAGACCAGTCTCAGGAAAGCCTAAGCTCCTCATCACTGAGAAGAAAGCTGTTTTTAGATGAGAATGGAAGTGTATCTGAGTGTTTGTCTCTTTCTCCACAAAGCCCTTGTAATAATCCACCAGCATCACTTGGAGTGCTGTGTTCAATCGATATTTCTCCAGCCCGGTGCAGAAGCCCTGTGGAAACATCTAGTTCAGTAAGAAGGCTTTTCAATTTCTTTGTGTATGTACTGATTTATCTGGTACACGTGAAATTCTCTAAAACACCAAAAACAACGAGGAGTCGGGTGGCACCTTAAAGACTAACAGGTTTATTTGGGCATAAGCTTTTCTGTGTAAAAAATCCACTTCTTCAGATGCAACATTTTTACTCACGAAAGCTTATGCCCAAATAAATCTGTTAGTCTTTAAGGTGCCACTGGACTCCTCATTGTTTTTGTGGATATAGACTAACACGGCTACCCCTCTGATTCTAAAGCAGCAGAACCACTTCTGAGTGCGTCTGATCAGATTTCATCAGCTGAAGTGCCACTTTTGAATAGTTTATACAACTGAAGTAATTAAAGAGTGGTGTTAATACTAAGGGTCCTGGTCAAATTCCAATTTTGAAACTAAATTGTGCCTAAGTAAAACTTCATGTTTTTTAACTTCAATTTTATGCTTTTCTTTCACTATCAAATTGTTGTGTAGTGCTGATATTCACTGTTGAAGAGCTGCCATTTTCTCTGCCCAATGGTATTTGTGTCTGAATTATATTGACATGAGAGAATGAGAGGTAATGATTTGAATATGAGTAGCTTGTGAAGTCTCTTTGATCTTTCGATATAGGATGCATTTTACAGAAAGACTTTATTGGCTGAGATCATATTGCAGCCATGCCTTCATGAGTTTACGAAGTTTGCATACCAAAAATATCATGTTAGTCCTTGGCTTGATTAGTAGGGGGGAAGGGATAGCTCAGTGGTATGAGCATTGGCCTGCTAAACCCAGGATTGTGAGTTTAATCCTTGAGAGGGCCACTTAGGAATCTGGGGCAAAATCTGTACTTGGTCCTGCTAGTGAAGGCAGGGGACTGGACTCAATGACCTTTCAGGGTCCCTACCAGTTCTATGAGATAGGTATATCTCCATATATTTAATTTATTTACCCAAAACACCATTTGGTGTATATAATTGCTCTAGTTGCTGTCCCTTAAAGTTGATCTGCAAAGGAGAAAGATTTGTGCCCCTCGCTTTTTTTTTTCTCTCTCTAGGAATAGTATAAATGACCCAATGTACCTAAAAGGGGGTTGTTCTATGCTTGTTTAAAAAAAACAAACACTTTGGAAATATTGGGAATGTAAAATCTGGTCTTCCCTGAGTTTACAGAGAACTCCATGGTCTGAGTGAAGTTGTGAGATTTCTTTAACCGTTAATTGAAAGGGATGTGTTGAATGTTAAAGATTCATTCTCCAAACAATTGTTAACAAAAAGCTAACAATCTGAATAAAAATCACATCCTTTCTCAACCAGGGTTTGCTTGCTTGGTGTATATCCTAAACCTACTAATTCTCTAGTAATCCATAGTATTTCTGGGGAAAGTAGGCAAAACATGATTTTTTAATTTAAAAAAAAAGAAAAGCAGAATGAGGAAAACTTTACGGATATTTATATGTAGTTAGGGCTTTTGCTTTTGGGGGGTGGTGGTATTTGTTTCAATTTTCAAGTTTTCTGTAGATATATAAAATATACGGGTGGATTCGGGGCTTTCTGCTTAAGTATACTATAATAAGTAATTTGTGCTTTAATATCATAACGTTTCAAACAACATGACTTCAAAGCACCCTAGGGAACCTTAAGTACCAGAAGGATCTACATAGACCAGTTAACATGCAGCATGTTTAGTGCACTTTAGAAATCTCTCCTCTGTAGTCTGCATTACTTCTCTGTGTAGACAAGCCTTAGATACAAGTAACCATTTGTGGTGTTTTTCTGGTATTCAGTGGATAAACACCAATTTCTCTTTCCTCCGCCACTCATTTGTATCAAGAATAAAACCAAAAATCAGAAGCCCTATACATAATAAAGCAAAAAAGGCACAAACCTTTTTTTACACTTCAAAATAAAATAAGTATTTTCCTTGAAAGGATGATATTGTATTACAGAACTGCAACGTTTACAGTGCTGTTTACTCATTTGTGATCGTTCAGAACTCTCAGATCTGGCAATGTAAAATACAGATGCGCCTCTAGCATGCTATAATACACAGGTGAATTGGAAGTCCCTTAAAGTGAACTATCATCAATTTCTTGAGCCATCAGTTTCCAACACAAACTCACTTTAAATGAGACATTCAGCCAGCCAGGAGCATATTATACTTGTTGAAGACAAGATCACAACCAAGGCACAAATGTCTGAATGTTGTTTTCTTAGCTCCAACTCAGTTTCTGGTGATGTTGTGCAAATTGCTACTTCCTGCTGAGGATAGCTCTACACAAAAGACATTTGCTGGCATAGTTATGTTAGTCAGAGGTGTGATGTGTGTGGTCTCTGACCATTATAGCTGTATTGGCAAAAACGCTGAGTGTACATGCAGTTATACCTCCAAAACTGTGCTTTTGCCAGTATAAATTATTTTGTATGGGGAGCTAGAATAAGCTATTTTGGCAAAACCGCAGTTTCACCAGTAAACTGTGTCCACACAATTACTACTTTACCAATATAATACACTGGTTATACCTATGACAGCAAACTGTTCCTACTGTAGACTTGGCCTGAGATAAGAGCACAGCTTCTTTTGACTCTTTCAGATGAAAGGTCTCTTTTGGCTGACTTTAAAGTTATGTCCTTCAGATAGTTGGATTCCGTTAAAATATCCAACAGTGGCAGTGTGTAGGCTACTCAGTCAGTCACTGCATTGGGGGCAATATTCCATTCTGCTTTGGGGTATCTGCCATTTGGGAGATGAAACATTGTAGTGTAACAATAATACAAATACTAAACAGTAATTTGGGTGTTGATTAGGAAAATCCTTATTCAGTAGTTTGGCTCCTGGTAGTCCTAATATGATTGATAACATAGTCTTAATTAGTACTCTTCTTTGGAAGCATTGGAATTCTTATGAGGCATCATAAAATCCAATTGGAGAATTTCAAATGGACTATTCAAGCAGTGAAATGCTTGATTGAGAGCGTCAGTGAAGCAGAAATAGAATTATTTTCCCAGTAGCACTGTACTTTCAAGTCTACAAATTTGTATATCAGTCTATACATTTATATTGTGTAAAAGCTAACTCTTACTCTTTTTTGTTAAAGGGTCAGTTTTCCTCCAGTCCTATTCAGGGAGGTACAAGGGCATACAGTCTGGGAAGCATTACCAGTCCCACGTTTCCAGAGAGGTCCCCTGCAAATATCGCTTCCCCTACTTTTTCTCCAATTGCTTTTCAGATAAGAAAGACACCATTGTCAGGTATGGTTTGACTGTATATACAGTCTCCTTTCATGCAGCTTGTATTTCTTGTGATGAAAAACTGATCCATCTAGAGGCAGGTACTTGGCTTGATAGTCCAGTGGTCTCATCTAAAATGGCACATGGAATGTTTAACAGTAAAGTGTCGTCAATGTAAACGTATAAAATGTTTACTTGAACATAATTACTTAAAGTGCAAAAAATAAATTAGTGGGAAAAGGAATCATGAAAACTCATACATGTATGAAATAAGATAAAGGGGAGCAATATGATCTGAGGAGGAGGGTTTTGTTTCAAAAATAAGTTATGTATCAAAAATAAGATAAGCAGTCAGAATTGTAATTTTAATTTAAAAAGTTCAGGTGGAAGTAGTAGGAAAAACTGTTTTGATAGGGTGTCTTACATTTGAGCCCTGATCCCCATAACTAGATTAAGTTGAGATTAAACGAATTCACTAGTTTAGAAACCTAGTGGATGCTTATCCATATCAGACTCCATAATTTGTTGCAATTTTGCAGTATTGGTAGTCTGTGTTCTGTAAAAGCTTAGTCTATTTGCATAGCTGATTCAGTCAGAACCTGCTATGAGATACTTCGGCAAAGTTATGTATAAAGACTGAATAGCTACTTTCCACTCTGTGCCTGATTGTATAAAGTTCTGATAATTTTCACCCTCAAAAAGCTTCTGTAGAACTAATGTGTTCTAAGAAATCTACAGTACTTGCCTAGTATGAATATTAGATTATTGGACTGGAAGCATTTTGGGGTAAGGACTGGTCATTTTGACACAATTTGGTACTGCCATTTGAAAACCTGGTCTCTGCTGTAGCAGACCCGTCAGAGAAAGGAAATCTTTAGGTAAGCAGGATTAAAATTTGAAAGTACGATGGCTAAATGTGTGTGTAACAAGTAGAACCTTTAAAAATAGTTGTATCAAATGCCTTTACTGCCAGGAGATGATACTCAAGGGAATCACCACCTAGTGTGGCTGTAATTGTTCTAGTGACTTTTGGTCCTAGGATTCAGTCTGTTAGCTTTTCCTCCATCTGATATCTAATGAATTGAATTATTCTGTTTTTACTATGGACAGAACAAAGGAAGTTGACTTTTCGTTCTCCCGATGTTCCTTCTGCGCCAGTCTCAAACAGAATGACACCCCCAAGTACTAGAAGTCCTTATATAGATGGCTGTTCTCCAATTAAAAATTGCTCTCCTATGAGACTTGGAGCATGCAAAGGGACTGCACAGTATCAAACTTCCCTCATTAGGATACCATTTACCCTTGAAAATCACAACGAAGAGGCAGATGACAAAGAGAATGCCCTACCTGCAGAAGTTCAGTTACCACAGATGGACACTGGAGTAAATTTACAGCAGCAGGATGCTGATACTTTTGCACATGGTACACATTTAGTTGTGGCGACTGTATCTATTTCACCAGATCACTCTGAAGCTTGTGAACAAGGACTGGCATCGCTGCAGGATATAGAAGGTTTAAAAGAAAATAATACTGTTGATATGGTTGATTCAGTTGAGGTGTCAGATGAGAACACTTGGGTTAAGGAATGTGTTGGTAATAGCAGTATGCCAATGACCAGCTTCATGACAGGAATTACTTTCAGTATTGAAAGCTCTCACATGTGCATATCACCTCTTGCAGAAAGCAGTGTAATTCCTTGTGACAGCAGTAGTATTCAGGTAAGAGTTTTTGTTTTATTTAAATAATTTAGTAAATAAAGTATACTACAAGTTTAATCTCTCAATTTTCACATTTGTCCATCTACCATTCTGGATATACTTTCTGTCACCTCTTATCTGATGGGGTGTAAACACTGAATTGTGTGACAAAGCTTTTTCCATATGACTGGCAACATAGCAATTCAAGGAAATATTTCTTAAGCTACCACAGTAGTAAATTTGGATTAATCCCAAACTACTTTGATTCTGGTTGACCAATTTACCATCTTCTCTTGTTTCTAATGAATCTGCTGCAGTTAACTAAGTTATTCCATAATGCAGCCTTTTGCTTTTTAAGTCACAAATAGATTTTCAATTTTATTTAAGCCTGCAGTTGTCTTGTCTTGTAAAATATGCAAGTCACACACATCTAGCCATATCACCTTGGATAGGAGGTCTCCAAAGAAGTCCTGGTTTCTGAAGATAGTGAAGAAGCTATGATGATAGTAGTAGGAACTGTCCTGTTGAAGATGCTGATGCCTTAATATTTGAAAAAGTTCTGAGTTGTGACCATTAATTGTCCAACGGGCATGTACTTTAACACACAAGTATTTCCAATTTGCCTATTGGACTTTCCCTGAAGTTTCTATCAGATACTGAATAGTTTAGGACAGAAGTGACTCTCAACATGCATTGTTAAATAATTGCCAGATATCACCTTTAGATGTGGCTGTATTTCAATGGTTCATATTTTCATCACTGATATGTATAGCGTGTAAGATAGATTAACTTCATAATCCTTTCATATTGTATTTATAAAGTATGTGCCATAGAAATGTAAATTAAATTAAGTAATGCATAAGAAATAGGGGAGCTTATCTGGAACAGAGTACATAGGATATTAATTCCTGGCTTTGTTCCTAGGTGGACAGTGGCTATAATACACAGACATGTGGAAGCAGCATTATGGATACAGTTGGGGCTGAGAACAATTGCAGAGACAATAATGTACATTCTTATGAGGCTCAGAACAAATCTCAGCTTTCCAAAACGAAGGTAGGAAATGCATAGAATGATACGTTTTTCCATTTCCAATATCCATTCCTTGTTTCCTCCCAGCCTTCCTTCACACCACTCCCTGCTAGGTCAGGGATTTGACAAATTGTTTCTAAGAACTTGTGGGAACTTGAAGACGGCAAATTTATTTGGCCTTAGTGTCAAGTATTAGATTAAAAAGATCTATAAAATAAAGGAAAATATACTGAAAATCCTAATTTTAAAATTCATGTGTTCTGATGACGGCAAAGGATACTCCTGGAGGAATTCCAAAAAATGAAAAATTCTGTGCCAAAAAAAAAATTCTGCACACAACATTTTAAAATTCTCATATTTTATTGGTCAAAATAATGTGGGTTTTTTTTTTTTTTTAATGCAAAATGATCCACAATTACAGTCAATCAGTCATGCTTGAGAACAACATTGCAGGATGTGCAAAATAATTTGTCCCCGTCCACGTGCAGTTTTGTAGGGAATTCTCAAGCATGAGAACTTGTTTTTGATGCATGATGTAAAGGCCATTCATGTCATGCAAAAGAAGTTATTAAAGGGCAAAAGGGATATTTGTTCATCTGGACCTGGCTGGGTACTCTGGGAAGTGCTTGGTTCTGATTGTCCTGACTTTTTAGTGATTTCTTGATAAATGGTTTTATTTGCCCTCAGTCCTTTTTCTTTTTTCTATTTTTTTTTTAATTTATTATTTAATGGGTAAGTAAAATAAATCCTGAGCTGTAATCTAACCCCATAAAGTGAGAAAGCACATACACCTCCTAGCTGATGATTCCCTTACAGTCATTTATAACAAGGCTCCTTTACATCACTCTGGCAATGTAAAGGCCCCTTTACACTTTTACATGTGTTATGCTCCTGGGGGAATTGGCTGAGAATGGGAACAGTTAGTTAACAATAGTAACATTAACCATGTTACTGTGCAGGCAGGCTGCTACACTTCTGCCTCAGAGAATAAGATGAATTAACTATCGATAGCAACATTGTTCTAAATGTGAAAAAAACACATTGTTAATCTTTTATTTCAAACATTGAAACAGTTTTGAAGGAATGCACAGAACAGACTCTTATTCTTCCACACCTTATCCCATCTCAAGCAAAAACTGACTGAATTTTGTTTCAATTCAATCCCTGTTATAAAATGAGCCTCCATGCAATTAAAGGGATAGCACTGGCTGATTGCGTTTCTAACCCTGGCAAAACAGCTGGTTGCTTCCTTGCAGCGAAGGAAAATAGGCAGGCAGGCTACTACATTTCTGTCTCAGGGGACAGAGCCTGCCTTATGCCTAACAACCTGAAGCTCTACTTCTCCATGCCCGGCAAGCTACACTGTAGCAAGTCTCTCTCGCTTGTTCACACACATGCATGCCCAGCCCCGTCCCGCCCTGTCCCCTGACGGTGAGTAATGTCTCCCAGGCAGGCACGCATGCCCTGCCCCACCCCCACAGTGATTTGCATCTCTGATGGCTGCTCCAGGTGTGCTGGAACAGACGCGCCGCCTGGGCTGTCCAGGAAGAGGCACATGTCCCCCGCATATTTCTTCTGCATTTTTCTGCGTGGGGAGACAGATATCTAATGACCATAAGAATTCTCTGCCCGTGCAGGTGCGCAGAATTCCATCAGGAGTAAAAGGCACTGGGGGCTTGGGGAGAACTTCGCTCAATGTTCTTTGGCAAAAGCATTGGTGAGACTACAAATGAACAAAATGCCATCCCTGGATATCTTAAAAGTTCCATGGTATTGACTTGATTCAATACGCTGAGGAATGTCTTTAAGATAATTTTTCAACTTGAGATCTCTACTTCCACTTGTGGATCTTATTGTACAGAGGCAAGGGAAAGCAACAAACACCTAATACAGTTTCTGAGAATAGTGAAAGGGGATATACAAGACTAAAACAAAGGGGAATTATTCAGTTCTTCTTCGAGTGCTTGCTCATATCGATTCCAATCAGGTGTGCGCGCGCCGTGTGCACGATCGTCGGAGAATTTTCTACCCTAGCAACACCCGGCGGGTCGGCTGTGGAGCCCCCTAGAGTGGCGCCTTCATGGCGCTGGATATATACCCCAGCCGACCCGGCGCCCCCTCAGTTCCTTCTTACCGCCCCTGACGGTCGTTGGAACTGTGGAGCGCGGCATAGCTGTTCTCCACTCTCCCTAGCTTATTCCGTTTTTGTAGATAGTTGTAGTTGTAGTTGTTATATAGTTTTAGATAGTTGTTCAGTTTACCCTTTAATAGTTGTAGATAGTTAAAGGGGATTAAGGGGGTTGTTCTTCCCCCTTTTTCCCCCGGCGCATAGCCGGGCTCATGCCCAAGGCTCCCGGCTTTAAGCAGTGCGCGTCCTGCGCTAAGCCTATGCCCAGAAGTGATCCGCACGACTCGTGTCTGAAGTGCCTGGGAGAGTCCCATCAAACAGATAAGTGTAAGATCTGTAAGGCCTTCAGACCGAGAACCAAAAAGGAGCGGGACTTTCGGCTTCAGCAACTCCTCATGGAGGTGGCACTTAGCCCGGACACTCCATCGGTGCGTCAAGCCCCAGCGCCAAGCGCCTCGGTGCGCAGTGCCCCTGCGGCACCGACTGCCCCTGCACCGCGGGTGGAGTCGGACAAGCCTCCGCGGCACCGGACCCCTTCGGCACCGCACCCGCCGCAAGTGCCTCGGCGCCGATCGTTATCCCCGGGACATAAGAAATCCCGTAAGGCGCAGGAGACTGCTGTCCTGAAGACGCCAGGCCCCCCGGTGCCGGGGGTAGAGCCGCGTCCACCGGTGGAGCACCAAAAGCAGGTGCCTCCGGCACCGTCGACTCCGGCTCCGAGGCCGTTGAGTCCGGTGCGGACGGGATCACCACCGCGGTCAGTGGTAGAGCCGTGTCTCCTGTCGACCCCAGAGACCTTCGCGACGGCGAGAGACTTGATTGCTCTCACGGAGCCGGCACCGCCCCAACCACCGGCACCGTTGGCTCCTCGTCCGGTGCAATCCAGGGGAAAACCTGCCATGATGCGCCCTCCGTCTCAAGGACTGGAACCACGGCACCGATCCAGGTCACAAAGCAGGTCCCGACGCCGCTCGCAGTCCCGGCGCCGACTATCACCTCGGCACCGGTCGTACTCGCGGCTAAGATCATCGTCGCGGCACCGTTCTACGTCCCGGCACCGTTATGATCGTCGGTACCGTTCGAACTCGAGACGTAGTTCCCGGCACCGATACGAGCGACACTCGACGTCGAGGGGCCGCTCCCGGCACCGGGCCTACTCGAGGTCGCCTTCCAGGTCCAGGTCGGACTCTCGGCACCGACGCGGTCATCGGCACCGATCCCGATCTCGGCACCGCTCACCGGCACCGCATAGGGACCGATCATCTCCAGACTGGCACCGAACAGCACCGTATCTTCCGGAGCTCATCTCGGCGCGGTCGGCACCGCCATGGCCATCGAGATCAGTGTCCCGTTCCTCCGATGGGGCATCGAGATCGGCATACCCCCCTCAGGGGCAGGCCGCTGAGCCGGACATGGGCCACTGGCAGGAGGTAGCGGAGGATCCCGCTCAGGGACCTTCACACTAGTCGTTCTGGACCCCGTGGGCGTACCACCAAGCACAAGGGGCTCCACCACCATCAGCCTCTCGCTCGGTGCACTCTGAGCGAAGGGCCCCAGAGTCCACCATCTCTCGCCCTCCTCCAGGGGGCATGGAGGCTTCCGTGCCCGCACCACCTGACGTCCTGGACCCAGGGGCAGGTGATGCTCCGCTCCAGGGCTCATTGGACCATGACCCGCCCTTAGATCCCTTGCCACCTGAGGCATCTTCCTCATCTTCCCCAGATGAGGCGGTGGCGGGCACAACGAGCACAGGTCCACCCCCGATAGATCTCCGGGCACACCAGGACCTATTACGTAGGGTGGCACGTAATATGGACCTACAGGCAGAGGAGATAGTGGAGGTGCAGGACCCCATTGTGAACATCCTCTCCGCGGATGCCCCATCCAGAGTAGCGTTGCCCCTGATCCGTACGATTCAGGCTAACGCCACTACGATATGGCAAACTCCTGCCTCTATTCCACCCATAGCCAGAGGGGTGGAAAGAAAGTACTTTGTCCCCTCAAAGGACTATGAGTACTTGTACACTCATCCCCAGCCGTGTTCACTGGTGGTGTCGTCGGTGAATGCAAGGGAGCGCCACGGTCAGCAGGCCGCAGCGCCCAAATCGAAGGACGCTAAGCGCTTCGATTTGTTTGGGCGTAAGGTCTATTCAGCCGGGGGGCTACAGCTTAGAGCGGCTAATCAGCAGGCGCTCCTGAGCCGCTATAACTTTAATTCCTGGAACTCTATGGGGAAGTTCAAGGAATTGGTTCCCCAAGACTCCAGGGAAGAGTTTGGGGCCTTAGTGGAGGAGGGTAAGAAGGTGGCACGGACCTCCTTACAGGCCTCCTTGGACATAGCAGACTCGGCTGCGAGAACCCTGGCTTCAGGTATCGCCATGCGGAGAATCTCCTGGCTCCAGGTCTCGGGCTTGCCTCTGGAACTGCAGCAAACTCTGCAGGATTTACCCTTTGAGGGACACGGATTGTTCTCGGACAAGACGGACTCTCGTCTGCAGAGCCTCAAGGACTTGAGAACAATCATGAGCTCCCTAGGGATGCATGTTCCGGGACCCCAGCGCAGGCCATTTCGACCTCAGCCTCAGCGGTTCTACCCCCCCCCCCCACCTCGTCCGAGACAGGACTCTGCCAGAAGGCGGGGGCGAGGTGGTAGGAGGAGGTTGACCGGCCCTCAACCCGGTCAGAACCAGGTGCCACCTCGGCCACCTTCAGGCCCTAGGCAGAACTTTTGAAGGTGCGGTCGAGGACGGTGCCCCAGTCATCTCCCAGGATCCAGCCCCCTCCTTTCGGGATCGCCTCTCCCATTTCCACCGTGCTTGGTCCCTTATAACCTCGGACCGTTGGGTCCTTCGCACGGTGGAGAGGGGATACGCTCTCCAGTTTTCTTCTTCCCCCCCATCCCACCCCCCCTCCCCGTCCCTCTTCAGGGACCCTTCTCACAAGCAACTCCTTATACAGGAGGTTTCTACGCTCCTATCTTTGGGGGCCATAGAGGAGGTTCCATTAGAATTAAGGGGCAGGGGATTTTATTCCCGTTACTTCCTGATTCCCAAGTCCAAAGGGGGTCTGCAACCCATCTTAGACTTACGCGGACTCAACAAATTCGTAGTAAAGTTGAAGTTCCGCATGGTCTCATTGGGGACCATTATCCCTTCCCTGGATCCTGGAGACTGGTTCGCCGCCCTCGACATGAAGGACGCATACTTCCATATAGCAATCTACCCGCCTCATAGGCGCTTCCTACCATTTGTGGTAAACAAGGTGCATTACCAATTTGCAGTCCTTCCCTTCGGCCTATCCTCAGCCCCAAGAGTGTTCACAAAATGTATGGCCGTCGTGGCGGCATACCTTCGTCGGCAAGGGGTACAGGTGTTCCCGTATTTAGACGACTGGCTGGTACGCGGTCGCACCAGAGAGCAAGTTCGAGCTCACGTACACATAATAGTTCACACATTCCACGCGTTGGGCATTCTACTCAACAAAGAGAAATCCACGCTAGAGCCTACCCAGAGGATAGAATTTATTGGGGCAGTCCTAGACTCCGGACGTGCACAAGCTATTCTACCAGACAATCGTTTTCATACCATCACAAGCCTCATTCGAGGACTCAGGGCCTTCCCAATTACCACGGTGAGGTCGTGCCTCACCCTGCTGGGTCATATGGCTTCTTGCACGTACGTAACCAGGCATGCCAGACTTCGGCTTCGCCCACTCCAGACCTGGGTGTCATCGGTATACCGCCCATATCGGGACAGCCTGAACATGGTGATCACGGTTCCGAACTCGGTCTTGACCTCCCTCATCTGGTGGCTAGATCAGTGTGGTTTGCGAGGGGATGCCGTTTCACGCCCCACAACCCTCTCTGCACCTGGTCACAGACGCTTCATCTCTGGGTTGGGGTGCCCATCTCAACGAACACCATACCCAGGGCCTGTGGACTGCACCCCAGCTAGCCCTGCACATCAAGGTTCGGGAACTGATGGCGGTGCGCCTGGCGTGCCAGGCATTTCTCAATCTCCTACGTGGCCGCTGTGTGTTCTCATCGACAACACCACGGCCATGTTTTACATCAACAAGCAAGGAGGAGCACGTTCGTCGATTCTATGCCAAGAGGCCATTCGCCTGTGGGACTTCTGCATCGCCCTCTCAATCCATCTCACGGCATCGTTCCTCCCTGGAGTCCAGAACACTTTAGCGGACCGACTCAGCAGGTCCTTTCAGACGCACGAGTGGTCTATTCGTCCGGACATCATCTATTCCGTTTTCCAGAGGTGGGGATTTCCCCAGGTAGACCTGTTTGCATCTCGAGCCAACAGGAAGTGCCACGCGTTCTGCTCCCTACAAGGGCGAGCTCCGGGCTCTATCGGACGCGTTTCTCCTTCCTTGGAAAGATCACCTGTTTTACGCCTTCCCTCCATTTCCACTGGTCCACAAGGTGCTGCTCAAACTACGCAGAGACCAGGCTCGAGTAATTCTAGTCGCTCCAGCGTGGCCGAGGCAACATTGGTACACCACACTGTTGGAGCTCTCGGTTCAGTCACCGATCCCGCTTCCGTTGTGTCCAGATCTCATCTCTCAGGACCACGGCCGACTACGTCATCCCGACCTACAATCACTCCACCTCACGGCGTGGTTGCTCCATGGTTCACCCAGGCAGAGCGGTAATGCTCGCACTCTGTCCAACAGATTCTGCTGAGCAGTAGGAAGCCTTCAACACGGACCACGTACTTGGCCAAGTGGAAGCGGTTCTCCTGTTGGTGTGAACAACGAGCCGTGTCCCCGTTACAGGCACCTATTCCTCTCATATTGGAATATCTCCTCCCTAAAACAGCAGGGTTTGGCGATATCTTCAATTAGGGTTCACCTGGCTGCTATATCGGCCTTTCACCCAGGGGAACTCGCGTCCTCGGTATTCTCTAACCCGATAGTCGTTAGATTCCTCAAGGGCTTAGACCGGATGTACCCACAACAACGTCAGCCCGTTCCGACGTGGGATCTCAACCTGGTTCTCTCCAAGCTCACAGGGCCTCCATTCGAGCCACTGGCCACCTGTTCACTTCTGTACCTATCCTGGAAGACAGCCTTCATTGTAGCCATCACCTCAGCAAGGCGCGTTTCTGAACTCAGGGCGCTTACATCCGAGCCCCTTACACGGTTTTCCATAAGGATAAAGTGCAGCTTCGTCCACATCCTGCCTTTCTTCCTAAGGTGGTCTCTCCGTTTCACATGAATCAGGATATATTTCTCCCAGTCTTCCATCCTAAACCACATGCTACTCGCCATGACCAGCGTTTGCATTCTTTGGACGTACGCAGGGCCCTGGCTTTCTATATTGACCGCACAAGGCACTTTAGAAAGACAACGCAACTCTTCGTTGCAGTGGCCGACCGAATGAAAGGCTTACCGGTCTCCTCACAACGCCTATCCTCCTGGATCACGTCTTGCATCCGGACTTGCTATGACCTGGCCGGTGTCTCAACACCGCACCTCACCGCTCACTCAACGAGGGCCCAAGCTTCCTCGACTGCCTTCCTGGCTCAAGTTCCGATCCAGGACATTTGTAGAGCTGCAGTTTGGTCATCAGTCCACACATTTGCAGCTCACTACGCACTGGTACAGCAGTCCAGGGACGATGCTGCATTCAGATCAGCGGTTTTGCACACAGCAATGTCTCACTCCGACCCCTCCACCTAGGTAAGGCTTGGGAGTCACCTGATTGGAATCGATATGAGCAAGCACTCGAAGAAGAAAAGACGGTTACTCACCGTTGTAACTGTTGTTCTTCGAGATGTGTTGCTCATATCCATTCCAAAACCCGCCCCCCTTCCCCACTGTCGGAGTAGCCGGCAAGAAGGAACTGAGGGGGCGCCGGGTCGGCTGGGGTATATATCCAGCGCCATGAAGGCGCCACTCTAGGGGGCTCCACAGCCGACCCGCCGGGTGTTGCTAGGGTAGAAAATTCTCCGACGATCGTGCACGCGGCGCGCGCACACCTGATTGGAATGGATATGAGCAACACATCTCGAAGAACAACAGTTACAACGGTGAGTAACCGTCTTTTCTTCAAATGTTTGTATGTATTCCACTCTTGGTACACCTATGCCCTGTGTGCATGAAATCAGATTATTTTGCACAGCAGTGTCTGTTGGGGCTGTGTCTACACCTTCAGTGCCCTCACACATCCCACCCAAAGTCAGAGTGGGTCGAACTGCCCTTCAGTTCTTTCTTACTATCCATGGCTGTGAGACAGAACCCTGCAGTGTCTGCATCACTAGGTGCTTTATGAAGCAAATAAACACATCTTTGTATTGTTAGTTAGGTGTTAAATTAGTTGCTATTAGTGTGTATAGGGTTGGTACATCTGTTGGCAAAAACACCCCCAAACTTCTGTTAGTGTTAGGAATTTTTTCCTCTATGCCTGAACCAAAGGCTATATCTACACTTGGAGCTGGGGGTGTGATTCCCAGCGTGTGTAGCTAGCATGCTAAAGAGAGTAGGGAAGCATGGACAGCAGCAAGTGGCAGCGTAGGTTAACTGTGTTGAATATGTATACACAGGGTTCAGGTGGGTTAATATTTGGCATGGCTAGCCTGTGCTGCTGCTACCCTGGCTACATTATTATGTTGTGTGGTAGGTTGATAGGAGCTAGCACAAGTATGTCTATGCAAGTTGGAAATCACACAACCAGCTCAAGATATAGACATACCTAAAGTCTCCTGGCTTCAAAAACTGCCCTTCATGTGAGATAGGTGTGTTCTTTCACAATGGTCACTCAAGGTGCCTTTTTTCCCTTCTGGGAAGGGCATATTCCAGAGAAATTATGTCATTCTTTTTCAAAAAGGACATGGAAGGCTCCAGGGGCTCGTCTCAAACTTCTACTTTTAGATTATTTTATGAAGCCTGCTTTAGATCAGTGCAGAAAGGACCTCCCTGTACCTGAACTGATTATGTCAGTTGGCTCAAGGTTGAGTTCCCAGGCTCTTTCTCCAAGATGTCCCCAGCTGCAGAGACGGGCAAGGTAGCCAAGTTCTCCTCAATCTTATGGGTAGGGAAGAACACTGTTCCTCCAGGGAGCAGAAGTGCAGATTGTCTTCCTCAGGCCCTAACTGGAAGAAGCAAAAATCTCACTTCACTCCCACAAGGGGTGGCTCAGCCCAGAATGAGTCCAGATGACACCCTGGAGAACATGGTACATGACCAATGGTACCAGCCTATGAAAAAATTCAAGCCATGCCCAATACCAAATCTGTAGTACTGATGTTTACTCTCTCAGTACTGATGAACTTGGCACCAAGGACATTGTTGGAGTTGTGCAGTGCAGGGACTGAGGAGCAGCTGGCTCTGCCCTGCCCTTTATGCCCTTGGGGGGAGGGGGAAATGACGACACACAAGAGTAATCAGAGCATGCCTCTCCCCCAGTGAACACTGCTGGCCAAAAGCATCCAATCTCACTCACACAGGGTGCATGTGCACCAGAAGTGGACAACATCTCTAAGAACCATAGTTATAGGGGGAATAGCTGTTTTTTATTTCTGTTTTTTTATTTTCAGGAAGGGATGAAGTTAAAACTGTTTCATACTGGAGATCTGAAACTTCCTGTGACTTAACCCCCAAAACGATCCTTTATAATAGGAAGACAAGATGGTTGAGATAATATATATTTTATTGGATCAACTTCTGGTGGTGAAAGAGACAAGCTTTCTAGCTTGCACAGAGTTCTTCTCCAGCATCTGCGTAAGCACTCTTTCACCATCAGAAGTTGGTCCAATAAAAGATTACCTCAATCACCTTGTTTCTATAGTATCAGAGGGGTAGCCGTGTTAGTCTGGATCTGTAAAAAGTGACAAAGAGTCCTGTGGCACCTTATAGACTAACAGACGTATTGGATACCCACATGCATCTGACGAAGTGGGTATTCACCCACGAAAGCTTATGCTCCAATACGTCTGTTAGTCTATAAGATGCCACAGGACTCTTTGTCGCTTGTTTCTATAATATCCTGAGATGAGCACCCTGTATAGCATGGACTGATTCAAATGAAATGAGGTCCGAATTGTTAACTTATTGAAATGAGGATTTTTGAAAGAATGATATTAAAAGAAATTTGTTTACAAACCTAGGAGTTTCCTGTTTTAAACCGTAAAGACAATCAGCTGTTGAGAGCAACGTCTCCAGAGATTCAACCATGTTTCCATAAAGTAAAAACATACAATACATTATTCAGTCAAAATGCAACTTGCAACTTTTCTACTTGGAAACATACCAACGAACATCAGATTCAGGGATTTCACAAAAATGGTATGTGGATTTTTATGGAGGACTTAAAATGCTATTGGCTAGTACTTGTTAATAGTTACCTTGTATGATGAGCACAGTAATACTACAACTGAGCTCAGGCAGCCGACCAAACTGCTGCCTTGCTGCTTGTTTGATATGTATTATAGGGAGCTGGGAAGCAGCAATCTATACAGGTTCTCCTAACCACATCCACTGGACATGGAAAATTAGGGAGGCTGTGAGCTGGACTTGCAACAAAAATTGATAGCATTTTTTCTTTTGAGCTGTTTCTGTGAACACTAGTGGCAGCTTTCTAGAAATGGCAAATTGTTCCAAAATCTTAGCTGTACTAGCTTCAATAGAAATACACTCGGCATATTAGCAACCTTAGAATGGGTGAATTTTTAGGAGTTTCTTAAACTGTTTCCATTTATGGACACTGGACAACAGTCACATTAGGGCTGTTGATTAATCGCAGTTAACTCACGCAAATAAATCAAAAAAATTAATCGCGATTAATCGCACTGTTAAACAATAGACTACCGATTGAAATTTATTAAATATTTTGGATGTTTTTCTACATTTTTATATGTATATTGCATTCTGTGTTGTAATTGAAATCAAAGTGTATATTATTCTTGATTACAAATATTTGCACTGTGAAAGATAAACAAAAGAAATACAATTTTTCAGTTCCTCATACAAGTACTGTAGTGCAATCTCTGTGTCGTGAAAGTGCAATTTACAAGTGTAGACTTTTATTGTTACATAACTGCACTCAAAAACAAAACAATGTAAAACTTCAGAACCCACAAGTCCACTCAGTCCTACTTCTTGTTCAGCCAATCATGAAGACAAAGAAGTTTGTTTACATTTACAGGAGATAGTGCTGCCCTCTTCTTATTTACAATGTCAACAGAAAGTGAGAAGAGGTATTTGCATGGCACTTTTGTAGCCGGCATTGCAAGATATTTACGTGCTTCGGCCACAGTTCCAGAGGATATGCTTCCATGCTGATGACACTCTTTTAAAATAAATAAATAAATAAATAATGTGTTAATTAAATTTGTGACTGAACTCCTTGGGGGAGAATTTTATATCCCCTGTTCCGTTTTACCCGCATTCTGCTATATATTTCATGTTATAGCAGTCTCGGATGATGACCCAGCACATGTTCATTTTAAGAACACTTTCACTACAGATTTGACAAAACACAAAGAAGGTACCAATGTGAGATTTCGAAAGATCGCTACAGCACTCGACACAAGGTTTAAGAATCTGGAGTGCCTTCCAAAATCTGAGAGGGATGAGGTGTGGAGCGTGCTTTCAAAAGTCTTAAAAGAGCAACACTCTGATGCAGAAACTACAGAACCCAAACCACCAAAACAGAAAATCAACCTTCTGCTGGTGGCATCTGACTCAGATAATAAAAATGAACATGCGTTGGGCTGCACTGCTCTGGATCATTATCAAGCAGAACCTATCATCAGCATGGATGTATATCCGCTGGAATGGTGGTTGAAGCATGAAGGGACAGCTGAATCTTTAGCGCATCTGGCACATAAATATCTTGCCACACTGGCTACAACAGTGCCACGAGAACGCCTATTCTCATTTTCAGGTGACATTGTAAACAAGAAGCGGGCAGCATTATCTCCTGCAAATGTAAACAAATATAGTTTTATTTTTAAATGCAGTTATTTTCTGTACATAATTCTACATTTGTAGGTTCAACTTTCATGATAGAGATTGCACTACAGTATTTGTATTTTTAAATTCACCTAATACTGTTTCTTTTGTTTTTTTATAGAGCAAATACTTGTAATCAAAAATAAATATAAAGTGAGCACTATACACTTTGTATTCTGTGTTGTAATTGAAATCAATACATTTGAAAATGTAGAAAACATCCAAAAATATTTAAATAAATGTTATTCTATTGTTTAACTGTGTGATTAATCACGATTAATTTTTTAAATTGCTTGACAGCCCTAATTCACAGGAAACCAGTTTGAGCTATTGGACGATATTCAGGGGGTGATATTGTATTCTACAGTCTCTGTATATTCACTGTTCTCTAAATAAAGCAAAAAGTAGATTACAGATTTTGCAACATAGCCATTTAGTATACATGTAACCTAGACGTTGCCCATGAACAAATTTGTCCTGATCAGCGCCTCTAGTTTTCATCCACCAATATTTCTTCCAGATAAGGACCCTCAAATGTTCAGTTAACATCTCAAGGGGGGTGGGGGGGTGGAGTGCATGTTGCATCAAAATATCTGCTGTGAAATTGCCAGATGGGGGTGTGAAGCACACAATATAGTTCTACTTCCATAACTACAGTGTTGGTAACCCTTATTTATTCATTGTGCTCTCCATAACTAGCTCACACTTCCCTCATAATCTTTTCCTGAATCTGCAAAAGAAAAACTTCTCTTTTGAGTGTGGTCCAGTGGATTTAAGCACAGAAGTAGCAGTGAGGGACTCCTCTGGGACTTGATACCTAGTTCTTTACCAAAAACTTTACCTCCTTATCCCCTGCCCTTGTCTGTCATCTGCCCACTCTAGTAGACTATTGTCAACCACTCCTTTTACTTTTACCAGTTCTTGAGAGTACAGAGTGACCAATTTTATCTTCAGTTTCTAACCTCACTGCTTAAACACTTTTCAGTAGAAGTTTCAATATGAAAATTAGTTTTATTTTTGGCCACTCTACAGAAGCCACTCTTTTCTTCCTAGTTAACTAGGTCTTTTCTGTTGTTGCTGGTACTCTCTCCTTCCTTCTTCTCCTTGAAATCTGCAGAGTATTTGAAACTGAACTACTCCATTCTCCTGCCCAACTTCAATAGCTGTGCAGGTGTCTAGTTGCATTCTTGCTTGATCTGTTTTCTGTCCCTGTTGATATTTCCTCTACACACAAAAGCCTCTCCTTTATGGAGTTCCACAAGGATCTTTTCCCATATTCATTTTTTTTTTTACCAACTTCATCTATTCCATTTTTCTTCACTGTCCTCAGAATATAATTTATGATCTTAATTTTCTTGCTCCTCTTCTCGCATTTTCCTAGGTTCATAGATTGGCTTGTCAACCCCTCTGCAATATTGCTCATATTCTCACTTCCATATACACTGACATTCTTATCTAGTAATTCACTTTTTCAGTTTCCTTTTTAGTGGTAATTCCCAAATCCCACCTCTGTGGACTATCGTATTTGCAGAATAACTACCTGTCTGTTCTAAGAAATAAATCCTCTCCATCTCAATCAACTTAACTAGCTCCTCATCAGTTTCAATACAAAGAGAAGTTTGTTTTTAAAAAGTTCCCCTGGACTTGCCCTAACCACTCAGATACAGTATTTTCTTACACCATCTTCTTACAACCACTGACTTGTGGCCTTCCCTATAATATCTACATGCTGGTACTTCCTTTACAATTTCTGATATTTTGAACGGTCTTCCCATATCTGCCTCAATTCTCTTCTATTTTGCCTCTACTTTGTGCTTTTTAATTTTACTCTGAAAAACCCTTGGAGATACAGTTTGCATGAAAGATGCTACATAAAAAGTTGCTGTAGTCATACTGTATCGGGGAAAAAATCAAGACTGACTAAGGAAAGTCTGATTCAGGAAAATGAACAGTGGTCCATCACTGTATAGGTCAAACCCTAAATGAGAAAATGTGGAGGGACTCGAGAGAATATTTCTCAAAATATATTTTTTCTAGCAAAGCTGGAATGATTTTTCAACACTGAAAATAGATATTCAACAGAAAAAGCACTAAATTACACTGCTCTACAGCCAAAATGCTTCTGAAATAAATGCAGTCAAACTTTACTAATTCTGGGTCACTGCGAACGAAAATGATGCTTAAAATTGTTGTTTGGCTCTAGTTTTCAAGATATGCTATTGGGTCAGTATATACGACCCTTGACTTGGGAATGGTGAAGGATAAGTGAGTTATAAAGGGAAGGGATCTCAATTTAAACCAGAAATGACTAAAATACATCTTTGACTGGATCTATGAATAAATCTATGACTGGGTTTGGACAGTACTTGCTTTTTAGGCTGACAATGAATGATGCAATCTGAAGCTGGTATTGCGTCATACATGATATGAATTGCATCATGTTATTCCTAGAAGTCATGGATGATGCAATCATAACGAAGCTTACATCACTCTGCTGAACAAATTGCCCTATATCAGCTCTAGAAATCATAGTGTCGTGCTCTCTTATTTGTCAGTGTTTGATTTTGCAAAGGGACACATTTCTGTTTAGCCAAAGTGAGCAGAGATGCCTCGTACTTGTGTGAACAGTGCAGATAACTTCTGCTATGTTTGTGGTGAAGTGACTTTTGCATCACAAAAGCGCAGTATAACCACTATGGTTAAGAACGCCTATCACCTTTATTTTGGCTGCAAAATTGGAGATCAGGACAAGAGGTGGGCCCCACACATATGCTGCAACACTTGTGCAACAAATCTTCACCAGTGATTGAACAGGAAAAGGAAATCTGTGCTTTTTGCAGTGCCAATGATTTGGAGAGAGCCAACAGATCATACCAGCAATTGTTACTTCTGCATGGTGCCTCCGGTTGGGAAAGGTGTGTCAAAGAAGAAAAAGTGGACTGTGCATTATCCAAACATTCCATCAGCTGTACGCCCAGTACCCCACGGAGAAGGACTGCCGGTTCCTGATGCACCAGAATCATTCTCACTTGAGTCAGACGAGGAAGAGGATGAAACTTCTGGTCCTGAACCATCAAGTCACAGGACCCACATTTTCTCTCATCCTCCTCCTCTGAACCACACCTCATAACACAAGGTGAACTGAATGACCTTGTCAGGGATTTGGAACTACCCAAGAGTAAGGCAGAGCTGTTGGGCTCCAGACTACAGCAGTGGAATCTCCTGGCAGGTGATGTTAGGGTTTCCATGTTCCGTGACCGTCAAAAGGATCTTGTCCCATTCTTCTTCATGGAAGGTGATCTTGTAGCCTGCAACAACATCGATGGTGTGATGGCAGCCCTCAACATCGTTCACGATCCAGATGAATGGAGACTGTTAAGTGATTCATCGAAGACGAGTCTTAAAGCTGTTTTACTGCATAATGGCAATGTTTTGCCATCAATTCCAGTTGATCATGCAGTCCATATGAAGGAAACCTATGACAACATTTGAGGTGCATAAACTATGACCAACATCAGTGGCAGCTTCATGGCGATTTGAAGGTTGTTGCTCTCTTGCTTGGTCTGCAGACTGGATACACAAAGTACTGCTGTTTTCTCTGCGAATGGGATAGTCGTGCAAGAGATTCCCACTACATCAAGAAAGATTGGCCACTCTGACAGTCATTGGAGCCTGGGAGGAAAAGTGTTCAGCATCCACCACTTGTTGAATCAAGGAAGATTTTGTTACCACCCTTACACATCAAGCTGGGTCTGATGAAGAACTTTGTCAAGGCCATTGACAAAACACAAGCAGCTTTCAAGTATCTCCATGGAAAATTTCCAAGGTTAAGTGAAGCTAAGGTAAAGGAAGGTGTCTTTGCTGGTCCTCAGATTCGTGAACTTCTTCGAGATGATGCATTTGACCATGCACTGCGTGGCAAGGAAAAGACGGCATGGAAAGCCTTCCAGTTAGTGGCAATAAATTTTCTCGGAAACAACAAGGCAGACAACTACAGGTTGTTGGTGGAAAACCTCCTCAAGGCATACAAAAGCCTTGGTTGCAACATGTCACTAAAGATGCATTTTTTGCACTCTCGTCTAGATTTTTTTCCACCGAACTGCGGAGCAGTGAGCGACTAGCACGGCGAGCGATTTCACCAGGACATTGCAACAATGGAGAAACGCTATCAGCGCAAATGGAGCCCATCAATGCTTGCAGACTATTGCTGGACAGTGACAAGAGATGCTCCATTTAATGAATACAAGAGACGAGCCAAGAAGCGCCGAGTAGACACTGAATAGGACTAAACTATGTACAGAATAGTTTTTTGCCTTTTGTTTCATAATAAATTGTATTTATATAACCCTTTTGCTGATTTTTAAAGTGTTATGTAAACAGGACAGGTGAAATATTATCATGTAGAGCAACCATAAACACATGAAAAGACCTAGGTTTACAATTTATGATTAAAACTCTACTATCTACACAATATACATAGACATAAAATGTAAAAACTTAAATATCTTAGAAACAGTAGCTAATCAGTTGTTTTAATTGTCATATTTGAATTCAGCACATCAAAATACATAATAAATAGCACATTTTGAGAAGTCGTCTGCTTCAGAGGTAAAAATTGTAGACCAGTGTTATATATCCTTAATTTTGCTATTGCTGGATTTGTTTAAGTTAGGGGTGCAAACTGGCAAAGATAACATGTCAGTTTGACTAGCCAAGTTTACAAAAAACACTGGACTTAAAAACCTGAAAAAACAATACATTGAATTACTCACTAGCCTGGCAGTTGGAGACAAAGATATTAGAACTTGGCACTCTACCTTTGTGGATAACTTAATCTTAGAAGCTGTATAATGAATGTTTGTCCCATTATTAAATTCTTCCAATTAAGTTTTTTTTTTTTTTTCTTTTATAGTAAGGACAAACAGTCCCAAGATCTTGGATGGAGAGTCTGCCTGTCATTCTATGCAATAACCTGCAGAAATGCCTCTATCAAAGTGATTAGACCAAGGCTGACAAGTAGCCTTTGGCACATATGACTTTTGCAAATGGAATCAGTTGTGTTATAGTTTGGAGGGAACTGTGTCAATTACATTTTGAACTACATTTTGAACACTTTTGAAGATAAAATGTGAGAAGGATTTGTATGGCACTTAAAAAACAAGTCATCTGAATTGTTACTTGAAACGGAAAATAGCTTGTGAAATTTTGTCAAATCACAAACCTCTGTATGTTTGTTATCGTTACCTCAGCAATGACCACTCTGGAAAAAATGTACATTGAAATTAACAGGGAGACTTCTATATCACTAATAAAATATTATTAATTTTCTGTTTCTTCAAACTTAAGTATTGCAAAAATAATCTAAGTTTGTGATTCGTTTAAAATGTGTAATCAACTAATTAACATACTTTTCTGAGGTGCTTTTTTTTCTTATGGGATTTTTTTTTTACATTTTTAAACTTTGTCCTTTTTTTTACCTGTCAGTTTAAGGTTCTTGGCATAAATAAAGGTTGGTCCCTGCCATAGTCTCTATGCCAAGGAGGATAAGTCACACTTCACTATTTAATTGTGATGATAAACCCTTGAAATAGGAGATATAACTATCAACTGCAACTAGGTTTGGCACAGTGTTTCTGTATTATGTGTTTTAAGTCCACTTGAATAATACAGGGATTAAAAATTTACAGTGCATGTATGTCCTGAACAGTATACTTAAGTTTGATCTCACAAACCATCAGGGCTATAAAAATAACTTTATACCATTAGAAACTGAACATGTTGCTTTTTAATTCTGTTCTCTGGCATGTCATGAGATCAGAAATGAAAAAAAATTAGTCATCCTTCTTCCCCTTTTCTGCTTCCTGCTTGTATTGGCATGATTTTAGTAGCCACTATCTTGCAAAACAGATAATTTAATGCTTTATGCCATTTGAAAGCAAGGATTTCAGACTTCCAGAGGGTATAAGGAATGTTTAGGATTTTATTTTTTTATGATTGATTGCTAATATTCTGCCAATGTAAGGTGGGGGAAGAAGAGGGAAAGCAATATGGTAATCAGAATTTTATGTGAATGTAAGGTTGGATCTTGTGACCTGATTAAGCTAGAAGCACATTGGTAGACCAATACAAGTATTTCTGAGACAATATATTTTTTCAAAGCATTTGCCCTGTACCAGAAATGAAAATGATCCCTGTAGTATCAGTGGAACTTCTGGACTCTTCTGGTGGAAATGTGAGATTAAATGTGGTTTTATCATTTTTAAAATTAAATTTAGTTGGATTCTTCAGAGCTGCATGTTCAATGATCAGAGTTTTCAAATTAGTCACAAATAATAAAGTAATCACTAAAATTGTTTAATTGCTCCCTGTGTAAAATAAGCTTTTTAATAGGTAAGGCAAAAAATGAATAGCACAACTGGATGAATGTGAAAATAGTGAATTGTATAAAAGTTTTTGTATGTTTTGTCTATCCTCTTTTCTTTCTTCAGATTGTGCCAAGAAGCAACCAACTATTTATTTTGACTTAAGAAAAACAAATATTTTTAATTATGTTTCGAAAACCTACTGTACTAATGAACTACAGTGCCCTTTTGACCATCACATTTATCTAGTTTTACTTAATTCATCAGTTGGCACATATTGCACAAAATGGTCACTGTTTACATTTAAAGAAAACGATTTAAATTGTTTTAACAAGGGTTTTTATATTGAAAATTATTGTATAATTTTAAGTGATTTAATGTAATAAAGACTGATTGTTTCTCCCTCACACCCTAGATTGTTTTGGATAGTTTTGTTTTTAGTATCATGCCAGACTAAGGACGTTAAGATACTTCTTTCAAGTGGGGCAGGAAACCAGTTGGACTAAAGCTGATTTTATTGTAATGTAAGTCTGATGTTGAAGGTGCTGCTGATTAGGGCTGTGAAGCGATTTAAAAAAAAGTAATCATGATTAATTGCGGATTAAAAAGATTAATCACATGATTAATCAATAATAGAATACCATTTATTTAAATATTTGTGGATGTTTTCTACATTTTCAAATATATTGATTTCAGTCACAACAGAGAATACAAAGTGTTCAGTGCTCACTTTATATTTATTTTTGATTACAAATACTTACACAGTAAAAAACAAAGGAAATAGTCTTTTTCAGTTTACCTCATACAAGTACTGTAATGCAATCTCTCTGTTGTGAAAGATGAACTTACAACTGTAGAGTTATGTACAAAAAAAAATGTATTCAAAAATGAAACCATATGAAACTTTAGAGCCTACAAGTCCACTCAGTCCTACTTCTTGTTCAGCCAATTGCTCAGACAAACAAGTTTGTTTACATTTGCAGGAGATAATGCTGCCCGCTTGTTTACAATGTCACCTAAAAGTGAGAACAGCCATTCGCATGACACTGTTGTAGCCAGTGGTGGAAGATATTTACATTCCAGATGCACTAAAGATTCATATGTCCCTTCATGCTTCAACCACCATTCCCGAGGCCATGCATCCATACTGATGACGGGTTCTGTTCGATAATGATCCAGAGCAGTGCGGCCCAACGCATGTTCATTTTCATCATCTGAGTCAGATGCCACCAGCAGAAGGTTGATTTTCTGTTTTGGTGGTTTGGGTTCTGTAGTTTCCGCATCAGAGTGTTGCTCTTTTAAGACTTCTGAAAGCACGCTCCACACCTCATCCCTCTCAGATTTTGGAAGGCACTCCAGATTCTTAAACCCTTGGGTCAAGTACTGTAGCTATCTTTAGAAATCTCACATTGGTACCTTCTTTGTGTTTTGTCAAATCTGCATTAAAAGTGTTCTTAAAACGAACAACATGTGCTGGGTCCTCATCAGAGATTGCTGTAACGTGAAATATATGGCAGAATGGGGATAAAACAGAGGAGGAGACATACAATTCTCCTCCAAGGATTCAGTCACAAATTTAATTAATGCATTTTTTTTTTTTAAACAAGTGTCATCAGCATGGAAGCATATCCTTTGGAGCAGTGGCTGAAGCATGAAGGGACAGACAAATGTTTAGCATATCTGACAAGTAAACATTTTGCAATGCCGGCTACAAAAGTGTCATGCGAACTACCTGGTCTCACTTTCTGGTGACATTGTCAGTAAGGAGAGGGCAACATTATTTCCTGTAAATGTAAACAAATTTGTTTGTCATAGCAATTGGCTGAACAAGAAGTAGGACTGGGCGGCCTTGTAGCCTCTAAAGTTTTATATATTTTTTTTGAGTGCAGTTAGGTAACAAACAAAACATCTACATTTGTAAGTTGCACTTTCACAAGAAAGAGTTTGCACAATAGTACTTGTATGAGGGGAATTGAAAAATACTATTTAATCATTTTTACAGTGTAAATATTTGTAATAAAAATAATATAAAGTGAGCACTGTACACTTGGTATTCTGTGTTGTAATTGAAATCAACATTTGAAAATGTAGAAAAACACAAATATTAAATTTCAATTGGTATTCTAGTTATAGTGCGATTAACACTGATTTATCTTTATTTTTTTTAATTGAGATTAATTTTTGAGTTAATTGCATGAGTTAACTGTGATTAATCAACAGCCCTAATTTTGATGCTTCAACTTACAATGAGCAGCACAGGTCATGGTGTTGAAGAGTATAATGCCAGTTATAAATTACCTAATACAGCAGACTGTGTATAAGTTGAGTCAAATGTTAGTGGTCCCTTTTCAGTATTATCTGACTATTTGAACTTATGGAGAAGTTTTGAAAAAATGAATCAAGAGGGAGTAGAATGGAGAGAGGGAGGTCACTTAGCACCAGTAGTCTTCCAAATACTTGAAGTCATAAGTGGCAGTGGTTTATGTAAGGGAAAGAAACTTCTTTTTTTAAGGCATAAAGAAATAGCCATATTTTATTACCATTAGGGAGAATCATAAGTAGACTAGAGCAGAGTCACAGGTTGACTTAAGTAGGTAGCAAAACCCTTGTATTGCCTTTTCAGAATAGTTCGTCTGAGCAATGCTATCAGCCAGCAGCTTTGCTTGGTAGCAGCAGGCTCCTCCTTTCATCTTTTCCTTGCCTGTTGCTGCTTATCCCTTTTTGTTAGCACTCGTGTTCACAAGTTTGCTTGCCTACTGTAGAAGTATATGCCACTTGCTGTCACCCCTCCAAATTCTCTTCCTTTGATCGCCAAGAATGTGTGCAAATATGCAGCATTATCCTTCACGAAACTCTTGGATACTACTGGGTATTCAGCTGCCTTTACTTGTTCCTGTCATCAATGGGCATGGAATGACAAATTTCTTACCTGGATAACTTCCTTTCTGCTAACAGCACCTCCCACAATTCTGAGATTGTATGGGATATTCTCCTCCTTTCTGCAGTTCTGGAGGTGGTTCAGTGTTACGGCATAGGCTTCTGCTGGCCATGCTCACATCTCGGGCTTGCTGTCAGAAGATTCATTCCAAAGCTGTGTAGACATTTAAATATGATTAGTGATAACCTTAATGCCAACCAGTGAACTATGTTCAGTAGTCTAACTAGCCTACAAACTGTAGACAAATTAAATGTCATACAAAGGAGGGTAGAATTGTGGGAAATGCTAGCAGAAAAGAAATTTCTCATAGAATAAGTATCCCTATGGCTGCTCCACTTGAGGTGCACATGTGCCCTATATGCCTTCTGCAGCCTAGTGTCCCACATAACTTTGTGTTCTATGGGAAGTAGTGAGCAGTAAACATTAAGCAGGGAAGGATAAAGAATAGACTGAAACCAAGAAATCTTTCCTTGAAAATAAGTGCCCGAATAGAAAGTATTTTTGGATCACTGCAAGCAGCACGTTCCTTCTGAAAGAGGCCTCCGCAGAGGACAGAAAATCCACCTTACAATATTTAAGAAAGGTGTTAGAAGACCATGTAGCCCTGCAGACTTCAGTTGAAGTGCAAGTTCTTATTGCATCTGATGTCACTAGAGATCTTGTAGAGTTCCAAAATAGGATCACCTGATACCTTGTTGTTACCCGCAAAAACAATCTAGGGCACCCCGCCTATACTTTATCGAGGGCTCAAGATGTGACTTGGTCAGTATAGGTACCTGCCCTTTCCCTCAGGGCTCTACAGGTCTGCAGAACCTTTTCCCAGTGAGAGAGCCTTACACAGTTGTGCTCAACATCTACTTATTAGCAACACACACAGAATACATATAGCAGGCAAATCTCTTATGCTCACTGCTCCTGATATACAGACAAAATTCACCCGAGGGCCAGTCAGGATGCTCTCGTCTGGGGGTTTCCGGCGATGCCTCTGCACATCACGGTCGTGCAGAGGGATCAGAATTCCAGCAGCTTCATGCTAACTTCCAGTTCGGAGATGGTTCCCAAAGAGCATTGGGTTTTTGTTACATTATATAGGTAAAACTAGCTACCTCCTTTAACTTCACTAAACCGATCACATTATTCAGTACCCCTAGGTAACAAAATTTAACCAATCATGCACTGCCACCTATGTTTTCTTCTCCCTGCTCAACTCTTTTTACATTTCTCTCATGCCCAAATTGTAACTTATTTATGACCATCTTTGTGCAGATGGTCAGCATATATTCACTGGTCAGAGCTTATTTTATCAATTCTTGGGGTCTTCCTGTTTTCTCCCTAAACTTCCCAGCACTTGGGTGTGTCTACTTTTCAACCTATGGTGTTATAACTCTTATTAGGGGCATTCCTGAGCTGGGAGGCACTTTAGCAGCAATGGAGCATTTTTCCCCTTAATGTGAGTGGTGAAATGCCTGAGTTTCACCCCAGCCTGGTTTAGTATGGAGTGAGTTAAATCTCAGCCTACATCGTATGCACCTCTACAATTCATAACTTAATCTATCTGGCCAGTGTTAGTTTAGATGCCCAAAGACCATGACACTTTGGGTGAAAGGACACAAACATGGAAGAACCTGATCTTGTTGAGGCAGATCTTTGCTCGAGGCAGATCTTTAGTGCTCTACATAAATCCAGATTATGCTACAGTTTTTCAGTAGGATGCTGTGGACTTGGACAGAATGATGGGAAGATCACTTTCTGCAAAGCACAGAAAGAGGATTAAACTGTTGGTAAAAGAGTCTGGACTCCTTAGAACCATGGTATTGTGGAATACACAGTATGGTTCCTGCATGGATAGGGCTGCTAATTTACTCATCTAGCAGACATGTTAGTGACCAAGAAGCAGGTTTTGATAGAATGGCATGACAGCTGTTCAAAGGGTTGGTTGGTTAGGGCCGTTAGGACCAGCGGTAGGAAAGATTGGTGACTGCAGCTCTAGCCAATCTGAAATAAGCCTTCTGGGTCTGAAAACCATGGTCTCCTTGGCCAGTGTAGAACTAGAACTATTACCTTTGCTTCCTCTTGCCTTATCTCCTTAGAAGTGGAAGTGGTGGGAAAGCAGCCCCTTCTCCACCTATGTACAAGAGCATCCATATCTACTGACCTTGGATCTGCTTCCTAATGAAGTATTTTAGCACCATTCTGTAAAAAGCAACAGAGGGTCCTGTGGCGCCTTTGAGACTAACAGAAGTATTGGGAGCATAAGCTTTCGTGGGTAAGAACCTCACTTCTTCAGATGCAAGTAATGGAAATCTCCAGAGGCAGGTATAAATCAGTGTGGAGATAACGAGGTTAGTTCAATCAGGGAGGGTGAGGTGCTCTGCTAGCAGTTGAGGTGTGAACACCAAGGGAGGAGAAACTGCTTCTGTAGTTGGATAGCCATTCACAGTCTTTGTTTAATCCTGATCTGATGGTGTCAAATTTGCAAATGAACTGGAGCTCAGCAGTTTCTCTTTGGAGTCTGGTCCTGAAGTTTTTTTGCTGTAAGATGGCTACCTTTACGTCTGCTATTGTGTGGCCAGGGAGGTTGAAGTGTTCTTCTACAGGTTTTTGTATATTGCCATTCCTGATATCTGACTTGTGTCCATTTATCCTCTTGCGTAGTGACTGTCCAGTTTGGCCAATGTACATAGCGGAGGGGCATTGCTAGCATATGATGGCATATATAACATTGGTGGACGTGCAGGTGAATGAGCCGGTGATGTTGTAGCTGATCTGGTTAGGTCCTGTGATGGTGTTGCTGGTGTAGATATGTGGACAGAGTTGGCATCGAGGTTTGTTGCATGGGTTGGTTCCTGAGTTAGAGTTGTTATGGTGCGGTGCGTGGTTGCTGGTGAGAATATGCTTAAGATTGGCGGGTTGTTTGTGGGCGAGGACTGGCCTGCCTCCCAAGTTCTGTGAAAGTGAGGGATCATTGTCCAGGATGGGCTGTAGATCACTGATGATGCGTTGGAGAGGTTTAAGCTGAGGACTGTAGGTGATGGCCAGTGGAGTTCTGTTGGTTTCTCTTCTGGGCCTGTCTTGTAGCAGGAGGCTTCTGGGTACACGTCTGGCTCTGTTGATTTGTTTCTTTATTTCCTTGTGTGGGTATCGTAGTTTTGAGAATGCTTGGTGAAGATCTTGTAGGTGTTGGTCTCTGTCTGAGGGGTTGGAGCAGATGCGATTGTACCTCAGTGCTTGGCTGTAGATGATGGATCGTGTGGTGTGACCGGGGTGGAAGCTGGAGGCATGAAGGTAGGCGTAGCGGTCGGTGGGTTTTCGGTATAGGGTGGTGTTAATGTGGCCATCGCTTATTTGTATGGTGGTGTCTAGGAAGTGGACCTCCCATGTAGATTGGTCCAGGCTGAGGTTGATGGTGGGGTGGAAGCTGTTGAAATCATGGTGGAATTCTTCCAGGGTCTCCTTCCCATGGGTCCAGATGATGAAGATGTCATCAATATAGCGTAGGTAGAGAAGGGGCATGAGTGGACGAGAGCTGAGGAAGCGTTGTTCCAGGTCAGCCATAAAAATGTTGGCATATTGTGGGGCCATGCGGGTGCCCATAGCGGTGCCACTGGTCTGGAGGTATATATTGTCACCAAATTTGAAATAATTGTGCGTGAGGATAAAGTCACAGAGCTCAGCAATAAGTTGTGCTGTGTCATCATCAGGGATACTGTTCCTGACAGCTTGTATTCCATCTGTATACAGATGTACATTGTACATTGGCCAAACTGGACAGTCACTACGCAAGAGGATAAATGGACACAAGTCAGATATCAGGAATAGCAATATACAAAAACCTGTAGGAGAACACTTCAACCTCCCTGGCCACACAATAGCAGATGTATAGGTAACCATCTTACAGCAAAAAAACTTCAGGACCAGACTCCAAAGAGAAACTGCTGAGCTCCAGTTCATTTGCAAATTTGACACCATCAGATCAGGATTAAACAAAGACTTGTGAATGGCTATCCAACTACAGAAGCAGTTTCTCCTCCCTTGGTGTTCACACCTCAACTGCTAGCAGAGCACCTCACCCTCCCTGATTGAACTAACCTCGTTATCTCCACACTGATTTATACCTGCCTCTGGAGATTTCCATTACTTGCATCTGAAGAAGTGAGGTTCTTACCCACGAAAGCTTATGCTCCCAATACTTCTGTTAGTCTCAAAGGTGCCACAGGACCCTCTGTTGCTTTTTACAGATTCAGACTAACACGGCTACCCCTCTGATACTTAGCACCATTCTGTCTTTGTGATGCAGACTGACAGCTGAAATACCAAAGTTCTGTGAGATCATGTTGAGGACTACTTGACTCAGACACCATTCTGAATTTTTTGGCTGCGCATCTGCCAATCTAATCTGCTAATTCTGATGTGGTTCTCCCTTGCGTATTGCTCTTACAGAAACTGGATTCTCCACCCATTTTCTTATTGCTATTGATTCCCACTATAGGGTCTAGTTTCAAGTTCCTTCTTGGTTTTGAGATATACCACTGTTGTGATGGTGTCCAATTTGAGGTGGTTCTGGAACCTGGGGAGGGATAGCTTTGTTGCTCTGAGCTCCAAGAGACTGATGGTTTCATTCCTGTCTACAAAGCAATACATTTCCTATGCTGTCCTGTATTCCAGATATACTCCCCCATACCACAAGGATCAATTCACCCTCTGGCTAAGTTCCCTGTAAGCTAGGAAGCTTCCCATCAGGCTATCAAGTGCCGCACAGTTCAGTGCCCACTACTGCCATGCTGCTCCTGCCCTTTGCCTTGGAGCTGCTTCCGGGAGCCTCCTGCTTGCTACGCAAAGCGGAGGGAAGAGGGGTGCTGATATCAGGGTCTCCCCCTCCCCCTTGTATCCCATCTCCACAGAGTGGGGCGGGACATGACAGGGCTCAGGATGGAGGGAGCTTGCTGGCAGCTCTGGCTGTGTCTGAACTTGCTGAGCTACTTAAAAGGACAACGTACTTATAGTGGGGTCAGCATACTTAAAGGGGCAACGCACGTCTGTCACACACACACTCTGTCTTTCACACTCACCTCCCAACACATACTTGTATTGTTGATACTTCTTTTAAAGTGTGTTGTTTGAGTTTTTTGACTGGTCTATACATTTCATAATTTTTATTTCTCTCATGCTTAAATTTAATTCTTTGAGTAGTGAGTTCTAAAATGTCTAACGTGTCCTATGGTAACTTTTAAAAAATATATTTAGGTTTTTGGTTTCTACTGGTGGTGCACATCTGCACATAAAATTCATTCTGCACATGGATGGAAAAAATTAGAGGGAACACTGCTCTGGTCCTGTTTAATATCTTGGTCCTTATCTTCAGTGAGCTCAGTGATCTGGGCCCATGGTCCAGATTGCCTAAAGATCTGCAGTGAACCCCAGGATCATAAACTTTCCTCCTCTGGCAAAATGGTACTCTACAATAAGGGTAAAGCTTGTTTGTTCAGGAGATGGAGCTTTCAGGGGGCCCAGAACAAGATTGGAATGAACTCCTCCAGGAAGTAAGGACAGTCACAAACCTCACCACCTTCTGCTCCATTGCAAGGTTCATTTCTTTGACCCTGCTTTCTCTAACAAACATATAGTGGTGTGTTAGTGCCTGTAAAACAGGTAACAAGACACTCCACTGCATACACTTCTCCCTAGGGAAGAAGATGAGAGAACAAACACATGACAGGTGTTAGGCTGATTAATGCACTTCTGGAAGGCACTCATACTACAGTGAGTGTGGTATATAAGCTTATTTAGACTAGAACATTAGGTGGGCATCTGTTGCAAGTACCTGAAGGTCCGTGGACCGGGAAGATGCCTGTGGATGTTCACTGGGGCTATCCATCATTTGAGGGATTCTGGTCCCTGGTTTGGAACCAGTGCCCAGTGTCGCATGCATTCTGATGAGCTGTTCCATACCTTCAGCAGAAACTTCTGGAAACACCTGATGTGGAATCTTGCCCATGGTGTAATTCCTAAGCATGAAACCGGAATTCTTAGTTGCAGATGCTGGGCTATAGATTGTCTTTGGTTCCTCGTGAGCATGGAGATCTGGTTCTGGATTTTTTTAAATCTGTTCAGCGAGGGATAGATTTTGGCCACAAATGTCTATATCCACTATCAGGAGAGCTATCTTTGTGGAAGGGATCAGTGAGCTTTCCCTGCTGTTTATCACAAACCCATCTGCTTGACACAACCTCAGTGTAAGACCTGTGGCACTGAAAGAGCATCTTAGTAAACACTGGAGGCTGACGGAAGGCCAAATGGCAGTGTTTTGTACCTATGGTGAGCTGTGCCATACACAACTCAAATGACTGTGACATGGACATATGTAGATAAGCATCTGCTAGGTCTGCTGAGGTGAGGAAATCCTCTTGGTACTGGGATACTACTGTCAAGACTATGGTCTCCATAGGGCATCTCATCTTTATCCATTTGTTCATCAATATGAGGTCCTCTGCCACAATGTGCTTCTGGATATGAAGGCCATTATAGTCCTAAGAATCTTTCTTTTGAGGGTACCGATTTTATTAGTCCTATGTCCGGAAAGTAGATCTCATTCAGCAGGGGCTAGTGTTTGATAGGGTTCTTGATATCAATGATTGGATGAAGCAGGGATGGGGTCAGGCCCTTAGTTTAAGGGAGTAACCAAAACTGCTTCCTATTTTTACCCACTTGTACATGCTCAAGAGATCCCATTCTTCTGAGAAATGGAAAAGTGTGCCTCCTAGATTAAAATTGGGCAGTCTTTTGTTGTCAGAGTGAGCTCTTAAAGGTATTGCTGCCAAATCAGGTTTTCCTCTGATATACATGCTGTCTTTCCTTAGGTACTTCTGTGATGACAATAGACCACCTCTTGTTGGGCTTGTAGTCCTTTCCTTGGGCACTGTGTAGAGATGGGAGGGATATGCTATCTGCCCCTATCTTATCCAGTTTTTCTCCAAAGAGGACACTGGGAATTTGGATGAGTTCAGGATTTGGTTTGGCGTGGGTATTCTCAGTACAGGCATGTAACCAGGTGTGGTACCTGGCTACTGCTCTCATGGCCCTGGCTGAGAATTTCTTTGCATCCTTTGAGGCATATGTAATGAAAGGTATTGCTAGTGTTATTTTCTTAAAGGTAGACTTGCACTCAGACTCTTGTCATCCAGGGCCTTTAGATGGTCCAGCCATCACAGTTGTAGCTCTTGCAAAGGAGCTAGTGCCCAGGGCTGCTCTGATTTTCTGGTAGTTGGATTTTCCTTCACAAAAATATCCTTTCCAATGGGATTATTGTATCCTTTTGCTAATGATACTACCGTAGCATCAAACTTTTTGTATTTCTGTGATGGCATTTTTGGGCTCTTGCACCCCCGAGCAGTGGTTCTCAAACTTTAGCAACCCAAGGACCCACATTTTGACCCCCCCAAGATTCCCTGTTCAGCCCTTACCCTGAGGCCATGCCTGTTTTGCCCTTTCTGCGAGGCCCTGCCCCTGCTCACTCCATCCCCCCTCTGTCATTTACTCTCCCCCACCCTCACTCACTTTCACAGGCTGGGGCAGAGGGGGCGTGGGCTCTGGACTGGGCAGGCGGTTGGAGTTTGGGATGGGGTGAGGGAGGGTAAAGGGTGCGGGCTCTGGCAGCGCTTACCTTGGGCGGTAAGGTGTCTTTTGGGTGTCCCAAAAGTGACAGACACATGCCTCTGGCAGCAGCTCCTAGATGGGGGGCCCAATGGGAGCTGCAGAGCTCGTGCTCGGGGTCGGGGTAGCACTCAGAGACCCTCTGCCCTCCCCCTCAGGGTCCGCAGGAATGTGCTGGTCACTTCTGGGGGCGGTGTGGAGTCAGGGCATATAGGAAGCCTGCCTTAGTCCTACTGCACTGCTGGACCTTTAGTGCCTAAAATCTCCTGGTTTAGCATGCAGGAGGCACTGGGAGTTGATCAATGTGGCCTACAGACACCAGTTTGAGAAATACGGTCCTGCTTCTACGCTTTCCCTTGTCAGGATATTCTTTCCTGATTGCATCATCACTGGAAGGGTGCAGTAGAATTGCTGTCTCATGTAAGAGGATTAGATAAGAAGCCTAAGGACAAATCCTAAGGGGATCTGTAGGATAAATCCTATTTTGGGGCACCTAGTATCAAGTATGCTGGGGAAAGATGGAGGAAGAGTGTTAGGTTTTCCACCTTGCCTGCTCAGAGCCTGAATCAGTTGGCTTTTTGCTAGTTTTGCAGGAGTCCTTGTGCAGCTGTGGTTTCTTGGCCCTTCTCATTGAACCTTGCACCTTCTAGTTATGTCCCTGTCTGGGTTCTTCTGGTTGTGGGAAGAAAGGGGACTGTGTACAAATCCTGGTTCTTTCCCTCAAGGTGTTGAGGACTCACTTTAGTAGCTGAGAGGTACTGTGGGTACCTTAATGAGTGTTTCCTTCTACCATGGGTCTTTTTTGGGATTTAGCACTGAGCTAGCTGGATGGCTCTTATCCTTAAACTCTCCCTGAACTGCTCAGATGTTCCTGATTGGGCTTTTCTACATAGGAGTTGCAGCTTCTTAGGGCAAGAGTTGTCCTAAGATTCTCCTCTGACACTCAAACTCAGGGTTTGGCACAATGGCTGCCTGTGCACAGGTAGAGCATAATTTTACCCTCTGAAGCCTAACTGTTGCCTTATGTACAGACTACTGCTTTGAAGTAGCCTATTATTTGTGAAAGCGCTTTGATGTTATGTAAGCAAGGGCATATGATTCCTAGAGGGGGAAGTACTGCAATGGTCTGGCTGTATGGCTGAGATCACCATGTTTCCACTTACCTAGAGGGAGAGGAAGAAAGTTTATAAATTGCTTGCTGGATTATGAAAAACAAATTAAAAGCAAAACTGCTACAGGAAATAATTGGGAATAAAGCAACTCCATCACTACTACCTGCTACTGTGGCAGCAGTTTGGGCACTAAGCTGGAGAAGAGGGTGGGTAGCACCAGCTGTGCTGCAACACTGAACTGAAGATGAGGGGAGTGGCCCATATATCAGAGACTTATGTGATTGGTAGGCAGCAGAAAGACTAATTTGTAGTGGTATTAAAAGTTAATCTAAAGAAAGATTTAGTTTGAAAAAGTTGTATATCCCCCTTACAGAGTTGCTAGGGTAGGAAAAATACTATTCACACACAAAAAGGGGGAGGAATGGGGGACAAAAAAGTACCTATGGTGGCATACTCCACTCCCACTGTTGAAAACAATGGGGAATCTTGACTTATCCATTCAAAAGTCTTCAACACCATTTACTGTGGAAACTAGTTAAAAAAAAAAAAAAAGTTTAGTTCCTTTCAGCACTCTTGCCATCACAGGTATATTCAATTAATATTGGAGCCGGTGGGGAGACCTTCTATAATTTAGTACATAGTGGAACAAATATTCTTTAACTGTGAACTACAAGGTGGGCTGGCTAGTTTGCTGCTATGGATCAGGGGTTATGACAACTCTATAGTGCCACAAACAAGAAAGTCTTTGATTCCAACCATTCTGCCAGGAGTCCGTGGCTCTAGGGGAGATGTACCTGACTCTTCTATCCCATGGCTCTCCGTTAATAGAGGATCCAAGTTGGGGTCAATCCATCAATATGTGCTTCTTTCAACAAGCAACAGTGCAAAGTACCTAGTGCTTAGTTCAAGTGTAGGGATGACCAAACAATTACAGATGCCTCCCTGTACAAATAACTAAACACACATTGGGTTTGTTGTGACTTTATGGACCCCTGGTTAGGGTACTGCCTGGGATATGGAAGATTCAAGTCCTTGCTCTAACCCAGGCAGAGGACAGACACTCTAAATGGGCTATTAGCTATAAAGGGGTGGGGGTTCAGGAGACACTGCTGCTGTGACTTAAGTGACTAACTCTAGGAGAGGATTCACCACTGTGAATCCTGATGAGAAATAGGCACTTCGTTATCTTTGAGGGGTGGGGCGTAGGCCAACCCCTCTCTTCAGCATTTCCTATTGGCTAGCTTAGGTCCAGCAGTCCAAAGAAGGTTCATGGTTGAGAATTCTAGAGACAGGTACCTTGCTACAGGCCAGAGTAAGGTGTGTAACTGCCTTTGAAGAATGGGTCAGAGACCCCAACCTTTGCCTCAGCACTTCTTACTGCCTACCTTAGGTAGCTCCCTGCTCATCTTAATGGCTTCTGTGAACCCTTTTCTTAGGCACCTAACTCTCTCCATAAAATGCATGGGGAGCCTGAGTGTCTAACTTGGGACTGAGGATTCAACTGGGTGACAGGCTAGGAGTTCAGTGTTGCAACATTAACTGACCTTTCAGCCCTTAGTGCTTGGAAGCAGGGGAGGAAGAGGACATGGATTAGTGTTAGTACAAAGCAGGGGAGGAGGCAGAAGAGAACATTTCCTCCTCCCTTGTGCCTGGGCTACTGCTGGGTCCTAGCAACTCACCAATTTTACACTTATTTTTCTCAACCTTTTCGGCCACACTAATCAGGGAAATCCTGATCTTGAAAGTGAGGATTTTCCAAAAATACCACTCAACTTTGTTTAAAGAATCTTTCAATCCTCTCCTGTTACTGGACAGTAAAAACATTTCAATTTGAAAGTGTAAGATTGTTGCATTGGTGTAACTGTAACAGCGTAATTTAGACCTTGTACTTCTGCAGACTTCTCCTGCATTGAACTGTACCAATACTCTACCAACGCGATCAGAAATATTAGAAGTAATATTCAGAGGACCAAGTGATTAAGAAAACAGAAACTAAGATTTGCTTACAGTACAATAATTTACTTTATCAAATTGCTACAAGTCACTGTCCTTTGATTTCCCACTTCTGGTACAATAATGAACTGCTGCTGTTCCTTCATTTTACATGAGTATTTATTTTCACCTGCAAGATGAAAACATTGAAATATTTGTTTTAAAAACTATTACAAACACTTGGGTGCGCAAGAGATGAAATAAAAATGCAAATAGTTTTAAAATTATTAAAAAATATCTTTTAAAAGTAAATTTAAAAGTTGTATGAAATCTCAGAATTTACAAATTTCCTCTTCAAACAAAATACAAAATAGGTAACACTTGAATTATTTATTAGATGCTTGAATGCAGCTATTTTTTCAGCTTCTTCTTCTTTTTCCCTGGTTCACTGTTAGTACTCAGCTCTGTAGTCTGATTTGGAACATCACTTCCCAGTATCTATCGCAAAGGGAGAAAAAATATCAGAAGAAGGTTAAAGCAAACATTTAGTTTTTGCTTTCTTGTCAAAAATATCAATAATGGAGAGGAGATGGCTCTAAAACAATTAACAAACGTTACATGCAAGTATGTATGCAGACCTCATTTGACATTTCAGTGAAATGAGTGTCTCTGACAGTAGGTATCAAGATAAAGTCTAAGTCACCATATAAATGTCATGATGTTGCTACAGCAAATCACAATGCAAAGTGAGGTGGTGTTGGGATTTTGTGGTTCCCAAGAAGTCAGATGCTGGGCAGAAGCAAGGGACTTCAATTAGATGCGACGCAATGCGATTCGATTTGATTCAATTCAACAAGGCTTTATTCAATGTGCACAAAGGGAGAGCCCCTGGTACAAAAATCAGGCAGAGTCCCTCCAGCAAGGAGCCCCTCCCATTGTTATTTTATAGCACATGGCACTTACATAATAAGTTACATAACACAAACCTCTAACCAATCAAATTTAACCTTTCCATATATGGATTTGTTCATCACATGCTCATAGTTCTCCACTCCACATGCTGAGCTCACCCCTCCTCCCCCTGGCCTTTCTCTAGAATGTTCCGGGGGGGGGGGGGTGAGCCACAGCATGCTTCCTATGTATAAGCACCCTGCAAACCACATTTTATCCAAAATGAACACAAGCATACCCTCCAGTGGAAATTATTAAGAACAAGGATAAAGACTAGGACTAAAAGTAATTATAAATAAAGTCTTGTATTGGCAGAGTTCAAAGATCAGGATAATCTAATATTTTAGAAACAGATTCATCGTTTTCTTAAAATAATCCAAAACATAAATGATTATATACACTCAGGAATGGAAAAAGACTCCAATTAACATTTACTTATATTGTTTTTAATTCACATTTGCCTACTATTTATTACTTAAATCTCTAAAAATTGTTAATAGCTGAATGCAAATACACAAGGTTGTTTCAGAGCTCCTGTCATGTAAAATTTGTCAGCTAGCCTGAGTAATGGAATTTCCACTGGTGGGAAAAGGTACTTTGTGGAAGTGAAATTTACTTTAGAACCCCTTCTTCTTAAATATCTTCATTTTAAAAATATATGGCTCCTGCAGCATGTAGAAGCCACTGTTTTAAAAAAACCAAAACAAAACCAATGTCACTGAAGTCAGATTTGTTTTTGTTAAAAGCAGATGTGACTTGTGTTACCGCAATCTCCTAATAAAAAGAAATAATGGCTTTTTAAAAGTTAAATATGAAGTTTACTACGCAATAGTTTTAAGACAACTGAATTATATGTTGCTTTGCATTGTAAAGCATGTGCCTTACCTTGGGTTCTACCAGCGCCATACGAATTTTCTGGTGTTGGATGTTGGAAGCATCTAACATGATGTTCACTTTAACCTTGTCAAATGTATAAAATGTTGTGTTTCCCACTGTAAGCGAAGGTACCTGGAATGTGTCAATATTTTTAACTGTTTTTTTCAACATGGAATTTTATATCTAAATACTTGAGGTTTACAATTCATCCCCAACATCTTAGATCTCTTATTTTTGCTACCAACTATATATTTTCCCAGTTTATAACAGGCACCATTCAAAACTCCTAATGCTCACACAAACTACATGCATCAAAGAAGTTTCCCTGTGATTTTAATATTTCTTAAAGACAAGCCTAAAAATATGCTAATTAAGAGAGAACACTGACTGTCCAAAGTATCAACTAAATTAAAAAAAAAAAAAAAAAAAAGTGAGTTCAAATAAACTATGCTATAGCTGGATTTCATTAAGAATTAATGAATGCTGTTCTCCCTCAACCTTCTGTATTTAAAAACTTGCACACACGGAGTATGAAGATGAATTGCTGTTACTACTGATTAGTTTATAATTTTAAGTATACAATCTCTTATGCCAATTCCCTGCATCTAACTACCGGAATACTGCTTTTAGATTGTGCCCCATTATCAAATGAAAAACCAAAATAAGAATAAAATCCCCTTAAATATTGTACCTCATCATTGTAATTGAGGTTTGGCTTTGGTTTGTCTTTTTCTTCAAAGAAGACAGTACCTTCTAAGCCATATTTGGGGATTAGAACCACAATTGCATTCTTTCTTACAAATAAAATATAAGCCTCTTCATTCACTACTCCTTTGTTTTTGAAGAACAACTGTAAGAGAGAGATGAATCATGTGGATAAAAACAAATGTTTAGGCAATGAAAAGATTTACTAAAAACTAATATTATAATGGCTTGTTATGAAGACAATTATCAAACAATCACAAGTAAAGCATGTTCATACTATTCATTCGGACATTGTAATTAATGTATTAAAGTATCTGGCTATAGTTCATAACTTTTTGCTATTTAGCTGCTGTAGTGGGGTTCAGATAATCCTGGGCTCAATGTCAAGGTATTTTAAATTTAAAATGTATTATTTATAAACTTTTAAAAAACACATTACAGTAGTAGATATGGTATTTTTAAAAACAAAAGTAGTACCAGGGAGTCCTTTATTATACTAGATAAAATTAAGATGTTCTTTAGAAGCAGAACTCTAATGTTGAAAACTTCTCTTTTCCAGAGACTATACTCAAGGCCCTTAATCATTCCTTACATGCTTCAGACTTGACTTGTATGTTATTGCCCTGCACAGTACACCAAAATATTACCTACAGAGATGTAGTTCTTATTACAAATGTTCACTCTTTCCTACAGTTTGAAAAGCATGACCCCATCTCAAAACTACTTACCTGGGTATGGAATGCAACTGATGCTCTTTGTGCGTACTGAGCCATTTTATGTCGGTAGTTGAGATTTTTACACAGGTCTGCTAGTTTATGTTTATCTGTAAGTTCTGGGTAAGTACTGTCTGCGCTTATAGCCACTGCCAATAGTCGATGTACTATTATATCAGCGTACCTGCGCGGATGAGATAAAAATCACTAACAGAAGTCTGAGCCAACATATCAGAATGTACTCATTTTTTGGAAGTTTCTGAATCTCATTTTATTTATATGAATGAAATTACTCAAGTTTTTTTTTTTAAAAGTTTATCCGAGACAAGGAACTTTATTGAACTGGTGTTATGGTTGTGCGCAGTCAATAAGCAACTCTATAAAAGGTCAATTAGCAACTCTATAAAAAGGACATCACTTTACTGAACAGAACTGTTCCCTGTGTGAATTCAAGATTATATTTGCTTATTTTAGTGACAAAAAAAATCTGCTGCAGAGCCAGCACGGTGATGCAAGATTACTTTCTGATTTCTACATCAACAACATAATTCTTTACTATGTTCCACCTGCAGACTTTTTATTATTAGTTATGTGTAAACCAGAAACACAGACTTTCAAATTCAAGGGGGAGTTTGCACACTGGCAGTTGAGTTTTTTTCCCTTGTCAATTGAGCAAATTTAAATATAGAATTATTGATTCAGTGTGGCATGCCAATGCAATTTTTAACAATTTTCAGAGCATAATTGAACTCGATTATGTATGAAACTATAGTAGGACAATAACTTTTGCTTAACTCAAAAAAGATATCCCGTTTGGCTACTGACATATTATTCTTGGACTTTTAACAGCTCTACAATTTATCAACAGTTATAAACATGTGTTCCATAGGAATTTCAATTATTTATATACAACACATTTGCCTTAAATATACATCTAGGGAGTAAAGATAAGCACAGGTAGTTTCCATAAAACTTAGATCCACCTGTATGTCAGGGAAATTGTAAAAATAAGCCCTATTTTAAAACATGTACATTGGAATTACCCTTTACATGCACAGTTGGTTTTCACATCATATTCTCACTTAAGCCAATAGTAAGTTACTTGCTTCCCCGTGTAACGTACAGATGTGATGTTATTTACTAAGTTAATGTTAAATTAAGACTACGTTTTATATATGTAAATTAATCCCTCCTAAAATATTTTACACTCAAATTCTGTAGCAGAGCTCCTACATGGTAATGATTAGCCAGATTCTGCTGCAGGTTCTGTTTGGCATGTCTCATCCTAAATGGAGATTTAAAAATGTGCTTTTATACAACAGAATCATATATTAAGGATATATTGCTTTCCACTTAAAAATACAGAAATAGTCCTATTTTATGGAATGCATGACTGAAATCAGAATACTGAGCCTGATGTCATGGAAAAGAGTTACAGCAAACCTAGGAATAGAGGAGTCAGACCAAGATTACAGGAGCACTGCACAAGTCATCCTTTTCAAATATAAATCAAAAGAACTACCATGAAATTTTGTTAATTATGAGGCACGATACAGTATGAAAAGTAGTTTTAATGCATTCATCACTCTCGTTTTTTTCCCTTTGTAAGTTCCATAAAGTAAATTACCTTCTGATAGGTGAAGTAAAATGTGTATAAATAGGTGATGCTAAGCCATAGTGATGAAAATCATTATCCATTCCAGAGCAAAAGTAGACAGCTTGCATCATGCAGCGAGTGGCCAAGATTCGCAACAGTGTATTTAGATATGGGAATTCAGGAGATTCAGCTTTGTCTAAAGTGTCAGCTAGAGCCTTTGCTGAATCAGTCTTAATTTCCAAATTCTGTAAGAAAAAAAGGCCAGAGTTATATTATTGTCAAATCCTTAAACATTTTCAAAGCCATATGCAGGAATTTAATAGCATCATCTCAGCACTTCCAAACTTATCAGGTACGTGCTGCCCCACATACTGTACCTCAGTGATTCTCAAAGTTATTTGATTGTGCCCCCCTTCTTTGTGTCTGTAGTAGTTTACGATACCCCCCCAACCCTCAGCCAGCAGCCGCTGCTCTTTGGCCACCCCACTCTGAAGGCAGAGGAGAGAGCAGTGGCTGCTGGCCGGGCGCCCAGCTCTGAAGGCAGCAGCGCCGTCAGCATCAGCAGAGAAGGGTGACATAGTATGGTATTGCCATCCCTACTTCTCCCCTGCTGCAGGCGGCAGCGCTGCCTTCAGAGCTGGGTGCCCAACCAGCAGCTGCCGCTCTCCGGAACACAATACACAAAACGGAACTCAATACACAAAATAATGGGTAGAAATGCAAGCTTGGAATTTAAGTGGCCCATTAGAAAGAAAGGTCTACACAGCAGAAAAACAAAGAATAGGCCTTTATTTAGAATTATTTTATTCTAAAATGTTAAAAACTTACCTTGGACTTCGCTGCCTTCACAAGGATGTCATAATTTGATGGAGGAGGAGCCGGGTGTTTCCGGAGCAAGGCGTATTCTGAGAATTCCTCATGAATTTTTTTTGCTACGGAGATATTGGCAAGCAACATAAACTCTTCAACCATGGAATTAGTTTCTCTGTCAACAGGAAACATTTTGCACTGTTAGAAGAGTATTTAAATTTTTGATTTGCTTAAGCATTCAATAAAGACGTTTTTTTACTATCTCTGACAAGATTCTAAAACTGAGCCTAGTAAACTAGCAATTTAGAACATTTATACAAACATAAGTAGACAAAATTTTAAAATATGTAAAGACAAACCTATATATTTACACAGGTCCAAAAAGGAGGTAGAGACAGAAGCAAAAAGTTACGCTAAAATCAATCCTACAGTTTATCTGGGGGGAAGAATGGGGAGAAAAATCACAATAAAAAGTCTGTAAATCAGATCAGCATGGCATTGATTTATTCAGCACTTAATTCAGAAGGGAAATCGCTGGATGAGCCACTTTACATTTTCTTAATATAATTGTTCTAATATTAAAGCACACTATACATAAAAGAACTCATCTGCACATATGTGCACCTATGCAAAATAAAGTTGAGAGGATCTAATGGAGTCCAAACAAAAATTTGACTCAAAAGTTGGGCTGGGCTTAAAGGGAAAACAAAGAGCTGGCTACACAGAGAAGCTTGGTTCTCTTCTTCCCAGAAGTCCCTTGGTAGCAGTATGTCCTACATTAACATAAAGTGTCTCGAGATCATTGTGCATGCATATAAATGCTGTGTGTCTGCTCAGATCTCTGTCTCCCAGTGTGCCCCACCCCATGCGCTGTCCTCCCTTGGCCCCCAAACTTCAGGTCCACTGTTTTCAACAGGCAGTGTTTGTCCTCATCACCAGGAGGGAGCTGGTAGGGATCCCTCTGCCTCATCTCCACGTGCTCCAGGATTCTGGGGAAGCGATTCTCCATTTGCTTCCTGTATGTGCAGCATGGAAGCTGGACTCTACCCTCTCATTCCCCTGCTTGCTGCCTTTCAGCTAGTGAACTGAGCTCTTATCTTTGTTCGTCAACTGTTAGGTAGCCCCACAAGAGATTGAGAGGGAGTGCTGAGCCTGACATTAACACTAACGTTAGACACTCAGGATTTGAAAATTTTGTTTTAAGTTAGTAAAAAAGTAAGATATAAATTTGAAATATTACTAGGGACCCTCCCTGATTTACATTCTTCATAGACTTATTAGGAAATTCATAGAAATCAGACAATCATCTAGGATTAACTGACCAAACTTAAGTGGACTCTACAAATGCACTATTCAATAAACAAAACAACTCCTCCACCAGAAACCCATAACACATACTTAAGCTCTTTCGTCTGCAAATCAATAGGATCATGAGTTTCACTATCTATATGGAAACGAACTTCGGGTGAGGAAAGTGTTAAAGCCCTGAAAGACAATAAACAGAACAAAATAATCACGTATTACAGCAAAAAGTACTGGAAGGCTCAGTTTAAGTAATCTGAACAATTACACTGCTTGACTGTGATATAAGTCAAGCAAGTGCAACTCATTTCTATTAACAGGAGTTAGGGGTGCTTGGCATCTCTGAGGATCAGCCCCTGAATTCCCAAACCAAAATTTTACTGTACTTCTATGGGTATGTCTACACTTCAATCTAGGGGTGTGATTTCCAACTCAAGGAGACATACTCGTGCTAGTGTGCTAAAGATAGGATGTAGCTACAGCAGTGGAAGGGGTTAGCAGCCCCAAGTGTGTGCCATCAGAGATGCTAGTACATAGTCGGGGCAGCTAATGTCTCCTACTGTGGCAAGCTAACACAAGTATGTCTCCTCAAACTGGGAATTACACCCTCAGCTTGAAGTATACACATATTCCTCTTGCAGGGATAAAGGAAAGTTAACATTCCTAAATACGCACCTACTTGAGATGACTGAATATTGTAAGATGAAAGCTGGAAACAAAAAACCCTCCTTTATAGGTTTCTTGTACGTTAAAGTATTTCAAATGATACCTAGCAGTTCTGCTACAGCTCAGGTTGTTTCAGTTTTAGTTAGAACCTCAATTCTTTAAGTGGTCTCCCTCCACACTATAGAAACTTTCTGGCATTCCTTTAACTCAAAAACAAGACTAAACAGTAAGTTTTGCAAAGTGGCTATACTTTAAAATATAATTGGCTTGCTATACAAACCTTATTACAAATATCTATCGCAAACTTACAAAAGAAAATTAAAAGGTTAAATATAGTTGGAGAACTTAAAATAACTACCTTGTATACAGTCTATATTACTTTATAATGGCAATCTAACACTGATCTTTGAAATGTTATATTGGCTGGTGCAGACTAACACCAAGCGGCATGATATAGTTGGACAGATTTAAAACAACTAAACAGATGAGACCATGACATTAAAACCAATTTGAACAAATTTACCCATTATCAATTCTTCTCTTCTTCAGAATTTTTGCTAATTTATTTAGTCCACGCAAACTAGTAGTAATATCATCTTTCATGCTTGTGGAATCAATTCTCATCTGTGCTTCAGCGTATGTAAGGGATGCCTTGAAAAGAAAAACAAACAATGTGACAATACCACATACAACTGAGTATTGAACAGCAAAATGTTCTTCCCTCTGTTGGAAATACAAGCCACAGTTCATTGTCAAAGTATGCTGAAAACCAGCACAAACAAGGAAATCATAATCCCAAAGACTACCACTCAACACTGAATTTACCTCATCATCCTCAAGTGTTTTGAGACTAACAACAGAAAACACATATACAGATGTACACAATTTGGCTTTTACACTGTACTTTTTAATGTCTCAGAGACATGTGTTAGCCCAGTTTTTCAGATGTGCTGGCCACTTGCAGCTCCCATTGATTGTACAAGGAGTTATGGGTGCTTGACACATCTGAAAATCAGGCCCATTATTTACGTACATTTATGAACGTATATCAGGCCAAAAAGTATAGGAAGAGAAATATAACCCCTTGTTTATTTGCTTTAACATGTTGATTCAGGCAAGGCATTTATTTTGACTTTTTAAATGAAGTCATTTTCTAATTATAAAATGAAATAAAAACTTTAAGGAGTAATGAAAAGAAGGAAAAACTCCTATATATTGAGTCCTTAGGACATTCAGTTTCCAGTACAGTTTATCCAGGTTGTTTTTATAAGCATTAAAATAATATTTTAATACACATAACTAACCTTGGAATTAATAACACTCTTGGTAAATCTGGTTTTTAAAATTTCAGCATTGTGGTTCATTTCCCATATACATGAAAATGCAAACCTAAAAAAAAGAATCAACCAAAGTTAAAAACATGGAAAAAACATCTGGAGCTACTTGGACAAGATCTAAATATGGATTAGGTACAAATACCTGTCCACGTTAGATCTCAAGGAGCATAAATTGGAGCTAAGCAACTCTGGAACCATATCAATCCTCTGTAAGACAAGGGATAAACAAACTATTTAGCAATACATACAGTTTTACCTAAATAAGTTAGAGGCTTCTTTCCATCTCAAATCATATGACAATAAAATATTTAACAGCAAGAAAATATTGGTTCTAAGCTTTTATTAAATGGCTCTTCCACCTGGCATTAATCTCATCATGAAAAATATAAAATAGTTTTTCAGATTTATAAGAAAAAGGAATACACAACTTCAGAAGAAACGTATTGCTTCTGGGTGAGATCTAACAGGTGTCAGTTTTTGTAACAGCTCTTTCTACAGTAGCTATTATTGAAAAGAAACGGTGGTCCATAAGAAATATACCGCTCCAAGCAGGACAAAACAGATGGAGCTGAATTGGGCACAGACATCTGTGAGATGAAGCCTCTGTAGGCTACAAGAGATTCTGCAATGAGAAAAGCCAATCAGATTAGTTACTATATTCAATTGAGCAGACTCCACAGCTTTGACTATCTTGTTGCCTATGAATGCCACATCACTGTATTTACTTTAGGATTCCGTATTTGTGCCAATTGTTCTGCTGTAACTACCAATTACTATGTCAGCTTTACTCTGGCTGACTGATGACCAGTAAGTGAAGGGACTAGAACTCTGATCTTTAACAGTGATCTGCAAATTACAATGAGATTAATACCCTAGAGTCAGGGTATTAATCCTGCTATTTGGGAAATACAGTGTATGCAACATACTTCTAAAGTGATGTATTTCTTATTGTGATTTAGAGTGAACCTTTAGAATGATCTACAGTCCTGCTCTGTTGGCTGACTCCTGATACAATGTGTGTTTACTTTAACAAGTTATCCAAATAAAGTGCAGTCTAAAGGCCTCCCTTTTGTTCAGCTTGGAGATAATGATATGTCTCCATCTCCTCCAAATAAAATGTTAGCAACAACATTCCACCAAAACAAGAAAGCTCTATGAAAAGAACATTTACTTTTTCACATAGATATACGGTTGTCCCTCTTTTTGCTGACTCTTGGTCCAAAGCGTTTCCTGGTCGAATAAAATGGCTGACGTCTGCAATATGTACACCAACCTTTGAAAGAAATAAAACATGAGTTTCAGCATATCACATTGTATGCATTTTATGGATTGAAGCAGAGGTTCTTGAATTATTTTAAGCAGAGATTCACAATATGAAAGACCCTCTGTGTTTTTCATCTCTCCTCACAATCCTATTTCCCTGCAGCAACTACTGTGATTGATTACATAAGGGATTGGCAACCTTTGGCACGCGGTCCGCCAGGGTAAGCACCCTGGTGGGCCAGGCCGGTTTGTTTACCTGCAGCGTCCGCAGATTCAGCAGATCGCAGCTCCAGGCCAATGGGAGCAGCAGGAAGCAGCGGCCAGCACACCCCTCAGCCCGCGCCGCTTCCCATAGCCCCCATTGGCCTGGGATGGTGCACCGCGGCCAGTGGGAGCCGCGATCGGCCAAACCTGCAGACGCCAGGTGCTTACCCTGGTGGGCCACGTGCCAAAGGTTGCTGATCCCTGGATTACACGAACAAGTAACATTCATTTAATTTCACTTTAAAGTGATGTTTACAGTAGATACAACATTGGGGTGAAAATCTGTTGTCTAGGTGAGAGACTTTACATTTATTGGGATGGTCACTCTCCTTGTTGCTTGCAGCCCCCACTGCTCTATTCCCTCTCCAAGCCAAATTGCAATTTGGTTTTGTCTTCCTCTGTGTTTGCTAGCCCTACAATTTTGGTATTATCTGCTATTATCATCACAAGCTAATATATATCAAACACACAATACAACTAGCTGTGAGGTTTTATGAGTAACTCAAAAAAACCCCAAAACAACCCCCACCTTCCCAACCTTTGTAAAAATCCCTTAGAATCCTAGACTGGGCTACAGGTTTGAGACAGAAAATAGGAAATATATGGAAACACATGGAAAATAGGAATAGGAAATACTATGCATGCACAACGTTGTGGTAAAAATTAACTTTTCAAATTTCCTGAAATACAGGCTTGGTTTCTCAACATTAATGTTAACTAGTATTAATATTTCACTTTTTTTTTTTTTAAATAGACACCAGAGTTCACTAGTGAACTTGTGCTACCTGGATATAAGCGCACAGTTTCAGATAACATGGAAAGCTATACACATATGTACATGCATCTGTATTATAACCCTCACCCTACAAAGCAATCAGCACTAGAGACCAAAAAGGCTAAACAGAGCACAAATGACCTCACAGGAGTCCATCTGTGGGGTTCTGAATGCAGGATCAGGGCCTACTACTACACATTGGAAATATTAAAATACTTTATATTGTGCATGTTCAAAACAACTAATTTCAAATGGTCATATCTTTACTAACTGAAAACCAATGTTTTTCACACCTAGCCCTAGATCTCAGTGAGACTTAATTCCATGCTAAATTTCCATTAACTATTTATTTAATCTGTGCATAATTTAAAGAATAGCCAAACATAAATGAATGGGTTAAAAAAAAAAAAAAAAAGGAAGCCACAGACGTAAGATCTTTGGGCAGACAGCACACTTGGAAGATTTCAAGCCAACAGCTGGATTATTGGGAAAATTATGAGTGAGAACTGGGGATTGTAGCTAAATATGTTTTACAGCCTAGAAACGTCTCCTACTAGCAACCACTTTAGGGACTTGCTGCCACTTCAAATGCCACAGATGCATTGTTGTAGCTTCACTGCCATAGCGTTTTAAGTGTAGACACTACCTATGCCAACAGGAGGTGTTCTCTTGTCAGAGTAAGTAATCCACCTCCCTGAGAGCTGGTAGCTAGGTTGACGCAAGAATTCTTCTGTCAACCTAGTGCTGTCTGCATGAGGACTTAGGTCAGCTTAATAACGCCATTCAGTGATATGGATTTTTCACACCCAATTGACAGTTAAACCTACTTAATTTTCTAGTGTAGACCAGGCCTAAGAGACTCGCTGAAGCAATCTAACACAGCATTTACTCTAAATGCTGACCATAACATTACAGATCACGCACATATTTCAAATTTAAAAAAAAATCACATCTTTTTTTGTGACTCTATGGGAAAAGTGACACTTCATCCCAAGAAATATTTTTAAAAATCCTTCTTGTCCACACAGTCAAATTTCATTTTAACATGCTGACATCAGTGGCTTCATTATTGCAACTGGTGAAGACAAAAACATTTTTTAGTGCTGCACATTAAAGAAATCCCATTTCAGTTCCTCCTGCCATTACATTGTTGTTTGAGAAAAAGGAGGGGGGAAAAAGGACAAATAAATGACGTATAGATAGGAAAATAAGGGAACAAAATACCTCTAGATTTCCATTTTCCAGTTCTCTGCAATGTAATGCATCATCAATATCAGTACAGCCTGGAGGATCCACGCTACATACACACAGATACCTTAAGTCTTCTCTAAATTTCATGTCCTGAAATTTTAAACAAGTTTTTCAAACACATTGTAGAAACCAAACTACAAAATGTCATTAGAGGAATGTACTTTGGGGTAAGATTTTCAAAAGCAGGAGCACAGGTCACATTGACTTTCTGTTTTAGAAGAGCTTCTCTCTGTATACAGTTAGGTCAAGGTGTACAGGTACTACAGAAGAACTATGAGAGACATTTTTAAAGCATTTGCTATTTATTGGCAAACGGAAGGAAAAAAAAGACACAAGCTTTTCATGAACTGAATCAGCATGGAGTTAGCAAAGGACCAGGAGCCAAGAAATACTGGTTCTGACACTCAGTCCCTCAGAGTGTCAGAGCCAGTATTTCTTGGCTCCTGTTCCTTCGCACAGCCCATGCTGAATTGGAGTTCACGGAAAATTTTGTGGTTTAGGAGAAATCATATAACCTCTCTGTCTCAGTTTCCCAGTTTAAAAAAAAGTTGCAAATGAATATGTATAATGAATGTAAAATGAGGATAGTACCCACCTACCTCACAGAGGTTATACAAGGGTCAGTCAATGTTTGTAAAGTGCCTTGATTACAAGTGATTATTTTAATCCTAAAATAATAATATCCCACATTTAAGTTAAATCTTACTTGTACTTGGAACTCATTAAACAGGAAGTTAACTAGTTGGTTTTGTATTGAATATGCTTTGAAGATTTAGGAGAACGGTTGAAGCAATCTAATACAGCATAACTCTTGCTAGTGGAATGAAGGGTGGAGTGAGGTAGAAATAACATTTTAAAATTCTCATCCCAAGAGATAGTAGGTTTGGAAAAGTTCTTCCCCTCCCATCTTTATTCTCTGAGATCCCTTTGCAACAAGACAGAGAAATTTTGTGTCTGGTTTTGAAGGAGGAGATGTGTTAATCACTGAGCTCAGTTAAAACAGGTGTTGTCATAGAGTGACTGGCCCCTTTAAGAGGGAGTATGGTCCAGTGCACTCTATGACTGGCTACCTAGTCTGAACTGGTCTTAAGGGAAAGCACCTGGCCCTAATAAAGGAAGAAGCAGTACAGAGACTGCAGAGAGTGAGAAAAGATCCTACAGCAAAGACCCTGAGATCAAGGGTCAACCCCAGGAGGGGCTGAGAATGGCTTACTAAAGCAGGGAAAAGCCTATGACACTTGGGGCGTTTTGAGACAGTACCTCAGAGAGGAGGAGCTGTGCCCAGCTTCAGGCAGGGGGTAGATTTTTGTGTGCGCGTGTGTTTATTTTGAACCATATGCCAATAAAACCAGTCCCTAAGGAGGGGTATTACTGAACAGAGAGAAAGACTGTGTGGCGCTCACAAGGAGCCCTGAAAAGGGGCAACAGAGGTAGAGTGGTACAAGGGAGTGCTCAGGTGGCAGCCACGCTGTTACATGTGTTTTTAAATTTACCTCTTCAGTAATGCTCCATGGCATTTTTGGTAGAAAGCTAAGAACAGCCTGGGAGAAAGGCTGATGGGGAACATCATGTTCAAGAAGCAGAACTTCTGTCTCAGTCTCTTTATCTCCAGCAGTTCCTAAATTCTTTACAAAGTGACCCTAAGAAATATGAGAGAGAGAGATATTTAAGTAACATCTTGACACAGGGCTGTTTGACAATCAAATACTTAACCCTACAATATCTTAAGCTGTTATTGAGCTAAACTGTACAGTAAACTCTCCCCTTAACTACTTTGTTGTTTTGGAGATCCATTTTTATTTATTTATTTATTTATTTTGTGGTGCACACATTCCCTAAGAACTGTTCTGGCCAAAGGTATTTAAGTTCCGAGATTTTTACCCACTCCATATTTCCCACTTTGGAGCCCCAATGGCCTCCTTATGAGAGAGATGGTACTCTCTCCACAGTTATATTCTCTCCATATTTCAGATTATAATACTCTTTTGATACTGATTTGGTTTCCCAGATTGTTAGAAATATGAAGTTCTTCTTTCACTTTAAAGTCTCATAAAGTGCTTCTCACAGGTTAACTCAAAAGCCCTGTTGATTATTTTTGAGTACGGTTAGCGTATGCAGTACTGTACAAGAAAAGGAAAACACAGCATTCCCTGGTTTATAGAAGTAAAACACTGGAGTCAGTTCAGAAATATTTCATTTCAAAACTCTAGGACCAGCCTTTCAAAGCCTAAATACAAGAGCTGAAAGTAAGTACCAGTTCTGGATGCTTCGCACCTCTGAAAACAAGTGGGGCCACTTTAGATGCTCCAGTTTGAGAGCTGTGGCCTCAAATGTTATTCAATCAAATAATTATGATGGGAACTTTCTCAGCATTGCTAACGGTACTCAAAACATGTAACACAAGAAAGTTTTAAATTACCTAGGTTAATACTACTAATAGTTCTGATCATTAGATTAAAAATTACTATCCTCAGATACATATTAATGAAATGTTTATTTTAAACTTACATTAGGATATCTGGAATTTCTGGGCCAACCATCAATAGCCACAATAATTCTTTGGCCCTCTAATGTGGAAGCTTGTCTGGTTTCTATTCGAATTCGAGGGATTCTGCGATCCGCTGGTGTAAACAAATGCCGTCTGGCCTGTTGAAAGAGAAAAGGAGGAGAAATAACTTTTCCCCTTCCCCCTCCTCTTTTTTTTTTTTTAAACATTTACAATAAACAGAGTATTTGCTTACCTCTTTTATCTGTGATTTGGAAAGCATGCCACAAAATGGTCTCCAATTTCTTTTTATAATACCTACTACTCTTCCTGATGGTCTCAACATGTTCTTGTTTATGGAAGACTTTAGCTAGGATTTAAACACAAACTGTATTTGAATTCATGATTTTAACATAGCGAATATAGTAAATAATCTAACTCATGCTTTAAGGACACAATTTTATCAGTCACTGTAATGCTCATAAACTAGATTATGACATCATAAATAGAACCATGCCGCTCCCCTCCTCCCATATCCTTTACACCACTTTTAATGTCTGCAAGCTGTGACATCAGGTGCTTTGATCTAGATTAAACTGATTTTAACCCTAAATTTACAGATATATTACATAAGGAGAACACAGTGGAGGAAAAAAAAGCTGCAAAGAAGGTCCATAGATTCCAAGGCCAGAAGGGATGACGTGATCATCTAGTCTGACTTCCTGCATAACACTGGCCACAGAACTGCCCCCAAAATAACCCTAGAGATCTTTTTGAAAAACATCCAATCTTGATTTAAAAATGGTCAGTGATGGAGACTCCACCATGACCTTTGGTAAATTGTTCCAATGCTTAATTACTCTCACTGTTAAAAATATACGCCTTATTTCCAGTCTGAATTTTTCTAGCTTAATCTTTCAGCATTTGGATCAGGTATACCTTTCTCTGTTAGATAAAGAGCCCATTATTGAATATTTGTTCCCCATGTATGTACTTATAACTGATCAAGTCACCCCTTAATCGTCTCTTTGTTAAGATAAATAAACTGATCTCTTTAAGTCTATCACCATAAGGCAGGTTTTCTAATCCTTTAATCATTCTCATAGCTCTTCTCTGAACTCTAATTTATCAACATCCTTCTTGAATTGTGGGCACCAGAACCAGATACAGTAATCCAGCAGTAGACACACCAGTGATAAATATAGATGTAAAATAACCTATCTCCCCCTACTTGAGATTATCCGGTTTATTCATCCCAGCATCACATTAGCTCTTTTGGCACAAGGTCGAACTGGGAGCTCATGTTCAGCTGATTATCCCCAGTGTGAGTCAGTGAGTGTGAGAGAGAGAGAGAGAGAGAGAGAGAGTGTGAGTGAGTGAGTGTGTAATGCTCTCTTGTTCTGCTGCCCACACAATCCCCCTACTCTCCTCCACCCTTGTTGTTCTGTAAACCTCTTAACAAAAAAGACTCTCGTTACTTGGGGATGCGAATGAGGCGGGGGGGGGAACTATGTGCTTATTTTAAGACAACAATTTAAAAGCCAGGAAATTCAAAGTTAATGTAACAGGTAATTAACTATATTGAAATTAAGGTGCCCACACTATCTTAACGCCGCCCCCACAGAAAGACTATCTTCCTGTCTCTTTCTGTGAATGGAGTATCACAAATACGCACCACAGAATGTTTTATAACTGGTTCCTTACATACATGACCCCACTGAAGGCTAATGGTTTGTCATCACACTTAACCTTTGCTCTTTTCATGCAAGTGCTGTAATCTGGACCTAGCTCCATGTCTAATAACTGGCTCGTGCATGGAATCAGAAGATAATCACGTGAGACCTTCCATACATTCCAGGAGCAGGACCATTTATGAGCAGGGACTGATCACCCCCAGTGTGCTATTTTTCTAATTAGAAACTTGTACAGTGCATCTTTTTTACACATCTATGCATATTTAGTACATCTGTAGGACTATAATAAAGGCAGGAGTTGGCAGGACAATTGTGTAATTAAGATTAAGGCATCCAAGTTTTTGTGGTCACTGATTAGAAGAAATCTGTTACAAATTGTTATTTGTAATCAAAAATAAAAGGATGCTGAAATTTCTGATTTCTCTCAGAAATTACTAAAGGCAGTGTTTAAACAGCACAGGCATCTTTTCTATGTATTTAAAATAAATAAATATTTGAAAACAACATGTGAAATTTAACCTTACGTGTGAATTTCCTGGCTGTTGTGGGGTTTTTGTTTTAAATAACCAATGTTTTTGTAAGGTATTTTATTGCCACCTGCTTAAACTGCTGATAAGTACTAGTATCATTAATGCAGGGATTGGCAACCTTTGGCCTGCGGTCCGTCAGGGTAAGCATCCTGGTGGGCCTGGCTGGTTTGTTTACCTCCCGCGTCCGCAGGATTGGCCGATCGCGGCTCCCATTGGCCGCGGTTTGCAGCTCCAGGCCAATGGGGGCGGAAGGAAGTGGTGGCCAGCACATCCCTCAGCCCGTGGCGCTTCCCGCAGCCCCCATTGGCCTGGGACGGTGAACCGCGGCCAGTGGGAGCCGCGATCCGCTGAACCTATGGATGCGGCAGGTAAACAAACTGGCCCGGCCTGCCAGGGTGCTTACCCTGGCAGGCCGCGGGCCAAAGGTTGCCGATCCCTGCATTAATATTTACTTTCTTGGTATAGGAATAAAAAGTTAAGATAAGTTATCAATAAATTATCATCCCCTAAAAAAAAAAAAAAAAAAAAAAAAGAGGAGCAGGTAAACTGGAAAATACATCTAGTTTTGAAGGAAACTTTTATACAAATCACATGGAGAAGAGAGTGAGCGACAAGAAAGTCCAGCTACGACCTGGCTACACTGGCATTCCTGATTTCACATCTCTCACCACTAGAACTGGATGAAAAAAAAAAAACTATAAATTTGTCCAAACTATAAATTTTGGAAATTTTTGACTAGACCTACTGAATTCATCTTTCAAGAGCTGAAATAGATCTTGCTCCAGGTTGCCAGGCAACGAGAAGAAAGGAGACAACACAGGAGCACAAATAGGACTGAATCAGAAACCTGTAATTTATATCATACAGTATTTTCTTTCTCCTCTTCATTTTCATCATCATCTTCATTTTGACCCTCATCTTGCAAAACCACAGAGGATGGTGCAACCCACTGGTCTTTTGCCAACAGTTCCACAGCTACTAGATCTTCATGAACTGCTCGGTTTAAATTTGTAAGTCCTTGTATAATTATCTGTTTAAGAAAACAATGTTTTAGATATTAAAATTACAAAATTTTACAGTCGTCCCCCAGAGGGCCTATTGTGTTAGGCGTAGTACACACATACAATAGAAGCAGCAGTCCCTGTCCCAAAGAGCTTACACAGTCTAATATAAGAGCTATCAATAACTATTTTTTCCATCCCAGGTCTCTTTCAGTACTAAAAATACTTTTCTAGTATTCTCACTCCCAGTAACCACACATTTTCAGATTTTAACCCAGATAATGCTTGGATTTTCCAAGTTCAATCTCCTTTTATTTTTAATCTTTGTTTCAACTGATTTAAAATTTAGCTTAAATGTATAAGAAACTTTATTAAAAAGACACATGTGACCTTTCATATGTTTCCTTTATGACACTGGTAAACTAAGTGCCAGTTCTGACCAAGTCTGTAGGCATTAGCTAGAATTGACAAACTCATAGCTGCAAACCAAACCAGCATGTTTGTAATAATAAGTATTATTATTGTAAGAATGTATTTAATGTTTAGACTCTATGAAATGTTTGCAAGTTGCTACATATGTTAATCTCACTTTAAGGTCTGTATCCCATTCTATAAGGAAATAGAAGTTTTGCTATATGACCTTGAAAATGTTTGCTCTGAACTTGTGAACACAGGCAGGGGAATCGTCCCTCCCACCCATTAAGGAGGTCTATCAAAATTAAATGGATCATTAAAAGGACATCACAATACAAAGGACTGGTGAATGGCCTTATCCCACCTTGGAAATGCTACATGCAAGGGAGCTCCTCTTATGGACTGGAAGGTCAAAAGTAAAAAATAAAACAGGGTCAAAAGAAAACTATTCATCTCTCTTTGCTGTTTGAACTCTCACAGGGTCAGAGACACTAAACTAAAGCAGAGCTCTCCAGGGTTGACCTGGGTCTGCCCAGAAAGACATTTTGAATGGACAGATTATTACCACATCTCCATCATCTTTAGGAATCACAGATGGTAACACATTGTGAATATGTCTGCTTGCTTTACTCTGTAAAATAACTTTAATAAACCTTTAGATAGTTTATTACAGGATTGGCTATAGGAGTGGTCCTTGGTATATGATCTAGGGTACCAACTGATCTGGGGTGAGTGAGTGGTCTCTTGGGACTGGAAGCAACCTTAATATTTTGTGATTTTTGGTGTAAGTGACCATTTATCACTAAATCCAGCTTGCTTGAGTGGCAAGATAGACTGGAGAGTCTAAGGGAACTGTCTGTGACTCAATGGTAAAACTAACAGTGATCCCGGAGTTCACATCTGTTACTGGATTGATGAAATCTAATTATAGATATAGAACACACCACCTCATGTTTCACATGTATGCAGAGGAATCAATTAAAATATCACCAGAAAAGAAGAGACTCTATGGTATTGCACATGTCCAATACAAAACCACTGAACTCCACAAACATCTCCCATGTCGTGATGAAGAAACTACTGTCTCATACTTGTATGAGTTAACTGCATATCTTGCATGAAAAACATTTCAGCATGCAAAGAATTGCTCAAAGAACTGATGTTGTCACATGGTGTAACGAAGCTGCTGCCTCACCCAATTCAGAAGAATTTCTTGGTAGCTCGCATAAGGCGGCTGACACTAAAGTTATTTTGTATGTCAGGGATCAGCAACCTTTGGCACGCGGCTCGCCAGGGTAAGTACCCTGGTGGCCCGGGCTGGTTTGTTTACCTGCCGCATCCGCAGGTCCAGGCCAATGGGGGTTGCGGGAAGCGGCGTGGGCCGGGGGATGTGCTGGCTGTCACTTCCCGCCGCCCCCATTGGCCTGGGATGGCGAACCGCGGCCAGTGGGAGCCGCGATCGACCGAACCTGTGGACGCGTCAGGTAAACAAACCAGCCCGGCCCGCCAGGGTGCTTACCCTGGTGAGCTGCATGCCAAAGGTTGCCAATCCCTGTTGTATGCCCTCAATGCTAGAGAGAGGGGAGCTACTAAACTCTGGATTTTTGCACGAGACACAGATGTTCTAGTGCTCTCTGTGAGACACTACACCCAAGATTTCTGCAAGGGCAAATCATCAAGCAATGGAATGGTTTGGAGGATGATCAAGCACATCCAAAAACTAACCTCCCCTACTGGGCATGGATGGGTCTTGGGGGAAGGATTTATCACACACCAGTGATGTGTAAAATACCATGCACTCCCGAATCAATCCTTCAGGTAATCAAATGCTTGTGTGCACAGACTAGATACTCAACACCCTGCAAACATTTGGCTAACAGTATGCCTTGTACGGAGATATGCAAGAGTGGCAATTTGTCTAGCAATGGTGCCCTAGACGGAGATGACTCGATGAATTAATGTTTTCAGTCCTACATGCCAGGGCTAACTCCCCCAGGATTACCAAAGATCAATGTCCTTTTTATGTAAGCAATGCATCTCTGTGTTAAAGTATAACTTAAAAAAATATTGATTTATAAAAATTCTTTCAACTATATATTTATTTACACAATTATTCTAGGTTTGTCGTGTTTGCTATCACTGTGTTTGTGACAGACAAGACTTTTAAATGATACCCAACTTGATCCATTTCCAAAGACATTATATTATCAACGTTTCCATCAATTGGAGGACCTGGAGCTGGGAGAAAGCAGCAAGTCCTCCCTACGACGCAGAGGGTGACACCACTGAAATTATGATTTTGTAGATTTTTTTTTTTAAAATGACTCAAATGACACCTTTCCTACCTTTCTATCACTAACTTGCACACAGAATGAGATTTTACTACATTACATTCCCAGATTACTAACTTCAGTAAATACTCAAGAAGATAAGCAAAAATATATATTTGAATGTACTCCAGACATATTTCCTTGGTCTTAATAAGTGGACTTGTATATCGGTCAATAGAGAATCTTCTCACTTCCCATTAACAAAGAGTCAGACTAGTGGCAAAGAAAACTGGAGGGGAAAAAAAATGGCCGAAATAAAATGCACACTGCTCACAAAAAAGCAGCGGACAGTGCTATAAAACCAAGATCTTGGGGGGAAAACCTGAGTTAAAGACAACTGGGATGACATCACATAGATAACTAATGTAGAACACAAAAAACTAAGAGAAAGGGCCTTCATTAAGTGAAGGGACATTATAGCAACATTTCAGAAGATCAAGAGATCATGTGGCTCATCTACCTAAAGCCTTAGAAATCTGTAAATTATTCATTAAAACACACTGGATGTTTCTCAAAATATGAAATAGAATGAAAAACTCACTTCTTTGTTCTCTTCAGCATCTCCATGAACCCATACTGTAGCTTCAAGATAATTATCTCTGTTGGCTCTGAAGGTTCCTTGAAAGTAGATTCCAGATTTTATGCCTTGCTGTAATTTGCTAAGGGGAAGATGCTCTGAAAAAATTATCCTTCCACTTTCTATTTCTTTCTGTTAAAAAAGTTAAAGTTGGTAATTGGTTCATTGCATTCATAACTATCCTAAAACTAAGTTCACTGACATCAAATTCAGCCTACCAAACTCCAGTGCAAAAATCAGAGGTATAACCATTTGTTTATGTAGCAAGAAGAGTATATAAAATGTGTTAGACTACTGCTAACAGGAAGTAGATTACGGTCTCAAAAGGTTTCACAGCAGTACAAGGACCATGGAAGCATCATATACTGGGAGTTCTTTCCTTCTGCCTGCAGCTGCACACCATAGCCATATACTGTGTGGATGTCAAGTGCTTTTATATTTGTTCAGAGGTTACCAGGACAGCATCAAGTTTGTATGAGGGAAAACTGGTTTCCAAGACAATATTTATCAATGTTCCATGTAACCCCTCACCCCCCGCCAAATCCTAAACCTTTAAAATCCCAACCAAATTAGATGATTTAAAGCATTTACTAAACCACAACTTTAAGAGAAATATTGAGCAAAGTGAGAGCCTTGGAAACCACATCAACTCTAATATATTTAATAAATCAGAAAATATCTATATTTTGTCCCATATTAAATTATTGTTAATTATATGAGTATGCAGGTATTTGGAATATCTAAACTGTTTATACAAGTAAATCATATATTAACTAAAATGTTTACAGAAAATGCTTATGAAAAATATTAAATTAATGTGAGCTCTAAAATAACAGGAACAATCAAAGAGCTAACTGGTCCACAATCCAGTTTTAGGCAATTTTTGTTTACACCAATTATTCTGGATATGGATCTACATTTTTTGTTCAACTGATATTGTTTTCATCTGACACTGAATGAGGAGCTCTCTACCATAACTGTGATTTCTGCAGGTAACTTGTAGCTGTTTTCTAATAACTGCATAAACAGTGCATTCAGAGCAGCATTTCCCATTTTATTTCTCTAGCAGCAGCAAAACAATACTGTCATTAAACTGTGATAAGTTAAGAATGCACATAAAGACCAATATTACCATATTGCAAACCATTTATATTTCTTTTGAAGAGCTGGAACAAAAAATAAAAGAAAACATACCCCTTCATCAGATACGCAAGCAAGTCGATCTACAAGATCAGGATTAGCTATCAAGCTCTTTATATACTCTTCACCTATAAAAACACAGGCACAAAATTATTTATTTACAAGATAAATATGAAGACACTACGGGGATTTTTACATGTCAGCAATAAGTCAAATACTTCATATCAATAAACTTACATGTATAAGCAGTTAACCCCTCTTCCACAGCCTTCTCTTTATTCTTTCTGTCATTTGTTAGTAAAATAACTTGTATTGTCTCCTCATTGTTTATTTTCTTCAAGTGTTCATCATACCATTTTGCTGCTACCCGGATGGCTTTATCGTTGCGGTCATTAGAAGTTTCTCCTTGCTCTTGTTCTATATAAGTTTCTCTGAAATCAACAGAAAATCCTAAAGCAAGGTTAAGTATGATGCTACTGATGTTTAAATACATCAAACAACAATCTAAAAGTTAGGTGGATAAGGAAAAATAGTGAGAAAATTCTATTTCCAACATAGAACTTATTATTGAAGATTAGGGAGGAATGAGAGACACTCCAGAGGGACTTAATCAATTTAGTTAACTGAACAACACAAGGACAAACATAATGCACTCCAGAAACAATAATAGAAGTTACTTGCATGCATCAACAAATCAAAATTAGTTATCTTCTGTGATGGAGTTTACAGACCCCACACCAAGTCTGAGAAAAAGAGAAGGTCTGGAGCAGTACTGGGCTAGGAAAACTTTGCCCTCAGGCATGCCTAACATGCTCCTGGGGAAAGGCCCAGTTTAAAGAGAGCTCCAGTAGGGGTAGGGAAAGAGAGAAGTACTGCTCTGCAGCAGTAGAAAAAGCAGCCCCTACCCCTTTACCTTCAACAATAACCAAGGAGGAAGCACTGTGTGCAGGAACACCAGAGGATCACCTGCATTGGCCCCTAGATTGGGGGTTTGAAGCCAAGGAGATTTACTTAATGGCAGACATGCTCCAAATGGACACATCAGGTGTGGTAGGCAGACTCAGGAGAAGGTGACTAGGAGGTGACTATGGCCAAACTTAGGCCACTCCAGGCTGTTACATTTTAGGGTCCTGGGCTGTGACCTTGTGGAGCAGGAAGGCCCAGGTCTGCCTCCCAGATTCCCCTCCCCCAGCTGTAGGTTGGGCCTGACTAGGTGTTACCAGCAAGGAAGTCGACCTAGCTGAGACCCACGCAACTGAAAGACTAGAGTTGGAGGACTATACCACTAGGCCTGTTGATCAAACAAAGAACCTCAGTACACCTTCCCTGAGAGAGACTTTTGTCCAACCCCAAGCAGGGCTGACAGCTGAGAGCGTGTAGTCCCCTCCACGCCCCCCAGCACTGATAGCCCAGACCCCCACTGCTGCCTCCTGGTGAGGGATCTGGGGGTGTGGAGGAAAGGAGAGCAGGGCTTCTGGCTGTCAGCCCCGGCAGCTGGACTCCCCTCCCCCGCTGCTGGCAACAGCCCCAGCTGTGAGCCGGAAAGGCTCAATTTCACAGCAGGGAGCCTACCAGCAATGAAACTGACATTCCTGTCAGGTTCACAGCTGCTATTATTTCACATTTTGGCTCGGGTTGTCAGCCCTGTAGCCTGGGGATTCCAGGAATTCGCCCCACATGGCGCTGACTGCTTTGACTGCCAGACCTGGTATGGGGGCTCATGGAGCCCCCCCACCAGCTGACAGCCAAAACTGAAAAGTGAAATAATAGCAGCCGTGAACCTGACAAGAATGTCAATTTCATTGCTGGTAGCTCCCTGCTGTGAAACTGAGCCCTGTGTGGGTTCACAGCTCTGTCAGCCCCTGGGCTGGGCTCACAGTTATGAGTCCAATGCCTGGCTAACAGCTCCGGCTATCAGTGCAGGGGCTGGGGGGCCACTGCTGTGAGCCCAGTGCCCAGCTGACAGTTTGGGGGGGGACAGGGTGCTGTGCACCCCATGCTTATAGCTGAGGCTGTCAGCCCAGGGCTGCTGGGCTCCAGTGTCAGTGTCTCACAATGCCCCACTTCAGTCGGTGGAAGAGCTCCTGGTGAGGACGCGCACCACAGACAGGAGGAGCAAGAGTGGACATCAACCACCACTTCAATTACTGCAGTGACTGTAAGTCGACTTGAGTCAACTTAATTTTGTAGTGTAGACAAGCCCTCAGAAAAGTTAGAGGCCTGATTGATCCAAAGCCTACTGAAGTCAAAGAGAGTGTCTTTCCATTGATTTCAATGAGCTTTGGATCAAGCCCTAGATGACTGCGGCTAATGACAATTTATGTTTATATATTGTCTTTTATCCAGACTGATATCAAGATGTTCACTTGTGAACATTAGTGAAATGCAATCACCACAAGAGTGGTGGTAACTGCTTAACAGAACACACCAACAAAAATACAAGAGTTACAAATCTTGCATACTTCCTGTCATTAGCAAACCACCAAAGTAGGCCTTCATAAGTTTTCCAATGATTTAACAATGCACAATTGTCCAGATGCATTAGTGTGCGTAGTACAGTGAAGGTTTGCCTTCCTTTGAGAAATCTACTAAAAGCCACTGCTGGAGATAGGATACTACTCGACAGACCAGAGATCTGTTCCAGTAGCAATTTCCACACCAGCAAACTAATACATGCTTGCGATTAAGAAACAATAGCAAAAAAATTAAATTTTGGTTCAAGTTGCTATTACATTACTTAATAAACACACAATATTTTAAATCATGTGTCTTTTGCAACAGTGCTGAAAAATTTAGGTTTGGGACAAGTATGTAGAAGTGAGTCAGAGCAGCAGGTGAAAGTGGTTTGGGGTAGGTAGCTACACCCTACTTCCAGTAAAACAAGAGCAACTATAACACAGGAGAATCATTCATGAAGCTTTTCACACAATGATCCAGTCATCACAAGGGACCAATCTAATTGTCAAGAGACCAATTCATGTAATTATTGGCAACAAATGCATGAAAACCCTTAGCTTCATTAGTTCCTAAATTAAAAAGTTATTTTTCTAAATGCAAAATCATTTTCCAGTGCGTGTGGATATTTTGAGGTAAATGTATTTTGAAGCATCTGAAGGGATTTGACTTGCAGGCATATTCCTCTTCAAGCACCTGCAATTGTCTCACAACTGGCCACCCTAAAAGTGCATCATTTCATGTCTGTTCATGATACTTCAAAGCATTTGAATTTTACTACTATAGTTATCATACTGTCATCATTACCCCAAAACATGTCAGTTGTATCCCAGTTACCTATGTAGTACATTCTGAAGCTTGCTGTACCCCAAGCTATACCTTACCGATGATGTTCATTAGTGAAGGAATAGAAATGTTTTTCAGGATTGGCAATCACATCTCTAATTCGCTTGTACACTGGTGCACTCCGTTTCCTCACTTCTTGTAAAACGGTCTGAAGCACAATTACATTTGTAATAACTGGATCTTCAAGTATATCAATCTGTGAAACAACAAAGAATCCAAGTTATTGTTTATTTATAACTGATATCAGAGATTGAAGTGTTTACCTAACCCTAACACATGACCGCCGGAAGATAAAATGAATGATGAGATGCCCAGACCTGCCCCACCCTGGCTGCTGGGGAGCAGAAAGGGGCTAGAATTTCCACCAAGGAGCTGTCCCCAGACCCTGCCTGAAGACCTTGGGATTTTCAAAAGCTGTCAGCCATGAATTTGAGTAGGTAGAGAGAGGAGATTCACTTCAGCTCCCAAAACCAGCAGCCCTGACCCCGCCCCCCCAAATCAGTATAATCAAGGAAGCCAAATTCAGCATTGGCCCAAAGGACAGGGAATCCCAAAGGCAATGGAGGTGGTGGTGCTGCCACTCTGTTGATTTGATTGCATGTCTCATAATATTTGGTGTTTTTCTTTAAACCCCAGCTCCTGGAGGCATGTGATTACAAGGGAAATTCAGCTCAGATTTCAGAAAGAGGTGGTTTATATCCCTGGGGCTGTGAGGAAATGCTTGAAACCACAGCCAGAGTGCACTGCAAAGCAGACACTGCCAGGCCAACGAAGAGAAAACAATATTTCTTAGTTTTAAGTCTCACGACGTTTGAGCGGATCTCGAAATGTTGGGGACCTGACGAGTGACTCCAAAGAGAAGATGGGTGAGGTAGCCTGTCTCCAATATCCTGGAACCCACACGGCCGCACATAACATTGGTGACTCCTGAGTGAGTCCTACGCCCCACGCGCACAGCTCCACCACCCGGGGGGTCGGTACCTGGTGCAGCAGGACGTTGGTGTCCGGCAGCAAGTAGTGGGGGGCGGGGCAGAGGCTGCTGGCGGCGCCGCTGGGCTGGGCCTCGAGGCGGGGCTCCCCGGGCTGTTGCCCGCATTGCTCACAGGCGGCCGCCCCGCACGCGATGTCCTCGCGCAGGTAGTGCTCGCGCACCACTTTCATCACCGCACCCGCCCGCGTGCGCTTCAGGAACGTGCGCGAGGTCAACATCCTGCCCGTACGAACGCCGGCCACTACTCTGGGGAAGAGCCAGCACCAGGCGAGAGGCTCCCGGCAAGCAACTCGACCCTGGCGGAACCGGAATGGCAGGCGGAACCGGAGACTACAGCTCCCAGCATGCACTGCGCACGCGTCGGAAACACTTCGGCTGCCAGTTGTGCAGTGTGAGCTCTGCCTGGATGGGATTGCGGGTCCCAGCATGCATTGCGACTAGAGCGGGTCGGTTGACGCAGCCCCTTAGGTCTTTTGTTTTAGCGCGAGTGCCGTTGTCTTGGTGACGGCATCTAACAGCTCCGCCCTTTCCGCTGTGAAGCCTGAGCCGCAGCGGGCGGTGCGTGGGTGCGGGCGGCTGTTGGTCGGTAATTGTAGGAGGTGAGTCTGGGGTATTGTGGCTGCAGGGGCCTCTCCCGCCTAGCCGGGCTGGTGTGAGGGCACCCCCCCCCGAAATGTACCTGCCCGCGCTGCGGGGATCTGCCCCGGGGGCTCTCACGGGACAGCCTCGTTTTGCCGCTCGCCCCGGTAGTGGTTTGTGCGGGGCTATGTGCAGATACGTTATAATACATTCAAATAACCAGCCTCGCTGCGCGCAGGAGTTTGGGCGGGTCAGGGCCAGTAGGCGATGTGCCCGAGGTCATTCAGGAGGGAAACCGGAGTGGGGTCCGGAATGGCGCAGGCTGGGCTCCCTTGGTGTTCATTGGGACCAGGAGCCACTACTGCCCTGGGGTGACTTCCAGTTCCACTGCTGTGACCCTGCCCCTATGCTCAGGCCTCTCCACTGTCCCTCAGTCTGAGGGATGGTGGCCTGGTACCCCCCACTTCTGTGTTTAAACAGTCTGCTCATTAGGGATGAAGGAGCATGGCACAGCAAGGGCTGTGGCAGAGAGCGAGCTCGGCTTTGTGGATGCAAGGAAGACTCTAAAGTAAGGGTCCGACTGGAGCTTCCCACTGCAGGTGTAAGGCACTGTTTTTCTACCTTCCCTTCCTAACATAAACACAGGGTCAAGTATATATCATTCCCCCCTGTGCCTCCCAACACTGTATGGGATGCACAATTACCTCCTGGAGAAAGACTGATAGAGAGAACAAAACACGTTTGACAGATTTGTGGTCAGTTTGCTTAAGGCACTACTGGAAGGCATTCAGATGCTATGGTAGAGAGGATGGTATAAGAACCTATATGGGATAGAAAGTTATTTATGCTGAAGGAATTTTTCCCATGTCATTTAAGTTTGCTGCATGAATAATAAGTATGTCCCTCATTTGGATCTCTGCCCTATATTATGTTCCATGCTTCTGGTAAAGAGGGAGATTGAATGAGAGAAACGTGGGAGAGACTGAACCAGAGACCCATAGTGTCTTTTTGCAGTGCTGCATAGGCAGTGGAAGGCATGTGATTAATGAGTGGTCAGGCACCACATTGAGACTGAGCAGTGTGAAATTTCACTATGGTAACCACATATGTAGCTCACACTAGTACTGATGACAGTACAAACAGCACAGTGACACCACCTATTGGTAATGATGAGCTTAGAACAGGGGTGGGCAAACTTTTTGGCCCGAGGGCCACATTGGGGTTGTAAAACTGTATGGAGGGCTGCGTAGGGAAGGCTGTGCCTCCCCAAACAGCCTGGACCCCACCCCCTATCTGCCCCCTCCCACTTCCTGCCCCCTCAGAACTGCCTACCCCTCCAACGCCCCCTGCCCCAACCAACCCCCTGTCCCTAACCCCCCCCCGGGATCCCACCCCCTATCCAATCCCCCTGCTCCCAGTCCCCTGACTGCCCTGACCCCTATCCACACCCCTGCCCCCTGGGACCCCACGCCTATCCAATCCCCCATGTTCCCCATCTCCTGACCCCTATCCACACTCCCGCCCCCTGACAGGTCCCTTGGGGCCCCCACGCTTATGCAACCCCCGTTCCCCGTCCCGTGACCGCCCCTCACCCGAACCTCCGCCCCATCCAACTGCCCCCTGCTACCTGTCAGCCCTCCAGGACACCCCGCCCCTTATCCAACCCCCGACCCCCTTACCATGCCGATCAGAGCAACGTGTCTGGCAGCCTAGACATGCTGCTTGCTCTGCTCCACAGGAGCTTGCAGCCCCGCTGCCCAGCGTGCTGTCCGCGCGACCGCATGGCTGCAGGAAAGGAGGAACAACAGGGGAGGGGCCGGGAGCTAGCCTCCCTGGCCAGGAGCTCAAGGGCCTGGCAGGACGGTCCCGCGGGCCGTAGTTTGCCCACCTCTGGCTTAGAATGTCCTTCTGCAGAGAAGGCCATTAGTAGTGTGGAAGGTAGGAAGCCCCAGAAACTGTTCTGGGGGAAAATTTTATTTTACAGCATCCTACAACCATCTCTTACAGGTGAAAGGACAGGCCAAACACTGAGCAAGAAATCTAAAGTGTTGGTTAATAGTTTTCATAATGTTTTAATACCTTTCCTCTTAACTGTTCTGACTTTTGCATTTCACTCTACAGGGTACTCAGATCAAATCATAACCATAAAAACTTCTTCAAATAGAAAGAAAAATGTCACGGAAGGGCTCCAAGGAAACCAAGAAAGCAAATATCTCCAGCTCCCTGGAGTCTGAAGATATTAGTTTAGAGACTACAGTACCAACAGATGACATTTCCTCTTCTGAAGAGAGAGAAGGTACCACCAAAATCACCAGGCAACTGATTGAACGGAAGGAATTGCTTCATAATCTACAATTGCTGAAAATAGAGTTATCTCAGAAAAACTTGATGATTGACAACTTGAAAGTGGAATATCTGACCAAAGTAAGAAAGTATCTGATTGTATATATGTGCGCCCTATTCCAGAACAACTGCTTAAGTATAAAAAAGTACTTTATATACTTCCTCATTCATGGTTCTTGAATAACTTCAATTTACAAATCAACTTCAGTTGCTCTAGCTGAAATCAGGTTGGATACAGTATAGAAGTGAAAATGTGAGCTTTCTCTTGCAATGTGCATCAGCCCTGCAGAAATCTCTAGGGGTACGAGTTCACTTTCATTCTTGACTTAATACTTCTTAGCACTTTCAGAGTACTGTACAAATTTTAATTTTCCATAATATTCCTGTAGGGTAGGAAATATCTTCCCTGTTTTTTTATAGAAGGTAAAAGATGGGGAAATTGAGACATGAAGGAATTATTTGACTTCCCAAGGATACATCTTTAGTAAAAACAGAGCTGGGGATAGAACTTGGGAATTCTTGTGACAATACTTTAGGTCTTGTGCTTATTACAGTCTAAACCAAAGAAAATACTAGTCCCCAGGCATTCTTACCATTCAAAGTCAAGAATTCTTTGGCAGCCTCTCCAAACACACCGACACACTACAGAGGGTTATCACTGATACATGTTTTATTTTTCTGTAGTAAATGCAAGGGACTTAAGGGATCACTAGCCTGAAAAGGTTGAGAAACACTGAATTGTAGACTTTTGAGTGGTCTTCAAATTAGAACAGCTTGTCTGTGGAAATGTGGACTGACTTAGAAGTGAGAGATTCTATATCTTGTCCCATCTCATTTACAAGAAGTGTGGGGAGGGAAGCTGAGGTAGGGGGAATGCCCTACTACAGTAGTGTATAGTTTTATTGTTACCTTTATCCTAGAACTTGTCTACACTTACAACGGTGCAGCTGCGCTTGTACAAGTGTGTCCCTGTAGCACTTAATGAAGATGCTATCTATGCTGACGGGAGACCTGGAAGGGAGTTTGCTCAGTATAGCTGCGTCACTCAGGGGTGTGGATTTTCCACATCCCTGAGCAACTGTAGTTATACCGACATAAGTTCATAGTGTAAACCAGGGCTCAATCTCTTCTGTTGATATCTGTTTATAACTTGCACTTGTCTGTACATTGACTTTAGGCCAATCCTGCAGTCAAATTTGAGCAAGCAGATGCCTCGGCCTTTGTGAATCCAATTATAGAATTGGAGCTTTACTTTGTAGGTTCTTTGGGACAGGTATAATTTCTTTTTCTTTTGGCAGGTGTCTTTAGAACATTTGGGGGTTTTCTTAAAACAATCAAAATAGCAGTCTCCTGACTAATTCAGGCCCCTGCTATTTTTCTTAATTCTTTTAGTGAAAGATAGAATAGGGTATCGCTTTGATTAGAAAATGTTTCAGGAGAAGTTAGCAAGGTAAGCCATCTTTCTCTTTTATCTTTAATTGCTTTTAGATTGAAGAGCTAGAAGAGAAGCTTAATGATACAATCCACCAGAAGCAGCTGTTATCTTTACGACTAGACAACCAGTTGGCATTACAGCAAGAAGATGCCAGGTACAAGAATAAACAAACCAACTTCAGCATTAATATGTATTATTGATCTAAATGCAGTGGTAGGGAATAAAACATGACAGGATGTAGGTTACTGGAAGAGCAGCTTTACTATAGGTTGTATAAGCCTTTCCAGTCTAACCCTTCACTTAAAATTCCTAACTGTAACTTGCTGACTAACTTTAATATAAGTAAGAATCTCTGCTGTTTTGAAAACAAAGGGCTCGAGTAGGAGGAATACTTTCCCCACTTAAAATAATACATTTACAACTCTCTTTTAATAATTCTATATCCTGAATGCCTTGGAGAGATGGGAGGGAATGATGTTGAGAAAACTGTCTTTTGGCCCTGAAAGAGCCCTCATCGAGCAGAAGTGCTTCTAGTGTTTGGGTAAATATTGATTTTGACTTGAGTCTTCTGCAATGTTACAAATTGTCTAGAACCTAAAGCTAGATTTAGTAACGTGCTATTGACAAAATACCTCATTAAGGAGTTCTGTTCTCACTTCTTCTACTGACTGGTCTTAAGAAGGATTGTAAAGTGTGGTATATTATTTAGTGAAGTCTCGCAACACAACAGGAGATACACAAACTCAAGCACAGAAGTTGTGACTTTCTGTAGAAGATGTTACTTCTGGTGGAATTCTGCACCCAAAAATTAAAAATTTTGCACACAATTTAAAGTTATGCAAAATTCTGCATATTTTATTTGTCAAAATAACACAATATAATCACACCAGTTTCAATTATTTTTGGTCATTTATTTCAAAATATCTGTCAGCAAGTATGTCTGTAACAATACAGACAACAAAAAAGATTCAGGAAATGCTTTTTGACAAATAGATTCCTTACTAGGCATATTAATACAGAACTCTTGAGTAATAATTCATTTAAACTAGAATGCAGAACTGTATTTCCTCACCCCTCAGAAGCAGTGCAAAGGCTTGGGGGAGTCGGGTAATGGAGCAGCTGAGGGAGAGGGAAGTAAATTGCTGGGAAGAAACCTGGGTGTGAACTTGGAATGTTGTTGGGTATGGGTGGGAAAAGTATAGAACAGGTTTTTTGGGGTGGGTGGGTGGGAAGGGATTGTTAGGAAGCTTCCCCCATGTAGACCCTGGCTGACCCCTAGCCTTTCCCATTCGGTCAGGCACATCTGCCCCTGTCCCCCTGTGTCTCTGTGTCGTCACCCAGCCACTCCCCTCTACCTATGTCCCTGTAGCCCCCCCCCATTGTCCCTTTGTGTCTCTATGCCTAGGGGTGCTGGAACAATTTCTACAGTGGGGGTGCTGAGAGCCATTGAATCAAACTAAACCCTGTATATAATAGAAACTACTTCAAGGCAGGGGGTGTGGCAGCACACCTAGTTCCCAGCATCTATGTCTGTGCTCTCACCCAGCCAGTCCCCTGCCCCTATGTAGTTCTTCACCCCCTCCCCCTGTGTCTCTGTAGCTCCCCCTGTGGCTTTATGCCTCCACTCCCATTCAGCCCCTGCCTGTCCTCCCCCACTTGCTCTTATGCACCCCTGTCTGACCTCTCCCAGCACCCTACACTGTCTGTCTCCCCATACCCTCTGTTTCCCGACCTGGCCACAGGCGCTGTGATGAACGCAGGCTCTCTTCCTTATCTGACTGTGAGCTGCTGCTTTGTTCTATTGCCACAGTGCCCTCTGGTGGGCAAAAGGCGAAACTGCAGCAACGTTTTGGCAGAAGCTGTTTTCGGCGCAAAAAAATTGAAATCTGCGGAGCTCATTAATTATGCACATGTGCAGTAGCACAGAATTCCCCCAGGGATAATTTGTGGCAGAACTGGTCTCAGATATAAGAGCACAGTGGCTCTTGGAAAAATGTCTTCCAATTGTGTGCTTAGTTGTGCCATCTTATGCTTATCTAAGTTTTGTCAAGTGCTCTGGCATCTGTACAGATGAAAAAGTGGTATGTACTATATAAATTATTAGGCCCAGAGACTTAAAACAGTTTAGTGACTTAGATGCTTATCCAAAGTGGAAAAACATTCTCTCTTCTATCCTCAGTCTACTACCCTAATATCCTGCCCATCAATAACTTACGCTTATCTTTCTTCAGAACATATCCCTTTTGTGGACTAACCTTGCTTTAGTGAACCTCAAAAAATATGCTGGATCAAGATTTATCCTGAAACCTTGTACAACAACCCCATTAAAACTTTTTGGTGCTTGTTTAAAAAGCAAACAGGGTAGTTCGTCCGTCCTCGTTCCCCCCCCCCCCCCCAAAAAAAAAAACCCAACAACCAAAAAAACCTTCCTGAAAGAACAGTTTAGAGTGAAAGTGTTTTTCAGTGGAGTTCAACCAAAATACAAAAGAAGCAGGCTTTCTTTACAATTTTGGACGTACAAAAACATATACAAACAAACAAACTCTTTTCAATGTTCAAATGTTTGGAAGTGAACAGTTAAGGGATTCAACGAGTTTTCCAATGCCGTATAATCCTTCGTCACTCATGATCAGCCTACCTAACTTTAGGTAGTAACATTTTAAAATGTCTATTGGTAGCATATTAACATGGAGATTGGAGTTAAGGTTCCTTGTTTGAGTGTGATTTCTAGGAATCTTGATGAGTGCATTATGATGGCTGTATGTTGGAAGTGACATGCAGTCTGTTGTGGAGGTGGTCTCTGAGTGTGATTATATTTGGATGATAAGGTGTGAATTAAAGTTATTTGGATGTTAACATTGCTTTAACTAGAGATGTCTTAGGCTTTGTCTACACTGGAACTTTGTCGGCAAAACTTTTGTCATTCGGGGTGTTTAAACAACAAAAGTTTTACTGATGAAAAGCGCCGATGTGAACAGCGCTTTGTCGGCAGGAGCGCTCTCCTGCTCGCAAAGCTGCTGCCACTTGTGGGGGGGAGGGTGGAAGTCTTTTTATAGTCAGGAGAGCTTTCTCCTGCTGACAAACAGCAGTTACACTGCACGCCTTTTAGCAGCACGGCTGTGGCAGCACAGCCATGTCGCTAAAAGCAAGGTAATGTAGACAGAGCCTTACTTTCTTACAGTTTGTATTTGAAAGGCAATATGCTTGTGCAATCTTAATTCTAGTTAAAGATTTGTTTGTTTTTTGTAGGATTAAATTAATTGTGAACTCTTGTTCTTATCTGTAAAATTAGGATAATTATTATTTGCCTACCTCAAGTATTGTAAGGATTGATTAGTTAGGAAACAGAAATATTTTAGACATGCTTATCATTTTCTGATATATTTACGTAGAAAACATCAAGAGCTAATGAAACAGGAAATGGAAACCATTTTAATGAGGCAAAAACAACTAGAAGAAACAAATCATCAGTTAAGGGAGCGGGCTGGAGATATTCGTCGCAGCTTGCGTGACTTGGAATTGACAGAAGATTATTATGAGAAATTGAAATTTCTTCCTGAAGATGAGCTTTCTATCCCTGAATATGTTTCTGTGAGTACTTTGTGTTCTGTATTGCTATTCAGAATATAAGTCATCATAGTTTAGTAACCTGTTCGTAAAGGTTTTAATGAGTACCTTGATGCACTCTTTCTGACTCAGTGTACTTGTTAAGAAAGCAGCGAGAAGTCTTTAAAACTCAGATTGTTCCACCCCCACCTCTTCCTTATATAATTCAGTCATTAAAAGTGGCATCCACGTGGAAAGAAGAAGCCTTTTAAACCCAATCTTTAATGCCTAGTAGGTTGAAATGACGAGAAAGAGAACTGGATGAGATTTGTTTTACTTGCATGATAGGCAGCAGGGAGGTTAAGTGGCAAAGGAAGGAACAGGGTGAGTATACGAGTTTGAAACGCAAACTTCCTGGAACAACAATCCATCTTCTCGTTCAGTTGTTCCGCCCCTATTAGAATCTAAACAGTGCAGAGATGAAGGATCTTTCCTTGGATCCGTAATAACATAAGAACTGTGGAACTCTCTGCCAGGGGATGTTGTGAAGGCCAAAACTATAACAGAGTTAAAAAAAGAACTAGATAAGTTCCTGGAGGATGGTCCATCAATGGCTATTAGCCAAGATGGGCAGGGATGGAACACCATGCTCTAAGTGTCCCTAGCCTTTGTTTGCCAGAGGCTCGGAATGGATGACGGGATGTATCATTGATGATTGCCCATTCTGTTCATTCCCTCTGAAGCACCTGTCATTGGCCACGGTCAGAAGGCAGGATACTGGGCTAAATGGACCACTGGTCTGACCCAGTATGGCCATTCTTATGATATAGACCTTAGCGGTAAATTTTCTATACCAGGCTTACAACAGAAAGTATTTTTTAGTTAAGTTTATTCTATCTAGATTTTAAACTAAAGGATATCAAGTTTAAATTCTAGTATTTTATAGGTTAATATAGATAGCAGACATTAGCTCAAGGGTTTTCAAACTGGTGGTTGTGACCCTTCAGGGTCACATGGGGGTCATGAGCTATCAGCTCTGTGGGGCTGACAGCTCCTATTAAATGCCCCCTCCCCGTTTTTAATGTATAAGGGGGGTCATGCTTAGGGGCTTGCTGTGTCAAAAGGTGTAATGGTGCAGGACTCACCCCTGCAGCACCTCCTGCTGGTTGTCCTTGGGAAATTAGCATCCAGCCTCCGGAGCGCCCTCTTCAGGCCGGTGTCTCGCTGCCACTGCTGGCCCCCCTGTGTCCCTCCCAGGACCCTGGTGCCCCTTTAACTGGGTGCTGCCCCCTGGCAGTACCCCCACAGTTCTGGGTCGTCTCCTCCCAGGGGAACCCCAACCCACTATCCCCACTTCACCTGAGTCTTGGCTACTGCCCAGTCTCCATCTAGCCTCACTGGGGCAGACTGCAGTATAAGCCACTCATCACAGGCAAAGGGGTTTGGACCTGCTGCCTCTGCCTACCCATGGGCAGCCCCATTGCAACCCTGCACCTGTTCAGCCTATAGTCAGGCCTGCAGCTTGGGGCTTTCCAGGCCAGAGCTCCCAGTTCCCCTGGCCCTTCCCCAGCCCTGCTCCCAATCTAGCTGTCTTGCTTAGGTCCCTACAGCCAGGTCCTTCTCCCTCTACAAGCAAAGGGAGACTTAGTGGGCTTCTGACTCTCAGCCTCTTATAGGGGCCAGCTGGGCCTGACTGGGGCATGGCCACAGCTGAGCCTACTTTCCCCACTCAGCCCAGGCTTCTTGCCCCGCCACGGCCCTCTCCTGGGCTGTTTCAAGCCCTGCAGGGCAGGAGCTAGTATCCACCCTGCTACAAAGGGGTTACCAATACAAATAGTCTGAAAACCACTGCTTTAGTTAGTGAGTTGAATGTTTTGTTTTGGTTAGTGTTAACATTGTTTCCACTACAGTGGTGCTACAGTGATATTTTGCTGTTGCACAGAGCATGTAACCAACATTTTAAATGTAATTTTCAAATAGTTCTGAAAGAATTCAGGAACTTTACAATTATGTGTTCTCCTTACTATAAGTTCTACAGGTCAGGTAAGTCCCATTTATTCATGACATTGCGTGGAAGTTTCTAAAATTTTATAAAGGTAATAGACACCTGTTGTGGATCAAGTATAGACAGGACAGAAGTACCAGCAGATCTGTATTTCCAGACACATAATGTCAACAAGGAGAAAAAACCCCATAAACCTTAAATTACATTTTTCTTCTGAAAAGTGTCTATGTATAAATTACATCGGTGTGCTCAAAAATGTGTGTACTGGGTATTATATGCATGCTTTAGTGACTAAAATATAAATTTTGCTATTCTTGTCATCTCTGCATACTTCTGTTCCTCATGAAGAGTCAACAAAATTATTTCCTCACTTTCACCTGTGAAATCCCATTGTCTTCATTGTGTTTGCACAGAACTTGAATAAATTAAGGGTAGAACTTGTCATGTAGAATTTTTATTATATGAACAGGAAAAAATGCAGTCTTAGTTGGTATCCCACAGCTTGTGGCAGCTTGAGTTTCTTGGACTGCAGCTAGCGAAACCATCTTTATATTTGTAAAATGAGCAAATTTAACGTAGAAGGAACTGAAACACAGTAAATGTGGAACCCCACAATACTGTATTAGTTTTGTGACTAATACAGTAGTCTAACTGAAGTTTAAGAGATTCTTGTAGCTTTTCCAACACAGAGACTAGCCTGGACATTCAAAATTTTATGTTGGCTTTCCCCTGCCTTAACCCTGCAAAATAAATTTTGGAAAGTATATAAATGCATCTAAATTGCTGTGTCGAGGACAACGAGAAACACAGACTTTCAGCCCAGTGGTTAGTGTACTCACACAGGATGTGGGAGACAGCTGGTTCAAGGCCCCCTCTGCCTGATGAGGAGAAGGGATTTGAACAGTGCTCTGCCTCCTGTCACATGAGTTCCCTAATGACTGGGCTATGGAATATTCTGATGTGGGGCTCCCTCAGTCTCTCCTGTTGAGCTGTTGCATTTTGGATAAATAAATAGATGTTGGAGCAGGGGACTAATCCTGGAAGATAGCTAATGGAGCACCAATATTTTAAAAGGGCTCTATAGGTGATCCCAGCAATTACAGACTGGTAAGTCTAACATTGGTACCGGGCAAAGTAGTCGAAACAATAGTAAAGAATAAAATTGTCAGACACGTAGAAGAACATAAATTGTTGCGCAAAAGTCAACGTGGTTTCTGTAAAGGGTATGAGTAGAGATTAAAGAGGCTAGGACTTTTCAGCTTGGAAAAGAGGAGACTAAGGGGGGATATGATAAAGGTATATAAAATCATGAGTGATGTGGAGAAAGTAGATAAGGAAAAGTTATTTACTTATTCCCATAATACAAGAACTAGGGGTCACCAAATGAAATTAATAGGCAGCAGGTTTAACACAAATAAAAGGAAGTTCTTCTTCATACAGCACACAGTCAACTTGTGGAACTCCTTACCTACTAGCCAGGATAGGTAAGGAATGGTGTCCCTCGCCTCTGTTTGTCAGAGGGTGGAGATGGATGGCAGGAGAGCGATCACTTGATCATTACCTGTTAGGTTCACTCCCTCTGGGGCACCTGGTATTGGCCACTGTTGGTAGACAGGATACTGGGCTAGATGAACCTTTGGTCTGACCCAGTACAGCCGTTCTTATGTTTCCCACCTCCCAGGTGAGTGCCCTTCCTACCAGGCTAAAGTCATTCTCACACTCTGTCTCAATGATTAAGTAGTTATACACAGTGGAACAGTTTCAAGAGTAGAGATTAAGGGAGCCTCACATGAGAATATCTCATAACCCAGTGGTTAGGGCAGTCACCTGAGAAGTGGCAGACTACTGTTCAAATCAGTTTTTCTCATCATCAGGGGGCTGGCCTGAACCACATCCTGGGTGAGTACCCTAACCACTAGACTAAAAGTTATGAGGGAGTGCCTCCTCCTTCTTCTCTTGTTGCATGTGGAGCGAGACTGCCTCTGAGCATGCCTACTGGATTGAGTCCTACATGCAAGTTAGGCGTTCTTCGGCTGATCTTCCCCCAGTTTGTGACTTGCTCTGGGGCTTAGGCAGCCAGCCACCTGAAGTGAGGCTGCAGTGTGCACGCCTAAAGGCAGAAACATTGGTACCCAGGGAACTTTTTTTGCAAAAATGTAGGCGCCAAACAAGTTTAGGCACCTGTGGGGTTAGGAGGCATTTGAGCAGGAATTTTGTGAATATCAGTAGCTGCCTATGGCTTTGTCTACACTACGCAGCTTTTAGCAACATGTCTGAGTCTCAGATTTAGGTGCCAAAGTGGCAGTTAAGTGTCTGAGTTCCTTTTTGAATTTAGCCTTGTTTACCTTCACAAGGTAAAAGGAATATAATAAATAAATGTGACTTACTTGACCCAAGGAGGCCAGTTCTAGTATGCAGCAGGTCTCTGGAATGGCTTTAATGACACTATAATGTACCATCATATGGAGGACTTAAATAAAAATACAGGCATGTTTTAATCCCCATTTCTTGGTTGATAATTAGATATAAGTCCAACTTTGGAATTGTTTAAAAAAAAAAAAAAAAAAAAAACCTATTCAGATTTTATATATTGTGACAAAGTTCCTCCTCTACCTTGGTGGGTCCTGCGCTTATTAGCAGATTTGCTTGCTTCACAGATCCACCATGTGGGTTGGGAAACAGCCCAGAGACCTTCCCCTCTGGTAGAAGCCACAGTCCAGGTCAATTCCTCCTGTGTCTGATCAGGAGTTGGGAGGTTTGGGGGGAACCCAGGCCCGCCCTCTACTCCGGGTTCCAGCCCAGGGCCCTGTGGACTGCAGCTGTCTAGAGTGCCTCTTGGGACAGCTGCGTGACAGCTACAACTCCCTAGGCTACTTTCCCACGGCCTCCTCCCAACACCTTCTTTATCCTCACCACAGGACCTTTCTCCTGGTGTTTGATAATGCTTGTACTCCTCAGTCTTCCAGCAATATGTCTTCTCACTCTCTGCTCCTAGTGCCTCTTGCTCCCAGCTCCTCGCATGCACATCACAAACTGAAGTGAGTTCCTTTTTAAACTCAGGTGCCCTGCTTAGCTAGCCTGTCCTAATTGATTCTAGCAGTTTCTTAATTGGCTCCAGGTGTCTTAATTATCCTGCCTGTCTCAATTGGTTCTAGCAGATTCCTGATTACTCTAGTGCAGCACCTGCTCTGGTCACTCAGGGAACAGAAAACTACTCATCCAGTGACCAGTATATTTGCCCTCTACCAGACTCCTGTACCCCACTGGTCTGGATCTGTCACAATATATTCACATATAAAAAATGTGTGTGTATGTATAATATATAAAGAACTTCAGGACTTCGAAGGTGATAGATGAAATGATCTCTTTCAAAGCATTCAAAATGTAGGGGAGAAATAAAGTTTGACTGAAGGTGGATAGTTAAATAACTGTGGTGCCAACCTGTGTGTGTGCATGTATACGTATGGTGTGCCACTGCATAAGCAAATAGTGCATTCCACCATTCTCTATATTTAATTTGTAGCTTTTTCAGACCACATAGTTACGATCCTAAGAATATTGATATAGAAAAACATATATAATATGCAGATTTGTGCATTTTTTAAAATATATTTTGTTTGATTTTTAAAAAGGCCTAGTTGACTTAGGCTAAAGCCCTTTCAGTAAGGGCTTTTAAAGCCTGCTGTAAGAAATCTTTGAAAATAAATTTTATAACGGGATCACTGGTAAGGCCGTTCACCATAGAAGCAAGTGTTTGTCAGAATACAAACTACAGGATGTGATTAATCTTGTTCCTGTTATAAATGAGAAGCTGGAAAAAAAAGATCTCATCACGATGATTGGAAGAATTACTTATAAATGCTTGACAATGCTCATTCTACAGTAGAGACCACTGGAATTCTTATTTCTTTGGTAGCTGAATTTCCCTTTTTCTTTCTTTTCTCAAATTTAAATAGGTAAGCATCAACATTTTGGGAGTCAATATTTTACTTTGGAACTTCTTTCAATAAACATCCCAGTGACTGGTCGCCCTCCTCTTTCTTTCTCTCACACTTGCAGCAGAGGGAAATGGAGGATAATTCATATCCCATCTGTACATCTACAAAGTAGCGCTTTTAGCAGTGTTGGCGATTGTGTGACTGACAGGGATTATGATTTTGATCCTCATTGGCTTCCCCTGGCATGATGAATAAAAATATTTCTGTTCAGAAGTGGTGGGAGGAGAAAGGGGTAATGTTGATTTTAAACTTGGTGAGATAATTTTTAGAAGTATGAAGGGAATATGTGAGGATCATGAGCCACATCAACTGCTTTATGTTAGTTGCGTGTTTAATGGTTGAATGAACATAAAATGGAGTAAGAGAGCTACTATTGTGGTACTCTACTCTGTTGCAACTAATTAGTATGAATGCTTAGTGTGGAAAGAATAAAAACAAGGAACAAAAAATTGAGTCTGAAAGACTATTGAATACAAACAGTGGCCATGTCTACAATGCGATCAATGCAGCAGTGTTGATGTAGTGGGTTTGGTGAACATACGCTAAGTCTATGGGAGAGTACTCTCCCATTGAAGTCTGTACTCCACCTCCCCGAGAGGCGAAAGCTGTGTCAACAGGAGAGTGTCTCCCGTCGACGTAGGTTGACTTACAGTGGTGTCTACACTGTGCTAAGTTACATCGACTTCAGTTACATAACGTACGTAGCTGAAATAGCGTAACTTAGATTGACTTGCAGCGTTAGTGTAGATCAGCCCAGTGTAATAGAGTAGTACATATAAAAAGCTGTGTAGCAAGTAATGTATGTGTTAATAGAAAGTATTAACTTTTCTGTAAAACAAATATGAGATTTTTAAGTTAGTGGCATAAAATGTTTTAATTGTTCTCTTACTAGAATTTTTTTTTCCTAATTTCGAGGGTGTATAATATCTGCATTTTTGAAGAGTGACAGTGTTGTTTGCTTTCTTTTCTAGATTCGATTCTATGAAGTAGTCCATCCATTAAGAAAAGAAGTAAATGAACTACAGATGAAAAAAGACAGCCTATCAGAAGACCTAAGTTATTACAAGTCTCAGTTGAAGTGTGTGATGGAGGTTTGTATGCTTTAGTAACCCAGCAATGAAAATGAGTAGTAAAATAACCCTGGTCTGTTAAATGGGTACATTTCCATTCCAGTTACCTTTCAGATCAGGTAGGAGACTAGAGGTTTAATAGTGGGGCATTAATTTTTTTTAATACTTGCAAAGCAGTTGTTTTCTCACAATATTGATTTGCTTAATATTTGTACTAATAATGAAAATCTGTATCTCTGTCATTGGGTGCATATTTAATAAAAATTTAGAAAACTTTGACAGATATTCTGTTTGGAAACACATCGGCTGTACTGTCACTTTTACCTCTTTTTATTTATTTTTTAAATTTCCTTGGTTTTATTCTTTCCCTATTTATTTATTGCTAAAGACTTGAAAACAGGATTGCGGTGCTTTGATGTTCACCTGCTCTTGCTATTTGTTCCTCAACTGAAATAATAGTCTTTACGATCTCAAACTGGACCCCATAGCAATTAATTGTGATGCCACAAATAAAAGACTGACTACAATTAAGGAATAAGTTTTATTCAAATTTACTTTAAATCATGTTGTCTTTATTCTAGTAAAGAAGGGGAAGAGACACAAAAAAAGCAGAAATATCTTTTTTTTTTTTTCCAAAGTACACCTCTACCCCGATATAACGCGGTCCTCGGGAGCCAAAAAATCTCACCGCCTTATAGGTGAGACCACATTATATTGGGTTCGGTCCGGTACGGCGTACCAGCGCCGTGCCGGACTGGATTGGCTTCCCTGGCAGTGATTTAAAGGGCCCGGTGCTCCAGCCGCTGCGGGAGCCCCCGGCCCTTTAAATCGCTGCCGGAGCTCTGGCAGCGGGGCTCGGGCGGGGATTTAAAGGGCCTGGGGCTCCACACAAATTCGGATATAACGCGGTAAAGCAGCGGGGCTCAGGTGGTGCTTTAAAGGGCCCGGGGCTCCCCGCTGCTTTACCACGTTGTATCCGAATTCGTGTTATATCAGGTTGCGTTCTATCGGGTAGAGGTGTATACTGAAACATTGGCTGCGCTCAATATCATAAAATTTCTTTTTAAAGAATACATCTAAGATTTATACTGTTGTGCACAGAGCTGGAATTAAGATAATTGCATCGCTGTAGTTAAGGTTGCGACAACACATTTTCAAATCCTTGATAATAGTTGCTTAGGCTGACTCATTTTACCTTTTCCCCCTGAAACTTTTCATGGCTGGCTCAGCCTATAAGTGTGTGTTTTGGGAAAATTAAAGCACTGCCTGTTCTTGAGTTATCACAATGTCTTATTTATTTTATAAATGGACATTAAAAATGGCTTTTGTACTTGGCTAACTTGTAAATTATTGATTTTAAAATTTCAGCGATATAGACATGTGAACCAGTGTTTTTTCTGCCTTGTTTGATGAAATTTGTGTTTTAAATTACTCTAAAGAGATTTGAAAATAACAATGTATTGTGCATGCACAGCATTTCTCTACCCCCTCTTACTTCACCTTCCCTCCCCTTCAAAAAATGCAACTGCCTGCTTTTCTCCTTAAAGAACATCCATCACTGTGTACTTAATATATTCACATTCAAATAATTATAGGTGTCGGTACTTAAATGTAGTAGTGTTTAAAACACCCTTGAGACAAGGGAGAGACTAAAACTTTTATAATGATATCCAGTTAAGGGCCTTATCCTGTGAAATGCTGAACACCCATATCTCACTCCTTTGACTTAATTCTATTTCTTTAGTAAATTTTTAACTTAAAACAAAAGTGAAATAATGTCTTTCATGATCATTTAGTATTGCTTCCATAGTTTAACTTTCTCCTGTCTTTAGAGACTATACCTGTACAAATGAACCGTCTCTTAAGGTTCTCCTGTCTGTAAAATATTTTCTCTCCTTCTAGTTTAACTAGGCACATTATAAACCAGCAGTTCAATCTTTGTTTAAATTATGGAGGAAATTTAGCAGTTACGGAAATTGGAGTTAATTTCATACATTTAACCTCAGTCATGATCTGTATGAATCATACTGTTTCAGTCCAAGGCCTGACTTGAACAGACACTGCCACTTATGGGGGCAAATTCAACTGTGAATTAAATATTGCCATAAAGGGATAAGAATGATAAAGTTAAAAGTTTAAGTTGCATCCCCCTGTTACTTGGTTTTTCCTTTTCTACATCCTTATACTCATTTTATGTGCAGTAAATGCCAGATTGGTACAGATTTCACAATCACTTGTTTTCTGACCACCTTAAATCTGACCTGAATATACATCACCCATGAATTTGGAATTTGCACCCCTTCTCAGGTCTAAGAATGATGATTTTATGATGGAGACAAATGCTAGTTGGATAAGAGGTAGTGACAACCAAACATGTTTTGTTTGTGCTGGAATCATAATTTGAAAGCTCTTCCCCAATGTGTTAACCCATTCTGTTACTTAGAAATAAATTATCCCCTTTTTTTAATACAGTTAAAATTCTGAAAGGTAATCCAGTTGCAGATGAATGCTACTAAAAATGGGATATGTTACAATAACTGCAGGCATATTAAAACAGATGTAATCAATTTAAGCTTTATCATCTTAGATTTGTTTTCCCCTCACCACATGGTGGCAGCATCTATCTATCTATTGACTGACCATCCCAGGGATTTGAAATATATTGTTTTTCCTTTTATGCCAGTAATTAGAAAGCAGCATCCTGTCTATGTTGAATCAGGAATGTTGTATTTTACAGCCTGTACCCACATCACCATATTTAAATTGTAAGGCAGCTGCCTGGTGAGATTGAATGCCAAATAAGTTAAATATTGACAGGACAAAAGATCAAACAGTGGAATGTCACAAGAAAAAGGATTTCCCCCTAAGCAATTGTGATATGACTAGCTATAAATATTGAATGTTCTTAAGTTTGGTAGCTGTCTGTGAGCCAGGTTAGATAATCTGTAGCATGTATTCTGTATTCATGCTTTCCTATAAATGAAGCAAGTTCCACAAAAACATGTTATGAACCGTGATATAATGCAATAGGTGGCTTAATGAAGCTAGGGCTGACATGCACTATTTAATTCATGGAAACATTTAGGATCTACATATTGAGTTTCAGGCAAGAAGTTTAAGATTAATTTAGTGATCTGGTGACTACCCGTGTGTTACCATATATCGTATTCTAAAGGGCTAAGAAAAAACAAGATCAGGAAAAATGCAGAATGAATATTGACAAAAGGATCAAGAGGAATAAAGGCTCTTAGACATACCGTTCAGGAAGTTATGCTTTAGGCAGACCAAATTATTGGAGTGAAATTTAATGGCCTGTGATACACAGGAGATCAGACTAGATGATCTGAAGGTCCCTCTGACTTTAAATGCTATGAATCTATGAAACCTAACAGGGAAGAATGTGAGTGAGAAAGTAGCCATGTTAATCAACTAATTAAAATAAGAAGAGGAAAAAAGTAGGCCAAATATATATAGCTCAATATTTCTTGACAGTGAAAGATCTATTAGGTTGTGATGTAGTCTGCCAAGAGAAGAGGTGGAAGCCCCATCATTCAGACACACAAAGCTAGACTACACATAATGCAACAAGTCCTTCTTGGTTTTATTCTCACAGTTACCACATCATTAAGTCAAGTAAATATCAACAGAGCTTTGATTATTTTAAAACGTGTTTTTACTTATAGAGCTATGAAGATGAGCGAAGAAGTCGTTCAGAGCTAGAAGTTAGATGTCAACGTTTGACACTGGAACTAGCAGATACCAAACAGATGATTCAGCAAGGTGACTACAGGCAGGAGAACTATGATAAAGTAAAACGGTCAGTGCATCTCCAGAGTACATATGCTCAATGATATTAATAGAAAATTATGTCAATATTTTTGTTAATCAAGGTGATAGCCCTTAATGTGAACTCCATTTTGTTTTTTGACTCATGCCTGCTCACAAATATATTGTGGATAAATTATTCCTCAACTTGATAAGTAAATTGTTCAGCTTATGGTGATGTCTGATTCCGCAAGAAACACTGAACAACATTTTCAAACCTGGTTGCCTGAAGCTAGGTGCCTAAAGTTGAAGTGGCCCGATTTTTCAGGAGGGCTAAGCAACCCGTTCCCAGTGAAGAAAAGAGCTGCAGGTGCTGAATGTTTTGGAAAATTAGACTACTTAAACAGAAATGGTCTGTTTATTCAAGTGTTCTGACTTTTCCAAAATATTCAGCATGTGCAGCTCTTGTCATCTTCATTGGGATCTGGGGTTGCCTGGCCCTCCTGTAAAAATCAGTCTGCTTCTACCAAAATACGATTTTTTTTTTAGGAACCTAGCTTTAGGCATCCGGGTTAGAAAATTTTGGCCCATGATTCTTTCCTATTTATTGAAGACATGGTAGAACCCTTCCTAATTTCCTTTAATCCATATAGTTAGTGTTGCATAGCGTACTGGGTTTGTTTTATTTGCATTTCAGCTAAACAAATATTAATATTAGTTTAATAAAGTACAGCTGTGTCCCAAAATGCTTCACCGAGTTAAGTAATAAAGGGCTTTGTGCTCCCCTTCAAGCTGCTAGAGGGAGAGATGCCCGCAAAGCAATGCAAAGGGGCAGGCCTGGGGATCCACAGATTTGGAAACAGAGTTCCCCTGCGGGTTCCGGTGTGAGCACAGATTTAAAAGGTTCATTGTGAAAGGATCCTTATAGTTACCTCAGGAAGATATTTTTTCCCTTATTTCTAAAATGTAACTACTGGTGTTCGTTCATTTTATGCTGTGAGTGCCTATCCTGTAAATTACAATTGCAAAATAATGCAAAAATATATGTATTTCAGCCCATCCCACAGATGAGCTTTGCTGTGTCCAGAAGGTTAATAAATCTGGCCTCTGGGAGATCAGTGGGGGCTTAAGTTCCATCACTGAGGACTCCATACAGAAAAAACAACTTGCCATCAACCCCCCTCTTGTCTTGTTTACATTGAGCAAGATCAGGCACTTCTGCTGATCTTAAGTGTGGCAATATGTCATTGAGAGAGTTGATCTCTCCGATAGCCAGGTCTTGAGCCATTCGTGGGTTATAAGTTAAAACCCGCAGTTTGCATTCTACCTGAAAGTTCATTGGAAATCAATATATGTCATGGATCACTTCCAATATCCAACTCCATTTAATAAGCAAGTCTTATCATTTTTCACTAGCTTCAGCTTCTGAAAAGTTGTAGACTGTTGCCCTATGCAGAGTGCATTATAGCAATCTAATCTCAAGGTGACAAAGGTGTAAATAATTGTGGCAAAGTTTCCATTTGGGAGAATAGGTTGCAGTTATCTTGCTAAGTGCAGATGGTAAAAAAAAAAGCACTCTTGGGCGTGGGTACTGCCTGGGAATCCAGGAATAACACATGATTTAACTGTGTGTCCACATTGAACATCAGTTTTACAAAGTGGTTGCACTCCCTCAGAGTTTTGCCAAGTCTTCTGGCTCCTTACCCTATTTGCCAACATTATGTCAGTCTTGTTTGGGTTACATTACAGTTGGCTAGTTTTCATCCCAGCCCCAAGCTGTCACTGAATAACTTGTTCCACTGCTCTGACTGGGTCAGATATTCTAGAGATGTAGACCTGGAGAATCATAGGCATGCTGAATGAATTATAACATGTCTCCTCACTAACTTTCCCAGCAATATCATATGTGTGTTGAACAAGAGGATGATATAGCTCAGGGATCGGCAACCTTTGGTACGCGGCCCGCCAGGTAAGTACCCTGGCGGGCCTGGCCGGTTTGTTTACCTGCCGCGTCTACAGGTTTGGCCGATCGTGGCTCCCATTGGTCACGGTTCGCCGTCCCAGGCCAATGGGGACTGCGAGAAGCGGCGGCCAGCAAATCCCTCGGCCCGCGCTGCTTCCCGCAGCCCCCATTGGCCTGCAGCGGCGAACCGCGGCCAGTGGGAGCCATGATTGGCCGAACCTGCGGACGCGGCAGGTAAACAAATCAGCCTGGCCTGCCAGGGTGCTTACCCTGGCGAGCCGTGTGCCAAAGGTTGCTAATCCCTGATATAGCTCCATGTATCACTTTAGAAGAGAGAACCTTCAGGACAGAGGAACAATTGTTCACAACAATCCTTTGGGTTCTCTCAGAAAGATGGGGATGAAGTCACTCAAGCATTTTCATTCACTCCTGCAACTGTCTGCAAAAGAGTCAACCAAATGTCATGGTCAGTGGTATCAAAGTCTTCTGACAGATTTAAAGAATAGGCATAGACACTTTAGCATTGTCCATTGTTAAAAGGAGACAATAATATGGCCCAAAGTTAAATTTGAGAAATACAAAAGCAGAGCAAGAAGAGAAATGTAGTGTAGACCAGCTAGATATGTTTTCAGATGAGAAATATGAAAATAGTTGAAAGTTGAATAGTAATAAGGTGAAATGGCACAAGAAAGCAGTTCTGGATAACAGGAAATGCAGAAGTGAAGGACTTGCACTAATAGTGGCTACACTGGCATCTCTTTCCCTTCATTCAATGTTAGATGAACACAGAGGATGGATGAAATTAAACAGATACATGAGGTTTGAGGACTTATTTTCATTTCATTGAATGAATTTCATAATATTTTGGTTTTGCTTTAATAGTGAACGAGATGCATTTGAACATGAATTGTCAGAGCTCAGAAGAAAATATGAAATATTAGAAGTGTCACACAAAGCACAAGCCAAAGAAAGAAATGACTTATCAAAAGAGGTAAACTTGTATTTCTTTGAGTGATTGTCTGCATGGATTCTATTCCTGGTGTGTGAAGTAGGATTATTTTTAAAAGTAGTGTCCATTGGGGCTACGCCTGCACACTACATACCTTTATGCTCTCCCACCTGAGGACATAAAGGATGGAGTGGGCCCAAACGCTCCTCAGTTCCTAGCTGTTACAGCCAATGGCAGTGAAAGGGAACCCCATGCAGTGTCCATTTAATCAGTGAAATTTTCCTTAGCCTTGTGTGTATTATTTAGTATAGTTATCATTGCTGGTATTGTTAATATAGTTTTTTCTTTTTTATTCTCCTGGCAAATAGATAAAGATATAATTAAGTTTCACTTAGCCTAGAAATCCCACCCACTCCTTTGTATAGGGGATGCTAGCTAGATTATAGTAGAAGCCATGTCACTGGGGTTATAGACATGTTCCTCATATGATTCTGTGATGTCTGTTAACAACAGACACTCACAGTGCTCGCTCTGTCTTGGAGAAGGACATGTCCTTGAGCAATGTTCTATCTTGTTCATTCTCCAAATACGTTCAGAGCGAGGGAATATTTCTGGAAATATTCCTGCTGTGGCAATCAATGCAAGTATCCTCATATACTGAGCAGAGCTACAGCCAGGCCTTTAGACATCAGATCTGCCTCTCTCTGTTAAGGTCCCATTGAGCCATGTTTCCCCTACTAGCTCCCAAGCCACATTCACTCAGAGGCCTTGTTTGGACCACTACATTGGCATCAATGTCTGGTAGGGGCAGAAAGGAGCACTGTTCCAAAGATGAGCCCAGATTCAGGTCACCATCCCTGGCCCATGACAGATTGAGACCGAAGGATCACCATCTTCCAAGTCAGCACATACAATACCCTCTGAATAAGTGGAGCATGCTAACCTGGGTACCTCGAACCTTGTCACAGAATGATTTTGTGAAAATAGCCACAGCACCTTCCATTCAATACTGACTACCTTTGTGATACCCGCTACCTGGGCACTGTCTGTCTTTGCACCTAAGTCATTCACTGTGACTTGGTAGAGGTCCCAATAACATAGTCACCTTTCTTGGAAAGAGTAAGGCTGGTGATAGCCAAACCACCAACTTCAGAATCAACTCAGAGGAGGTGTACTTTTCCTCCATTGCTATATCCTTTCACTCCAAAGAGGCTTGCCCTGCACATTAATGATGATCTACTGGAGCCTACAAAAGACTGTCTTGCACAAAACTCCATTCATCTTGGCCACATCAAAAAAAGAACTAAGGAGATATCCGGTCTCTGCTAAGGGATTTGACTGTTTATTTTTATTTGCATCTGACACGGGGTTCTTTTGTAGTGGCAGCAGTTCAGGAAAGATCAAAACATTGAGGACCTCATAAATTCACACTGAGAGAAAAACACCCAAAGAAATTTGATCTCTTTAGCTAGTGAATACATTCTCCAGATAAGGATGGCTAACTATTAAGCCTTCCTTTCTTAATATCATTTCTTAAACTGAACCATGTTGTCTCAATTTAAGAACACCAGAAGGAGATTCCTTCTGCCATGACAGATTTATAGTTTATTTTCTGCAAATCACTACAGGCTATGCTGGATGCATTTAAAACTGCATTGTACACAGTGGCCACTGCAGTAGTCATGAAGAAGTCATGCCCTCAGTCCTTGGGGATCCTCTGGGAGGTACAGAAAACATCAGATCATCACCCGTTTGAGTGTAACAACTTGTTTAGCAATGGAACAGATGAGGACCTTCACTCCTTGAAGGATTCACTTCTCTGTCATACATTGTGTCACATGACTGGAATGTGGACAGTCAGGCCTAGTGGTTGGAGCGGGAGTCAGGCCTAGTGGTTGGAGCGGGAGTCGGTAGCCGGAAATTGGAGCCCGGAGTCAGAACCAAGTTAACTAGAGTGAGGCAAGACTGGATTCAAGGCAGCAGCAAGGCTGAGAATAAACAGGCGCAGGAGCTATTACAGCCATGGATGAATGCTTTGAGCAGCTACTGAACAACTGCTGCTGCTAGACTTCTGACTCTTCCAGCCAAACAGGAAATGTAGCCAGTCAGGCAGCCTTCTAATGACCAACTGCACTCGTTAGGTTGCTCAGAAACTGGTGCAGGCCCTGATTCCTGACTGTACTCTTCCCTCCACTTGAGGGTGCTTTCTAGGGGACTCAGCACTTGGGCTCGGAAGTATCAGAGTACTTCCGATAGAACTCTTGTAATAAGTCTAGGGTGTGGGTGTTCTCTACCGGTTCCCAAACTGCTCATCCAATCCATAGCCTTCCCCATCCACCACACACTGGAGCCTTCCTCTAAGTCACTGACAGTGGATTCGGTGGACCAAGTACTCCTCCTATTCATGGAATGTTATGGCGCAGGGGGAGGGTGGGAGGAGGAGTTGGTTGCAGTGGTTTGGGTATGGGTTCTCGGTATAGGGCTTTAAAATTGAGATTTAAAAGATGGGATGGGTCTTCAGGGACTCGAGCAGCTATTACCTGAAAGCCACTGGGTCACTCATTCTACAGTCTTGAAAGCGCCCAGGTATTGGTAGTCTAGTTTGGCAGGTGGGTGGCTTGATATAAGGTTCTGGGCAGAGAGCCACACCTTAGACCAAGACCAATCTGGCCATATGGGATGCTTAGTGTTTTGTAGGCTTTGGCAGACTGCAGGTGTTACTTGAGCTCCCGATGCACCTAATATAGGTGGAGGCTGAATCCACAGTGGCCGGTATTGGGGAATTTATGGGCAAGTCTGGGTGGAAGCAAGGGTAAAAGCTATAGTTTGTAAAGAATGAGCAATGTGGAGTCGAGGCATGGATTGCATTTGTATATGTGAATTTGGTGTGGCACAGCAGGGGAAACCAGTCATCCTGATGGTAATTCAAAAAGCAGTGAAGATACTGCTCCAAGATTTGATTGACCCTCTCTGTTTGCCCAGTAGTCTTTGGGTGATGGGCAGACAAGAGAGAGACTGAGAAAGAGATGGAGATTCCATTGCAAACAACCCTCTAGCTCAGAGGTGGGCAAACTATGACCCACGGGCCACATCCGGCCCGCGGGGCCATCCTGCCCAGCCCCTGAGCTCCTGGCCGGCCCCAGCCCCTCCCCCGCTGTACCTCCTTCCCCCGCAGCCTCAGCTCACCATGCCGGCTGTGCAGCGGCGTGGCTGGCTCCGGCTGGGCGGTGTGGCTTAGGGGCAGATTTACAAGTGAACACAGGGTGCTCTGGCATGGGGCCCCCCAACAACAGGGGACCCCAGGGCTGGGTACTCAGACAGCTCAGTACTGGCGCACCCCCCGCAGGGGGGGAGGGGCTGCACTGTGGGAGCAGGCGGGCAGTGCGGGTGGTAGGAGTGCGGGGAACGTGGCCGGAGGACTCAGGAGGAGCACCGGGCGGCTGCGCAGACGGCCGGAGAGAAGCGGTGTTTTGAACGGGAAACCGCCGCTTCTCTCCAGCTGTGCGGTTGGCCCTGCTCCTCCTAAGTCCTCCGCCCATGTTCGCAGGGCCACATTCCAAAAGGGGCAGGGAGGTGGATAGGGAGTGGAACTCCAGGGGGGCAGTCAGGAGAAGGGGGTCCCGGGAGGGGGCGGTCAGGGAACAAGGAGCAGAGGTGTTGGATGGGTTGGGGGTTCTGAGGAGTCAGTCAGGGGGCAAGAAGTGGAAGGAAGTGGAGGCCAGGCTGTTTGGGGAGGCACAGCATTCCCTACCTGGCCCTCCATACCATTTTTGCAACCCCGATGTGGCCCTCCGGCCAAAAAATTTACCCACCCCTGCTCTAGCTCCTTTGGTACTACCCCACACTCTGTGGCTTCCACCAGGCAATAGGTTTGACATCAGTGTCAAGAGTCTGATAGGGCCTTGTGAGTATCTTCTTCATTATTGTCACCCCTCACCCCAGATGGCAACTGCCTCTAATTTTCAGGAACCTTGGGCTGCAATTACCTTAGACTGGTAAGTCCTGGAGATTGTAAGATTCCAGTCCTTCTGCCCACCCTTCATGCCCCCCTCTTCCCTGTACCTTTTCAGTGACCCTTCTCTCAAGAGATTGAGTAGACTTCCTTCTACAACTGGGAGCAGTGGAGAAGGTACCCTTGGAGTTCAGGGGGAGTGACTTTTATTCACATTACTTTCTTATTCTGAAGAAGTAAGGGGATTGATGCCCCATCCTGGACCTTCCACCACTCAAATTCATCCATCAGTTCAGGTTCAGAATGATGACTCTAGCTGCCATAATTTCCTCATTAGAGCCTCATGGCTCGTTTATGGCTCTTGACCTGCAAGTCTCCTGTTTCCATATATCAGCCCATCCATACCACATGAAATAACTCAGATTCCTGGTAGGAGTATCCCGCTACCAGTTCAGGCTCCTGCCTGTTGGTCTCTTAATGGCACTGAGGGTTTTCACCCTTGGCAGTAGTGGCGGCTCATCTAAGGAGATGAGGAATTCAGGTCTAGCTTTACCTTGATAATTGGCTGATATGAGGATGATCACTGCAACAGGTGACTGACTTGAATGAAGTAATGCAAAAGAGTTGTTTTTGTTTTGTTTTGTATTTTGCCTCACTAAGCCTCAAAATCAACAGACAAAAATCCACAATGACTCTGATTCACAGCATAGAGTTTATAAGGGCACGTTAGACTCCAGGTTAGCAGGTGCTTAATTTCCACAAGAGCCAGTCCAAACAATAAAAAAAATCTCATCAACCCATTTCAAACTCACCCAAGGACATAAGTGAGAGCATATCTGAGATTTATAGGACACATGGCCTCATGCACTCATGTCGCACAGTTTGTCAGGCTTAACCTATGTTCCATACAAAGGTGGTTGAAATTAGAGTATCTCCCCAGCAGACACTGCATGGACATGATGGTCATGGTCCCATGACTGTGGAAAGACCCTCTTCAGGTGTGCAATGGAGTATCCTTCTCTACATCTCTACCAATTAAGACACTGGTGACAGATGCTTCCATTTTCATACCCTCCCTTGTTCTTCTCCTTAATCTCTCACTCTGGCCTTTTCCCCTCAAAATACAAGCGTGCTTTAGTCTCTCCCATCTTGAAAAACAAAAAAGTCCCAACACCCTTGACTACATTTACCTCTCCAATTATGGCTCCATCTCTCTTTGGTCTCTAACCTCACTGAAGACACTGTCTACAATCACTGTCTGGTGTTCTCTCCTCTAATTCCATCCTAAACCTGCTCCAGTACAGCTTCTGTTCCTTGTGCTCAGCTGAAACCGCTCTGACTAAAATCTCTGATGACCACTTCTTAGCCAAATCTGAGAATTAGTACTCCATTCTCAGCTCCTTTGACACCATCAACCATGCTCTTCCTGAAATTTTGTTCTGCCTTGGCTTTCGTGACTCTGTCCTCTCCTGATTCTCCTCGTTCCTCTTTAATTGGTCCTTCTGTGGATCCTCCTCATCTACCCTCCAGTTTTCTGCAGAGATTCCACAGATCTTTGATTTGGTCCCCTTTTCTTATTCCTCCACACCTTATATCTGGGTAATCTCATCAAACACAAATTCAACTACCATCTCTGTGTGAAGGACTCTCAGATCTACCTTTCTACTCCAGTCTCTAGTCCAAACTAAAATCTCAGACTGTATCTGACATCTTGTGAATGTCTAGCCATCAGCTCAAGTTCATCGTGCTACCTCCTTTCTCAATCACTGGACAACAGCACCATCTTGCCTGTAACTCAGTGTCTGTACTGGTGTCATCTTCGACTTGTACCTCTCTCTGTCTTCATGTCTAGGTTATGTAAATCTTGCTGCCTCTTTCTGCATAACTTATCTATAAGATAAGGCCTTTTTCATTCACACAACTAAAACTCTCATTCAGGGTATCATTATCTTGCATCTTGATTTCTTCAACATATTTCTCTCTGGCACTGACAGATGCACTCTTGCTTCGCCCGTAACCATTCAAAATGCTGCTGCAAAGATTATTTTTCCTAGCCCATTGTTCTAACCATCTCACCTCTCTCTTTGCATCTGGCTTTTCATTCTGTAACAACCAAAAATAAACTACTTGTTTTCATTTTCAAGGCCTTCATGGCCTATCTCCCTTTACCTATAATCTCTCATTCGGTATCAAGAGGTTGACTCTTACCCACGTTTTGTATTTTCAAACAAGCACTTTTGTGCTTTCTCCCAGGTTGCACCTCAGTGTTTGAAAGGATTTCTCTTCAAACACCCACAAGGCCTTTTGGTTGTTCTCCTTCAAAGCCCTCTTCAAATGTTGTCCTTTGCTGATATGCCTACAAAAAACTAGACAACAATTAGGCTGCTTGTGTATTTAAACCTCTGTCAGTCATGCTGACCAATATTGTCTCTTTGTTTCCTTGTACTCCTCCATCTGTCTGTTTCCATCTGTTGTTTCTTGGCCCCACCTGTGCCATAATTAATTAGCTGGGATTTAGAGACACAGGAAACAAAGAAGCTCTTTTGGAAGGCTCTGAACTAGGGTCTGCAGGAGGCCGGGTACTCCAGGGAATCAGCCTGGGGTCGAGTGGGCTATGCCAGAGCAGGAAAAAGACTCAAATGTATCCCAGAAAGTGGCTGAGAAACAGGGTCCAGAAGGAGGGTTGAAGAGAAGCCTATGAAGGATGGAAGAATCTTTGTTTGCTGGGACTTTTAATTGTTCTCTTGTTACTCCCAAAAATAATTAGGTTGTTTGTGACTTGGCTGGAGGACCAAGCTATATGTACAGAACTAATTTGTACATAGAAAGCCAAGGTGATCCATCTCAGGGAAGGAAACTGAAGCAAGGAGCATCAGTGGGGCCACTCTTGAACAGAAAGGGGCACTAAGAGACAGCCACATCCTATGACAAACATGTTCAAATTGAGGGACTCTGCTTCCCTCAGGAAGCTTGTCTCCATATAAAGGTTCAAGAGCTCAGAGCCATCTGTCTGGCATACAGAGTGAGTCTGCCTCTTCTTCAGGGATCCACAATACAAGTGCTGACAGATGACAATACTCCTGTGCATTATGTCAATGTGCAAGGAGAAGGAAGGCCGTCCCCACTTAGTCAAGAAGCAATACCACTGTGGAATTGGTACATTCTGAACTAAATGGTACTGGTCTCTGTACCTTCCTTGCCTTTAGAACACCTTGGCAGATCAATTCAGTAGGCAATTCTCCAACAACCACAAGTGGTCTGTCAAAGACTCAATCCTACAGACATCTTTTGCAAATGGGGATGTCTTGGAATAGATATGCTTGTGAAAGACCAGAACAAGCATCAGACTTTATGTTCCAGAGAGGATTCAAGCCCAGGTTCCCTATCAGATGCCAGGGTGGATTGATTTAAATCAGTCCGATTTTAATCTTGTTTTAGAGCAGCAAGCCAGGAACCTTTGTTTTAAATATTAATTTCAGTCATGTTGTGCATTTCTACTTTTTCATTATTTTCCCAAAGAAAGGTTAATTCTCATTGGTTGGTAACTGTGCGAATCAACGTATGTTAAACTAAATCTAGCCTTTACATTAAATTTGGTGATTCCTTTTTCTAACCAGGGGGATACACTATATCTTTATATATTTATTTAAGCAATTATATAGCGTAACTTTTTGGTAGATGTTTAATTTTTTGCTTATAGTTGGTGTCAAGCTGTATTTGAGTGAAATTTGATTAAAAATCCACAAAAACATTATTTTAAACTTTGTTAGTAAATAAAACTACCTTATGTGCTGGTTACATAGGAAAAAAGTTCAATACATGTTTTGCATTTAAAACTAATTTATTAAACAAAGAAGTATTATCTATAGCAGTGGTCTCCAACCTTTTTAAGCACAAGATCACTTTTTGAATGAGGAGGTTACCCACCCTGTGCAGTAACTGACGTTCTTCTTCGAGAGATGTCCCTGTGTTTGAATCTACCCCGCCCCATTCACTCCATTCCCCCTCCCTCCTTCGCTCACTCTCCCTTCCCCTCACACACTTTCACCGGGCTGGGGCAGGGAGTTGGGGTGCGGGCTCTGGGCTGGGACTGAGGGGTTCAGAGTGTGGAAGGGGTAGGGCCTTGGGGGCAGGGGTTTGGGATGCAGGAGTGTGTGCAAGCTCTGGGAGGGAGTTTGGGTGCAGGAGGGGGCTCAGGGTGGGGGTTGGGGTGCTGGTGGAGGTATGGGGTGCTGGCTCAGAGAGGGAACTAAGGTCTGGGGCAGGGGGTTAGGGTGCGGCAGGGGTGTGGGCTCCCGCTGGGCGGTGTTTACCTTGGGTGGAGGTGTAGCAGGGCTACGGCAGGTTCCCTGCCTGCCTGCCCTGGCCCCGCGCCACTCCCGGAAGCTGCGAGCATGTCCCTGTGGCGCCTTGGGGAGGGGGGACACATGGCTCTGTGCGCTGCCTCCACAGTTTCCATTGGCTGCAGTTCCCCATTCCTGGCCAATGGGAACTGCGGGGGCGGTGCCTACAGGCAGGAGCAGCGCATGGAGACCTTTGACCCCCTTTTCCCCCATTCGGGTAAGTGCTGGCCGCTTCTGGGAGCGAAGCCAGGACAGGCAGGGAGCCTGCCTTAGCCCCGCTGTGCTGTCGGACTTTTAGCAGCCGGAAACTGTGATCGACTGGCAGAGGCTCTGCGATTGACCGGGAGATCGTGAGTTACTGGTTGGTGATCACTGATCTATAGTCAGTGAACTGAACTCATTGTTTTTGATCACCATGTATGTCAAGATTTTAGAACTAGAAGATCTTGCACCTAGTTTTCGTTTAGAGATTTGGTAGACGAAAATAAGCTTCACTGCTTTTTCAATTCCTGGTTTCTTAACGTTTGAAGGAACTAGTCATTGAGCAGATCTCATTGAATAAACTGTAATGATGAAAATATCGTCTCTGCAGCTACAAAAGAGGCTTCTGTTGTCAAAAGCTGGTTTAGCACTTTAGTAATCTCAGGTTCCAGTTACTTAGCCAGTAACTTCCACCAGTTCAGTGACTTTGACTTTTTTTAAAATTTGGCAGCAAACGTACTGCTTAATATTTTTTTGTATTTAATTTAAATTATTTTAATAGATTATTATAAATGTAGACCTCAATGTCAAATGTAATTTAATAGATTTATTTTAAAAATAAAAACTGTAATACATTTAAATTTAAAAAGTCAATAAATCTAATTTTTTAAAATCACCATTTGTTGACAGATGGGCTAACTCTACGGAGGTTATGAGAGAGGCTTAATTTATTTGCTGCTGGCTAAATTGCTTTATTAATTATAAGTGAGATTTAATATAGCTGAAATGCAAGTAGGGAAGTGCATAAAATGAGGAATATTATTCAGGTAGGCTTAGCAAGAGGCTAAGACCTAAGTGAGGCCTAGCAGCATAAAATTTAGGATGAGGACTTGACCCTAGGTCAGGAGATTTAGAAAGATGCAGCTTGTGACAAACAACTAAATCTCAAAAGAAGTAAAAAGTTAAAGTAGCAGCTTTGGGGGGAACTTGGGGGTACATGTATCCATGGAGCCAAGTGCATTGATGTATCTAAAGTATTGGGAAAGGGGTGAACATTAATGACTTATGCCAGCCTTGGAAGTTTAATAATTGTTAGCTGGAGTACCAAACAAGGTTCGCTGGAATACCACACACAGACAGGAGAGCTGAAATCTTATTAAATATGGTCCTGGAAATGTGTGGGTACAATGGGAAAAGGGTATATAAAGAAGTTGTTTACCCAACCCTAGTGGGCATGTTGGGCTTGACAGAACATGTAAGCTGGAGTGTCACATCCCACTTTTTGTGTACCCCACTGGCTACCTTTATCTGTGTTTTCAATAGTCTCTGGAAGTTTGTGAGTATAACAACTTTAGGGACTTTTATGTTGTATGTATGTATCTTTTGTGGAACTGCATTAATTTTTTCAATAATTTGGGTTTTTAATAGTCTTTTTGTCCTTATGGAGTGGAAGATGGGAGGGATTAGCAAGGAAAGCTACCTTATTGAGGTTAGAACATGTAGGGATAAAGTGAGAAAGGCCAAAAGCCATGTAGAGTTGGTCCTTGCAAAGGGAATTAAAACCAATAGTAAAAGGTTCTATAGCCATATAAATAAGAAGAAAACAAAGAAAGAAGAAGTGGGACCGCTAAACACTCAGGATGGAGTGGAGGTTAAGGATAATCTAGGCGCAGGGCCCAATATCTAAACAAATACTTTGCCTCAGTCTTTAATGAGGCTAATGAGGAGCTTAGGGATAATGGTAGGATGACCAATGAGGATATGGAGGTGGATATTACCGCATCCGAGGTAGAAGCCAAACTCGAACAGCTTAATGGGACTAAATCAGGGGGCCCAAATAATCTTCATCCAAGAATATTAAAGGAACTGGCACATGAAATTGCAAGCCCATTAGCAAGAATTTTTAATGAATCAGTAAACTCAGGGGTTGTACCATATGACTGGAGAATTGCTAACATAGTTCCAATTTTTAAGAAAGGGAAAAAATGTGATCCAAGTAACTATAGGCCTGTTAGTTTGACATCTGTAGTATGCAAGGTCGTGGAAAAAATTTTGAAGGAGAAAGTAGTTAAGGACATTGAGGTCAATGGTAATTGGGACAAAATACAACATGGTTTTACAAAAGGTATATCGTGCCAAACCAACCTGATCTCCTTCTTTGAGAAGGTAACAGATTTTTTAGACAAAGGAAATGCAGTGGATCTAATTTACCTTGATTTCAGTAAGGCATTTGATACGGTTCCACATGGGGAATTATTAGCTAAATTGGAAAAGATGGGGATCAATATGAAAATTGAAAGGTGGATAAGGAACTGGTTAAAGGGGAGACTACAACGCGTCATACTGAAAGGTGAACTGTCAGGCTGGAAGGAGGTTACTAGTGGAGTTCCTCAGGGATCGGTTTTGGGACCAATCTTATTTAATCTTTTTATTACTGATCTTGGCACAAAAAGTGGGAATGTGCTAATAAAGTTTGCGGATGACACAAAGCTGGGAGGTATTGCTAATAAAGAGAAGGACCGGGATATCATACAGGAAGATCTGGATGACCTTGTAAACTGGAGTAATAGTAATAGGATGAAATTTAATAGTGAAAAGTGCAAGGTCATGCATTTAGGGATTAATAAAAAGAATTTTGGTTATAAATTGGGGACAGATCAGTTGAAAGTAACAGAGGAGGAGAAGGACCTCGGAGTATTGGTTGATCACAGGATGACTATGAGCCGCCATTGTGATATGGCCGTTAAAAAAGCTAATGCAGTCTTGGGATGCATCAGGCGAGGTATTTCCAGTAAAGATAAGGAGGTGTTAGTACCGTTATACAAGGCACGGTGAGACCTCGTCTGGAATATTGTGTGTAGTTCTGGTCTCCCATGTTGAAGAAGGATGAATTCAAACTGGAACAGATACAGAGAAGGGATACTAGGATGATCCGAGGAATGGAAAACCTGTCATATGAAAGGAGACTCAAAAAGCTTGGCTTGTTCAGCCTAACCAAAAGAAGGCTGAGGGGAGATATGATTGCTCTTTATAAATATATCAGAGGGATAAATATCAGGGAGGGAGAGGAATTATTTAAGCTTAGTACCAATTTGGACACAAGAACAAATGGATATAAACTGGACATTAGGAGGTTTAAACTTGAAATTAGACTAAGGTTTCTAACCATTAGAGGCGTGAAGTTCTAGAACAGCCTTCCAAGGGGAATAGTGGAGGCAAAAGACATATCTGACTTCAAGACTAAGCTTGATAAGTTTATGGAGGGGATGATATGATGGGATATCAACTGATTACCAAAATTAGGCTCTTTGATTATTAGCAGATAAATATGCCCAATGGTCTGTAATGGAATGTTAGATGGGGTGGTATCTGAGTTGCTACACAAAATTTTTTCCTGGGTGCTGGCTGGTGAGTCTTGTCCACATGCTCAGGGTTTAACTGATCTCCATATTTGGGGTCGGGAAGGAATTTTCCTCCAGGGCAGATTGGCAGAGGCCCTGGAGGTTTTTCACCTTCCTCTGCAGCGTGGGGCACGGGTCACTTGCTGGAGGATTCTCTGCACCTTGAGGTCTTTAAACCACGATTTGAGGACTTCAGTAACTCAGGCATAGGTTAGGGGTTTGTTACAGGAGTGCGTGGGTGAGATTCTGTGGCCTGCGTTGTGCAGGAGGTCAGACTAGATGATCATAATGGTCCCTTCTGACCTTAAAGTCTATGAGTCTATGAGATTTACCAATTTCATCTATTAAAGATATGCTGAGCAAAGGATCTGTTTGTAGTAAGTGCAATTTGCATGCTCAAATTAATCCAGGCTGCATATTTTTATCCTCCCTGTCAGATGCCGTTTTCATCCTGTGGACACTGGAACTGATGTATGCCTTTCCAAGAATTCCCATGATATTAAGGGTACTGAAGAAAGTGAGGCAAGAGACAGAACTGATCATTATGATAGCCCCAGCATGGGCCAGGCAGTTCTGGTATTTGGTCCTCACAGCCGCTTCCCCCAATCACCTTATCTGTTCTGCCTGATGTATTCTCACAGAACAATGGTAGGATCCTACACTTGGATCCAGCATCCTTACTTCTGACAGCCAGGATACTGGCTACAAGATGTCCACTGAAAGAAGGTGAACAAAGCAAGAAACCTTCAGACGGACTTATTTTCAGCATTACGTGAAAGAGGCTTTCTGTCTAGTTATTTTGGCATCAGCTTTTTCCCTTTGTCACCCATTTCAGCAATGTTGAACTGTTTGCTAGTTCTGAAACAATCTGGGTTTTCCATCGACTCCATAAGGGTTCAACTAGCAGCAATATCTGTATATCACCATCTTACCCAGGTCTGTAGTGTAGTTTTGAACCCTAAAGTGGCAAGATTCCTGAAGGGCCTTTTTCTTCCAGTGTGGGAGCCCACTCGTAGGACCTCAGTATTAGTATTAGCAGGATTGATGGCTTCCGCCTTTGAGCCCTAAGCAGCCTTATCTATCTTATCCCTTTCCTTCTTATCTATGAAGACTGCTATTACATCAGCTTGAAGTGTAGAACAGATTCTGGCACTTATACCGTGTTTAAGGAGAACAGAGTCCCGCTCAGACCTTATCCCAAGTTCCTGCCCAAAGTTTTTCCAGTGTTTCTTACTAACCAATCCAGACACCTCCCTGTTTTCTTTCTCAAGCCTCATTACAAGCCGGGGAAGCTACACTTCACACACTTGATATTATATGGGCACAGTCTTTTTACTTAAAACAGAATCATTCAGGAACACATCCAGACTTTTTGTGGCTTTTACTGATAGAGTTGAAGTGCAACCTGCATCCTCTCAGAGGGTATCAAATTGGATCTCCACCTATATGAGGACATGTTATGAGTTTGGCAGGTTAGAGCCACCTTATCACATCAGAGTTTATTCCACTAGAGCGCAGGCTGCCTCTGCTGCCTGTTGAAGAATGTCCCTATACCAGAAAATTTGTAGACCCGCTATGTGAAGCTTGATCCACATGTTTACATGACACTGTTCTTTAATAGAGGTTTCCAGGATGCCTATTTTATTTGTGCTGTCTTGCAGTCATTGTTTAAGTAGGATTCCTGTTACTGACCTTCAAGCAAAAGCAAACAACTGTGTGTTAGTCACCCAGGGTAGAATCTGGGTGGACAATTACTTGAAGGAATAATGTTTATATACCTTAGAGGAACTGTGATTCTTAAAGATGTGTTTTCCACACACATTCCACAACTAGCTCTCCTTCCTGGCTACTATGGAGTTGTTCTCCTCTGGGATTCTATATTGACTGAGGAACGGTTGGTCCAGCTTTGCACTATATGGCCTAAGGTGGGGAAGGTAGTGTGTGAGGGCACTTAGGGAGCATGTACGGTCCCCAGCAGACTCTGCTGGCTAAAAGAATCTGATCTTGCATTTGTAGGATGCATGTACATCAAAAGTGGAATCCATGGGGAAAGCACATTTTGAAGAATCAGTTAGTGTAGGATGAGTAATCACTCTTAGCTTCATGTTTTCTATCCCAAATATTAATTTGTGAAATAACAAAGGCCAAAAACTTGTTCTTGTTTTGCTCAACAAATTGGGCATGTGGTTTTCATTGCTGTGTTTTCACTTAGAAGCATCAACATGGGTCAAGGCCCCATTGTGCTAGGTCTTTTACTGATACATAGTAGAAGATCCTTCCTGATCAGAAAAACTTAGTCTAAAGTGCTTACGCATACTTTGTGTTAAGATGGCGAAGCTTTGAAATGAGAGCTTAAAAAAAATAGGCACCTGATAAAAAACAAGAATAAAGGTCCTAGGGACAGTGGGAAGGGTTCACCTATTTAAGATGCAATTCAACTCTGAAAAATTACTATATAAAAATTGCTTCTTACTGAGAAGAACCTATTCTTTGTGGTGATCAGAAATGTATCTGCTTTGTGATTACAATAATTTTTTTCTACTTTTTATTCCTGTTTGTTCTGCAGAAAGACCTGAATTCCTTCTTGTGCATCATCCAAATAAAATTGTTTTACTAAATTTCACTTACATCTGTACAATCTCATTAAAGGCATTGTGGTTGAATAGATGGAATGAGGGCACAATTTGGCCTGAAGAATCTAACAGTTTATGATGCAATGAAGTAAAAGAATTCAGTTTGATTTTTCAGATCTCAGGTTGAGCTTCCAGGGTTGGTAGTTAGGTTACAAATGAAAGCAAATCTGATCAGGAAATTAAGCCACCATAAATGTGAAACACCAGTTCCATTTTTAGAGTCCCTTCTTAAAGTAGAACTGCTTGAAAGTCCATATTAAGCTTAAATGTGAAATGAGTGTTTTAAATTTGGGCAAGTTTGAAAGGGAAAAAGTAATATTTACTTTTTATAATGGAAATATGTGTATATCTGATTAAATCTAAAAAATAACTTGAAATTCAAGACAAAATGTCTATTATGTCAGTCTTATTTTTCTTTATAGGTGGCAACTTTACAGCAGTCTGTTAATTTACTGCAAAAGGATAAAGATTATCTTAATCGTCAGAACATGGAGCTCAGTGTTCGCTGTGCCCATGAAGAAGATCGCCTTGAAAGACTTCAGATTCAGTTGGAGGATGCCAAAAAAGCTAGAGAGGAAATGTATGAAAAATATGTCACATCCAGGTAAGTTCTTATATTCATCTATCTTTATAAAGCAGACAAATGAAATGAATTTTCCTCTGAAATAATTTATTTAATGAATTCCATTATAATAAATGTGTATGGTCAGTTTCAGAGGAATTTGTCCTGGTCTGTGTGCTGAAATCAGAATTTAATTTAGTATCTTAATTTTCCATTGTAATACATTAGAAAAAATGCATTAAAAGTTAAGATTAAGACAAACCTGTAGACGTAACCCTTCCCTGTGGATTTCTTTATGGCAACTTGTCTCTTACCTGTATACAGAGGATTTATTCTGAAAATGTCAGTTAATGCAAAAATAAATTGAGCATGTAAATTGGTACCACCCTGCCCAAATGACTTCAGTATGAAAAACATAGTTTTATTTGAACCTTTTTTTTTTAACTGTTTATTTAGGAAGTTCTAACAGGTTTGTAAATTGATGCCAACTAAATATCAAAACCAAACAATAATCATTACAACAGTGAGCTTTTGTTTAGAGGTACCACACAGTAATAGTCATCAGATCTCTCTATTTAACATGGTGTTACTATATGACAGAGCAAGCATCGTGACAATATCCATGACACATAATTTCTTGCGATTTATGAGAAATTGAGAGAAATCTTAGATCAGACATTTAATAGATCAGGCATTTCTATCAAATGTTAATAGTCAAAAAGATTAGACAGGTATGTTAGTTTTTGCTGGTGAATGTACTTCGAGTATTGAGTACATGGTAACCAAATTTATGAGTATGTATTTGTCCTCTGTTTCTGGGTCTGTAACTGGTACCTTAATTTTAGTATGAAAAATGTTTGTATTACAAAGTATAACTTGTCCTACTACTTCCAAAATTTGGATTTAAAAACTAACCTTTTCGAGTTTTAAGAGCACAAAACCAAAGAGTAAGAGTTAGGCAATTTTTCTTAATATAAGTTGCTTAAAATGACCAAATTTTAGAGCTGAGCTGAAGTGAACTGGTAGATTTTGTGCAGTTGCATACTTGGTTCTTTCATTCTCTATGCTTGCTAGTAAGCAGTAATGCCTATTTGCTTTTATAGGCACAAAACTCAAAGAATATAAACAAAGGAACAGACTGTTCTTTCATAGTAGAAATGTGACTTAAATAAGTGGCTGTGAAGCAGAAACAGTTTTGAAAATGTACATAACATTAATTTAGGGTCAAATTATACCCTTTGACACTTCAGAAAGAAGCTGGGACAGGGAGGTGGGCACTCCAGAAAGGTTGCAGTTACCTTGAAATGCTCCCTGTAAGTGGGACAGCTTTGAGGGTGAATGTGTCCCTCCTAAATCTGCAGATCCAGGGGATGGCAATCTATGCTCCTCTTTCCTCTTTTGAACTGACAGCGTGGTTCCTGTAAAATCCATACAACTGATAGGCTACGAGCATCTCTACAAAATCCCCATCACAGAAATGGAGACAGTCATGGATCTTGAGCTGCTGCTGGTTTAGGCAGTAGCAATTTATGTGCAGACATCCACTACCTAGGGAGAGAAGAGTGACTCTTCTCCTTTCTTACATCAAAACTTCACAGACTTCCAACCCTGCAGAACTTCAGACAATGCCATGGAGCTGGCAATATGCCCTCTTCTATGCATCATCTATCTTCCTCCTCCCTTTCAGAATCCAGAGTTCTGCTGCCTTCAGCTATGGAAAATAGAGTACAGACCTTTAATATTTAGAGTATTTTGGCAGATTAGTCTTTGTTCAGTAACAGTAACCCTATTTTTGTATACTAATGGAACTGTGCATTATAAATATACATGCAAAACAATCAGCCAAAATAACCCCTCCTGTTTTGTTTTTTTTAGGTTTTAATTAGGTCATTAACGTTCTGCAACCTAAGATTTTCCCACTGAAATGTACTCCTTTGTAAGAGTGCTTTGAGATCTATGAATGAGAAGTGTTATGTAAATGACATGTTTTGTTGTTTATATCCTAAATATTTCTGAAAGTCCTGAAGACTGTTTTAAAAACTGAAAAAACATATCAGACACCACTTATGCAGAGTGAAACATGTTAGCTTAATATCTCACCTAAATTTCAGAAGTAAGCAAAAGAGGACATAGTATAGAGCTGTAATTTGTGGATTAACTAATATCTTTGTTTCATATAGGATGTTTGGGTGACCTAGCTCTTGAGGTTAGCCACTAGAAATAAGCTGCTCCTACAGTCATAACCACAGTGCTAGGTTGTTTTGAATGCTTATCACTTTTAAGTCTGCACAGGTATATTAAAAGTTCAAATGAAAAATCCTCCTTAGATTGACTGACTAAATAATCTCCATACACATCGTGCTGTACTATGGAACATCACCTGCCCAAACATGTTTTTTTAACCAGGGTCGCAACCATACATATATTGGATATCCCAGCACCTAGATTCTAAAGACAATTTTCAAAAGCATTCAGCATCTACAGTTCTTCAAGTGTTTACCCGTATGTATTCCACTCTTAGCGCATTCAAGCTCAGAATCTTTTTGCCAGCAGTGTTTGTTGGGGCTGCACTCGCGCACAGAGCACCCATGTGCCCCGTCTTCTGAGGGCATAAAGGGCTGACTTGGGCCAGTCATCTTGCAGTTTCATATCACAGATACAGATATTAGAAAGGAACTGAAAGTAGCATCTCTATTTCTTGCACACTTGTGTACCTACAACAAAGGTTATTGTATATGGTTATTCTGTAGTGTAGTTTTAGTAGTTAGTGTAGGTTTACTGTTTCCACTAGGGTAGTTTTTTTTCTAGGTGTTTTTTTGTTTTTGTTTGTTTGTTTTTTGGTTACCTGGTACCAGGCTTCAGCACCTTATGGCTGAGCAAAAATCTCCAGGATTTAAATATTGAGGCTACTGTGCTCCTTGGTGATGAGCATTCTGGTTGTTTATTTTGCTTTGGTGAGAGGTATATCCTGGAAAAAATGTTCAATTTTTCATTTATTTTCTCAATGGATACAATGCAAGAGAGGCTTACCTGGAACTTTTTTTTTTCTTTTGGACAAAGTCCTGAGACTTGGTTCTGATTAGGATAAACAAGACACATCCAGATCTGTGCAGTCTTCCTCCGGAAGTGCCCCAGTGAGTACTGCCTTTGTGGCTGGTTTCCAGTCTCCTGCTTTTCCAAAGCACTCCTCAGCTGTTCATGCTCTCAAGTCCTCCTCATCAGCTGATGGGACATCGCTCTTCTAATGAGCACACGCAGAGGTCACAGTCTGAGGAACCTAGTAAGAAGAATGGGCAGAGGTTGCTTCACTTTACCTCAGCTTATGCTAGCACAAAACCTGGCACCCTAAAAGACTCACGTCTCCATACTTTGGTACCTACTAAAAAGTAGCATCATGCTGTCTCCAGCACTTACTCTGCTGTATTACCTTCAGGACTCTGCCTTCAGGCTTCAGCCCAGCGTTTGGGCTCTCTGTACCAGTACCTCCTCTATCGGTACAAACATAATCAGCGCCAACTATTCCAGTGCTGACTGTTGCTCATGGTTTTGAGACTTACTGTACTGGGAGACTTAATGGTATCCACCCTCCCTGAGTCACTGATTTTATGTTCTGTAGATACACCCAGTGGCACCAACCACCACCATATCCCTTGTATCGGTTACATATTTGGTGCCAGCAAGGGATCTATTCAGATCATGCCCTGAGACTCCTGCCAAGTTTGCTCCACCACTGGAAGAGGAGTATTCCTTTTCCTCATTGGCTTTAGACTATAGCAGGAAGGGGTCACCTCCTTATTGTATTAATTTAGTTGGAATATGTGGAGCTAAAAAGTCAAACATGACCCTGAACCTGTCCAATATTAAATGGTTGGTCGGGGATTTGTATACAGAGACCTCAGCTTTCTTTGTACTTTGTCAAACACCAATTAAAAATCATTTTAATAAAAGGGTTATGGATACAGGGAAAAAAGGAAAAGATTTAAAGCATTTGAAATGTCAAGTATTAAGAAATGCTTTCATGTTGACCATATCTCAACGTTCCTGTTCCCTTTGGTGGAAAAGAGTTTTTAGAAGGGGAAAAACTCCCTTGTTTGACAGTCTTTTAGATGGTATTAAAGCTGATAATTGTCCTTTTGGGGAAAAGAGAAGTAAGTTGAGATGGGCTGGAGCTGTCACTGCTGTGGTTAAAGTCTGATCCCATTTCCTAGAAGCCAAGAAAGGCAAATACACACAAAGGCGGAGAGAAAAGAACAGCAAAGACGGGGTAGAGGGAGGAGGGAGAAATGTAGCTTCTGTCTCAGGTGTTGACTCTCACTTGCAGTTTCACTTCTGGAACAACACAGACACAGCGCATGGTTTTATCAGCCACTCTGAGACCTGGCAAACTTGTACCAGCATTGGGCTGTTTAAGGCATTTCATTTAGCAGCCTTCCTAGTCAGAGGCTTACAGCGTTGTTGTGAAACATACAGTCTTGGCCGGATAAGCTAGACTCTTATTGGACGGAAGAAAAAAGGAGAGGGATAGGAAAGAGAAAAAAATAAGGTGGGAAAGGAAAAGGACATATGGGGGGAGGGACAGGGACAAAAATCTTACCAGTTACATTTAAATCCCAACCACCACCTGAAATGTATTGGTGTCAGCTGGTCCCTCTCTCAGTTCCGATCTGGTCAGGACATCATTCAAGATCGGGAAAACAAAGGCACAATAATGTTAGATTGGATGCCAGGACACGATGGAGGTGGCAACCATGATGGTGAAGCTGGCTCCTTCCCCTTCTTTCAGTCAGCAATTGTTGCGCTCAATTCCATCCTTCCATATTTTCCCCTTTCCCCAAGTCTCTCTTTATTAAAGGACCACAAAAGGGAATGATGGGTGACATAGCCTATCCTGTCCTTATTTTTTCACCAATTAGGCCTAATTTCCAGCACGCCAATTCTTGTTAATTTGATTTCTGGTCCCACACTTCTCTTGTTTACCAGGCATGATCTTAATGCGGACTTTGAGATATATCAATAGACCTAGTTCAGTCTTTGTCTCCCTTTTACATCTTTTCCCATCAGCATTTATTGTTGCAGGTTATTCTTCAAGCGATTGCACATGTCCATTCCACTTCAGGTGTGTGTGGACTCTGTGTACTGTTGTCAGAGATTTTCCCCTCAGCAGTACTCATGAGGGCAGCGCATGCGCCATCTGCCGCCTCACACTGCTGTCTAGCAGTATAAAGGGCAGAGCTGCCCTGACCCCCTGCCAGTTCCTTCTTTATAGCCTGTGATGGTTGTTGGAGTTATCATCTTGCTATTGCAAGTTTTCCCTAGTTATATTCTGCATATAGTTGGTACTCTTTTAACAACTTTAGTAGTTTTAAAAGTGTTTTGAACACTTTGGTTTCCCATTGCTGGGTACTGGTACTGGTGCCGGTGCCGGGACATGCTTGGTCACTGGGTTTCCAACCCAATCACTCCTGCAAAAAGCCGACGCCAGTGAGTGACCCATACTCCATTTGCCTGAAGTGCCTCAGAGAGATTCACATTCAGGATTGGTGCCAAATTTGCCAGGACTTTAAGCCCAGAATGCAGGGCAACCAGGCTTATGTTTCTGCTGATGGAGACAGCTCTGTGCCCATCTGTGGAACCTGCCTGCTCAGAGTGGGTACTGAGTGCCTCTGCATCAGTGAGAAGTGCTTCACCAGGTCTGGCTGAGCCTCAGGACCGATTGCCCTCCCCTGTACTGAGGAAGAAGCATTGGAAAGTGAGGTCTAAGGACTCAGGATCTGGGAGGTTGAGAACCTTGGGCACCAAAGTCCAACAAGCCTGCAGATGAAGATAGAGGGCACTAGAGTCTGAGGCTTTCTCCAAAGCACTCCTCCTCTCATGCGGGGCCATTAACGCTGGTGCCAGCATCAACACTGTTGAGACCAGACTGAAGTGGCTACATCTAGTTGATTGCATTAGAACGCTATCCTGATGCCACCAACCCTGAAGATTTATGTGGCAGCATGTGATCTGTTGAGCAAGTCTGTGTTTTTTTCCAGGAGTCTTTTTGCCCAGTACTGATAGCTGCTGTTGTTACCTTATCAGCTTTGTCCCAGAATGCGGTACCATGGATGCCTCTAGATACTGACCTGTCCCCCACTGCCCAATACAGCATTATCCAGAGGGAAGCCTGCCATGAGTTCAGTGATATCGATTTGGCTGAGTGCCACACCTCAGTCCTCCTTACTGACAGGAACAGCCCCCCTTGGTCACAGGAGGTTGACTCGTGTTTGGACTCAGAGGTTTGCACACATGGGTTGCAGCTGAGGCACTTTCCTCACCTTCCCCTTCCACCTCCTGCACCATTGGTACTCTCCATAGGCTCCATCTTGGCCATCAAGCAGGGACCCGTGGCTGAGTAGAAGTTGGGCTCTGGACTCATACCAGTGCCCATTCTGGAACCTGTAGTGGTTCCCACTGGCCCACAGGTCATCTCCATGCCCATCCCATTCTGTCTCGTCCAGTAGGTGCTGAGATCTATAATGGCAAGGATAGCAGGAATCCACCTGTGGTACCAGGCTCAGTGTGGAGAATGAGGAAATGGATGCAGTGGACCCCCTGGGAAGGAATTGTGGGGAGCGCCACTGCAGCTGGTTTTGGTTTGCTCTTTGTCATCTCCTGATGAGGCAATAGTACTGAAGTGTTCCTCTCCTTCCCCGGATGATTACAGAGCGCATCAAGACCTTTTAAAGAAGGTGGCTTCCACCCTGGGTATTCAGGTGGTGGACGTTCAAGAGAGGTCTTGCAGACTGGTTGACATCTTAGCATCTGTAGGACCGGTTTGAGTGGTGTTTCAAATTAGTGAAGGTGATCCTGGAGGTCAGTAAAGTGCTGTGGCAAAAAACTCTCTTCCTTCTTCCCATAGCAAAAAGATCTGAATGAAGATATTATGTCCCCTCTCAGGGGTTTGAACATTTCTACAGTCACCCCTCTCCAGAGTCTCCTGGTGGTTTCAGTTGAAAATGAGGGAGTTTCAGGGTGAACAGGCATTTACACTGAAAGGAAAAAATGAAAAGAAGTTTTATCTCTTTGACAGAAAGCTATGTTCGACTACAGGTCTGCAGCTTAAGATTGCTAATGAGCAGGCATTGTTGGGGCATTATGACTTCGGTCTCTGGGACAGCAAATTAAATTTTAAAGACAGACTGCCAGATTACTCAAGGCAGGAATTTCTTGCACTGGTAAACAAGGATGAATTACTAGCCAAGATCTCCCCTCGGCTGGGTTTGAATGCTGCCAACTCTGTAGCTAGAGCCATGGTGTCAGTCATTACCATTCGTGACTCTAGGCATTGAGTGTCCCTCAAGAGGTCCAACAGACCATACAGGACCTCCCTTTTGAGGGGTCATCACTCTTTGAAAAGGTGGATGACAAGTTGCATAGTCTAAAAGACTCTAGGGTAACACTCAGATCTTTGGGCATTTATACACCTGCCCTAAAGAAAAAGCAGTTTTGACTGCAACAGCCCCACCACTATCCTGTTTTCATGTCTTGCCACCAGGACCTAGCTAGGGAAAAAAGGCGGCAGAGGTTCTAGAAGATGTCCCCTCCCTCTTTCTTCTGCAATAGCTCCTAGTTTGTCCAGGCAGCCCGGGAGTTCTAAGCAAACATTTTGATGCGTTTGTCTCAGACCCATTCTGGACCTGTAAGATCTGAACAGAAACCTAAAGAAAATAGTTTCATATGGTCACTCTGGCTACTATATTCCATCCCTGCATCCTGGTGACTGGTACGCTGCCCTCAACTTAAAGAATGGGTATTTTCATATGGCAATACATCCAAGCCCAAGAAATTCCTCAGATTTGTGATCAATCAATGCCCCTACAGTCTGGAGTCCTATCATTTGGCCTGTCATCAGCCCCATGTGTATTCACAACACATATGGCAATGGTGGCAGCCATCCTCAGGAAATCAGGAATTCAGAGGTTTCCCTACCTTGATGACTGGCTGGTCTGAGGCTCAGGTGTTGTCCAGCATGACTGTCATGCAGTCCACCTTTGATGCGCTAGGTCTGCATTGATGCAGAAAAGTCAATCCCGTCTCATGTACAAAAGATAGAGTTTATAGGAACAGTCGGGACTCTGTGGAAGCCAAGGTCTTCAATTCCCACTTACGATGCCAGCATCATCTGGGAAAAGCTTTTTTAGACCTGAAGGCCCATCCTACCATGACGATACAAAATTGCTTCAAGCTTCTGAGGCATATGGCCTCTTGCACTTACATAATTGAACATGACAAGCTCTATCGCAGGAAGCTGCATGATTGGACAGCTTCAATGTACTTGCTGATTCATCATCCTATACACATGGTGGTTTGCATGCCCCCACACATATCTTACTTTCTTTACACTGGTGGACAGGCCCTTTAAACATATGTGTGCCCGGGTTCCATTTGCTCTTCCGCAGCCAACTTTTACCCTAGTTATGGACACTTCTGCCCTTGATTGGAGAGCTCTCCTGGAGTCATGCAAAACACAAGTCTTATGGTCTGCCCAGGATTTAATTCTGCATACAATCATCAAAGAATTGTGGATCATCAAATAAGCTTGTCAAGTCTTCCAGCCTCAGATCAAGAGATGAAATCTACTCATATTTTCAGATAATATAGCGACCATGTTCTATTTGAACTGGCAAGGGGGGGCCTGCTCGCCTGCTCTGCCAAAAGGCGATGAGGCTCTGGGATTTTTGCATTGCCAACTCAATCTGTTTCAAAGTCTCTCACCTTCCAAGTGTTCAGAACAAACTGGTAGACCTATCAAGTGGATCTTTCTCCAGTCACCACAAGTGTTGCCTCTGCCCAGATGTGGCCAGATTCATTTTCTAACAGTGGTAGATTCCCCAAATAGACCTGTTTACAACAAAAGTCAACAGGAAGTGTCATCAGTTTTGCTCTCGGACAGGTCATAGCCCAGGGTTTCTCCTGTTGCCGTGGGCAGACAAGCGCCTGTATGCATTTCCTCCAGTTCCACTCCTTCCATGAGTGTTGGTGAAAATCAAAGAAAACCATGCTTGAGTCATACTCATAGCTCCAGTCTGGCCTTGACAGCATTGGTTTTACACTCTGCTGAACCTTTTGAACTGAGCTCCGTAGACACTATCGTTGGAACCAGACCTGATCTCTCAGAATCACGGTCATCTCCTCCACCCCAAACGGCGGGCCCTCCCCCTGACAGCCTGAATATTCTGTGGCTAACTTCTCAGGAGGAAATTCGTTCAAATGGGGTTCAAGAGATGCTTTTAATTAGTAGAAAACCTTTTACTGGGTATACTTCCCTGGTGAATGTCAGAGGTTCTACATCTGGTCCCAGCAGAAAGCCGTTTACCTGGGCTAGGGTCCAATCCACCCTATGTTGGACTGTCTGTTACATCTAAAGCAACAGGACCTTGCTATTAGTTCTGTCAAGATCCACCTGACAGCTAACTCAGCTTTCCACCTGCCAATTGAAAACTGTTCCCTTTTCTCCAATCCTGTGATGATCAGATTTCTAAAGGTTTAGATCAGTTATATCTGCAAGTAGAGGTTCCAATTCCCCATTGGGACTTAAACTTGGTGTTAGCAAAGCTAATGGGTTGTCCATTTGAGCTGCTGGCTGCCTGTTTGTTATGCCATCTTTCCATGAAGGCAGTCTGTTAGTTGCAGTCACCTCGGCCAGAAGAGTGGATGAGGTACGAGCTCTAGTTTCAAGACCACTATATATGGTATTCTACAAAGACAAGGCTTACCTAAGCCCACCTGAAGTACCTTACCAAGGTGGCGTCTTATTTTCACATTGATCAGGCTATATTTATCAACTTTCTTTTCTAAGTCTCATAATCATAGGCATGAGGAAACACTACACACATTGAACATTAGAATGGCTTGAGCTTTTTACCTGGACACAACTAACTGTTCAGTCTTTGTCACAGCTTTTCCTGGCAATTGCAGACAGAATAAAGGGCCTTTGAGTCTTTTCTCATAAGATCTCATTGCTGGATCTCATCTTGTATTTATTTATGCTATGATTTAGCGGGTGTGATGCTGCCAAATAGAGTGCTTACACATTCAACCACATCTCAGGCAGCCTCTGCAGCCTTTCTGTCCTAAGTGCCTATTCTGGACATTTGCAAAGTGGCAACTTGGTCTTCAGTCCATAGCTTTGTGTCTCATGCCATGTCTCAACAATCTAGAGTTAACACCATATTTGGATGTGTGGTCCTTCAGTCTTTATCCACCTCCAGATCAAACTGCTTGTGAGTCACCTGAAGTGGAATGGACATGTGCAGCCACTTGAAGAAGAGGAAATGGTTACTAACCTGTTCAGTAACTGTTGTTCTTTCTGATGTGTTACACGTGTCCATTCTATAACCCCCTGTCCTTCCTCTATCTCTATCAAAGTGTATCTGGTAAGAAGATACTGAGAAAGGCTGGGCATGGCTCTGCCCTTTGTACCACCATGCAGCTGTGCGAGGCAGCAGAGGGCACATGCACTGTCCCAATGGGAACCACTTAGGGGAAAACCTCCAACAACAGTGCACTTAGCATGCATACACTTGAAATGGAATGGATATGTGCAACACATCTCAAAGAACAACAGTTACAGGACTGGTTAGTAACTGTTTCTTGTTATACTTTATAAACTTTTATCCACTTTTCCACAGTTAGGCTCCAAAGTGGGGTAAATATGTAGGCCCAATTATTACAGCAGACCCCACCTATATGATACCTGACTTTTTTAACCAATGAGCTACTAAAGCACACACATTACTAACAATTAGTTTTAAGTGAGTCACTAATAACTGAGGCCAGTACTTCTGTCAGGAAAGGAGCAGATGCTACTCTTAAGTAAGCTGCATAGATCAGACATTTTAAAGAAAGAAACCCATACTTGTACTGATAGAGTAACAGCTCCTTGGAGATTTATGGCAAAGCAAATAATAATGTGATCCAGAAGGTGTAACTATTTCTCTATTAAATTCCTGTAAATTATAATGATTTGTTTAATTTTCAGAGACCATTATAAAACAGAATATGAAAACAAATTGCGTGATGAATTGGAACAAATTAGATTGAAAACAAATCAAGAAATTGAACAGCTTCGAAGCACCTCAAAGGAGATGTATGAACGTGAAAATAGGTAGGTAAACATTATTTAAAAAAAAAACACTTCAGGCATAACATAATTAAGGTATACTTTATCATGTCATATTTGTGTTTGTGTTCTTGTTATTTGTGACTCATGTTGTCACTTTTATGGGGGGAATGGTCAGTGCAGAAAATTAGACTTAATGTTAAGCCATTATTAAATAAACGTAGATGTTACAAGAAAGTTTTTCATATGAAATTACATCTTTACAATAAAAGTGCAGTTTTATTTTTTGCTTTCTCTTAAAATAACAGCTGATAATTGTTAGTATTGAAAAGAGTCAATTGTCAGCAAAAGTTAGCTTCTACTTTAGCATTATTGGTTTGTGTTTTGTGCTGCTGTCATTTATATTATAGTGAAATTAATATCATAAAGTACATTCGTGTCAGGTAGTCTCTTATATATGATGCTTTGCAGCCTTGGTATCTGAGAGTAGGGAGGTTCTGAATTGAGAGGAATGAGGAAGGTGCGAAATGAGTCATGGGTTTTTTTTGTTTTTTGTTTTTTTTTAAAGAAAGCAAGTTTGATATGGTTTAAAACTTATGATCTAAAAAAAGTGTAATCTTCAATTCATTATACGTATATTTTCAGCAGAACATACTGTGACCCCAGTCTTGCAAAGGCTGACGTACCTGCTTGACATACCTTGCATGTTGGTAGTCCCATTTGAATTCAGTGAAACTCTTCATGTGCATAATGTTAAGCACCTATCTAAGTTTTTAGCCATTTAAAGGTTGGGACCTATGACAGTAGGATTTTTGGCACTGTTTCTCTCTGCCAAAGTGATCAGCCAATAGTAAGAGGTCATAGTAATAGTAATTATTGCACAAACCTATCCAGTCTTATGTGACTATAATCTAAGATCAGGAGGACTGGTAAGTATATTTGCAGGTACAAGCTAAGATTCTGTCCATTACTAGTACAAATTCTTTGTAATCAGTTACTGACACAATTACAACAGAGCGACCACCATATTTTTACATATATCACACTGTTGTTTTTATCAGTACAAACAAATATATAATCAACAATTTTTATGTATGTTATATTTTTATTTTAAATAAACATCAACTGCTATTACTGGTCCACTACCTAGCCATTATTAATTGGTAGTCTCTTAGAGGCCTCACCCTATGATTGGTTCTTTAGGAGGGTACCATTTACACTGCAGAAACAGTGTACTAAATCAGTTGTTGGAAGACAGCCCTGTGCCAGCCTAGGCAATGGTTTGGGCAAAATAGTTTTAACTGTGTGTGCACACAGACTGTGTTTAGATCCAACCATCTCACTTTCTAACTGGATACAAACTCAGTTAGAAGAAGTTGTTCTAGGTGGTGACACTTGCAGTTAAAATAGACACTTTCCATTATTAGGACCATTTTCAGTTACTTATAATGTTGCCACGCTTGAACCATTTGGTGTGGTCTTCAGATTGAATTTTTGTTTGTTTGTTTTGTTCACTGTTTGTTTGTTTCCAAAAACAAGATTAGGAAAAAAAATGTTGTTTTGCTCACATTATAAAAATCCTTTGATGGCTACTGTGCATTCCCACTTATGGGAAATCTACAGCCTTTAGCATTGAAGTGTGGAACTATATTTAAAAAGCCCATGTTTGCCGCTGGGGGAGCAGGAAGGCGCAGGAGTACTCTCACGCTAGGATGACAACATAAGTCCAGTTTACACAAAGGAGTACTCTCTCACAACCACCTCTATTCCTTCATCATTATCACAGAGAGCTAACTGGAACTTTTTTCTTGTGTCCACTAGCTAGTTAGCCTGTCCTCTTCTTAACGTTACTATAGTTCTAGTACAGTTCAAGTAGTTGGGGCCACTTGCCTTTGGTTATTGCCAAGGCTGTGTTGGGTCCCAAACACGAAAGAGGGTTCAAAAGGTTTGTGACCTGTTCAGCTATCTACTGAGACACACACACACACTGGCAGAGGCTTGTGTAGTGTGCCTGGGAGAAGCTCACCTAACTCTGTGCACAATTTGTCATATCTTCACTCCTTGAATGACAAAGGACAAACAGATAAGACTGCAGGGGCACTTGGCTTCTTTAAGCCTTCAACCAGATTGTCCTAATGCACCTTCAGGAATTTTGAGATCTGCCTCTGTGCTGACAACTTCTTTAAAGAGACCTGAGGAATGAACACTGCCACCTCAGCCTCGAAACCAGCCTGAAATCAATTCACCTGAGACAAACATCTACTGGGATCGTTCTGTCAGTCAGCACCACAGGCTCCATCAAAATAGAGGGATCTGGCACCACAGTCTAGATTGGCATTGTTGTCAGCACTGAAAATTGCCCTTGTGCTGTTAGAGTTGACACTGTTTCCAGATCTCCTTGTGAACTTGTTCCAGGGAAGAGGAAGGAAAAAAGAAAGCATTCTGCTTTACAAGAGGAGCCCAAGGAGAAAAAAGAGGAGGCTTTGTTCTCCTACTCTACTGACATATCACCTCTTGAACTCCTTACCCATGTCAGTGAAGCCCTTGGCATGCATCTCTTGTCGATATAACACTCTGGTGACAAATGATTTTGACACCTCACTGGTGTGCATATCTCAGACCGCCATCTCTGGTTTTGGCTATGACTCTGCAGCTTGACTCTGTGCAGCAGTATTTGTCACTGATACCAATCCAGAACATGTTTGAGGTTCATGGGATCCCCTCAGAACCAACAATGTAACTCTTGTGATTTGCTGCAGGGAACCTAGCCGGCTTCCTTTGCCAAAATCTCCACCTGCCTGGAAATACCTTATGTAGGAACACCTTCAGCTATTATGTCCTATGTTCAGGAGTCAGTGAAGGCTTTTCCCAGTGAAGACGTTGCTGCCAAACCCAACACGTCACCATTTTTGGCTCTGTTAATAACACTGACACTGTTGCACCTCATGGTACAAGAGGCACCTCCACCAGCACTGAGAGCTTTCCTAGGACTGGCCTCATGTCAGGCACTGCTGGTCTCCAGAGCCACCCATGTTTTAATCGGTGCAAAGATGACTGGCACTGCTGACACCATTGCCTCCTCAAGGATAGTGGCACATGCATGACAACTAAGAGGTGACTCCTTCAGAAGAAATGGAGCAGTCACCCTTCAAGGAAAATACTGATGGAATGTCCTTTTAAGGATCAGATTGGGACTTTGTTCATCTCCTCCTGATAAACAAAAACATGCTTCTTTGAGTGCTTGCTCACGTTGATTCCAAGTAGGTGTGTGTGTGTGCCGCATGCAAAGTTGCTGGAAGGTTTTTCCCCTAGCGGTACCTGTGGGGTCAGCTCAGGCCCCCTGGAGTCGCGCCTTCCTGGCGCCGCATATAGGGCCCTGCCAACCTGCCGCCTCTCCAGTTCCTTCTTACCGCCAGTGATGGTCGTTGGAGCATTCTCTTCTTTCTCTCGTTCTTGAACGATCCCCTAGTGGACTCTTCATTTTTACTTGTAAATATTTTAAATAGTTAATAGTTCTTAGTATAGTGTAGTGTAATTTTTGAACCCCCTTGTTTGCCTGGGTTCTCTTCCCCGTTTCCTTCCCCTTCCCGGGGCCAGGGCATGCCTCAGTCCCAGGGGTTTTGAGCTGTGTGGGGTCTGCCAAAAGCTGATGCCAAAGTTGACCCACACACATCCTGCTTGAAGTGCCTGGGAGAATCTCGCCAGACTGACAAGTGCAAAATCTGCAGAGGATTCCACCCAGGACCAAGAAGGAAAGGGACCACAGGCTGAAACTTCTGCTCATTGAGGCAGACCTGCAGCAACAATCGGAGTCGAATTCCCATGGATCCGGCACTGGGTACTTCAGCATCAGTGTGTAGCGCACCGGCTTCAATCAGGGAGGTCCTGGCACAGAGGAAGGACTCAGAGGTCAGAGACCCTCGGCACCGTCACTCCCCAGCACTAAAGACTTCCTCGCGTGCAGAGACCCAGCACCGCTTGCAGTCGCTAGTGCCTCGCAAAAAGCGCAGGAAGATGTACAGAGGGCGTTTGCCTGCTCATATGACTAAGCATGAGCCTGCTAGTGGAGCGCAACCTGTGAGGGACCACTCCTCTTCTATGCCTTAGGCAGTGTCGTTGACTCTGGGCCCACAGAGGTTAGGTTTCAGTTTCAGGAGGGTTTTATTTTGGGGGTGGGAGGATATAGGTATAGAGTATTGTTAATCTGTACTTTCACAGCTTCTTTTTAGACTTTGTCCTGCTATATTGTTCCCTGCATTCTTTGACTCTTGTTGTTCTGTTGTAGACAGGTATAAACTCAGGAATTTTATTTCATATCAGTACCAGGGTGGATTTGATTTAAAGGGCTTCAGGAAGACTTCTACATAAAAGTGCATTCTTGTTGGTTGTTATAACATTAATACATATTCTTCACAAATCAGAGATAGATGTAAGTTTCATTTTTAGAGGGTACACACTATACATTTTAAAGTGATTTATTTTGAAAACTTTTCAGATTCAGTTTTACAGCTAAATCAGAAAATGAATGATTGGTTATTTCATTTACCAAAGGTAATTGAAGCAGATATTTATGAAGTCATTGGGAGGTGAACTATCTCCAATTCAACAGGTTAATCATTAATATTTCGAAGATTTTCTTGCCATGCTATATTAGTTGGTGGGAACATCACCAAACAAACATTTAAATTGTTTTATTTAATTAAAACAACAACGTTATGTATTCTGGATTTTTTTTCTTTAACAGCAAACATATAATAGTTTAACAAAACAAGCATATGAATTTAGTTAAACAGTCAAGTTTTTTTAAAATCGGATTTGTTTTTGTTAAAATAGTTTTTAACTAAAATAGTTAAATGAAATATTAAAAAAAAAAAATTAAATTGACTGTCAGCCAGGCCAACATGAGAAACTTAAAATATTGGCTTCTGCAGCTAACTTAGTCGTCTTCACCTTTATTTTCCTGTTTGTTCCTAATCTGGAAAAGAAAAACAAGCTTTCCTGCTTTTTCGGGTCCCAAACGATTTCTCAATTTTGAATGAATTAATCCAAAAGAAGAAAATATTCTTTCTACACTGGCAGAAGAAGCTACTGCTGTTAAAAGTGAGATTATCACTTCAACAATCGCTGAATCCAAGTGACTAAGTGACTTCCCGTTCACTGGTGTGACTTTCATTAAAACATCATCAGCAAACATAGATTTCTTGAATGGTTCTTATTTCCAAACTGGGTCTCTTTTACGGCCTGCTGCCATTATAGATTTGCCCTTCTAGTGAGAGAATGGTATGGTAGATTTCAAATCAATGAAGGCTACACTCAGAAAGATCTCAAGACTTCTGGAATATGCTGCTCAAACAGTTTCACTTTTGTTTCTACTGCCTGTCCCTCCATTCTCACATTTATTGCTAGACTTCTTCTCCTTATCCAGATCTATTCCGCCCCCAACAATCTTCTATTAATTGAACTTTTTGAAACTTTGCACTTTTAGAGGGATTGACTCTGTGTACACAAATTTGCAGAGGGACAATAGGGTTGAGGTCTGTTATTTCTCACCTCTATATATTATTTATTTATTTATTTAAAAACATTTTTGTTGTTAACAAGCATGTTATCTCTGGAGACACAAATCCACAGTTTGAGAACTGCAAAACTAAGCATCTCTGATGGTATCTTCTAGACTGAGCACAGAAAGATTAACCTAAATAATCTATACAGAAGTCCCTGGAACCCCATAAGATTGGGTCCCTAATCCATGAACTGTTGGAACGCATTTACAAAACTTTTCTTAAACATTACATGAATAATATTGTCCCATACTATAGAATTAGAATGTATAATTCCTATTCCATAATGAGATATCTTTGAGTTATAATATATCTTAATTAAAACTCTTTGGATAGGTTTTTTCCTCAAAGCATTTTATCAAAAAAATCCAATTTCAATTAAAAAAAAATCTGTTTTATTTTTTTAAATCATTTGATTTTTATCCACCCTGATCAGTACCATGACTCTGCCAGCAAAACCAACTTTAAGATGTCTGGATAGTATGGCACTACATAGTCAGATGCTGATGACCATGTGTTATGCCTCAGGTGGTTAGGTTTGGGGGGCACAGTCCAGGCTGATAGTAAGTCTACATTACTTTGAGCCTTGGGACACTGAGAGGGGGGGAAGGGCTTCTTAAAACTCCATGTGTGGGAGGAGCACTTAAGGAACTTCTGGCCTAGTCCAAAGCAGAAGTTCCATCAAGATTAGTATTGAGGGACTCTTTTTAACTGCCCCAACATCAAAATCTTATAGTAGGAAGGTCTTTTTTTCACATCTTTTTTTAGCATGTTATGCTAAGAAGGGTTGAAGTTCCAATTCCACTTGGCTTCAAAGATCCAAGAAGCACAGCTCAGGAACTGTGTTGGTGCTGAGCAGATTCTCTATGTAGAAGGAAGCTGGTGACCGTGAGCTCATTGGTCCTAAGCTTTACCAGAGCTGGCAGCCCATTCAAATCTAGATGCTTATCTCAATGTCTAGGGGAGCCTGTGATGTCATTGCTGTTTCAAGTACTACTTAGGTTCTTTCTGTTTTCCTTCTCTATCTTTCTCAGCAGTAAACCTTTCCCTATTTATAGTGTCTCAGGCTTCAGTGTTACATCTCTTGTTTGAATTAGTCAGCCTTCAGAACCAAGGGTTCATAGAATTGGCCCCACTGCATCTGCAGTGAAGCCTGAGGGCCACTAAAGTCTTCCTGTGTCATTCTGTCCTTCTGGTTCTAAGGAATTTGGACCTTAACAATGTCCTTTTTTTAGACATAGGATTGGTGTTTGAGCTCCTCATCTGAGGTTTATTCTATCCTTTGGGTATCTTTTGGTCTGCCTTAACCTTATGCGATACTAGCTCCTTGTTCTCATTCTTCCATTTTGGTCTCTTATCTTTCAGAACAGAAGTGTAAGGGGTCTAAGAGGTAACTTGGAAGGGGAAAAGAAGGATGATTCCTGGCTGGTTGACAAGTAAGGCTCAGTGCATTCCTGAGGCTATTCTAAACTACTGCAGGGACAGAAACAAACTCTGAGACAGATTGAATGAGAATCCCAGGGATGGATGGAACTGGCTGGGCAAGGAGTCTGAGAGTGGGGAGAGGAGTCCAGGGTAGGGTGGGGATGGTAGTCAAGTCACATAAACCAAACTTTTCACCGATGGTCATTAATTGTGTTCCTTATTTTATGGGTACCCAATCTGAAATACCTGCCTCTGATTGCCAGAACACTTATAGTTGTAACTGAAGTCAATGGGGAGTTGTTCTTTGAACATATAAAGTACTATATAATGCTACGTGCTCTGAAAATCAGTCCTAGGCTACTCAAATTGGGCATCCAAAATTAATGTAGATTTTTTTATCTTAATCTCTCTGTGCTTCTGTTCCATAGGTATAAAATTGAGATAATATCACCCAACCTCACAGGCTCAGGCAACCTTAATTCTTTTCCAAACTTTGAATTCTTGACTTTGCAATCTTAACATTCTTTAACATAATTTTTGTGTGTCATTTCTATACATGAATGAAAATCTAATCCTGCAGTGGGAATTCAGATAATCATCTCCTTATAGGATTAGGCTCTAAATGTGAATTATATAAAGTACATTGACATTACAGTATGTACAAAGTAATATTGCGAGGTCTTAAAAGTGGAGATCTGCTGTGTTCAATTCAGTTTTTAGGACTGGATTTTCTTTAATAAAATCTGTCTGTTTCCTGTACAAACCTTGGAGCATGTCAGACAAATTTTGTGTTCTGTTGGCCCCAAAGTGAGGTACGTTGGGTTGTCTTAATTATTAAAATTTGTAACTCGGAAAACTAGTTTTGTAAAATTTCTAAAGCAGCTGAAAGGGTTATTTTTTTTATTGACCAGCATAAAAGCAAAAAAGATTAGATGGAATAATATAATTGCAGAAAAGAATTTGTTTTTCAAAGAGGTAGTAAATGCATTTTGAGAAACGGGGATATATAATCAGTGGCCATGATGTAGACTATTTGAGACCAGTAAGTCACAATTGGTAAAATGTATATGAAATTGGGGATGGGAAAATGATTGTAAATTAAGACTTGTGTAAAAAAACAAAATAGTCAACTATTCAGTATCAGAAGCTACTCACATTACCACTGCCATATGGCTCTTGTGAGCCAGTCCAGAATGACTAAAAAAGAGATGTAGATATAAATCAGTATTGTTTAATTATGAAAAATCTTGTTCATATATATCAGATTGCTGACAGAATAATTTTATTTTTTACTTCAGAAATTTGAGAGAAGCAAGAGATAATGCTGTGGTTGAAAAAGAAAGAGCAGTTGTGGCTGAAAAGGATGCTTTAGGAAAATATGAACATCTCTTAGAACAGTAAGTATATTTTAAAATGCATACACACAAATGGAACTAAAGAGATACTAATATTTATATCATTAAATTTGATAATCTTTTTTTCTGGACATAAAGGGAATACTGTGTACAATTCAGGTCAACCATGTTCAAGAAAGATGAATTCAAACTGGACGCTGTGCGGAGAAGGGCTACTAAGATGGGCAGTGGAATGGCGAGCCTATCTTACAAGACAATAAAAGAACTTGGCTTGTGTTGCCTAGAAAATGAAGGCTGAGAGGGGATATGATTGCTCTATAAATACTGCAGGATGGTAAAACAGCAGGGAAGGAGAAAAGCCATTTAAGCTAAAGGATAATGTTGGCAACAAGAACAAAGGGTATACACTGGCCATGAATAAATTTTAGGCTGGAAATTAGAACGATGTTTCTAACTATTCGAGGACTGAGTCTCAGAAACTGCCTTCCAATAGGAGTAGTGGGGGCAAACAACCTACTAATTTTAAAATGGATCTTGATAAATTTATGAACGTGATTATATGACATTATTTCCTGTGATAGCAGGGAATTAGACTCACTGACTGAAGAGGTTCCTTATGTTTCTGTTCTGTGTTTTCATCATTTCTCTAAGTGGACAAGATTAGTTTTTAACAAAATGCGTTTTCACCCATGAGCAACCAGTGGAATTCCAGAATGTTTGGGCACCAACCCAGATTGTCTTAAGATTCTTCTGGTCTTTGAGTGATGTCCCTATGGGTGCTCCACTTTAGGTGTTGGTGCGCTCCTGCGCCCGTAGCCAGAGATTTAAGGAATTAGTGCCCAGTTGGGGGTCACATGCGCGGTCCCCATCTTGCGGTTAACAGGTGCTATGCGACCAAGCCACCCCACCCCCCCACTTCCTTCTCTACCACCTTTGGCTCTATTCAGAGCACTTAGCAGCACCTTGCAGCTTAGCAAAAGCTTATCTTTTCCTTAGTTTTTAGTTTTCAGTTAGAATAGGTAGCCTTCCTATTTTAGCCCCATCTTTTGCTGCTGCTGCTTCTTCAAAAAAAAAAGTTGTTTACATTTTTCTCGTAGGGCATGTAGGTTTCTGTTTCTACGTGGTTATTGTACCTCCCCCGCCCTTTGTTTTTTTACGGGGAGAGTACGCTCCTTGAGGGGCATGCCTGGTTCCCCAGGGTTCAAACACTGCACTATCTGCAGGATTTCTGTACCTCTTTCTGACGGACACTCTTAAGTGTGCCCGTTGTCTTGGTGCAGGCATGTTTGCACTGTCACAATCTGAAAGCTCGCACCAGAAAGGCAAGAGATCTCCAACTGAAACTACTTCTCATGGGAAAAATCTCTCCGCCTGGCATCTAACATTAGATACGCACCCGGCCAGAAATTGCCATCGGCAGCCTCTGATAAGGGCCCTTTGTCCATGGCACGGGCTCCTGATCAACCCGCAAAGAAGGTGGCAAAAAAACGGGTACCACGTTCCCAACTTTGGAGTTGGCCAAGAAAAGACACTCTGCTCACAAGCAAACACTCCCAGTACCAACCGCACCGGCCATGTCAACGGCCGAAACAGCGGGTCCCTCCGGCACCATCGGTACCAAGAAACTGAAAGTTCCCAAGCAGCTGAGCTCGGTCACAAGCACCAGGGGAAAATGAAACCCCATGCCGCAGTACCGTCTGACATGAACAAGCAATTGGTACTGAGCACCTCAATAACTCCAATGCTAATGCTGCACCTAGTGCGGCCATCACGCACACTAGTCACACACCGGTGCCGACAAGCAGTTTCCCACATGCGAACCTGTTTCCTATGACCCCAACGGTACTGATACCGGGCGCATTGCAGCAATTCCTCCACCACAAAGACATCTCCGTTTCATCAGTACCGGAGTCTCCCATCCTTGGCACTGATGGTACCTCAGTACCCACAGCACTTAATCAACCCAGTTCTCCGCTTCTGTCCACTCCACAATTCTCCAGTGAGGATGGAGATGGGGATGCTGGGCGCGCTCCACCACATTCCTCCCCTGTGTCTGCTCCTACCATGCACGCCCCTCCATACACAGGCTACCCGAAAACCTTCTGAACCAACCTTGGTACGGGCAACCCTGGATGCCCACTATGCCCTTTCAACCACAGTGGCCTTTTTGGAACCCGTGGGCTACACACCAACAGCAACAACAGGGCATACCTGTTGGCCTTCCCACAGCTGACACACTTCAAGCACCTTTATTGATCCCACCAGGCACTTCTGAACAGGGGGCTCAGGATGAGGAGGAGGAATTCTCTGATTAAGACAATCCACCAGAAGTCCACTTCTCCTCATCCTCACCAGACAACACTATTACGCCCCCACCTACCATCGCAGGTGATAATTTGTAGAGGTCTTGAAATTGTTTAGGGAAAGTTGCCACTTCACTGGACATCTCCCTGGAAGAGGTCCAGGAATCGTGACACAAGCTAGTTGACATACTGCATCCATCGACCTCATCTAAAATTACCCTTCCCATGAATGATGTGATTATGGATCCTGTGAAGTTGCTCTGGCAAACCCTGCAGTGATTCCACCTACCTGTAAGAGATTTGATTAAAAAATACCATATGCCTGCAAAGGGCTCTGAATTCCTTTTTTTGCATCCAACATCGAACTCATTGGTGATTGACACCGGCAATGAACCGGGTAGGCAACAATACTACAGAAACACTCCATATGATAAAGACTGGACATGCCTTGACCTTTGCGGTTGCAAAGCATATTCTGCTGCGACCTTACAATTGAGAATTGCCAACTATGATGCCTTATTAGCAAAGTATGACCACAATAACTATGCAAGTCTCTCTGAATTTACTGCCTTTATTCCAGTGACAAACAAGAACAATACAAATCACTCATCACAGAAGGTCAACTCATAACCAGAACAGCATTACAGGCTGCCCTTTATTCAGCAGATTCAGCTGCGAGATCCATAGCAACCACAATTGTTATGAGATGAGCCTCTTGCTCCATCTATCTGGATTCCCAAAGCCGGTACTGTTGACTATGGAGGACGTTCGAAGGATCCAAACTTTTCATGGACAAAACAGACGAGTCATTGCACACTCTTAAGGACTTAAGGGGACATTGCGATCTCTGGGCATTCACATACCCAAGATCAAAAGGCGACAGGGCAGTGATCAAACCCCTCAACGATTCCAACTCCCTACGTATGCACAATACAGTAGATACTATGAATATCGGGGTCGGAAGTAGAAAACCTTGAGGAGACAGCAATCTGGTCCCTCGAATACTATTTCTCAACCATCAACTTCCAGACAACAAATTTGAAGCCTTGGTCGAGGATCTGAGAACCCCATCTCTTTCAGTGCTGGAACCATCTACAACTATCAAGACATTTGGAGATTGCCTGACCCCATTTTACCTGATCTGGCACAGTATTACAACAGACAGATGGGTATTAGAAATTATCAAAACTTGGTTATTCCATCCCCCTTACCTCCAAACCCCCTACATATCCCACTTCCCTATCTCTCTTCAGGGACTCCTCTCACGAGTATCTACTGCAGTGGTGGCCAGCCCGCGCGGCTTCCCGCAGCTCCCATTGGCCGTGAAAGGTGAACCGCAGCCACTGGGAGCTGCAAGCTGTGCCTGTGGATGGTCAATGTAAACAAACTGTCTCGTGGCCCGCCAGCTGATTGCCCTGATGGACCGCATGCGGCCCGCAGGTTGCCCACCACTGGTCTACTGGGAGAAGAGGTAACCTACCTCATGTCTCTAGAAGCAGTAGAACCCGTACCATCCGAGTACAGCGGGAAGGGATTCTATTCCCACTAATTTCTCTCTCAGAAAAAAAACAGGAGGTTGGAGGCCTATCCTCTGCCTATGACGACTCAACAAATTTGTGAAAACCTAGCAGTTCAAAATGGACACACTAAGCACCATAATCCCAGCATTAGAAAGTGGGGACTGGTTCTCAGCCCTTGACCCCCAGGACGCATATTTTTCATATATCCATCCATCCCTCACATCGAAAACTCCCTATGTTTTGCAATAGGACATGACAATTTCCAATACAAAGTGCTATCCTTTGGCCTTTCCACTGCGCCTTGGGTATTCTCAAAGGTATTAACTGTAGTAGCTGCCTATCTATGCAGAGAGGGAATCATGATTTTTCCCTACCTGGACGACTGTTTATGACTGCCTGTCTTGTTGGTGCTTTCAACAAAGTCCACCGAACACACAATAACTCTGTTTACTAGGTTAGGCCTTCAGATAAACATGCAAAAATCCACTCTAACATCAGTTCAACACCTGGAATTTATTGGCGCAGACCTCGATTCCCTCGAGGCAACAGCCTTCCGACCGACAAAACAATTTCTGACTCTAACCAATTTGATCTCCACAGCACAAAATAGCCCGCAAGTGTCTGCCAGAACTTGCCTACAAATTCTATGCCATATGGCTGCCATGATCTTTATTGTCCGACACGCAAGATTACATATACGGTGCGTCCAAGCCTGGCTCTGAACAAATTATGTCCCACACAAGCACAGTATAAACAAGTGCTTCACCATGCCAGAGACAATCAAAGATGCTTTTTGTGGTGGACCAACCCGGACAACGTTGATCGCCATCACCACAGATGCTTCCCTTCTAGGGTGGGGAGCACATCTGCAACCACATATAGGCCGATGCTCCGAGACGGAGTCCCATCTTCACTTCCTACTGCTAATCAGAGACAAGACTGTACAGATTCTCACGGACAATGTAATTTGTATGTTCTACATCAGGCCTGCACAACATGCGGCCCGGGGCCACATGCGGCCCGCGTGGGCTCATTGTGCGGCCCGCGGGGGTTGAGTAGATGGGCTCACTGTGTGGTCCGCGGGCGGAGGGGGGGGTGAGTAGACAAGCGGCGGGTGAGGGAAGGGGGCTGAGTAGGTGAGCAAGCGGGCAGTGGCAGGGAATGAGTAGGCGATCCGGGAGGGTGGAGGGCTGAGGAGGCGAGTGGGTAGGCAGTGGCGGGAGGTAAGTAGGCGAGCCGGGGCAAGGGAGCTGAGGAGGCGAGTGGTGAGTCGGTTGCTGACCTGTTCTACTGATCTGGTCTTGCTCCCATCCCCTCTCCCAGGGCCGGCTCCAGGCACCAGCAAAACAAGCAGGTGCCTGGGGCGGCACATTTCTAGGGGCGGCATTTTGGCGCCGGCCATCATAGGTGCCGACTCCGGGGCACGGGAAAAAAGTGCCCTCGCTGCCCCAGCTCGCCTCCGCTCTGCCTCCACCTGCTCCCCTGAGCGCGCCGCCACCGCTCCGCTTCTTCTCCCTCCCTACCAGGCTTGCTGCGCGCGAAACAGCTGTTTTGCGCAGCAAGGCTGGGAGGGAGGAGAAGCCAAGTGGCGGGGCGCTCGGGGGAGGCGGCGGAGGTGAGCTGGAGCGGGGAGTGGTTCCTCTACCCCCCTGTTACTTCCTGCACCCCCCCACCTTAGCTCACCTCCGCTCCACCTGCTCCCCTGAATGCACCGTTGCTCCGCTTCTCCCCCCTCCCTCCCAGGCTTGCCACGTGCGAAACCGCTATTTCACGCAGCAAGGCTGGGAGGGAGGAGAAGCCGAGCGGCGGGCGCTCGGGGGAGGCGGTGGTGGTGGAGCGGAGGTGAGCTGGAGTGGGGAGCGGTTCCTCTAACCCCCCCATTACTTCCTGCCCCTCCCCCAGCTCACCTCTGCTCTGCCTTCTCCCCTGAACACGCTGCTGCTCCACTTCTCCGCCCTCCCTCGCCTGAGAGGGACGGGGGAGAAGCGGAGCGGCGGCATGCCCGGGGGAGCAGGCGGAGTGGAAGTGAGCTAGGGCGGGACGTCATGGGGGGCCCGTAGGAAGCAATAGGGGCGAGAAATGCGGCACGCCAGGGGAGGAGGCGGTGCTGGGGATTTGGGGAAGGGGTTTGGAAGGGGTGGAGTTGGGGTGGGGCCGGGGGCACGAAAAAGAAAGGGGAGGCGGCCACAAATTTTTTTGCTTGGGGCGGCAAAAATCCTAGAGCTGGCCCTGCCCTCTCCAAGCGTTGCAGCTGTCCAGAGGTGCCTGCCTTCCACGCCTTCCTCATTCACACCTCATTCATTCAACAGGGCAATCGATTACGAAGTGGGGGGGAAGATCTTATTCTACTTCTAGCAAAAAGACATTTTTCTTTTACCTTAATTATACTACCTTAGGGGCCGCTATAACATATTACCGAGGTTCAATACTGCTGTTTCGGTGGGGCGGCGCTGGGGAAGAGGGTTTAATTCTGTGGAGCAGATGGCGCTGGGGGGGGTGGGGTTTGGCGGCACTGGGGAGGTTGTTTCCGTGGGGTGGGCGGTGCTGGGGGGGGGTGTTGTGTTTCGGGGGGGGCTGGGTGGCGCTGGGGGGGGTTTGGCGGCGCTGGGGGGGTTTCGGCCCTCAGTTGTTTTCTTTGGAGTAATATGGCCCTCGCCGCTTTACGAGTTGTGCAGGCCTGTTCTACATAAACAGACAAAGGGGAGTGCTCACACTCCCTCTGTGTGGAAGCCATGTGCGTTTGGCAATGGTGCATCAAGCACAATGCTATGGCAGATACCCTAGGTAGGAAGTTTTATCAGGACCACAAGTGGGAGCTGAACACACCAGTAATCCTAGACATTTTTCGGATGTGGGGGTTTCCAATTATAGATCTTTTTGCAACTGCACAAAACACCAAATGCCCCCAATTCTGCTCCAGAGCAGGACTCAGTCCACACTCTCTGGGCGACGCCTTCCTCATCAAGTGGAACGCTTCCCTACTATACACCTTCCCTCCCACCCCCCTTCCTAGCCCACGTGCTTCACAAGATCAGACAAGACAGATCCAGAGTGATCCTAATAGCCCCCGAACCACAACAAACATGGTACCCTTACCTTCTCCACATGGCTGTCTACATACCACACACACTGCCACTTCTACCTCAGCTGCTATTGCAGGATGCAGGTTGCGTCATCCATCTGGATCCCCAATGACTCCATCTCAAAGCTTGGTTACTGCATGGTTCTCAGACTCTGAAATGACATGTTCCACAGATGTACAAAACATCTTGTTAAACAGCCATAGTCATCGCGCCGACACAAACAGACTGCACCTCTCTCAGCCCCTTTACCTCTCATTCTAGACTACTTGCTGGAACTCCTTTCATCTCAACCAATACATTTGCTGACATTTTTCCCTAAATTGCATGTGGACAAACAGTCCAGATTACATCCCCTGGATATCCGCAGGGCTATAGCCTTCTACATTAATAGAACAAAATCTTTTCTCAAGTCTTCAAAATTGTTCATTTCAATCACCGAACGATCAAAAGGTAATGCCATTTCCAAAGAACATGTATCCAATGGATATCAGACTGCATAAAACTGCAGAATTCCTGTGCTGCCCTGCAGAAAATGGCAGGGAAGCCTCACCGGGGTGTGTGTGGGAAGAGAGGACACGGCCATGGGTGCAGTTTTTTGGGGGGATTGCTCCAAACAGAGGTGAGGCATGGAGGGGACACGGGGTTATGTGCCTCTGCCTCCCCTCATTTCTGCAATGCAGAGCTGCCCAGCTGAAGGAGGCTGTTTCGGCTCCGCTGACTCTGCAGCTGAACGCCACCTCCTGTGTCCTACTGCCAGTCGTGCTCCCCTTCTGTGTGCGGGAGCCTTCCTGTTTTCTGTGGAACAGCGAGTGCCTGCGGTGGGGCTGGGTAAAGAGGGGTGGGGGAAATGAGGGAAGGGAGGGTGATGGGATGGGGGAAAGAGGCAGTGGGGAAGGAAGGGGGTGGAATAGTGCAGGGGGAGGGGAATGTGGGAGTGAGGGGACGGAGGTAGAGAAGAAAAGGGCATAGGGGAATCGCAAGCCCGGCATTTGGCATCCCCTCAGCAGCAGCTGGGACTCCCCCGTTAAGCAGGCCCATTGAACTCTCACCCTGACACGCCCTACCCCACTACACCTGGACTCCTCCAATTATTCCCCCCACACCTAGATCCTCACCCCACTGATCCCCAGCCAGCTGCACCTGGAACCCCACCCCATCAAGCTCCACTCCCCTGGCACCCAGACGCCCCCACTGAGTCCCCCACCCCAGAACCCCTGCTGAGCCCCATCTCCCCACACCCAGATCCCTCCCAGCTGAATCCCAACCACCTTCACCTGGATTGCCTGCAGAGTCCCATTGCCCCTGCACCTGGAACCCCTCAACTAGCCCTTGTGCATCCAGATCTCCCACATTGCCCCACACAGAAACCTATCCCCCCACAGTAAGCCCCTCAATGCTTGGATCCTGCTGGGTGGAACCTGCCCTCCTATACCTGGAGCAGAGGGGCAGGGCCCCAGGGTGTTTCTGGGGCAGGTCTAGCCCTTGCATTGTGTCAGGGTCAGGGACAGCCTCCCTGCTGAATCCCTGTACTGAGGGAGATGGGGTCTTCAGGGTGACCTCCCATCTCACTGCAGCCACTGGCCTGTGCTCCCCACTGCCATGCTGGAGCCACATTTGTTTGTTGACAAATAAAATTTGCAGAATTTTCAATTTTTTGGCACATAATTTACTCAGGAGTACTCTATGGACCAGTGCTGTGTTTCATTAGCTCAAAACAGGAAGCATTTTTATAATGTTTTCAACTAACAGTTTAGCTATAATTTGTATGATGCATAATAGTAATTGAATATTATACTTACCTTTGTGGTAGCCCTTTTGTGCCTTTCCTGCTGCCTCCACCAGTTTTCTCACATCCATATGTCCCAAGTGATGGTGTAGAATGGCTGTAATACTTCCCATGCCAATTTATTAATATATTTTAGTATGGGGAGGAGTTGTGAATAATTCTCTTTACTGCTTCACAATAGATCCAGTCTCCTGCTCTGCAGCACCTTGGTTATTTAAATGCTTAGTTCTTCCTAAATGATGACTAGTAGTCATGCTAATTATATGGTGATTTTGAGCTATAGATAATATCCAAATAAGAATTTGAATGAAGCCACTACATTCATTTCATTTGTGACTTAATCCATGTTTAAACCCAGGTATTTAGGAACTGAAAAGCTAATGCATTAACCAACTGTGCCACCTAGCTGTCTACTTGGAATGAATGTTTAAGTGACATTTTGCTTGGTTTTAAAGGTGAGCTGTAAATAGGAATTGTTAAGATTTTGTTAACTTAAGTTAACAAATGTGTGCTTCACACTCCAATAACCAAGATACTGCTATTGGGGCATTTAGCACATTGCCCAAACCTGTAAACACTCTTTATTATTCAGTCCTGTGTATTTTGTCCCCTGTGGGACTCCTAGCCCTCACTGCAATATAACATTCCAGCATGCACTATGCTGAAAGCGAATTCATATCAAATGTGGAACCCTGCTGGAAAATAAATTCAGCCCGTAAAGAATGAGATAAGTGCGATTTTTTTCTCTTTTTACTGTATAGTGTTTTGTTAAAACAAAAATTCTATCTTATATTTTGGGATTTATTTATTTATTTATTTATTTTTTAAACTTCAGAACCATGCAAAAGACTTCTTTAAAAAAAAACAGTTTCTTGACCTCTTGAATGCTGGCTTCCTGGTTCACTGAGGTGGTCTGATTATTGTGATTTCAATCGCATTATTTATTAGGGCTGTCGATTAATCTCAGTTAACTCATGCGATTAACTCAGAAAAATGAAACCCGATTAATCACAGTTTTAATCGCATTGTTAAACAGTAGAATACAAATTGAAATTTATTAAATATTTTTGGATGTTTTTCTACTTTTTAAATATATTCATTTCAATTACAACACAGAATACAAAGTGTACAGTACTCACTGTCTCTTATTACGAATATTTGCACTGTAAAAATGATAAACAAAAGAAATAGTATTTTTCAATTCACCTCATACAAGTACTGTAGTGCAATCTCTTTCTTGTGAAAGTGCAACTTACAAATGTGGATTTTTTGTTTGTTTGTTACATAACTGCACTCAAAAACAAAACAATGACAAACTTTACAGCCTACAAGTCCACTCAGTCCTACTTCTTATTCAGCTAAGCTAAGATCAACAAGTTTGTTTACATTCACGGGATATAATGCTGACAGCTTTTTATTTACAATGTCACCTGAAAGTGAGAACAGGCACTTTTGTAGCTGGCATTACAAGGTATGTACGTGCCAGATATGCTAATAATTCGTATACCTCTTCATGCGTCGGCCACCATTCCAGAGGACATGCTTCCATGCTGATGATGCTCATTAAAAAAAAATGCGTTAATTAAATTTGTGACTGAACTCCTTGGGGGAGATTTGTATGTCTCCTGCTCTGTTTTACCCCCATTCTGCCATATATTTCATGTTACAGCAGTCTCGGATGAGGACCCAGGACATGCTGTTCATTTTAAGAACACTTTTACTGCAGATTTGACAAATGCTCTGCTCTGTTCAATGTTGATATCAATCGGCTGCGTACGTGTGTTCCCTCTGCGTGCTGCCCCAGCTCTGCGCAGATAGCTGACACAGCAGATCCCAAGAGAACTCCCAATGACCACAGACACTAGTAAGGTACAAAGGCAGGTTGGCCAGGTTTATTGTCAAACGAAGCACAGTAATAGTTCCCTCTAGACTTTACTCTACAGGACGTACTACGAATATGTGCCCCCTGGCAATGGACTCAGCTCAGTCAGTGGCGGGACTTTCCACTGCCCCTTAGGCTGGACAAAGACACCACCCTAGGGATGCATTCTTATACATCGGTACAAACAAGTTACACATCACTCCTGGCGTATTGAGGTGCAACCCCTCTACGTAGTAAGGTGCCGCCTCTCACCTTGTACATGTTGGTTTGAACAAAACAACTCTATCCATCATATTACCCTTTTGGCCCTGTCGTTGGGATGGGTCAGCTTGTTCCTTGTTGTGTGTGGAATGTACAAGTATGCGAATGTTCTGATATCTGGTGTCCAGTACCTTTTAGGTATGTCTCTTTTTGCAGCATCAGGCCTTTCCTTGCCAGCTTCTGTGAGCAGGGCCTGCCTCTGGCTCACAGCTTAACTTTGCTTTATGTTCGCAAAGTCTTGACCATTACTTTAGTTCAGGCCTCATACTGGGCCTCTGATAAGGGTTTATGTTTCAGGGCCTCATCTTACTACAGTACCAATGTGAGATTTCTAAAGATAGCTACAGTACTCGAACCAAGGTTTAAGAACCTGAAGTGCGTTCCAATATCTGAGGGATGAGGTGCAGAGTATGCTTTCAGAAGTCTTAAAAGAGCAACACTAGGATGCAGAAACTACAGAACCCGAACCACCAAAAAAGAAAATCAACCTTCTGTAGGTGTGTAACAGGGTTGGCACCCACATCTCACGAGTGCCCCCTTCTGACTGGGTGTGTTTGCATTCTTTAGTTCTGGTGACCCCTTTTGCTGGTTCCAGGTGGGTTTGTCAGTGACACAGCACTCCAGCCAACTCAAACTGTCTGCATGTTAACCAGCACAAACCCCTTCCGGGTATATGGGTTCCCCGGGGCCTATCTTAGTACCCCTCTGGTGGTGTCTTTCTCTAGCCCTCCCTTGGCTGTGGTGTTTAAGTAGTTCAGCCCTGGTATGGCTTCCTCCCTGGATACACTATTTTCAGGTTGCCCTACCCGGGCCAGTCCCTACTTAGTCCTAGGAACCAGCCAGGAGCTCCCTCAGTAGGCTCCCCCCATCCCTGCTAGCAAACCGTCCGTGGCCCTGCTGCTCTTCCAGGCAGCCAGGCCTGCAGTCCTTTCTTCTTCTGCTCCAAGCAGCAACTAATTACTGCCCTGCATCTCCTTTTATATAGCCCTCCTGGGCCCTGATTGACTGTTTCCCCTGCAGCCACTATAGCCTGCTTGGAGGACCTCTCCACTGTTCCTTCCCTGGGATGGGTGTGGCAGAACTCTAAGGCCTCCAGCCAGGGGCCTTTGGGCATAGTCCACCCCATCACAAGGTGGCATCTGACTCAGATGATGAAAATGAACATGTGTCAATCTGCACTGCTTGGACATTAGGAAAAAGTTCCTAACTGTCAGGGTGGTTAAACACTGGAACAAATTGCCTAGGGAGGTTGTGGAATCTCCGTCTCTGGAGATATTTAAGAGTAGGTTAGATAAATGTCTATCAGGGATGGTCTAGACAGTATTTGGTCCTGCCATGCGGGCAGGGGACTGGACTCGATGACCTCTCGAGGTCCCTTCCAGTCCTAGAATCTATGAATCTATGAAAGAACCCATCATCAGCATGGATGCATGTCCTCTGGAATGGTGGTTGAAGCATGAAGGAACATATAAATCTTTTTAGTGCATCTGGCACGTAAATATCTTGCGACACCAGCTACAACAGTGCCATGCAAACGCCTGTTCTGACTTTCAGGTGACATTGTAAACAAGAAGTGGGCAGCATTATCTCCCACAAATGTAAACAAACTTATTTGGCTGAACAAGAAGTAGGACTGAGTGGACTTGTAGGCTCTAAAGTTTTACATTGTTTTGTTTTTGAATGCAGTTATTTTTTGTGCATAATTCTACATTTGTAAGTTCAACTTTCATGATAAAGAGATTGAACTACAGTACTTGTATTAGGTAAATTGAAAAATACAAATTCTTTTGTTTTTACAGTGCAGATATTTGTAATGAAAATATAAAGTGAGCACTGTACACTTCGTTTTCTGTGTTGTAATTGAAATCAATATATTTGAAAATGTAGAAAACATAAAAAGAAATTAAATGTTATTCTATTATTGTTTAACAGTGCATTTAATTTTTTTAATCACGTGAGACAGCCCTATTATTTATGCTTTGCTGGTGTTGGATCACAACAAGAGACAACAGTCTAAATAAATTTGGAATATGCAGCAACTAAAAAGAAGAGAAAAAGTGAAGTTTTAGATAACTGTACTGAAGGCTGGTTACTGATGACAGTCATATGTTGCTTAAGTTAACAGAATTTTGGCAATTCACCTTTAAAATATGTCTAGGGTCTGGCCTCATCAGAATATCCTTTGATGGTAGAAGCAACCAACTCCCACAAAAAAAAGCTGTCACCAAAGTCCAGTCAGTTTTTTCCTTGAGTTTCAAATGTCTCACCCTGGCTGCTGGAACATGTTCTCTCACACACTGCTTTTTGCTTATACAGCATTCCTCTTCTGCATCTTCCTCCTCCCAGGAGGGGATCCTGCACTAAAATATGGCAATAAACATTTTAAAAAGACTAATTACTGATATGTAAGTCATTAAAAAGTGAGGTTCTGAGATCTGTCTTTTTTTGTTTAATAATTTGATTAAAACAAAATACCTATTAATTAAATTCTAGATTGTCCTACAGAAAAATCTACTTTAAAAAAGGATACTATAGCACACTTTCTCCTTGAGCTGACAGAAAATGGACTTGTCACAAAACTAATACTTTATACTTCTTACAGCATCTTGATGGATATCTCAGAAACAGGTAGCTCTATCTAAAAACTATCTATCTAAAACTGCCTCCCCTTCTGGCCACAATATAGGTGTAAGGATTGCAACTGATATAAGTAGATAAGTTGGAATACGAAAAAGTGGCAAAATGACAACTTGGCATCCTGAGATGGAACAAAAGACATTGACTTTGCAGACTCTAAAATCCTGAGATTATTGCTGACAACTGAGTGAACACCAGGGAACTCTCCCAGTATAGCCAGGGCCCTTTGACGGCTTGTCTACACTTGAAATGTTACAGTGGAACAGTTGCAGTGCTTCAGTGTAAATGCTACTTATGCCGATAGGAGGGGTTCTGCCTTTAGCATAGGTAATCCACCTCCCTGAAAGGCAGTAGATAGATTGACAAAAGAATTCTTCCATTGACCTAGCACTGTCTATGCCAGGAGCTAGGGCTGCTTAACTATGCCACTTAGAGGTGTGGATTTTTCACACCCCTGAGTGATATAGCTGGTCAACCTAACTTTTTAGTGTAGGCCAGACCTAATACAGAAGTAGAGGAAAGAATATTACTTTTTCTCAGTAAGGGAATACTCATGGTGTTCAGTTTTTGACAGAGCTGTTTTTTTATAATAAGTTAAATTTGTTGTTACTCAAAAGATCCATCATAGTTACCATTGGTATCATAATCTGTATAATCAAATATGTTTGAAAACTTCACAAGTATGTGGAATGCTGGTGAGCCTGGATGGTGGTTAAGAAAAGTCCCTGGCAAACATTATGATCAGGAGTGTAACTAATACCTAGGTTTTTTTAGTCAAATGCAAATTCTTTTTTTCTCATGGTGTTGGTGATTAATTTTTATCAAATAAATGTTTATAAAATGGTCAAATGCTAATAATTCTGTTAGCAGGTTCTCTCCTCATTCAGTCCTCCCTGGTAGCCTGCTAAATGACCAGAATACAATTGAAATTTTTCTCTAAAGGAGATTTAGACATATAATTGTATTAAAGTTAATCAGTATATGATAACTAGCTATTGTCTTAATTATAATAATTGGTTATTTGTACAGCTTTGGAAGAACTTTTCTGCTGGCCTCAGTTGAAGGGCGGGGCTTTGTCCCAGAGCTTCCAGCAGTGACACTGGAATTGCTGTCTAATGTCTAATTTCAGAGATAGGGTATTAACCCATTAATGATGCATGTTGAGAAAAGCTACTAACAGAAATATTTCATTCAAGAAATTGCTCATTATTAAGCTTTAGAATGTAGGAAGGGTGAAAACAATATGTAAACCACACATGGCAAGATTGCTATGAATAAAAGCAATAATACTGTAGTTAGTTATAGAAGTATTTATAGAAACCCCTCATTCTCAGTATTTAAATGCCAAGTTCCTCTGAGCCAGTGACTTTGTATTCCTACATGTCTGTAAATTGATGAGGAGTTTTGATGCTATATAGATAGGTATTGTGTATTGTAGTTGAGTTTAACTATGACTATCAAAGTTTCCCTTCCCTAATTGTTAACAAGATAATAGTGGAGAATACACAATAAAAGGGATATAAATAGATCACTGTATTTATGAATCAAGCTCCAAAAGGTTTGAGTATTAACCCTAACTGTATTGCATAACAATGAATTAAATACTTACTGATTTTGTTTAACTAATAATATAGAAAATAATTCAGAGTGGTATCTGCAAATTTGCCTGAGTAAATTGCTACAACAAAAAATGTGTATGTTCACAGGACTCTAACAGAATACTACAGGTCCATACTTTCTCTTACCAGGGGTACCTTAACCACCTGAACATTGCCTGAGCAATTCCACAATCAAACATATTAACCTCTATTGTTCAAAAAATACATAAATTAGGTGATAGGTAATACATTGAACATTCTCAAAAATAATTATATACTTATATATCAGTAAAAATATAATGAAGTTAAAACAAAATATCGGACACATTGTCAAAATGCAGTAATTCTTAATTGATATTGTAAAATAAGATACTAAAGTATTACACTGGTCTACAATTTTTGAGAAGTCGTCTGCTTCAGAGATAAAATGTGCTATTTATTATGTATTTTGATGTGCTGAATTCAAATATGACAATTAAAACAACTGATTGGCTACTGTTTCTAAGATATTTAAGTTTTTACATTTTATGTCTATGTATATTGTGTAGATAGTAGAGTTTTAATCCTAAATTGTAAACCTAGGTCTTTTCATGTGTTTATGGTTGCTTTACATGATAATATTTCACCTGTTCTGTTTATGTAACACTTTAAAAATCAGCAAAAGGGTTATATAAATACTATTTATTATGAAACAAAAGGCAAAAAACTATTATGTACATAGTTTAGTCCTATTCAGTGTCTACTCGGCGCTTCTTGGCTCGTCTCTTGTGTTCATTAAATGGAGCATCTCTTGTCACTGTCCAGCAATAGTCTGCAAGCATTGATGGGCTTCATTTGCCCTGATAGCGTTTCTCCATTGTTGCAATGTCCTGGTGAAATTGCTCGCCGTGCTCATCGCTCACTGCTCCGCAGTTCGGTGGAAAAAAATCTAGACGAGAGTGCAAAAAATATATCTTTAGTGACATGTTGCAACCAAGGCTTTTGTATGCCTTGAGGAGGTTTTCCACTAACAACCTGTAGTTGTCTGCCTTGTTGTTTCCGAGAAAATTTATTGCCACTAACTGGAAGGCTTTCCATGCCGTCTTTTCCTTGCCACACCATGCATGGTCAAATGCATCATCTCGAAGAAGTTCACAAATCTGAGGACCAACAAAGACACCTTCCTTTATCTTAGCTTCACTTAACCAAACCAGCCAGCAGTACGTTTCTGTCACAAATCCTGCCATGTACTTCAACCAAGACGTTGAATGTGTTGAGACTTAAAGATTTACATTAAAAGATTTTTTTAAAGGGAATAACTGCTATAATATAATGAATGTCCCTAACAATAAAGGCAACAGGGATGGTTTGTGAACATAAAAAATTCTAAATATACCCAGTCTTTTCTTCCCATTCCTCATTTTAGACCCTTCGGCTTGGTCTACACTAAACCCCCAAATCGAACTAAGGTACGCAACTTCAGCTACGTGAATAACGTAGCTGAAGTCGACGTACCTTAGTTCGAACTTACCGCGGTCCAGACCCGGCAGGCAGGCTCCCCCGTCGACTCCGCGTACTCCTCGCGGCGAGCAGGATTACCGGAGTCGACGGGGAGCACTTCTGAGTTCGATTTATCGCGTTCAGACAAGACGCGATAAATCGAACCCAGAAGTTCGATTGCCTGCCGCCGAACCAGCGCGGTAAGTATAGACAAGCCCTTCAAGCCATACCAACTATCTTATCTCATGTTCTTCTGTAATGTACCTGCGTACACCATGCTGGATTGCATCAACTCTCAGGAAATCTCATTGGAGTATAGTCCCAACCTATGGAGTGGGAGGCATAATATAAGTGGTATCATATTAAAATATGGAGGGAGGGTTTTTTTTCTCCAATACTAGTATTGATACACATAGAAATAAGATGAAAGTCTGCAAAACTGAGCTCATATACTAAAAACAAAAACAATTAGTCATCATAGGCCACTTATATAAAACTTTTTGTGCATTGATCTCAGAGTATTTTATAATAGCAAGCAAGCATTATTATCCCCCTATTTACAAGATGAGTAAACTGAAGCACACAGAGGTTGATTGTCAAAAAGACATTTGCAAACACCTTTAACATTACTTCCAAAACCATTTCTAATCAAGACCTTGTTTTCTGTATTCTGAAAGTCCTATTCACAGTCACTACAACACTGAAACAAAAAACAGTTTCTAAAACTGGAGGTAACATTCATTTACCTATGTGTGCCAAGTTTTAAACTGTTTTAGGAGCTAAAGTAAAACATGTTGAAAATGGCTCATTGTGGTACCGGAATATATACTATAGGAAATAGGAGCTCATTTACAAGTGGGAGAAATGCACTCACACGTCATTGGACTTCCCTTCCAGTAAATGTCATATTTTAAAATAAATACAGAAAATACATTTCTTTCTGAATTTTGTATAAGTTGATTTAGATAGTTGGCATTACTAAATAATTTTTATATTTATCTTTGTAAGTCTATCTTTTAAAAAAAGTTTTACGAACAAATTTTGCTAAACATTACCATTCTGAGTAGAAAACCATTATAATTGGCATTTTTTTTTATTTGAGGGATAAACTTGAACTCTATCATACGGTTCACATAAACAGGAGTATAACAAATAGCCATTTGAGACTAAAGGTAAAATTTTCAAAAGCTTCTGCATGGCTTAGGAGCATGTTTATAAAGCACAACAAAATGGGAATATACATGTACATATTTTGGCAAGACATCTTTTCAATGCCTTCTATGCCACTGGACCATGTTTGGTTATCAGACTGCTAACTTAACCTTCAATGTTTTTTGGACTTCCCTGCTTTGCTTAATTATCCATCTTGAGATCAACAGGAAATAATCAAATGCTTGAAGGAAAAGGCTTACATTCTTCAGAATGTAGTTGCCTAGTTCTAAGAACCTAAAGCTTTAGGAGTTTATTCTACCAATATATGTACAATGCTTGGAAAAATTCTATACAAGAATTAAAAAGTGCCTCCAGTATGGACCTTCTATTATTGTGTCTACTGTATTTTCAATCACTGTATCTATATTAGCTATAACTAGAGCTGGGAGAAATCTTTGTGGAGGATAGTAAAATGTATTTTTGGGGCACCAAAACTATTCATGAATTCTAGTAGAATTTGGTGAATAGTTTCGGCTGGTAAAAACCTGAAAAAAAATTGTTGAAACAAGACATAATTTCAGAAATGTTGTTCTGAACCAACATTCAAAACATTTTGTTCAGCTGAAAAATACTCTTTGTTCTTTTGTCAAGAATAACCGGGAGAAAGAAATACAGTTTCAGTTCAAAACAATTTTTTTGTTTCAGCCACTGAACGGAAAAATGAATTATTGATTCAGCATGAAATGAAAAAAAAAAAAGGAAATTGTTGCAGGATTTTTGCAAAAGTTAGAAATTAGAACTTGAGATCACAAACTTGGGGGCATGGAATGTCATTATGAAGGGCAACGAAAATGTTTGCTTTCATAGAATCATAGAATATCAGGGTTGGAAGGGACCTCAGAAGGTCATCTAGTCCAACCCCCTGCTCAAGCAGGACCTATCCCCAACTAAATCATCCCAGCCAGGGCTTTGTCAAGCCTGACTTTAAAAACCTCTAAGGAAGGAGTTTCCACCACCTCCCTAGGTAACCCATTCCAGTGCTTCACCACCCTCCTAGTGCAATAGTTTTTCCTAATATCCAACCTAAACCTCTCACACTGCAACTTGAGACAGTTACTCCTTGTTCTGTCATCTGGTACCACTGAGAACAGTCTAGATCCATCCTCTTTGGCACCCTCTTTCAGGTAGTTGAAAGCAGCTATCAAATCCCCCCTCATTCTTCTCTTGTGCAGACTAAATAATCCCAGTTCCCTCAGCCTCTCCTCATAAATTATGTGCTCCAGCCACCTAATCATTTTTGTTGCCCTCCGCTGGACTGTTTCCAATTTTTCCACATCCTTCTTGTAGTGTGGGGCCCAAAACTGGACACAGTACTCCAGATGCGGCCTCACCAATGCCGAATAGAGGGGAATGATCACGTCTCTCGATCTGCTGGCAATGCTCCCACTTATACAGCCCAAAATGCCATTAGCCTTCTTTGCAACAAGGGCACACTGTTGGCTCATATCCAGCTTCTTGTCCACTGTAACCCATAGGTCCTTTTCTGCAGAACTGCTGCCTAGCCACTTGGTCCCTAGTCTGTAGCAGTGCATGGGATTCTTCCATGCTAAGTGCAGGACTCTGCACTTGTCCTCGTTGAACCTCATCAGATTTCTTTTGGCCCAATCCTCTAATCTGTCTAGGTCCCTCTGTATCCTATCCATATCCTCCAGCGCAGGGGTCGGCAACCTCTGGCATGCAACTCGCCAGGGTAAGCACCCTAGCGGGCCAGGCCAGTTTGTTTACCTGCCCCGTCTGCAGGTTCGGCTGATCATGGCTCCAGGCCAATGGGGGCTGCAGGAAGCGACGCGGGCTGAGGGATGTGCTGGCCATGGCTTCATTGTCTCCTACATACTATTCTGATAAATTTGTGAATCCCTAGACACCAGAAAAAGAATAGCAAGAAAAGACAGAAAAGTGTCTGCTTTGCCACAACTGGAATTTTTATTTACTATTGCCCTGGTTTAATTAAGAGAAGTTTTTCAGAGATCAGACATAAGTTACAGTAAACACAGCAACATTTTAGGACTAGTTAGTGCAGATCTGTATTTCTTTCCCCTAAGGCAGCAGACACCTTCCAAATTAACAAGCAGTACAGTAGCCAAGAAAAAAAATTCTGTTGACTTGAAATCCACATCTAAATGATTCAGACTTAAAAACTAAAATACATATAATACTTAGGGTTGCCAACTTTCTAATTGCACAAAACCGAACACCCTAGCCATGCCCCTTCCATGAGGCCCCGCCCCATCCCCGAGGCCACACCCCCTGCTCACTACATTTCCCCTCCCTCAGTGGCTAACTCTCCCCCACCCTCACTGGGCTGTGGCAGGGGGTCAGGGTGCGGGACGGGTTGAGGGCTCTAACTGGGGGTGCAGGCTCTGGGGTGGGGCCAGAAATGAGGGGTTCATGGTGCAGTAGGGGACTCTGGGTTGCGGGGGGTGGGCCTCAGGGCTGAGGCAGGGGCTTGGAGCACGGGCTTACCTCGGGTGGCTCCCGGCCAGAGGTGCAGCGGGGCTAAGGCAGACTCCCTGCCTGTCCTGATTCCGCACTGCGCCCCAGAAGTGGCCAGCAGGTCTGGCTCCTAGGCAGAGGGGCCAAGAGGCTGCACGTGCTGCTCTTCCCTGCAGGCACTGCTCCCCACAGCTCCCACTGGCCATGGTTCCCAGCCAATGGGAGTGAGGAGCCAGTGCTCAGGGCGGGGACAGCACACAGAGCCCCGTGGACCGCCCCCTGCCTAGGAGTCGAACCTGCTGTCTGCTTCTGGGGCGCAGCGCAGTACCAGGACAGGTAGGGACTAGCCTGCCTTAGACCTGCAATACCCCTGACCACATTTTTAACGGCCTGGTGGCCGTAGCCACTAGGGTCCCTTTTTGACCGGGAATCATTCCGGACACCTGGCAATCCTAATAACACTGCTCTACAGCCAAAATGCTTCTGAAATAAATGTAGTCAAACTTTACTAATTCTGGGTCACTGAGAACGAAAATGATGCTTAAAATTGTTGATTGGCTCTAGTTTTCAAGATATGCTTTTGGGTCAGTATATACGACCCTTGACTTGGGAATGGCGGAGGATAAGTGAGTTCTAAAGGGAAGGGATCTCAATTTAAACCAGAAATGACTAAAATACATCTTTGACTGGATCTATGAATAAATCTATGACTGGGTTTGGACAGTACTTGCGTTTTAGGCAAAACAATGAATGATGTAATCTGAAGCTGGTATTGCGTCATACATGATATGAATTGCATCATGTTATTCCTAGAAGTCATGGATGATGCAATCATAACGAAGCTTACATCACTCTGCTGAACAAATTGCTCTAGACATACAGTGTCGTGCTCTCTTATTTGTCAGTGTTTGATTTTGCAAAGGGACACATTTCTGTTGAGCCAAAGTGAGCAGAGATGCCTCGTATTTGTGTGAACAGTGCAGATAACTTCTGTTATGTTTGTGGTGAAGTGACTTTTGCATCACAAAAGCACAGTATAACCACTATGGTTAAGAAAGCCTATCAATTGGAGATCAGGACAAGAGATGGGCCCCACACATATGGTGCAACACTTGTGCAACAAATCTTCGCCAGTGGTTGAACAGGAAAAGGAAATCTATGCCTTTTGTAGTGCCAATGATTTGGAGAGAGCCAACAGATCATACCAGCAATTGTTACTTCTGCATGGTGTCTCCAGTTGGGAAAGGTGTGTCAAAGAAGAAAAAGTGGACTGTGCATTATCCAAACATTCCATCAGCTATACGCCCAGTACCCCACGGAGAACGACTGCTGGTTCCTGATGCACCAGAATCATTCTCACTTGAGTCAGACGAGGAAGAGGATGAAACTTCTGGTCCTGCACCATCAATGTCACAGGACCCACATTTTCTCCCATCCTCCTCCTCTGAACCACACCTCATAACACAAGGTGAACTGAATGACCTTGTCAGGGATTTGGAACTACCCAAGAGTAAGGCAGAGCTGTTGGGCTCCAGACTACAGCAGTGGAATCTCCTGGCACGTGATGTTAGGGTTTCCATGTTCCGTGACCATCAAAAGGATCTTGTCCCATTCTTCTTCATGGAAGGTGATCTTGTAGCCTGCAACATCGATGGTGTGATGGCAGCCCTCAACATCATTCACGATCCAGATGAATGGAGACTGTTCATTGATTCATCGAAGACGAGTCTTAAAACTGTTTTACTGCATAATGGCAATGTTTTGCCATCAATTCCAGTTGATCATGCAGTCCATATGAAGGAAACCTATGACAACATGAAACAACTTTTGAGGTGCATAAACTATGACCAACATCAGTGGGAGCTTTGTGGCGATTTGAAGGTTGTTGCTGTCTTGCTTGGTCTGCAGACTGGATACACAAAGTACTGCTGTTTTCTCTGCGAATGGGATAGTCGTGCAAGAGGTTCCCAATTCATCAAGAAAGATTGGCCACTCCGACAGTCATTGGAGCCTGGGAGGAAAAGTGTTCAGCATCCACCACTTGTTGAATCAAGGAAGATTTTGTTACCACCCTTACACATCAAGCTGGGTCTGATGAAGAACTTTGTCAAGGCCATTGACAAAACACAAGCAGCTTTCAAGTACCTCCGTGGAAAATTTCCAAGATTAAGTGAAGCTAAGATAAAGGAAGGTGTCTTATCATTATTATCATGTAAAGCAACCATAAACACATGAAAAGACCTAGGTTTACAATTTATGATTAAAACTCTACTATCTACACAATTACATAGACATAAAATGTAAAAACTTAAATATCTTAGAAACAGTAGCCAATCAGTTGTTTTAATTGTCATATTTGAATTCAGCACATCAAAATACACAATAAATAGCACATTTTATCTCTGAAGCAGACGACTTCTCAAAAATTGTAGACCAGTGATATCAAAGAGAGAACTTTTATGCGAGACCTTTCTTGATTGACTTCAGCAAAGAGGTTTCAAAATGCTTACATGGCTTTTGGAACACCATTCTATTCTTTAAAAAGCGACAAAGAGTCCTTTGGCACCTTATAGACTAACAGAAGTATTGGAGCCTATGCTTTCATGGGTGAATACCCACTTCGTCACACATGCGTTTCATAAGGTGCCACAGGACTCTTTGTCGCTTTTTACAGATCCAGACTAACACGGCTATCCCTCTGATACTATTCTATTCTTTGGCATTGTCTTAAACACATTCTCTAATCCAATACTTGTTTGAATCAACATGCATAAAAGTAGCTAAAGGCAGAGTGGAATAGGAATTGTAGGAGCCATTGGAATCTTAGAAACTTGTGTATTTTGAACTTTAAATGAATTTGTAGAAAGCATGTTTGGGGTGGATTGTTAACTGTTGGTTATTTTTCATTTAATTATTTAAAGTATAAAATGTACACCAAAATATTTGCAATAACAGTAGATTTTACATAGATTATATTAAGTCCATAAAAATAAATGAAAACCCCAGGTACAGCATTCCTTCTGATATATCTGTTTGATTTAAATAACAACTTATTTTATCGCCACATAATTGATATGGCATTATTATGTGCCTTAACAAGACAACCAAATGCTACAAAGTACTGTTTGTTTATTAATCACATTGGATGCCTTATTTGATCATGATATGAGAGATGCATTGAATTACTTTAAATGCATGTTTTGGATTCCTATAGATCCATAGTACAGTTGTTGAACATACCCTGCGGTTTTAACCCAGCAAAAGATTACTCACATTCATACAAGAATCTGCTTCCAAGCCAAGATGACAGTTGCTGCTACAGCTGAGAGGTGAAATGGTTTAGGAAATCATTCAAACAAAAGTTAACTTAGGTCAAAGCAGAAAAAGTGCATTTCAGATTCCTTTATCAAGTCTGGAGGTAAAGTTATTTGAGGTGTTAATGATGGTTATATAAGCTGTCAAGAAGAATATTCCAGTTCAGTAAATTTGTAAAGCCTAATGAAAGATGAGGTGGATCAGAGTTTCTACTTCTGTTGTTTTCACATGCTTCTATTTCTTATATCCCCAAATTTTTAAAATAAATGTAGTTGGAGAGGATTTTTTCTTTGCTTGTATCTTTAAATCCTTCAGTATGTGTAAGTGATAGTATACTAAGGAGTGGAGGAGAGGGGAGTTGGCTGCATTATAATCCAAACTTTGTGGCAATGGTTTGACTATACTGTGCCAAAACAGCATATTTGGCCTATTTTAATGTTGACATGAGCACCAAGAGTCTTCAGATTCATTCCATGTGATGTAGAGGATTACTCAGACATAAGGGATCGACCATGTTTTTTAGCAAGAATGAAAAATATATACTTTAAATGGAAACTTTTAAATAAAAGGGGGAAAAATTAAATGTTTTCAAAAGAAAAATCTATGAATGTTTAAAAACATTAAAATGAAGTACTGTATTTCTATGCCACAGTGTGCTGTATACAGTAATAATGGAATGTACAGTACAGTGCACATACCAGGTTTGCATAATTTAATCTATACCTGTATAGCCCTTACTATACCATATATACATTTTAGAATCTTATATCCCGGAGCACATTATCACACTTGTAAAGTGACATTTTTGTAGTTCCTAAAACAAGTTAAAGGTGACCTGCAAATATAACTGTCCTAAAAATGGTGTCTGAAGTTGGAATGAAAATAATTACAATGTAAAGGAAATAATAAAATCTTTGTCTATGAAATAGTCTGAGCTGTAGACTGTCCTATTTATTCTATCAGAGTTAGTGTCCTCACAAACCTTGTAAACATAGAGGGAATTCTGGAATATTCAGCAGAAAGAAATTGAGGAAAGGCATTTATTTTTATTATTAACTTGTTAAAAAGATTATAGTAGATGGAGAAAAATAATATTTTGAAAAAATCTTAAGGAGTGACAACACTTTGTTCTTTTAAAAAAACACAGAAAATATTGACACTGCTTTTATTTTAAAAAAGAATGTTAACAATTTTTAAAAGGAAACCACTGTTATAAGTTAGGGGGTTAGGCCTGTTGAAACGTGCTGCCATCAGTGGCTGGGGAGGAGACGCTCATAAGGAACATCTTTCTCCTTTTTAAACAGCATTATCTGGTAAGAAGAAACCAACATTGGCCCTGGTCTTTCCATAGTTATTGTTGCAACCAGTTTCCATTATAAACTCTGTATTCAGCCTTGCTATAACTCTTGCTGTTGTTATTGGGTTAATCTGAAATTTGCCAGGTTTATTGTAAAGGTAGGAATTTTCTTTCAGAGGTGGAAGAAAATTGGTCAAACTATTTTTGTGTCTCAGGCCACTAAGAAATTATTCTGATTTGGGATCTGACTTATGTCTAATATTGTTCTGTGTACTTCTGTGTTGGAATGTCTAATTACTACCACGTCAGGCTTTCCAACTAGTAAAATATTTTTTGAAAAATATAGCAAAGGCTATATTTCAAGAAAACCAGGTGTAGCTAAGCAGCAATAACAAGTCTTGTGTTTAACTATTCTGGTAATAATGAATACAATGAGTAGTTTGCCCTCTGGTGTCTGGTTGTAGTTTAGAGAGAACATATGATCCCTCTACACTTCATCACTGTAACAAAAGTTTCCCCTTAGCTGAAGTGGTAGTCTTGTGGTTTTTGGAGCTGAAGATCCAAGATTCTAATCCCCACATATATGTTTGATTTATCTAGAAATTTTGTTCTTACCAATAGTGGAATAATTACAAACTTGCACCCTGTTGTGGGTTTTTGTTACTATGAATAAAATTAGGCTGTTTTTGAGTTACGGGTAATTAAATATTACTCTGAATATGGGGCACTCTGATATTAGCTCTGTAATTAAGAATGCAACCACAGTCCTCTTATAAGCTACTCCTTCACTCCCCTTATAATTTTGTAGAATATCTTAGGACAGCCTGTAAGTAGTTTTGTACATGGTATGGATTCACTTTTACATGCTGCAGCATGGTCATCAAGATGCGCAGATGCATCTAGAATCAGCTGGTCGCTTCCTGCCTCCCCTCCACCACGCTGCTCTGTGTGATCAAATATTGTCTCGTAAACATTACGTTGTTCACTTAGCTTTACTTGCTATTTATCGCCCTTACTAAGTGTTTACCATGAGCTCAAAGAGAAAATTGAGAGAAAGTGATATATCACGTGTGAAGAAGCAGAAAAAAGTATTGACTTTAGTCCAGAAATGGGAATATTGGATAGGCTCGCTAAGGATGAAGGTTAATCACCTGTGACTAGGGCTTATGGCCTTAATGAGTCGACCGTGTGTACAGTGAAGAGAAATGAGCCAAAATTAGAGCAAGTGTTGCTTCAAGTACACCTAAAGGTGCTAAAATGTCACTCTATACTCATGATACTACCATACAAAAGATGGAGAAAGCGCTGAACATATGGATTGCGGCCTAAACACAGAAACGAGTTCCATTGGTTGGGCCAGTGATTCGAGAAAAAGCTAAGAGATGCTGCCTCAACTTTGGGGGAAAGCAGTGTAGCCAAGGAAACTACTTTTATGGCCAGCAAGGGATGGTTTGAGAAGTTCAAAAGGAGATATGGGCTGCATAATGTTAAATCGGTCGGTGAAGCTGCATCTGCAGACCATGAAGCAACAGCAAGGTTTCCCGAGCTGTCCGAACTCACTGAGGAGAAAGGTTACAAACCAGAACAAGTTATTAACACAGATGAGACTGGCTTATTTTGGAAATGGATGCCAAAGAGAACCTTTCTTTCAAAAGATGAGAAATCTGCTCCAGGTTTCCAGGCTGCGCAAGACTGACTGACCCTTCTCATCTGTGCATATGCACTGGGGGATTTTTATGGTAAAGCCAATGCTCCTTCACTGAGCCCTGAACCCCCATGCAGTCAAAGGCAAAGATAAATATCAGCTACCAGTGTTTTGGAGGTCTAATCAGTGTGCGCGGGTCACTTCAGTGCTTTTTATGAACTGGTTTCATAATTGTTTAGTGCAGGGGTCGGCAACCTCTGGCATGAGGCTCGCCAGGGTAAGCACCCTGGCAGGCCGGACCAGTTTGTTTACCTGCCACCTCCGCAGGTTTGGCCGATCGCGGCTCCCACTGGCCGCGGTTTGCCGCTCCGGCGGGAAGCGGCGCAGGCCGAGGGATGTGCTGGCCGTGGCTTCCCACCGCCCCCATTGGCCCGGAGTGGTGAACCGCGGCCAGTGGGTTTGCCGCTCCGGCGGGAAGCGGCGCAGACTGAGGGATGTGCTGGCCGTGGCTTCCCACCGCCCCCATTGGCCCGGAGTGGCGAACCGTGGCCAGTGGGAGCCGCCATCGGCCGAACCTGTGGAGGCGGCAGGTAAACAAACTGGTCCGGCCTGCCAGGGTGCTTACCCTTGCGAGCCACATGCCAGAGGTTGCCGACCCCTGGTTTAGTGCATGAAGTGGAATGCTACCTGGCATCAAAGAACCTGGCATTTAAGATCCTACTGATGGTTGATAATGCTCTGGGCCACCCTGCAAGCCTTCAGGCTGCGCAGCCCAAAGTGGAGGTGTTTTTTCTGCCTCCAAACACCACATCACTTCTCCAGCCCCTTGACTTTTAAAGTTTATTACACTTGTCTCACCTTTCACCACATTCTAGATGCTATGGATAGTGATCCAAGTTTATCAGTGACCCCGTGCTGGAAGGATTAAACCATAGCAGAGTGTATTAAAATATAAAAAAGTCTCTGGATCAAATAAAGCCTTCCACCATCAACGCATGATGGAAAGACTTATGGTGAAAGGTAGTGAATGATTTTCATGGCTTACCCCAAATGCAACATGAGGTGGAGGAAATTACAAAGCTGGGTTGTCATGTTGATGGGGAGGGATTTGACAGTCTCCAGGCAACAGAGATAGAGGAGCTACTTGAATCCCACACCACCGAGATCAGTGAGGAAGAGCTGATTCAGTCAAGCACTAGTGATGAGGAAAGTGAGTAGGTGGAGGTGGCACTGATGCTGCAGCTGACAATGAAGTGTCTGGATAAAGCTTTTCGATGGGCTAAGGAACTCGGAGACCTTTTTTTTGCTAAGGATCCATTCATGGAACGTAATTGAAATTCAAGAGGGAGCTTGAGGGTGCACTGGCACCTTACAGGGAAATTTACAAAGACATGCAGAAGAAAGCCAAACGACTGACTATCACCAGTTTTTTTCACGTCTTCCAACTCCACTCCGTAGCCACAGGTGGGCCTTGGTGGGACGTGGCCCACCCACTTAACATCCCCCTCTCTCCCCAACCCAGCCCTAGCACTTGCCCCACCCTGCCCACCCGCCCCGTGCTCCAGCCAGGCAGCAGGATCAAGTGCTTGACCTATACTGCCTGCCCAGCTTTCCAGCCAGGGAGGAGGTTAGGGTGCAGGGGCTTGCCCCACTGCACCTGCCCAGCGTTCCAGCTGGGGAGTAGGCAAGCCCCCACGCCCCGACCCCGCTCCCTGGCTGGCGCGCCAGGGAGGAGGGGGAGAGGGGGCCGGCCAGAGTGTCCATCGCCCCCTGCGAGGCTGGCTGGAGAGGGTGAGGGGAGGTGGTACTGATCCCTCCTGCCCCATCCCTCCTGCCTCTGCCCACCCACCTGAAGTGGGGGCCCACCCAAGTGTCCCGTCCTGGCTACGCCACTGCTCCACACTCCCAGGCCTCCCCAGATTAGCCCTCAGAGTTCTGACTTCACAACATCAGCATTATCATCAATTAAGTTAGTTCTCAACATCAGTAAAGGTTAGTAGCAAGTTTAAATTTCATTAAAAATTTTTAATAAAACCTGTATTGGATAAATTAGGGAGGTCATCTTGTGAGCCTGGAATCTAGACCCTTGGTATATTTTTACGCGATTTCTATTTGCATGGTGTTTTTTCAAGAATGTAACCACCGTGTAAATTGAGGCCCAACTGTATCTCTACTTTAGTAAGGCTTTTGATACTGTCTCACATGATCTTCTCATAAGCAAACTTGAGAAATATAGCCTAGACCAGTGGTCGGCAACCTCTGGCACGTGGCTCTCCAAGGTAAGCACCCTGGCAGGCCGGGCCAGTTTGTTTACCTGCTGCGTCGGCAGGTTCGGCCAATCGCAGCTCTCACTGGCCACGGTTCGCCACTCCAGGCCAATGGGGGCAGTGGGAAGCTGCGGCCAGCACATCCCTCGCCCGCGCCGCTTCCCGCAGCCCCCATTGGCCTGGAGCGGCGAACCGCGGCCAGTAGGAGCTGCGATCTGCTGAATCTGCCAATGGGGCAGGTAAACAAACTGGCCCGGCCCGCCAGAGTGCTTACTCTGGCGAGCCGTGTGCCAGAGGTTGCCGACCTCTGGCCTAGATGAACCTACTATAATAGGTGGGTGCACAACTGGTTGGAAAAGTGTACTCAGATAGTAGTTACCCATAGTTCACAGTCAAGCTGGAAGGGCATATTAAATGGAGTCCCACAGGATCTGTCTTGGGTTCAGTTCTATTCCAGTCTTCATTAATGTTTTGGATAATGGCATAGAGAGTACACATACAAAATTTGTGGAAAGTACCATGCTGGGAGAGGTTGCAAGTGCTTTGGAGGATAGGATTAGAATTCAAAATGACTTTGACAAACTGAAAAAATGTTCTGAAATAAATAGGGTGAAATTCAATAAGGACAAATGCCAAGTACTACACTTAAGATGGAATAATCAATTGCAAAAACACAAAATGGGAAATGACTGTGTAGAAAGGAGTATTGCAGAAAAGAATCTGGGAGTTATAGTGGGTCACAGACTAAACGAGTCAATATAATACTGTTGCCAAAAACAAAAAATTAAACATAATTTTGGGATGTATTAGCAGGAATGTTGTAAACAAGACACAAGAAATAATTCTTCCACTCTGCTCAGGACTGATAGGCCTCAACTGGACTTATGTGTCCAGTTCTGGGCACCACTCTTTGGGAAAGATTTGGACAAATTGGAGAAAGTTCAGAGGACAGCAACAAAACTGATTTAAAGTCTAGAAAACACAACCTATGAGGAAAGATGGAAAAAATTGGCTTTGTTTAATCTGGAGGAGAGAAGACTGAGGGGGGAACATAAGTCTTCAAATACGTAATAAGTTGTTATAAAGAGGGGGGTGATAAATTGTTCTTCTTAACCACTGAGGACAGGATAAGAAGTAATGGGCTTAAATTTCAGTGAAGAAGATTTAAGTAAGGTAGGAAAACCTTCGTAACTGTAAGGATTTGTTAAGCGCTGGAACAAATTAGCTAGGGAGGTTATAGAATCTCTGTCACTGGAGTTTTTTTAACAGGTTAGACAAACATCTGTCATGGATGGTCGCAATAATGCTTAATCCTGCCTCAGAGCAGGGGACTGGACTAGATAACTTCTTGAGGTTCCTTCCAGTCCTACATTTCTGATTCTTTTTTTTTTTTAAAAATAATGGCCTTATTGTTTGGCATAGTAACAGGTTCTTTATAAAGTTTCACATGGCTCAACAGCGCTTTATAAAGCCTGTGCAGGGCAAGGAGAAGTGGACGAAAAATTGGAAGACTGTGTTGATCATTCCACATGAAACTGAGGATCTGGTGGAGCTCATAGCTCTGTAGGAGAGTCAGAGCTAGGAGAAGCTGATGTTCCTGCTCTGCAGGCAAAGGGTTAGAGAAATGCTCTTGAACTCCACAAGATGTTGCTATCTTGAGCTGTCTGTCTTCCTGAGGTTTGTGAGCTGGGATAGTCAGGGGCCCTGCTTAGCTCCTAAATTTCATATTATTTTATTTAAGAGGTTGTATGAACTGTGAGTGTATTTGAATATTTATGTTCTGGCCCTTACTATTAATTTTCATATTTTTAAATGTGTAGGTGATTTTAGTATTCCTTAGTTTACATTTATAGTTAAGGTTCCATTACAGATTTCAGTTGTATAGGTGTTTTAAACCTTTATTTTATTTAAAAAACAAAACAAAAAAACAACCTAATTGAAATAGCAAAAAAAAAAAAAAAATACCCATAGAATTTAAACTTTGAGTACTATTTCATGTTTTTGATTGTGGTTTGATAAAAAATGACCCAGAAATCACTCTTTTGACCTTTTTTCACTTGATAGTCTCACTTTTTTTATGCCCTTTTGCAAGAAACCAAAAAGACTCTAGGATCTCCACTAGCACATTGTGGTGGGATGTATGAGCCCCACGCTGGTGAACTAAGCTGCTCTGGGGCCTTCCATGCTGGACATGCTCACAGTCTCTAGGCAGACAGAGCAGGGCAGCAGTCGTATGTCACAAGCTCCCTCAGAGAAGATGTTGGGGCTCCACATGGCCAGGACCAGGCCCTGCTGCCAAACCACTGCAGGCTCTTCACCTGCGGGTGCTAGGAACAATGGTCCTCAACTGATAGAGGAAAGCTCTTTGGAGTGCGATCAGAGAGGTAATTCAGATGCAGACCAGTGATGTCAGGGGAAGAACTGAAGCTGGGGTAGGAAGTGGCCCAGGGAGTAGGCATAGGTGCCTGCCCCTTGGCTCCATAGTTAAACTTTTACTCACAGGGCCCTGGGTCAGAGCCCGGTGGAGCAGGGAGAGCTTAGGCTCCCCTACCCCTGGGCGACCTGGCCGAGAGTACCACCACTACGTGGTGTTACTGGGGTCTGACTCCAAACCTGTCCCGACACACACTCGCACCTTGATTTTTTTAAATACAGTAACTTCATCAAACTTACATTCTAACACACAACCTTAACTGCAAACTCAGCAGTGTTAAGGCAGAATAACTTCCCAAATGTATGGAATGAGTGACAGTCAGATGTGCTGATTGTGACATTGTGCAGTCTATATGGTTTTATAAAAATATAAGTGAATATAATGTAACTGGGATATGCTTCATGCAAAAGGTCTCTTGTAAGGTATCATTACAAAGCTCATAATCTACTGAGCGTGATCATCCTATTTGTAGAAATGTACCACTCTTGTATCTAAAACTAGAAATATAAAACATAACTCTGAGGGCCTATTGTAATTATGTAAAGTGTGGGCCATTAAGGATGGTTTGGAATCTTGATGACTCCCATTGTCTGCAGATGGCTGTATTTACCTGTGAGTTTTCCTGTATAAGTGTGTGCTGGCAAGTGAGTAATGAAGTCTTGCAGTGACATGTGATCATGTCACCTGAACTAGAATCCATCTTTAATCTGGTGCTTTTCCAGTGAGGGGGGGTGGAAACCCAGAGGGACAAAGGGTTCCCGCCTTATGCAAAAGATATATAAAGGGGTGGAAGAGAGCACAAAGGAGAGAGGAGCCATCATGAAGAATCCCCTAGCTATCACCTGAGCTACAACAAGAGCTGTACCAGGGGAAAGAATTGTGCCCAGGCCTGGAAGGTGTCCAGTCTGAGAAAAACTTACTGAAGCATCTCTGAGGGTGAGATTATCTGTATTTAGTTTGATTATACATAGATTTGCGCATTTTATTTTATTTTGCTTGGTGACTTACTTTGTTCTGTCTGTTACTACTTTGAACCACTTAAATCCTACTGTCTGTATTTAATAAAATCACTTTTTATTTAGTAATTTACTCAGAGTATGTTTTAATACCTGAGGGAGCAAACAACTGTGCATATCTCTCTATCAGTGTTATAGAGGGCGAACAATTTATGAGTTTGCCCTGCATAAGCTTTATGCAGGGTAAAACAGATTTATCTGGGTTTAGACCCCATTGGGAGTTGGGCATCTGAGTGCTAAAGACAAGTACACTACTGTGAGCTGTTTTCAGGTAAACTTGCAGCTTTGGGACAAGTGATTCAGACCCTGGGTCTGTGTTAGAGCCAGACAGGAGTGTCTGGCTCAGCAAGACAGGGTGCTGAAGTCCTGAGCTGGCAGGGAAAACAGGAGCAGAGGTAGTCTTTGCACATCAGGTGGCAGCTCCCAAGGGGGTTTCTGTGATCCAATCCGTCACACTGATATAATTGATTAGGCATATGAGATCATAGTAAAGGTTTTGTGCTAGCATGCATGCAAGTTTGAAATTTGTGTGTGTGTTGCTTTTTGGCATCTGTTGGAGATGACATGTTGGGGTGCATTATTGACAACATTGTGGGTCACAGTGTAAAGGTGCAAAGGAATGCAGAAGTCTTTCCTCTTAAACTATTTATATGCTTAAAGATTTTGGCTATATTGGATGTGTCCAGATGCAAGCTTACTTTTCACTGAATATGGTTTTTCTTTGTTAATGGTAGCAAACTTACCTAACGATCCTTTTTTGTCAGGTAGGGAGTTTTCTAGTCTGAGAAAGAATGGCCTGGAGGTGAAACTATAGGCCTGAGAATCAGACCTGGTACTAAAGCTTACCCTGCCACAGACTTGGGGTGTGACTTTGGTCAAGTCACTAAACCACTTTGAGCCTCAGTTTCACAGTCTGTAAAACTGGTACAATTCCTGTATTATGAAACTATTGTGAAGCTTTAATTTGTAATTTTGATTGCGATTCTTGTGTGGAAGCCCAGTATAAAAATACAGAACATTAGCAGCTATAGGGATCAGGTTGAGGAAAGCAAGTGAAAATGCCACTTTTCAACTAAGATATCTTCTTTGTCCTGGAGAGGAGATGATTCCCAGTAGGGGTCAGAAAATGCATATAGATAAGATCGTCAGTACCCTACTGGAGCCTAATGCCTCAGGAACCTAACATCCCATGTCTATTTGAGGTGCAGTCATTTATTGACAGAACTCTTGGAAGCCTCTGTAGATCAGGAAAAAACCAATCTTTTCAGGAAAGCTGTTATGCCCAAAAGAGTTCCAAAACCTAATATTAGTCAAAAAGTAACAGCTTTATTGAGAAATACTAACTTGTGGCAAGTTTAACTATACTCCTGATGAGTGACTTTCAGGTCAAGCTGAAGTGTCTGATTTCAACCTGGTTCAGGCTTTAATAATAATAATGGAATACTAAGTATGGAATAACAGAAAAAGTAGTATGGGGAAATTGTTAAACACCTTCCTCTATTTAAACTGGTTTTAAAGTACCTATGCAACAAAAAAGGCAAAATAATTGCACATACCTCAGAACAAAGTTAACTAGAGAACAGTAGTAACTAGAATACTCTTTTAATCAAATCCTAGGTATAAAGTCTAAACTTGCTGGACTCAAGTGACAAAAAGGCCCCTTAGCAAAGAGTCCACTGCTCTGTGCAAAACAACTTTTATCTCAGGCTCGACAAACTCTTAACACCAGTGATTCTCAAAGCCAGTCCGCCACTTGTTCAAGGTAAGTACCCTGGCGGGCTGAGCCTGTTTGTTTACCTGCCGCATCCACAGGTTCGGCTGATCACAGCTCCCACTGGCCGTGGTTCACCGCTCCAGGCCAATGAGGGCGGCAGGAAGCGGCGACCAGCACATCCCTCGGCCCGCGCCGCTTCCCGCAGCCCCCACTGGCCTGGAGCGGCAAACTGCGGCCAGTGGGAGCCGTGATCGGCCGAACCTGTGGACGCGGCAGGTAAACAAACCGGCCTGGCCCGCCAGGGGCTTTCCCTGAACAAGCGGCGGACCAACTTTGAGAACCACTGCTTTACACCACACAGGTGTCTTCAAGGGTATTTATTTGTAAAGGGTAAATGTAAGGTAGCAACATAAAGCTCATAACTTATTAAGACTCATTATCATCGCAAGATGTACATACAGATAATATTTAAGCAATAATGTAACAGTATTGGAAGTATACTTTATGGTTTTGGAAGAAAAGTATCTTTTCACTTTGGAGACTACTTGTTGAACAGGGACGTTTTTCATGAAAGATTAGATTTTTGTTCCTGTGAAGCCAGCCAGTTCTGCAACAGATTGAATTTGGGGTGGGAGGAGGGACCTACTTTATTAGACAGGAAAGGTAACTATTGGTAAGTTTAGGTCCTAGTTTGCATTTTATGACTTAGTTTTGCATTGTAACCATCTGTTTCCATCATTCTTTTTTTCTAGTGGAATCTCCATTTTTTTTTTAATTAAACCTTCTCTTATTGTATTAAAAGTGCTGAGGATTACACAGGAGCAGGAGCTTAAGGTAAAACTGGTAAACGGGGGTACACTGCTCCTTTGGGGGCAGAGGAGCTGGGATTTCTCTGAGTGGCCAGTGCCAAGGGCTGCATATCACAGGGGGAACACTTCAAAGGGACTCAGGGACTGGTGTGCATCTATTGTTAACCTGCAAGACAGAGACAGGACTGGCATAGCCTGGAGTAGAGTGCTTGAGTGGCTAGCAGGCTTCTGGTGTTGGGGGGCTAGCACCCAGCCACCACAAGCAAATCTACCTCTCGCTAGAGCCATGGGGCAGGCAGCAAGGTAACTCATAATCATGGTACCCTGAGAACCCTCACATCTCACCCGGCTTACATGCAATAGTTCATTCTTCTAAATTAAATGTAAAGGAAAACAATTTCTTTATATGTACACCTAGGTTCTAGTTAAGGAAAAATCTTTGTGATGATAACCTCAAAATGTAGGGGGGCAAATCCAATGCTGTAACAAATTATACAATGAATGGATGAATCTATCTTCATAAAAAAAAATCCCACCTAAAAGATCTCAAAGCAGTCCTTAAAGTATATATTTAGAGGGACACTGGCAAATTAATTTTAACAGTTCAATTAAAAGTAGCGGCAGCACCACCATTCTGATTGCTTTCCTCCACACTGGGAAAAAGGACTGCTTTTTCCATTGCTCCACATAGTGACCTGCCCAGTACATGTCACCAAGTGACAGGTGCTATCATAAAGAGCAATTAATGTGTAACACATTAGTGCACATGAAAAATCACAATCCGTAGGGTGCATTATCCCACTGTGTAGACAAGCCCATAGTCGAAGTGTTTGGAGAGAAAAGTTGACTTGTTCTCTCTCGTGTACTGAAGTAGAGTAGAGAATACTTGTGGGATAAGGTCTTGCTCTCCAATCCCAACAGGAATGAACAGAGAGGTGCTCAAGTCCTCTTAAAGAAGGAGAAGGAAAGAGAAAGTTTTGCAGAGATTGCTGTTGAGGTCCATTTCTTCTGCTCAAAATGACAATGGAAGAATAGCTGAGAGAGACTGGAAGAGATGAGAGAGGTACACAAACTTGAGAGGCCAGGGAAAGAGAGGGTGGAAAAAAAAAAAGTAATCATAAGTGAAGAAAACTGGTTTGGATATGCAGTCGGGCCTCGATTTACATAGTGGTTACATTCTTGAAAAAACACTGTGCAAATAGAAATTAGGTAAAAAGATACTATGGATCTATGGGAAAAAAAGGGTTTAGTTTTCTGGCTCAGAAGATGATCTCCTTAATTTATCCAATACAGGTTTTATTAAATTTTTTTTTATAAAATTTAAACTTGCTACCAACCTTTACTGATGTTGAGGATGAACTTGATATGATGATAATGCTGATGTTGTTGAAGTCAGAACTCCGAGGGGTCATCTCGGGTGGCCGGGGAGTGTGGCGCAGTGGCGTGGCCAGCATGGGACACTTGGGTGGCCCCAGGCTTCGGGTGTGTGGCCAATGACGGAGGTCGGGAGGGGAGGCAGGAGGGATGGGGTAGGAGGGATCTGGGCCCCCTCCTCTCACCGTCTGAAGCCGGCGACGATGGATACTCTGGCCAGGGGCTCTCCTGGCCCCAGGCGCACACCCGGGGAGTGGAGTGGAGTTCGTGTTGAAAGACTTGGAAAAAAAAAACTGGTAATGGTCAGTTATTCAGCTTTCTTCTGAATATCTTTGTAAATTTCCCTGTAAGGAGCCAGTGCACCCTCAAGCTCTCTTTTGAATTTCAAGCTATGTTCCATGAATGGATCCTTAGCAAAAAAAAAAAAAAAAAAAAAAAAAGGTCTGAGTTCCTTAGACAATCGAAAACCCTTATCCAGATTCTTCATTGTCAGCTGCAGCTCCACCGCCCCACTGTCCTCATCACTGGTGCTTGACTGAATCAGCTCTTCAACATTGATATTGATGGTGTGGGACTTGAGTGGTTGCCTGGAGATTGTCAAATTGCTACCCTCCAACATGACAACCCAGCTCTGTAATTTCCTCCATCTCATGTCGCATTTCAGGGAAGGTCATTCACTGCCTTTCACAAGTTTTTCCAACATGCATTGATAGTGGAAGGTTTTATTTCATCCAGAGACTCTTTTATATTTTTAATACACTGTGCTATGGTGTAATCCTTCCAGCACTGGGTCACTGTTAAACTTGGATCACTATCCATAGCATTTAGGATGCGGCGAAAGGTACAGTGAATGTAATAAACTTTAAAAATTGCGATGACACCTTGGTCAAGGGGCTGGAGGAGTGATGTGGTGTTTGGAGGCAGAAAAACCATCTTCACTTTGGGCTGTGCAGCCTGAAGGCTTGCAGGGTGGCCCGGAGCATTATCAAGGATCAGTAGGACCAGCCAGGTTCTTTGAAGCCAGGTAGCATTCCACTTCATGCACTAAACAGTTATGAAACCAGTACATAAAAAGCACTGAAGTGTCCCACGCACACCGATTAGACCTTCAAAACACTGGTAGCTGATATTTATCTTTGCCCTTGAGCACATGGGGGTTCTGGGCTCAGTAAAGTAGCATTGGCTTTACCACAAAATCCCCCATTGCATTTCCACAGATGAGAAGGGTCAGTCAGTCTTTAGCAACCTTGAAACTTGGAGCAGATTTCTCATTTTTTGAAAGACCAATTCTGTTTGGCATCCATTTCCAAAATAAACCTGTCTCATCTGCGTTAGGTTACAAACTGAAGCAAGCTTTTTTCTCCTCAATGAGTTCAGCCAGCTTGGGTGGAAACCTTGCTGTTGCTTCATGGTCTGCAGACCAATTTAACATTATGCAGCCGTACCTCCTTTTGAACTTCTCAAACCATTCCTTGCTGGCTATAAAAGTAGATTCCTTGGCTACGCTGCTCTCTCCCAAAGTTGATGCAGCATCCTGTTTTAAGTGATCGTACAATCTTTTAGCTTTTTCTTGAATCACTGGCCCATTCAATGGAATTCTTTTCTGTGTTTGTCCTCAATCCACATGTTCAGTGCTTTCTCCATCTTTTGTATGGTAGTATAACGAGTATAGAATGACACTTAGCACCTTTAGGTGCATTTGAAGCAACACTTGCTCTAATTTTTGCCTAATTTCTCTTCACTGTGTGCATGGTTGACTCATTAAGGCCATAAGCCCTAGCCACGGATGATGAACCTTCACCCTTAGCAAGCCTATCCAACATTTCCATTTCTGTTCTAAAGTCAATACTTTTTTCTGCTTCTTCACACATGACGTAAAACTTTTTGAGCTACTTTCTCTCAATTTCCTCTTTGAGCTCATGGTAAACACTTATTAAGGGTGATAAATAGCAGGTAAAATCAAAGCGGACAACATGATGTTTAAGAGACAATATCCGATCAGATTGAGAGCAGCGTGGTGGAGGGGGGGGCAGGAAGCGACCAGCTGATTCTAGGTGCATCTGCGCATCTTGGCAACCGCGCTACACCGTGTAAAAGTGAATCCATACTTTGTACAAAAAATAAAGAGTTACAATTAATTGACCGTGCATAACTGAAACCATGCAAAAAAATACTGTCTAAATCGGGGCCCATCTGTAGATGGAGAGGAAGGAAAGAAAATGAAGAAATAGGAAACTGAGTGAATCTAAAAGCCATACACAACAAGATAAGTAATTCAAGCCTCTTTATTGTGGTTCCCTGGTAGAAATGAGGATGACAAAGGGTAGGAGTGACTGGTTGAGGCCCCAAGAGAGACAGATTTCCATGAGCTTTTTTGTTAGGTATTCCTACAACTCTTATCCCAAAGCTTATAGGTATTGCCAAGACTTAGATTTTTATTTCTTCTTTTTTCCCCCCACCAGTCTTGTTATAAGCTTACTTTTTAAAAAAAAATCCTCCCTACAATTATTTTATTCTCCTCAGAAGAAATTTCTTAAAATAAAACATCATCAATCAAGATTGATAGGTTTGTAGTAATGTGTAAAACATTGTTTTAACTTTTTGGATGTCTGATAAAATGTAAATAATAGTATAACAATTTAAAATGTAAAACTGCTCAGTAAATTTCTGGAAAGAACAGAGAAACAACATTTTTAATTTAAATAACTAGCCTGATTTTTCAGAAGTTGAGAGCACTGAGCAGCTTCTGTTGACGTTATTTATATTTAAAGTTTTTATACTTCTGCGTGGTAATTATGATAATCATTGAAGATTCTATTTACCATGATAGCCCATGATCTAGCACTCTGGTATTAATGTTAATTGGCACTAGTTTTTTTGTGTGCAGAGCTTATGAGAGACAAGTTCTGTTCTACTAGTGTTAAGACTGCTCTCACAGACATTTTCATGTAGTCTCCCTACCGTGCAGCTTAAAACTGTAAGGAATGGCCCGAGGTTGTATCCCTGTGACACAGTCTCCATGGCTTCTGTTGGAATGGGATAGTGATTTCCTTGATGTCTGTGTAGTCTCATCTATTAAACTAGTGGTATCAAAACAGTTCTCGTTCTTTCCTGGATGATATACCATCAAAAGATGTCCTGATGCACATTTGATTTAAATACAGGTGATGTGTTTGAAAAAAGTAATATTTACAACCAGTCCGTGCTTTATTATTAAATGTAACACACATGCTTATCCACAGTCTACTGTGAGGCTAGAAATAAACCAACTGGTTGTGGTAGTTCTCTGAAACTCAAGTATTGTTTAGAAAAGCACTGACTCATCAAAGTCAAGATAGCTGAAGGAGAGCTATCTACCTTGTCTACACTGCCACTGCCATTGATATTATGGAAGCACATTACACATATCTTAGGGTATGTCTACACTACAAGAGTACTTCGATGTCACTTAAATCGAATATGTGGAATCGATATTACAAAGTCGAACATGTGTTTCCACACTAAGGACAGTAATTCGACTGTGTGAGTCCACACTAACGGGGCAAGCATCGACATTGGAAGCGGTGCACCGTGGTCAGCTATCCCACAGTTCCCGCAGTCCCCGCTGCCCATTGGAATTCTGGGTCGAGCCCCTAATGCCTGCTGGGGGAAAAATGTGTCGAGGGTGGTTTTGGGTAACTGTCGTCATCCAACCGTCACTCCCGCCCTCCCTCCCTGAAAGCGCCAGTGGGCAGTCAGTTCGCGCACTTTTCTGGTGATTGACAGCGCGGATGCCATAGCACTGCGAGCATGGAGCCCGCTGCGACCATCGCTGCAGTTATGGCCGTTGTCAACACCTCGCACCTTATCAGCCACCTTTTCCAGAGGCAGATGGTGAGAAATCGGGCGAGGAGGCTACGGCAGCGCGATGAGGACATGAAGTCTGAGAGTGGCACAGACCTGTCACAAAGCACGGGACCCCGCGCCGTGGACATCATGGTGGCAATGGGTCATGTTGATGCCGTGGAACGGCGATTCTGGGCACGTGAAACAAGCACTGACTGGTGGGACCGCATAGTGCTGCAGATCTGGGATGAATCCCAGTGGCTGAGAAACTTTCGCATGCGGAAGAGAACTTTCCTTGAACTTTGTGAGTTGCCGTCCCCTGCCCTGAAGCGCAAGGACACCCGGATGCGAGCAGCCCTGACTGTCCAGAAGCGAGTGGCCATAGCCCTCTGGAAACGTGCCACGCCAGACAGCTACCGGTCAGTCGCGAACCACTTTGGCCTGGGCAAATCTACCGTGGGGGTTGTTGTGATGCAAGTAGCCAAGGCAATCGTTGATGTACTGCTGTCAAAGGTAGTGACCCTGGGAAACATGGAGGTGATCATAGATGGCTTCGCAGCGATGGGATTCCCAAACTGCGGTGGGGCTATAGATGGAACTCACATCCCTATCCTGGGACCGGACCACCAGGCCAGCCAGTACATTAATCGAAAGGGCTACTTTTCCATGGTGCTGCAAGCACTGGTGGACCACAGGGGACGTTTTACCAACATCTACGTCGGATGGCCGGGCAAGGTTCATGACGCTCGTGTTTTCAGGAACTCTGGTCTGTTTAGACGGCTGCAGGAAGGTACTTACTTCCCGGACCACAAAATAACTGTTGGGGATGTGGAGATGCCTATAGTGATCCTCGGGGACCCAGCCTACCCGCTAATGCCATGGCTCATGAAGCCCTATACAGGCACCCTGGACAGTGAAAAGGAACTCTTCAACTACCGTCTGAGCAAGTGCAGAATGGTGGTGGAGTGTGCTTTTGGACGTCTCAAGGGGAGATGGAGAAGCTTATTGACTCGCTCCGATCTCAGCGAAACCAATATCCCCATTGTTATTGCAGCTTGCTGTGTGCTCCACAATCTGTGTGAGAGCAAGGGGGAGACCTTTATGGTGGGGTGGGAGGTTGAGGCAAATAGCCTGGCTGCTGATTACGCCCAGCCAGACAGCCATGCGATTAGAAGAGCCCAGCGGGACGCGCTGTGCATCCGGGATGCTTTGAAAGCTAGGTTCCTGAGTGAGCAGGGTAACCTGTGACAATTTTGTTGGTTTACAGAGAAGCTGAACCTGCCCCCGTTTCTTTACCCAGTGACTGTTCACTATCCTCTCCAGTTTCATACCCCGTTCACCCCATTCACCCCCTTCCAACCCACATTTAAAAATAAAATCACTGAAAATTTGTTAATGAACAACGTTTTCTTTATTACTGTTTTCGCGGTAAAGTGTTGAAACTGGGACGCAGACTGTGGTGGGGAGCGGGTGTAGTGTACTGATGCAAAGGACGCTTCTAAACTCGAGGAATGCCAGGCTCCTGCTTCTACAGTGGTCCGCACTGGTGGACTGATTGTTTGAACGGAGCCTGCCACCCCTCCTGTTCGGGACTCTGTGTGTGGAGGCTATGTGACTTTGTGGCAGGGGGAGGACGGTTACAGATTCCCTGCTGCGTGGCTCTGTGATCCAGGATAAGGACCGCTGCATAAGATCTGTAACCGCCCTCCCCCGCCACAAAGTCACATAGCCCCCACACACACACACACACAGACAATGAAAACCACCTCCCAGACTGACCAGGGTGCCTAGTGACTGCACTGAGTGTGTGATCTGCTGCTGAACCTGCCCCCGTGTTTGTACCAACCACCTTTCCCCCCCTTAAAACAGACTGTCCTCTAAAAAAACATGATGGAAACAGCAATTAACAGAAACGTATTTTTTATTAGCAAATGGACAGTTAGGGGATGAAACTAGGATGGGGGCTTGGGTGAGGCGGGAAGGAAAGGACTTATCAAATTTTGGGGAATGACAGCCTTCTGCCACTTGAGCAGTCTGCAGGGGTTGAGTGACAGTTTTCACGGGCTCTGCAGCCCCTCCTTCTTGGTACTTTCGGTGAGGGGGGTATGGGACTTTGTGGCGGGGGGCGGTGGTTACAGATAGACTGCAGCGAGGCTCTGTCCTCCTGCCTCCGGTCCTGCAGAACATCCACAAGGCGCCGGAGCGTGTCCGTTTGCTCCCTCATTAGTCCAAGCAGTGTTTGAGTCGCCTGCTGGTCTTCCTGCCGCCACCTCTCCTCCCGTTCGCTGTGTGCTCGCTGGTATTGGGACATGTTCTCCCTCCACTGACTCTGCAGGGTTGCCTCGGCTCGGGAGCAGCCCATAAGTTCTGAGAACATGTCGTCCCGTGTCCTTTTCTTTCTACGCCTAATCTGCGACAGCCTCTGGGAGTCTGATGACAGGGTAGGTCGGGAGACAGCCACAGCTGTGGGATGGGAAAAAGGGGAGTGAATTCCTCAGAAAGATAAATTTTTGGGTGAACAAAGAAAATAGTCTTTCTCTGTGAAAAAGACCATTCACAGCACCTATCACATGCGCACTCAGGACAAGGTCGAATTTTCGGCCTTCGCATTCAGTCCCTGGGGTCTTGCAGTGCAGATCACAGAATCGGAACAGCACAGCGGAATTTGGGTAGCAGGCTGACATGGTAAGCCGTAGACTTGTGGCAGCTTAAAACTTTAATAATAGCACTGCCCTACTTTCACATTCAAAGCAATGCTCCTAGCGTTGGCCACTTCCTGCTGCCAGCAATCCGGCAAGCATGAACTCTGCCCCTGTCCCACCCCCTCGCGGCTGTCCCCGGGAAAGATCCCTCTATGCTGCCCCTCTCCCGCCTCCACCGCATGGCTGTAAACCGGCGGTTACAGTTCTGTAAAGGAACAGGGAAGCAGTCCCAATACTAACATTCCCCTAATTCAAAGCAGGTCACCATGAGCGACATCACTCTGATGCGTATTTCAGACAGCGACAAAGAACGCATGCTTCGGGAAAGCCTGCAAAGACCAGGGCCATATGCCGCCATGCTGTGCAAGGCAATGATACCGAAGTACTTGATGGTAGCCTGGCGCGGAAACGTTTCATATTATGGAGGACACAACAAGGCCGCTCTCCCAAGGAACTTCATGCAAAGGCTTTCCAATTACCTCCAGGAGAGCTTCATGGAGATGTCCCCTGAGGATTTCTGCTCTATCCCCGGACATATTGACTGAATTTTACTGTAGCTGCACTGGCAAGGGCTAAACAGTAGAGCGCCTAGGGCAAACCAATCAAGATATACCGGACATTGTTAGATTTTTTTGCAGCAGTTGCACTACCAAAGACTAGAATTTTAAGTGCCTAGGACAATCTAATCATGAAAAAGCCACAGTTAATATTAATATTCTTTTCAAAATAAATGTTTACATGTTTAATCCACTTACCGGCTGATCCTTCCCCTGATTCTGGGTCCGGGTTAATGCCTGGGGACGGTTGGTACGGGATCTCTGTGAGGGTGATGAAGAGATCCTGGCTGTCTGGGAAATCAGCGTTGTAAGCGCTGTCGACTGCCTCGTCCTCCTCATCTCCTTCCTCATCTTCCCCGTCCACTACCATCTCAGAGGAAGCGGGCGTGGACAATATCCCATCCTCAGAGTCCACGGTCAGTGGTGGGGTAGTGGTGGCGGCCGCACCTAGGATGGAATGCAGGGCTTCGTAGAAACGGCATGTCTGCGGCTGGGATCCGGAGCGCCCATTTGCCTCTTTGGTCTTCTGGTAGCCTTGTCTCAGCTCCTTGATTTTCACGCGGCACTGCGTTGCATCCCGGCTGTATCCTCTCTCTGTCATGACTTTGGAGATCTTCTCGTAGATCTTTGCATTCCGTCTTTTCGATCGCAGCTCCGAAAGCACGGACTCATCGCCCCACACAGCGATCAGATCCAAGACTTCCCGATCAGTCCATGCCGGGGCCCTCTTTCTATTCTGAGATTGCATGGCCATCTCTGCTGGAGAGCTCTGCATCGTTGCCAGTGCTGCTGAGCTCGCCACGATGTCCAAACAGGAAATGAGATTCAAACTGCCCAGACAGGAAAAGGAATTCAAATTTTCCTGGGGCTTTTCCTGTGTGTCTGGTCAGAGCATCCGAGCTCGGACTGCTGTCCAGAGCGTCAACAGAGTGGTGCACTGTGGGATAGCTCCAGGAGCTATTAGCGTCGATTTCCATCCACACCTACCCTAATTCGACATGGACATGTCAAATTTAGCGCTACTCCCCTCGTTGGGGAGGAGTACAGAAGTCGAATTTAGGAGACCTCTATGTCGAACTAAATAGCTTTGTTGTGTGGACGGGTGCAGAGTTAATTCGATTTAGTGCTGCTAAATTCGACATAACCTGCTAGTGTAGACCAGGCCTTAGTTTCAGTTCAGATGTCACTAATGAACTACATTTGTATTTGTGTGTGTGTGTTTTACAAGAACACAAACATCTGAATGTTCACATGTCTTTTACCTAATAATTTGGGGGAATATTTTAAGCATGAGTATGTATTTCTGAATATTCTTTCTGTTTGTAACTGTGTCCAAAATTTAATTGCTTTTTATATCTTATTTTTTGGAAGAGGGACAGAGGAAATATGTTGCTGCTGTTGCGCTTTATGTAACAGCTGTTTTACCACTTTTGGTACTTAGGTTTTAGATTAATTTAAAGTAGGGTGTATTTAGTATTCATTGCTTTAAAAGATAATTGCTGTATGATTTTTAAAGTTTATATTATGTATATTTTTCCATCTGGTATTATTGAGTCATAGAAATAAGTTGTTAATTTGAGGAAAAGAAACAAACAGGAACACATTGAAATCTAAAGAAAAAAGATTCTCTCTAAAATTTTTATTTATTTATTTTCATATTATGGAAGTTTTTAGTGCTTGGACATTTAGTGTGCAGCAGGAAAAAGCTCAGAAAAGCCCTAAGAAACAGCTTTTCTTTTTCATCCACATGGCTAAAATTTTCATCCAGGTTCTCAGCATCATGTATCTTGATTACTGCAACCACACTTTCTGGCCTTGACAAATACAATCTTGTCCCGCCCATACCCATTCAAAATACTGCTGCAAAGATCATGTTCCTACCCTGTGACTTTGCCTGTATTACCTGTCTCTTTGCATGAACTCCTACCTCCAGTCAGCTCATGATGTCAGCCTCCATCCCCCACTTGTTACATTTTCAAACAAGCACCTTTGTGCTTTCTCACATGCTGCCACTCACGCTTGCCACTCACGCTTGGGAGAAGCTCTGTGTAAACATCTCTGGAACTAACTCATTATCATCCTTCAAATCCCTCCTTAAAATTCTTGTCTACTGTAATGCTGACAAAGATCTTGACAATAGTTAGGCTGCTGGTTTGCTGAGTGTGACAGAATGTACCCATATCCACACCCTGCACATTATTGTAATAATCTTTGTACAAAGTATGCCTTGTGAGATATCATTTGCAAACCCATAATTTGCTGGTCAATATTATACTGATAAAATGTGTGGCAATATTGTATATGAAATTGTAAAGTTCCACTGCATCATGATCTTAACACATGTTCCAAACTGAAATTGGCAAACAGGCCTGTCTCAAACAAAGGAATGTGTGCTCTGCTTAATTTGCATTTAAGCAGTAAACCAAGTCAACAAGCAGAAAGGGAAACAAAAGAACCTCCAACAGGTGAGGAAGAGCAGCAGGGGGGACATCCTTTACCGGGGTGGGCAAACTATGGCAAGCAGGCTGGATCCGAGTGTTTAAATCGAAGTGTTTGGGAAACTCCATTTGGGGTAGCAAGATGTGTGCATATCATTTCTATTAGTAAAATGACGGGCTTTATATAAGCTTGTATTGTCCAGGAGAGGGGCTGGGCAGTATAGGACATACCCAATCTAAGATTTCCCCCCAGAAAGGTATGTTGAGGTCATCCTGCAATATAACTAAGGCTGGTGAGAGCCAAAGTATGGCTGGCTGGCTGCAACACACACACAGACATAGCTGGGAATGACTTGCATGCTGGAGGCTGCTTATAAGCAGTCCTGACTGGAGACTACAGCAGCAAAGCAGTGTAAAGGGTATCCCAGGTTAGAGGGCAGGGGTGACACCGCTAATCATTAGTCTGGACTGTACCTTGGGTATGTCACGCTGAGATCATTGCCTGTTATACTGATCAATATTTTTTCATTGTTTCCTTTGACACCATGCCATCTGTTTGTCTGTATCCATATATTGTCTCTTGTCTTATACTTAGATTGTAAGCTGTTTGGAGCACAGGTTGACTTTTTGTTATGTTTGTACAGCACCTAGCACAATGATCCATGACTGGAAATTCTATATGCAACAATAATATAAATAATTATATGGATGCCCCAATTCTTGGCAACAGCATAGACAATGGTACAGAGGGAGATAGCATGTCCCCATTTGATATAGGGACCCAGTTTATGATTACTGTGTCAGCATGGCCTGAAAAGACAAATATGGCTCAGTGTTTACAAGTTTTTGTCTAAGTGGATCTCACTCCAGGTGTGAGATTGGAATCTTTGAATAGGAGTTGGTTTCGCTGTGCCATGCATATCCTTGTGTCCCCCATACTTGAGGGCATGACAAGTAGGTTGGCCATAACCTTTCCCTTCCCTCTTACCGCCCATAGCAGTGAGATGGAACAAGCAGTGTGTACCCTTGAGTATAGTTACTGTCTTGATAGCCCAAAGGACCACTAGTTGCCTATCTTCACCTTTAGTACCTAAACACCTTTAAAAGTCTGGGCCAAGCCGTTTAAAAAGCAGTCTTTTTTTTTTTTTTTTTTTTGCCATAAATAGCACTAATAAGGGACAGGCCACTTCTTCTCAAGGAATATCTAAATGCCTATTATATTTCGATCTGCTCTCACACGGCTAGTACATTTCTTCCTCCAAACATCAAATCTCATAGCACTCAGGCTACCTCCTTTGCATGATTTAGAAACATTCTCATATCTGAAATCTGCAAGCCAGCTACTTGGAGTAATCCCCTTTGTTTTAAACCATGTCTTCTAATTGGCTCCAAGATCAGATGCCAAATTTGGTAGACTGGTGTTAGGAGCACTATTTAGTTAGTGTCAGTCAATCCCATCTTCCAGATGGGGCACTAAGTTCCAGTCACGTAGAGTGGGAGCCACACAGACACATTGTCAAAGAAGCAAAAAAAGTTATTTCTTCAAATAGCCACTGCATATTCCCACTTTTAGGCTCAAAGTCCCTGTGCTATTTGTTTGTATAATTAGTTGTCATTCCTGTTTTTCTTTTAAAAGAAAACAGGAGATGGCCATCTGGCATGGGTTTTGTCTGCACCTACAGGAGTGGGAGGATGGCTCATGCACTCCTGCTCATGGGGAAAGCTCTTTAGGCCTAGTCAACTAAGCTGGCATTGAGTAAGTCCAGCATCAGCTTTGAAGAGTGTCCCTCAGGAGCTGGTTTGGCTGCCTCTCCTCCCATGGGAGAAGTATATCCGTTTGGTCACTGTCAAGATCAGGTTGGCCTAGGAGGCCTACCTGTGTGCCTAAAGTGGCTTTCTGGCCATTGGATGCAGTTTCCAAAAGAGCTGGATTCTAAAACATCTCTGGCAGCCAATTATAGATCAAGATCTGGATCTGCAGCAGAGCACAGATGTGGAGCTTCCAAAAACAAACAAACAAACAGGCTGCATACAGATCTGAGGGCTGACGTGTATGGATCCAGATTCAGGGTCAGATCCTGGATCCAAATTTGACAGCCAAATATGCAAGACTGCCAAACAGGGTTGCCAAGAACATCCTATTACCTGGGTTTCAGCCAGCATGAAGAGCTGACATCTTTGATTGTTTAGAATCACTTGTCTAGTGGTTCTATACCAGGGATCGACAACCTTTGGCACGCGGCTCACCAGGGTAAGCACCCTGGCGGGCTGGGCCGGTTTGTTTACCTGCGGCATCCGCAGGTTCGGTCGATCACAGCTCCCACTGGCCGTGGTTTGCTGTCCCAGGCCAGTGGGGGCTGCGGGAAGCGGTGCAGGCTGAGGGATGTGCTGGCCGCTGCTTCCCGCCACCCCCATTGTCCTGGAGCGGTGACCCATGGCCAGTGGGAGCTGCGATCGGCCGAACCTGCGGACGTGGCAGGTAAACAAACTGGTCCGGTCCGCCAGGGTGCTTACCCTGGCGGGCCGCGTGCCAAAGGTTGCTGATCCCTGTTCTATACCAATGAGGCCTCAGATCCACACAGGTCAGGGGAGTCCCATTCTGCATTTCCAAAACCATGATCTTTGAGAACTGCTTACAATACTGATTCTGTGCTCAACATAGTGACATGAGCAAGGAGATCTAGTATGGAGTCCTTACAACACTGGAAAGGAGAAATGCATTACAAGCTTCTGATCAGATCAAAGGATGATGGGTCTCTATAGGACAGTGTTTTCACATCATGCTTCCCATTTGGTCATATTCAGATGCACACACTCAATGCTCTGCTTTGTTTGAAAGTGTGTTTTCCCCTTATGATAATTGTCTATCAAACTCTCGTCCTATAGCTGTGAAGAGAGGGACTGAGTCCTAGACTCATTTATTATCATAAATCTTAGATTCCATTTTGCTTCTTTCCACAGCTGTCAGTTCCAGTGGTTCTTCACAGGAACTGTTGAAGTTCTCTTGGGTTCCCAGCCTATCTCTAAGGGTTAATTCACACCCCTCCCCAGGCCTAGGTTTAGAAGACTTTAGCTGTTGAACATCTGACAGTCTAAGAACCGATGCCTGGATCAGAGACTCCCTTACAATGTGAATGTACTATATCTGTCTCAGTTCTATTGATTCTGAGATCTCACAAATCTGAAGATTTCTCTGCTATGCAGCCTCTGCAGGAAAAACATGTTACGGTGTCACCAGATGTGTCCAAAAAGAACTGCTCATTGGCTTCAGAGCTTCTCTATAGCCCTTAAATGGGAAAGCAAAAAAGAGACCTATCTTCTTCAGGAAATTAAAAGGTGCATTGCCAAGGTTCTGTGGAGAAGTTAGAGTGCTGTAAATCCCTGTTTAGATTTAAAGCTGTATATGAGAAGCTAAGAGAACCACTGATTAGTCCTTGGATACATCATCATCAAATATTGATGGTCCATGTATCTGATAGCTCATAGGAGGAAATTTTATTAGAACAATATTGAGCTCTGGACTACTTATCTTCAGTTATAACTAGCTCATTTTAAGCTAGGAACAGGTCTGGTACTGACTCCACCATGAAGGATGCAGTGTCTAGGATTGGATCACTCCCCTGTCAGGGTAGTAGAAACATTAAGGAGCACCTATCCTTAACTTCACCAAGTCTTTCTTTGATCTGATAGTTGAGTTTTTTTTCAATGGAGCAGTCAGCTTAGCATTTCAGAATGTGTCAGTAAACCTAGCTTCAATCCCTCTCATCTTGGAATAAACAGTCACATATAATGGTCAAGACATCCATCACCTACACATAATGGGGTGTGAGGTTTATTTCCTGGCCACAGTGTTAAGTGCAAATTGTCATATATCATACAGTGTGGATAATAGGACTGTATGGCTTGGGGTAAAATCCTGTCTGGTTGTGCTAATCCCCTGACAGAACTCTTTCTGATTTCTAGTGTTCCAACAAGTGTTCCAATTGTACCTTACTTTTTGACCTTTTTAATGTAAATGTAAAGTTTTCCATTACATACCTTGTCCAGATGGAGCCAAAGCTTATCTACAGGTTCCCCAAACCCTTTTAGAGATGGAACTGGCAGAAGACGAGTCAGTCTGTCACGGTCTAAAGGTTATCCATGTAGTGCACAGTGTTTCAGAATGATCATGATCTGACAGAGCTTCAGCTTCCTGGAATTGTCAGGTCTCATCCAGGACAAAGGCAGTGTCTGTGGCATGCTGTGTCTATCACACCATATTGCACGGCTGATACTGCAGCTATATATGGGGATTTTAGCAATTTTTTTTTCTTCTTTTGGGGGGGGATGGTGTCTTGGGAGAGCAAAAAGAGAAATGACTTACTCTTTTGGCAGTTCTGCTATCCTTGTTTAGCTAGTACTCCTCAGCCCACGTTCCTGGAGGCCAGTTGAAGAAGAAATAAAGGTTGCTTTCTTGTAACCATAGTTCTGCAAGAGGAGCCTCTGCATATTCACACTCCCTGCCTAATTCCCCACTTCTTTCGCATCTCAGGTTAGGAATTAGTGGGAGGAACTGAGAGGTAATTGGGGCCACTCCCCCTTTTATCTCCGTGGGAACTCTCCAGGAATCAGGAGAGAAAGGGGGGGCAAGTAGCCCCAGTGGACACTGCTTTCCAGAAGATTCTGGAAGCTTGCAACTCAGGTGCATTCATCCCACAAGTATGAGCATGCAGAGGCTTATCTCAAAGAACTCTGGTTCATTTTTAGGAACTGTGGTTCTGCAAGATGTTGTCCATGTGGATCACATGACCAGTCCTCAGTCCCTGCTTTTTCAGAGTCATCTTTACCTGGGATTCTAAAATAGCAAGGAAACTAAAGGCTGGTTGCTCTGTCCTTTATTCTCTCATGTGGGTGAGCATGAGGACACACATGGAACAGGCCTAGCCCAACGGACACTGCTATTGAAAGATTCTGATCTCTTATACATGAGGTTCATACACACCTAGAGTGGGATCCACACAGACGACAGTTTGAAGAACTATTACTTCCAAATAGCGATAGTGTATAGTTTAACTTAACAGTGGTTGTTAAACTCTGCATTTTTTTTAACAAAGATTCTCCTCTTTGCTGAAATCTGTGCCATATACTGAAAAGATATACATGTATCTTTTTGCTGTATCTGCATGTATCCTTTTTGATCAAACCACACAACTACTTTGATTTTTTTCAGGTATAGACAGCTGCAACTCAGCACAGAAAGCAAGGTGGCTGAACTTCTCCATCAAAGTAAATTAAAGTCCTTTGAGAGTGAACGTGTTCAACTCATGCAAGAAGAAACAGCAAAGAATCTCTCACAATGTCAATTAGAATGTGAGAAATATCAGAGAAAACTGGAGGTATGTTACAAAAGGAATCTGTAACGGGTTCCTCCTGGGTTGCCACCTGGAACTGGGGTACCACTGAGCCCCCCTGACCCAACAACCTGGGCTCCCTTTACACTACTGCAGTGACCAGCCTGCCAAACCCTCTCCCAGGCTCCAGCCTGCACTTTTACCAGCATACATACAGGTAGGGACACACCCAGCTGCAATTACATATGGACGCTGTGATTAGTTCTGCATGAGGAGGCTTCAGCTAAGGAACTTCCCAGCTACTAGGGTGCACACCCCCTCTGGGTTGTAAACCCAAAATTATACCATCTTGTGCTGCACAGAGAACTGTGCAGCGTAAGCTCATGAAATTCGCCCCCTCCCTCATTGTGGAGAGGAAATATACAACAGCTTTCTGCTTCGAGTTATGACTTCTACACACACTGGTTTTAGACAAAGCAAAAACAATTTTATTAATTACAAAAGATAGATTTTAAATGTTTATAAGGAATAGCAATCAGATCAAACAGATTACCTAGCAAATAAATCATGCAAACTAAGCTTACTGTACTACATAGATAGGATATGAATAGAAAATTCTCACCCTAAATGATGATGCAAACAGGCTGTGGATTCTTAAGGGGCAAGTTGCGCTACCTTATAACTTAGAAACCCCAATTGTTCCATTCACAGGCTAAAATCCCTTTAGCCTGGGTTCAGCACTTCCCAGTGAAGAACCACGATGATGTCACTCCCCTGCCTTATATAGCTTTTGCATATGGCAGGAGCCTTTTGTTTCAAAGCTTGGTACACACACTAAGCTGCTTCTAAGGCCTATTGTTTTCCCCTAATGGCTCATTAACCTGAATGACCCTTCCCAGCCAGCCATCTAGACTGAGTGTCTTTTGCCTAGTGGGCGTTCCCCATGTGTAAACACATTTGTAATAGATACATAGATAGTATTCATAACTTCAGATACAAAAATGATACATGCATACAAGTAGGATAATCACATTCAGTAAAATCTTTTCAAGGATATCTTACATGACCTATCGTCCATAAAATACATCCTAGTTGTGCCATAATCCTATCATTATAATATTTCTATGAAGAATTTGGGGTGCAGTGTTACACAATCTTTTTTTTTTTTTTGTAGTAAAAGTTACAGAACTTGCGATGGAGTAAAAATTTCAGATGTTATAAAATACACAAGGAATTGGCATTGCCATTGAAATCTGATGATGCAAAGTTTATTGAAACTATTTCTTCCTAACATACATTGAAAGTAGGATTGTAGTAGGAAGAGGAACGGAACAGAACTATCCTTCATGAAGACCCCCTCACATTACAATTTATTGTTAAAAATTAACATACTTGTTCTGAAAAAAAATTCAACCTGTGTCATACAATTCTACCTGTGTTCACTAGTTACAGATGTATGTTCCAAAATTGTTAAAAATTAACATACTTGTTCTGAAAAAAAATTCAACCTGTGCCATACAATTCTACCTGTGTTCACTAGTTACAGATGTATGTTCCAAAATTGTGTAACTAATCAAGGCTAGAAAGAGGAACATTATATTGCTGGAGAGGGAGTTTCCAGCCCTCAGATGGGACACAGCATTTATATCTGGTAGAGCTCAAGGTCATGCCTTCAAGGTTCAATATTATGTGGAGAACAGATATTTCAGACAATTTTTAGAAGTTTTACGAAGTTTACTTAGGTATAATTTTCCTCTCCTTCTGAATCCCATACAGTTTGTCTCAGGTTAGTAAAGCAGTCTAGATTTTCTAGCGGTGGAAAATTAAAAGTAGTTCCAATACAATTAAAAAAACCCACCTTCTGTCTAAAATAGATTTATCTTGAAATACTGCATATACAGAATTACAAATGGTTTGGTGTCATATAAAAGTTTTAGTGTCACTGGTTGGGATTGACCTTCATATTTCACTTCGAATTTTGTTACTTGTGAACAATATGAGAATCCTAGGTGCTAAGTTAAAACAGATAATGAGTAATAATCTCAAACGTCTACTGATAAAATCTCTTACACCACACTATACCTCTCAATACATATATGTACGTGCACTCATATCTTTTAATGAACTTTTTCTATTTAATCTCTGTAAAATGCTATGGTAAAATGCCCTGTGTAAATATTGGTCAATATCATTAAAGTTCCCCATGACTAGAGGTTACTTGAAATTAAATTGAACATTATTGCTATAAATTCTAACCTAATCTTTTCCAATACAGTATATCATGCTATAATACATATTATTTATGGAATCCTTGTCATTTTATTAAATTATGTAGTAACAATCATCTCCATTACATACTGCTTTAGCATTGCAGGCTTTGCTTTGGTAGATATTTATATATTTCACATTGAGCACTGCTGACTCTCTTGTTGCACCTCTTCAAAAAGAAGTAATATGATTTTAAATAAAATTTTGAAAGTTAGAAAAATAAAAGCCGTAGTGTTTTTTTAACTTATTCCTAATTCTCTGGGTATAAATATGAAACAAAGAATATCCATCTTGTTCTTATTTATAGTAAAGTATGCATTATTCTTAAAGTGAAGCTCAATCCTGCTGCTGAAGGAGATGTAGAAGCCATATTATTAGGGCTTCTCTCTGCACAAAAGTTGTACCAATGTAATGATACTAGTATAGTTAAAATATATCCCTCTCTTGTGGATGCAGTTATACCAGCATAAACACTTTTATGCCAGTATAATTTATATCTATATGGGAAGCTATACCAATATAATAGTGTCCACTTTAGAGGTTGTACCAGCATTTCAATAGAAAACAACAACCTCTAATTGAAATAGTTAGACCTGTACAAAACTATGTACAGCTTGTTTTACGGGAGCTGTGAGTTTATGTGCTGTTGTAAATAGCCTTAGCCAATCCCAGTTACACCAAATCTAATGACTTGGAACCAGGACATCTCCTTGTGTCCAAGCTTAGAATTTAACTGTACTTGCAGGACTCCTGACAGATCAGAGATTTAAATAAGTGCTATCAAAAATTTATCTAATTCTATTTACTAATATAAGGAGTATTAGAAGGAATACTTGCTTTGAGTCCAAACTTCTTTATTCAGTATCTATCCAAGTTTGGTCTCCAGATCATATCATACTATACTTTTGACTCGAGGGCCTTCATAAGTAGCTTCCCTTTTTTTTAATCCCACTTTCTAAAATTTAATGGCATTGTACTAGTTTTTGGTTCCTTTCAGTACCTTTCCTCCCTGAAGATGGTGAACTTAAACTATATTGTGGTCACCAGTACTTACTGGCTCAACTATAGTTACTTCTTGAACCACTCCTGCTTGTTACTTAGGCCTAAGTGGAGAAAAGCCTCTCCTCTTGTGTGCTCTAGAACCAGCTTTTCCAAGAATTCATCTTTAAGGTGTTGAGAAATTGCGTTTTTTGGCTTGTCCAGTTGTGACATTTGACCATTTTATGTTGTTGTAATTGAAGTCCCCTGTTTGTTATTGTTATATTAGACTTTGTTACCTCTTTGATTGCTCTCAACATTGTGCGCACAGTATTCCTTTCCTGATCATTCTGCCGGTATTATAACCTTAGATGTTACTTATGTATTTCTGTAACCTGGGTTTTATATCCATACAGATTCAACTGAATTGTCCTCTCCACTCACAATTTTTATCTCCATAGATTCTGTGGAATATTCTAGCCCTTCTTTGAGTATCCTCTGCATATTCCCACTCTTGGGATATGCGCCAATCAGTGCTGTTGAATGGTGCAGCCTTCTGCTAGTCGTGCCTATTAGATCACTTACATGTTCTCTCCCCCCCCTCCCCCCGCCCCAGTATTTGAGCACATTCTGAGGTTGGGGCTATAAAAAGGGGCATGGCAGTGGTTGTTGCTGACCATGGATGGATGTGATCCTCCTTCAGATTCAAGGTCCTTTAGACAGTTAACTAAGTGCCTTGTTCGTTGTTTTAAGAATTGGATAGATAGTAGTTAGTGTGATATTCCCCAGGCTACAACCTGGACTGCTGAACTGCTGTGTCCCTTTAACTCTCCAGACCAGGATGCCTTTTACATTGCTTTGCTAGTGAACAGCAAGTCCCTCCAGGCTCTCCTCTCTCAGAGCCATCCGCATGTAAAGTCACTCCCAGCTGAATACAGGAATGCTATGCCCAGCCATCCATAAATAGATACAGGCTGACTCCACCATATCCCTCAGTCCCAGCCTTGTCACCCAGAAATATGCATCTTGTACTGTTCAGTAGCCCACTGGACTGTACAAGCTCGTAAATTAGTCTGTCATTCCAACAAAGGATAATGAATGTGCACCAGCCTTGTTGTCTCAAGTGGAGGCCTCCCAAATACTTCAACCAAACACTCTGGTTTAGATAAAACAATAAACATGTTTATTGACTAGAGAAAGATAGATTTTAAGTGATTTACAAGTGATAAGGCAGAATTGGTTACAAAAGAAATAAAAAGATAAAATCCAATCTAATTCCTAAAATTTACCAAGATAAATAAGATTTGAAACAAACATCATTCTCACCACATCAGATGCTGCAGACAGTTCACAGGCTGAATTTCCTTTCAAACTGGGACCACTCCCCTTAGTTCAGTGTTCTTCAGGTATTCCTTGATGTTATGAGCGGAGCGATATAAGGAGGAGAGGTGAGGGGGGAGGCATTTTTCTGCCTTCTTATGCTCTGAAAGGAAAAGTCTTTGCTGGGTCATGGGGTGAGGCAGTTACATGGCGTACATGCCAACTATCTTTCAGGAGAATTGTAAATTTCTTGTTTACAACTTCCCTGCTGGTGAATCTCCAATTAAGCAGGTAATGGCCTTTTAGCACCTAGCTGGCATGTGAGTATGCCTTTGTCTTTGAGAAATTAGACTGTGTGTTACCCAGAACTACAGCATATTTCAATAACAATCGTATAGCAGAATCTCATAATTTTACATGCAGTGATGTTACACTGTCTTAACAAGACAATGATATTCAGCTGATTGTGAGTTTTCAAATAACACCTCACAAAGCATGCTTTGCACAAAATAGATCATAACTATATAAAAGGGGTAAACATGGGAAACAAGGTGCCACAGTTAGTTTTAGTGTTAGTTACTGTTGTTCATTATGGCAGATCTGAAGAGCCTGGTTTTAAAAGATGTGTGTTGTGTCCGGCCATTTTCCCAGAATTATGCTCACTGTCTAAAATGTTAAGAGAAGGGCATTCTTGTTTCTCAATCTGCAGTACTTTCACACTGCAAGCTAGAAAGGAGAGGCAGAATAGTCTGCAAACCCTCCTCCTACAAGAAACCTTATTGATTAAAACTTGCAGATCTAAGGTTTCCAAGGCTTCAGATAATGGAAATAGGAGATAAGGGTTCGTTCCAGGACCAGTTGTTTCCAGGAAGTCGCCAAACTTGGTACCAAGCTCCAGATCTAAAAAGACGGCACATGTGGTAGCAAAGTCCTCAGACCCTGTTCCAAAAAAGGTACCAGCAGTAGCGAGAACATACTAGGATGATACACGATCTATGTCTGAGACCTCTACAAAACCAGGAGCTTTGCTTCCAAGGAAAAAGAAGGCAAAGCACCTTTCTGCATCCGTCATCGTTTCCTATTCAGGAGATTCATCAGATTCATCTGATCATGAGCATACTGATCCGAGGTGCAAAGAACAGGATCCAAAAAAGACTGATCCGCATACAGAGGAACAGTTGGATGTAAATGCTAATCTGGGACCACAAAATCAGAGTCCTTCTTCTGAGATGCAGGTATCCGCCTAACCGTGACATGCTATTGAACTGGACAAAATGGCAGAACTGGCAGTACCTTCCTGGATGCCTTGACCCTATCGGTCAACTCCAGGTCTTCCATATCATCATTCCTCTAGAGCCATGACCTCGATTTCGCATCGAACCATACAGAGTTTTGTAGTTCTGAGTCAAAATGATCCAAGACAAACTGATCTGAGACACCCTGAGCCAAGACAGATCTGATATATTCAGGTCTGAGACATTTGGCTCCTGTATCAACAGATCTGATGACGGGAGAGAAGTCCGTTATTCTGATCCAAAATATTCTAGATGATGAACAAGGAGATGTAATACCTCCACATCACGAACAAGAACCTGCAGGCAAATTATCTGCAGATGAAAACTTCTGAGTAATCTCATCTTCTTCACCATCTGAGGATGCTGTCTGATTTCAAGAGTTAATCAGCAGATTGGTTTCTACTTTAAAATTACCTTTGGTTTCAGTGGAGGAACCTTCTCATCCTGTTTTTGATATCCTGGGAAATACCTTTACAAGCAGATTTTCTCAGCCCTTTCTGGAGGGTCTCTGGCAGCCATCTAAATCAATATGGAGTACTCCATCTTTCTGTCAACCAATTGCTAGAAAGGCAGATGAACTGTATCAGATTCCGTATGAAGGATTTTCTTGTTTCCATGTACATCCTCTTCTTAATTCTCTATCAGTGGCTACAATTCAAAGGTCAAGATTGGGATATCTTGTTCTACTCCCAGTGATAGAGAAGGGAAAAGGCCACATTATTTGGGAAGGAAACTGGGGTCTTCATCTTCCAACATGTGAATAGCTAACTACCTACCCATAATGGCCAGATATCAGTTTTACCTTTGGAACAAAATTTCTCTGTTATCAAGAACCTCTCCAACAAACGCTTCAGACTGACTCATTAAGGAAGGCCAGAATGTTGCTAAGCATGCACTGAGATTGTCCTTTGATATCTCAGATACATCCTCAAAATGAGTAGTAACAGCAATAACACTCCAAAGATATGCATGGTTGTGCTCCTCTTCTCCATGAAAGGAAGTCAAAAGTTGAGGACCTTCTGTTTCAGAGGGATGGACTTTTCAGTTGAAAAACAGGTGAAATTTTAGAAAACATGAGAGAGACAAGATCAACAGTTTGATCTTAGGATCTCTTGCCACCTTTCAGGAAGAGAATTTCTGTACCTGTTTTCAGATGTCAGAGACAATATTCTCCATCTTATTTTTCTTCTTTCTCCTCTTCATATTTCAACATAGTCAGATGACACTACCAGCAACAGCAATCATCTTCTATTGAGTGGTATAAAAGATGCCACTTTAAATCCAGGGTGAGACAAAGTAATTAGTCTTCAATTATTTCTTTACCTTCTTTACCATGGGTTTGACATGCAATTGGCGAGTAGCACACCAACCTTAAAGTCTGTTTCCCAGACATTTGGAAACCTTTAAGGCCAATGTTACATCGACTGGCTAAAGATCACCACAGACTGATGGTTTTTGGACACTATAAAGGATGGATATACCATAAAGTTCGACACCTTCCATCCAAACCAACCTCCCCTCTTCCCCTTTTCAGGGATCCTTCTCGTGAATCAGAGTCAATAACAGAAACCAACTCTCTATTAAGGGAGAAGCAATAGGGGAAGTTTCAGTAAATCTCAGGAATCTGGGGTTCTTCTCCCATGGTTTCCTAATTCCAAAGAAAGAATTGAGGTCTTTGTCTGATCTTGGATCTGAGGAAGCTAAACAAGTACATTAGAAGGACTCGCTTCGGAATGATAACTCTAGGATCCATTATCACTTCCCTGTCCTATCTAGACTGATTTACTGCTCTTGATCTCAAAGAAGCTTACTGTTATATTTCAATAAGACTGTCACACAGGAAGTACCTTAATTATGCCATAGGGCAGGACCATTTCCAATACAGCGTCCTCCTCTTTGGCCTTTCGTTGGTACCCTGAATCTTTACAAAATTTCATTGTGTAGTGGTGGCTTTTCTGGGAAGACAAGGGGTTTTTGTTTTTTCTGTTTTTAAACAATTGGCTCCAAAAGCAGCCCCCAAAGACGAACTAAAGGGCGTCAACTAATTCACGTGCTCTCTGTTCCAAAGTTTGGGGGTTTTGATGAATGGGAAAAAAATCCCTATTGACCCCCTCACAAAATTCTGTTCATGGGATAGTTTCTCAACTCCAAAAGGTCATGGGCTTACCTTCCAGAGAAGAAATTCCTGAAGATAAAACATATGATTCGGTCTCTATTTTAGAGTCTAAAGTTTTTTCTCTCCCTACTGTGTCTTAAGGCATAAACCATCTATGTCATGCCTTATGCAAAACAAAGGATGAGACCTCTTCAACACTGGTTGGCAAAGAACTTCAGGCAGGCAGTCGGCAATATGGACTTACCATTCCAGAGAAAATCCAAAGATGTATGGATCAGGGTCATGTACTAAGAAGAATGATGTTCAATCCTTCTTCCCTGTCCATAATCGTTACAACAGGCACCTCAAAAACAGGCCAGAGTGCATACCTCAACAATTTTTTAACAAGGGTCTCTGGATTCAACAGGAATGTCATCTTCATATCAGCATTCTAGAGTTGACACTCAGATAATTCTTTCCTCAGATACAAGAATCTGTGGTTCAAGTTACCATGCACAATATGGCAGAGATATACTATGTAAATAAACAGGGTGGAGGAGTCTGGTCCTGGCAGCTTTACAGGGAGGCAATGAAACTCTGGGATAGATGTATACTGAACAAGATTTTATCCAGTAGCTCTGCGTCTGCCAGGATCCCTCAACTAGTTAGCAGACTGACTAATCAGAGACTCTTCCGAGTTGCATGAATTATCCATGAAAGACTCTGAGTCAATACATATTTGCTCTTTGGAGTACTCCAAAAATAGATTTATTTGCCACAAGGATCAACACAAAGGACCATTATTTTTGTTCAAGAGTGGATACACAGTCTCTAACAGATGCATTCCTCCTTCATTGGAGCACAGAGCTAATGTATGCTTCCTCACTATTTCCTTTAATGTTGAAGGTTGTGCAAAAGATCAGACAGGACTCAGCCAAGATGATGCTTGTCACCCCATGGCCAGAGACAACAGTGGTGTAAACAGGCTTGCTCCTTCTTTTCAAGGAATACTACAGAAGCTTCACTGGATCTTCTGTCACAGCATCCAGGGAAATGCCATTCGGATCTGCTTTCCTTGCATCTGACAGCATGAGTGTGTTGTTTTATATTGAAGTAATCCACTAGCTTAATAATAATTCATTGCTAGTAACTTAACAGTCTTTATTAGATCATAATTAACATATTTACAGTGCATCTTAACTGAGGTCAGTCAGTCTAACCTAAAACCAGCTGCCTCCTCCAACTGTCAGCTCCCATACCCTGAAGATGCTATTCATTCTCTTAAAGCCACAGTAACACTACAGTGGGCAATAGGGCTCTGACAAAACTAGAGAAACCTTACTTTGTAGATGTACTTGTTTTACTTAATGCTAGAAGACAGTCAACTATGTTACGATTTTAAATGGAAAAGATTTTCACTGTGTATCTGAGTAGGGTATTGATTCTGTATCAGCTCCTATTCAATCAATAGTTGAGTATTTGCTGTTTCTGGAAGATAAGGATTTATCTGTTGCATCACTATGGGTGCATTTAGCTGCAATCACAGCTTTTCATATGCAAATAGATGGTAATACTATATTCTTGCATGATATTAAGACATTTTTTCCCCCAAAGGTTTACTAAATTTGTATTCCCTGGTGAGAGAACTTGTTACTCTATGGGTTGTGAACTTAGTATAGTAATAGCTTATGTCTTTACACTTCAAGCCTTTATCTTCTTGTTCTCTGCTTCATCTGTCAATTAAGCCTTCATTTATTAAACCAATAACATCAGCCAGGAGAGGTAGTGAATTTCATGCCTTGATGGCTGACCCTCTATTTATGAATTCTTATAAAAACAAAGTAGTTCTTCCCCCGCATCCAAGATTCATACCAAAAATAATTTCCAATTTCCATGTCAATCAATCTGTTACTCTTTCAGCGTTTTTCCCCAGACCTCATTCAAATAAGGGCAAGTCAAAGTTACATTGTTTGGATGAAAAAAAATTGTTATATTTAGATAAAACCGAGGATTTTAGATTTTCACACAATTTTGATGCATATGTGGGTAACTGGGAATCCCATTTCCATACAGGTATTATCTAGATGGATCAGGCAGTGTAAGACAGGTCCTGCTAATTGAAATTTGTAACGCAGTCATGGGGAGTTCACTACATATGATTAAACGTTATTCATTAGATAACATTGTTAAATTGGGTGCCCAGTTTGATAGATTGGGTCTACGGTCCATCTTTCCTTAGGACCCCTTATCCACTTTCTGGTTTTCAATATAGACTGCTGACTGAAAATATGCAGCGGATACTCAAAGAGGAAATGAATGTTAATTACCTGTCACTGAGGTTCTACAAGGTAGACTCTGCTTATTCACATTCCTTGTCCTCCTCCTCCTCTTCTGCAGAATTTTATCTACTCATGACCAGGGCTGCTGAGAGCGGGTTCGGGCCCCAGTGAAAAAAAATTTTCGGGCCCCCCAGCAAGGGTGGACCAGCTAAATAGGGCCGACGAGAGGGAGGGGAAGCCAGGCCCCCTTCCGGACCGCCGGGCCCCGGTAAGGCGACGAGAGGTGTGGGGGAAGCCGGGCCCCCTTCTGGACCGCCGGGCCCCGGTAATTTGTACCGGCTTTCTACTCCCCCTCCTCACCCCACCCCCGTCAACCCTGCTCATGACTCTATATTTAGAGGTGGAAGGAACTGACGTGGTAACTGCTGACGCTCTAGCCCCACCCTCAGAACGTGCTTGGACATGGAGAGGAGGAATCGGAAGGGGGCACATAAGCTATCTAATAGGCACTACTAGAAGAAGGCTGCATCGTTCACTGGCACCTGTTGACACATGTGCCAAGATATGAATATGCAGAGTCTATCTTGAAGAACTTTGGTTACAAGTAAGTAACCTCCATATCCTGTGTACACCCCCACTTATTCCATCTATTTTCTCCTTACTGTATAGTATATAGCTAGATATTAAAGAATTACACTGGTTTTTGTCATTCCACTTTGTTTTAGTAATGTTTATTTTGTCATGGTTTTTTTCCATTTCCAGGCATTCTAGCTCACCTCTTTTTGCTTTCTCACATTTGCATATTGGCATTTACAGCTTTTACTTTTAATTGAGTAGGTACCTATTTTTATTTAAGTCCTCAGCCTGTTGTGTTAATTATTTTTGCTAGTCTTGAATGTTGTTAATGTATTAATTTTTAGTTCTCTATATTTATAGGAAATAAGTGCATCATAAATATCAAATTGTGATAATTATGCATTTATCCTTTTATTAAAGAAGTCCCTGAACTAATCAGAGTAAACAACAAAACAAATACCTTCCATTATTTAAAATCCTATGTACAGTATTAAACACTTTTTTTTCCCCATTATCCTTTTTTCTTGGCTCTCCTCCCATGAGGATTTTGGTTGTGTCCTCAAGTAGAGGCTCATGAAATCACTAGAACTTTAAAGAGCTGTCAGATGTCTTATCACATGGCACATAACTCAAGAGAGTAGATCTGTCCAAGGTAGTATATTTAGAGACTAACTGCTGTTAAGAGGATTTTTTCCCTTTTCTGAATGACATATTAAATTGGACTTTTCAACAAACACTGAAAAGTTATCTTTAAATATTAGTCTACTGAATCTTTCACATACGTGTTTTCACCTCCCTCAAAAATAGTTTATAATCCTGACCTTTGCATTTGTTCTGTTGTTCATTCTCACAGGTTCTCACTAAGGAGTTTTATAGCCTTCAAGCATCTAGTGAGACACGCATTACTGAACTTCAGGCACAGAATTCTGAGCATCAGGCAAGGCTAGACACTTATGAAAAACTGGAAAAAGAACTTGATGAGATAATAATGCAAACTGCAGAAAGTAAGTTTGGACCCAAATTATACTGTTTTTTCTGGTGATATTGGTGTTCTTATAAAAGATGCATTGTTTGTGATGATATATAATATTTAGCACAAGCCTTTTTAGGTAGAGATTCAAGGTGCAATAAATCCTTTTGGTACAAATTACATAGTGTGTATTGAAAATATTATAGCATTTTATATTAAAAATATTTATTGCATCTTAAATATCTGTACTAAATATTATAAATTTATACTTATGTACTTATGCTAAATGTTAAGCACTCATTATACCAAACAATCATCCCACTGTTACCGTGTTACTCTTTCCACCTCTTGTTTCTTATTGTACTCTTTGATTGTTAGGTGTAGGGGACATGGACTGTCTTTTTTTTATTACATATATATATATATATAGCCCCTAACATGATAAAGCCCAATCCTTGGTTCTACAGTACAATACATAAATATAATTTGGTTTTAATTCAATGAATTAATCCAGGGAAGCTGGATCCAGATATGTATTAGGTATTGATGAGGATTCAAAATTTCGGTTCAAGGTAAAACCATAACTAGAGTTCAGGTTTAACGTGTAGTGAAGAAATCTTATAAGCTATTTTTGAAAGATGTTTGCCCAAAGTGGCAAAAATAACAAGATCTCCCATTTTGCTTGATGGAATCCTTGTGAGGTCATTTCTTTTCATGAGATTTCAACTATCTTGGTTTATATCCAGACTGGATCCAGAAAACAGGCCCCTTTCAGTTGCAGGATCAAGGTCTTAGTTCCTGTTTGCACCTGAAACTCACTGTGTTTTAAGTACACCGTTGAGTCCATGTGGAGCCCTGAAATGCACTTTTTGAAGGATCAGGACCTAACGTTGAAAGGCATATTGAAGGATTCTGATCCATCTCCCACCATCTACTTGCCTTCCTTCACCCAGAAAAATCCAGAACAAGGGTTCTATTTGAGGTTCCATTTAGGGACTACATGTCATTAAAATAAGATAGACCAATGATATATTCACTTAAGTACAACAGAGGAATTTTGCAAAAGTATGTTACATTTATGTGTAAATAACAGCTCACAAAAGAGTGTGAGGTTATAAAGATGCCTTGAATTGGGCTGAGGTGCTTTCAGCAACTAAGATGTGGATATTGTATGAAACTTTACAAGCAGCTGTACCTGGAAGCTGGCATGGCTGTCTAATTTTGACCCAATATAACTTTTATTAATGTATATTTGATATATGCTACTGACAATAATATAAACACATGCTGTTGGAAAGGCATGTGTTATTCTTCTGGAGGGATATTTGTGTCAACATCAGACACATTTAGAATTGTTCGGACTTCCACCCTCATTAGGATAATGAAGAATTTTCCCAAAGAGAGAATTGTAGTTTAGAATGGTTTCTTCCTTATGCCTGCAAACTTTCTTATCTCATCTGGTGTGTAGCAGGTAAAAGATCTGTTGCTGGAATTGAAAGTATGAGCTACTTGCTAAATATTGTAATGAATTATAATTAAACCTTAACATTGTATGCTGCAATACAAGATTTTTTTAAAAATTGGTTTACTATTGAACTGTTCAATTTTTAAAAAGGAAACAATTGTAATACAAATTATTTTACCATGCCCATTTTTACTGTTACTTAATATCTACCATTGTTTTCTTATTTTTTTAAAAAAAAGATTTGAGTGTATCTAATGATGAAAATGAGGACAGTCATTCTTTTGAAATTAATCATTGGTATTTTTTACTGTTATAGCTTCTGAGGTAGTGGAAGTTATAATTATAGTTGCATTCATTTTAACCCAACCTCCTCCAGTTGATTGTAATTTTTTTAAATAGATCTCTTTATGGCTTAAATCTTCCATGCTTGGTCTCAACCAAATGGTGAACTTTTGGGGGAAATTAAAGGGGACAAAATTGAGCCTGCTACTGTTTAAAAACATGTGAGGAGGAAGAAGGACAAACTTTCCCGGTATATTACAACTGAAATCTTGGCATTTTAATTCAAATAACCAAAGAAGCAAAAACAACCCATTTGAAGAAAATATGTTCATTATTTTTAAAGTTCTGAAGATTTATATTTGAATCATTCATTTGTGTGCCATAGAAATCTTGTAACCTGCTTCTCAGAGCAATATGAAACAAAAGATTTAGAATTAAATCCTGGCTCCATTGAAATGGGATTTTACCATTAACTTGAATGGGGCCAAGATTCCATCCTTTGAATTCTGGGGCCACTCTGAATCTCTTTATCTTGAAATGCTATACTTTTTTGGGGGAGGGTAGGGGCGGACTTGACTGAATAATGCCTTTACTCTTGTATGCTATCTTTGTCCTTGTAAGAAATGATATATTTACGCAAGTGAAATGGCTTGTATCAAATAATCTGTTGATATTTTTTCTCTGCAGAGCATGTGCATGTGGAAGAGACTATTGAAATGTGACTATTACTATCACTTCACTGACTCCTCATTATGTTTCACTTATTAATACTACAATAGTCTGTAATGGCCTGTCAGGGATCTGTCTGTTTTAGGCATTTGTACTATTTGTCGTAATAACTGAGTGCCTTCCACATAAATAGCAGTAGTGAAATCACTTGGAATCTCTGGGTCATCTTCCTTTTTGGGGTAAAAACTATACTGTGATATTTTTGGTTTTAGATTGTTTGGATGATTTGGGGGGGGGGTGGATTTTGAGTGGATGAGATATCAATGTTGTGAATGTCATTCTTATGATGGGGCCATTTTGTGCTAAGCATAGTACAAACATTAATTTAAAAGACTGCCCCTACCCCAGTGAGCTTACTATGTCCAATACAATTGATCACAACAGGGGGGAAAAAGTATGGGGATGGAGGATGAGGGTAAGATAACAGGGAAAACAAGCATGTTTTAGCTCAATGAGCATTAGTCTTGGCTCATTGCCTGCATCAAGTTCAACAGGCCCTACATTTACATAGCCTGTGCCTATATATCTGAACAAATAGGGTGAGATTCTGTGCTGCTCCTCTAAGGGTATGTCTACACAACAACTAGACACCCTCGGCTGGCCTGTGCTAGCTGACTTGGGCTCGCAGGGCTTGGGCTGCTGGGCTGTTTTATTGCTGTGTAGACTTTCAGGCTAGAGCTTGGGCTCTAGGACCCTGTGGGGTGAGAGGGTCCCAGAAATGAAACAGCCTTGCAAGCCCGAGTTGGCTGGCACAATCCAACCATGGATTTTTCTTTGCTGTGTAGACATAGCCTAAGAGGCCCAGCACAGAACTTGCAGTCCAGTGGGAAGAGAGGGTTTAAGGTGGCTTTAAGCCATCTTTGCATCCTCCTGATCCCATGGTATCTGGGAGCTGGAGAGGTCCCTACTATAATTTAGACAGCCCTGGAGGTTTGTCTAAGTTATGACGTTCTCCCCGAGCTACCCCTTTTAATAGCATTGTATCAAATACAAACAATATGGAAGAGATGGGTGAGACAGAAGCTGGCTGTGATAACAACAGTCTTGCTGCTTATACAGTAGGTATATGTTAGTAGCAGTGGGATTTCCTAGTACTTAATAACTGTGGATATAGTTACTCCCATATTTAGCTGTAACCCCAGTTCCATGTTATTTGTATTTGTTACAATGCTATTGAAATGAGTAACCTGCTCTAGAAAAATTTACATTTGTTGTGTGTCAGGAAGTATGCCCTATGTTAACCTGATTATAATTTTTGTAGGTCGGTAAATCTTGTACCCTTGGACTATAAAAAATCCAGCTTTTTAAAGCAATTTTCATTTGGTTTTAAATCCTTAGAAATATGTTTTCAGATTGCTGTGTTATCTAACTAAATAGATTACTTTTAGCTTTTTTTCCCTCTGCTTTTAAAAAGTTAAAATTCAATGTAATATTGGACTTGTTTCTGTTATAATTTAGTTTACTAATAAAAGTATTGGTGTAAGTATAATTTCATCATATGTTTAAGGGAAAGTTTTATATGTTCTTAGTTTGTCAATAATAGCAGAGCTTGGAGATAATAGATTAGATCTTTTTTTTCCCTGCATTCAGATCTGAGATGCTCTTGCCAATATTTTGTCCTGTACATTCTGTGCACATAGTTCTACTTAGAGTGTATAATTATGCTATTGCATGTTGCAGCAATGGTATTCTGCCAGAGAAATAAGAAACGCTCACTCTTGGAGCTAAAATTACTTATTTGCTAATTTATATCACAAATGAGATGATGAAAGAGGAATGATTAACTATTTTTTATGTGAAAGCATTTAAATTAATGAATTACACAATATAAAATAACCCAAAAGATAATACTTTGAGACTTCTGAAACTAGATTGGACAATGCATTAGTAAAATATATATTTCAGAGAATAATCATGCACTGGTAGGAGGATGGACTGAATAGGTCTTTCTCTCTCTCTGAATTTTATAATTCGTAGGGCACGTTTGTTTTATTTTTGAAGTTGAGAAAGAGAGAAAATTAGTTTTGTAGCTAAAATGTTTCTTACCCACAATATCCATTTTCAAAATATGTAATCTTTGACAAACTATATCTTCAAAAGCACAGACATCAAAGTCTTAATTAGCATACTTGTTGGCAGTTTCAGGGGAGAGTCAAAGAATCATATTTGTATGGAGACTGCACCCTTCAGAAAAAGTTAAGGCATGTTGGCCCAGTAGTGTGTGAAGGAAGTTAGCATTATGAGAGCATTTGTGGCTAAAGTGTTGACTTCAGTCCTCAAGGACATCAATGCTTTTTCATTTCCTCTTTGTTTCATAAGCACTACATTTACTTCAAATTTAAAAAGTGAAGAGTGTGTGTGTGAGAGAGAGAGAGAAAGAGATTATAAACATAATTGCTTAAAGATTTAATCAGTTCTTCTTTGAGTGGTTGCAGACTTGTGTGTGACCAGTGCACTGAAGTCAGAGAACATTGCCTAGAAATACCTGTAGGAACACTGCATGTGCCCTCTGGTCCTTGTAGCCTCTCTTAGGACTGTTTAAGAGTAGCACTGCCCTGACCCCTTCAGTTCCTTCTCACCACCCGCGGCTTGACTTGGATTGTGCTATGTGGTACCTTAACTTACACTTTTGTTGTTCTCTCAGCTAGTTTTTTCTTGATATTTTGTCTATAGTTAGTAGTAGTGCCCTAGGCTCAGGGAGATTCTTCCTCCTCTTCTAAAAGGAGTGCTGGGTGGCACTGGGGTTCCTGGAGTGCTCAGGATAGAGCTGGGCCATCTACATGCTCTCCTGTAGAGAAGCAAGATCATTCAAGCACTGTACCATCAACTCTGGTACTGTCTGTTGGGCAGCCATTGAGTCTAGGACCAGCAACATCAGCCTCAGCACTGATCATATCGATCCCACAGGTTTATCAAACAGCAGCAGATTTACTCTTCCTCTTTGTTCTGTACTCACTTTTTGATATAGACCACATGCATTTACATAGTCCAGCATGTGAGATTGCACCTTCATCCTCTTCAAACTTTGTTGAAGTTGATCTGTCTCCTGAGTTGTCAGTCATTGGATGGATTGTCCAAGTGCCACTGGCGATCCTGGAGTCCCTAGCATGGTGGGCAGATCAGAACAATATATGTGAAGGTGTCTCCTTTTCCTGTCCTCCACCGACCAGGACTATAGTTACGCATTGCAGGGTGGGGGGACACAGCTAAGTACATTGAAAAATCAGGGTTTGTGGACAGAACGGGAACCCTCCTTTCACATCAACGTTGTGGAGCTTTGAGTGATTTGCAATGCATGCTGGGACTTTTGGGTCAGATCAAGGGCACAGAGATTCACATATTTACTGAGAATACCACTGCAATGTATTCTGTGTACAAGCAGGATAAAGTTTGCTCCAACCAGCTCTGTCAGGAAGCAGTAAAGTTTTAGCTCTTCTGGAGGGAGGATGCCCTCATTCCTATAGCCGCACACTTCCTGGGTGCTCCAAATTAGTTGGCTGATAACCTCAGCAGGAATTTCTCCCAGAATCACGAGAGGTCTGTGAAGAACAGCATTCTGAGGTCCATCTTCAGAGAATGGGGCATTCCGACTATCAAACCTTTTGTAACGAATGACAACAAAAATATTGTCAGTTTTGCTCTTGAGTGAGTCTCAGTCCGGGCTCTTTAACTGTTATTTGAATTGGGGATCGGTGCTCATGTTTGCCTTTCCCTGGATCCCACTCATCCCTGATGTTATTCACAAATTGAAGATGGATCATGCCAGACTGATAATCATTGCGCCAGCTTGGCTAAGACAATGTTGGTTCTCTGACCTTTCCAGTCTATCGGTTCAACCTCCCAGACCCACCTTCCCAAGCTACTGACACAACACCACAGTCAGAGTTGGCATCTAGCAGTGAGCAGTTTGCATCGCACAGTGTGGATGCTGCACAATTAGATGAAAAGGAAAGACGATGTTTAGAAGCAGTTCAACAAATCCTCCTACTTAATAGTAGAAAACCCTCTACTAGGTCTATCTCTTTGGCCAAGTTAAAACATCTTTTGGTTTGGTCACTGGCTGGAGGAATTCAATTGTGCTAGCCTGCATTCAGGACATTTTGGACTACATATTAGTAATCTTCAGGTCTCTCTCTCAGCTCATTGAGAGTCCACTTGGTGATGATCTCGTCATTCCATCCTCCAATCCAAGGAAAGTCAGATTTCTCTAACTATATGGTAGTAAGATTTCTTAAAGGTACTGTCTATCGTCTTTACATCTGTAAAACTAGCAGTTACTTTGTGGGACCTTAGTACTGTGCTGGCTGTCCTTATGGGACCTTCTTTTGAGCCCCCAGCAACTCATTCTCTGTCCCTCCTGTGCCAAAAACCAGCCTTTACAATGGCTATAATATCCAGAAAGATAGTAAGTAAACTGAAGCCCTAATGATGGGGCCTCCATGCAGGCAGTTTTTCAAAGACAAGGTGACCTGAAGGCCATACCTTAAATTGTTGTCTAAATCCGATTCACTTTAACCAAACAATATATTTACCTGTATTTTTTTCCTAAGCTTCACTCAAATGCAGATGAGCAACCCCTTCATTCATTGAATGTGAGATGATCCTTGGTATTCTATCTGGAAAGGACTGAACGATTTCATGCATCACCTTAGCTTTTTGTCTCCTATGTGGATCAAATAAGGGCCAGGCAGTTTCTGCACAGAAGATGTCCAGATGGATTACTTCCTGCAGTACAATGGCATAAGGGTAGCTCAGGCCACACCTTCACAGAGACTGGTGGCTCACTCAGTGAGGGCCTAGGCAGCTTTGGTCACTTTTCTCAGTGAGGTGTCTGAATTGGACATTTGCAGGGCCACTATCTTGTCTTTCATGCATGACCTTTGCCAGACACTATCCTATTAGGTGCTGTGTCTAGATCAGACGCAAATTTTGTAAAGGCAGTTCCACAGTCGCTGTTTAAGTACTCTGAGTCCCACCTCCTTCTGTTACTGCTTGTGAGTTACCTGAGTGGAATACATGTCTAATCACTCAAGGAAGAAAAAATAGTTACTTACCTGTTCTGTATCTGTTGTTCTTTTGAGATGTAGGTGCAGACATGTATTCCACCCTCAGTCCCTTCTGTATCAGAGTCTCCACTCAGGATTCTAGTGCAAAGGAACTCAGGGGGATCAGGGCAGTGACGCTCTTAAATAGCCCTAGGAAGGGATTTGAGGGCCAGAGGGCACACGCGTGCCCCACTGGGTACTGCTAGGCAAAGTTCCCCATCTTTTTTACACTGGACACATGCACTCCTGAGTGTAATACATATCTGCACCCATATCTCAAAGAACAGCAATTGCAGAATAGGTAAATAACATTTTTTCCTCTTTTACTATAATTATGTTCTTTTGAGGATCAATATTTTTAAAATATTGGATACATCTTTTTGTTTTTTTGCAGTGGAAAATGAAGATGAAGCAGAAAGGATTCTCTTTTCCTATGGATATGGTGCTAATGTTCCGACAACAGCCAAAAGACGGCTAAAACAAAGGTGAAAATTATGTCTACCTGGTTTACATCTAAACTAACTACAAATAGATTCAGTATATCATCAATTTTGGAAGCCAGCCAATTTGAATGATGCAAAGTAATTTTATTTTTTACATAGCTATCCAATATGTAGAAATAGTCTTCAAAACAGTGGTTTTGTGGTTTGTGTGTATAAATGGGTGCATGGATATTTTTCTGGGTTATTGAAGCTTCATGTTTTTTCCTTTATCTTTCAGAAAGATAGGTATCTGGATGCCTTGAGTATGCAAAACTCAAATAGCTATAAAATCTAACTAGTTCAAATAAATTTTAAGCTAATTTAACATACAAATAGTGAACTCAGAAGCACAGCTGTCAGGAAAGGGAAAAAGTCCAAGTTTCAGAGCATCATTATCTCATCTAAATTGTGTGCATATAAGGCCTGATTCATCTGTGTCTCTCTCCAGTTTACTCTGGTTTAACTGCACTGAAATCTGTGAAGTAACATCTGTGTAAAACTGAAAATCACAGTGGTGAATCAGGCCATAGTATTTTCTGAATGTTGGCATGTTAAATATGTACCTAAATATATACAATGTGGGCAAATTGATGTTTCTGCTAGAGTCATAAGTTTTTTCATTTGGGTGTTAAATAATTAATAATTAATTTTAATATTGTGTTAGGTAAGGGAGATGAGGTAATATCCTTACTAGAACCAGCTTCTGATGGTGAAAGCTTGTAGTTTTTCTTCGAGTGATTGCTCATGTGCATTCCACAGTAGGTGTGCGTGCCCTCCATGTGCACCGGTGCCGGAAGTTTTTTTCCTTTAGTAGTACCCATAGAGGAACGCCCCTACCGACCCCTGGAGTGGCACCACCATGGCGCAGTATAAGGGGCGCTGTGTGCTCCCCCCCGCCCTCAGTTCCTTCTTGCCGCCAGTGAAGGTGCTTTGGAAGTGCTGTGCTCCAACTCGCCGCTGTAGCTTTCCCTGTTTGGACTGTTGTTTAGTCGTAGATAGTTAGTACCTGTCGTTTAAAAAAAAAAAAAAAAGTATATACTATGACCCGCACACTAGCTGCTTACACTGTCTTGGGGAAACCCACGTCAGCGACCACTGCAAAATTTAAAGATCGTTTAAGCACTGGACTAAGAAGGAGCACGATATACGTCTCCGAGCCATATTGATGGAGTCGGCCGTGACCCCAACACCGCTACGCCGCTCCAAGTCGACACCAAGCACCGTAGCATCGGTGCACGGCGACCCAGCAGTGCCTTCCACCAGCCGGCACCACTCCACATCCACGGGACACTCTAAGAAGACGAAGAAGCGATCTTCTCCATCAAGGCACCTGGGCAAGGCTAGGGCGAGACTAGACCCGCGCTGGGCAGCTCTCGATCCCCCTCGGCCTCATGGCCTCCGACTCAAGAAGAGCGTAGTAGCCCAGCCTACTCCGAGCCAACCTCCCTGGACGCCAGTGGCCACATATGGGTGCCCTCCAGACCGGAGGCCTTGCAGGCGGCTTGAGATGTAATGTCTCTCCTGGTACCGGCTGCACCAACCTCAGCGGCTCCCCGGTCTAGAGGCAAGCCGGCGCTCGGACTGCCACAGTCGCCACCCAAGCGGTACTGCTCATGGTCGAGGGAAGGTTCCCAATGCCGCTCTCTGCAGAGTGACCACCTGGCTCGCAGCCTGCACCGGTCCCCATTGACCCCCACTCAATTGTCTGGCTGAGTGCCGAGCAGCAGGGAATTGAGGCACCACTCCGCATCAAGGGAGCGCAGGCCTTGAGGTCAGAGCATGCCCCGCTGGGACTGGGTCCGACGGCACTGGTGGTCGCTGACTCTGAGAAGCCACCGTAGCCACTCGCGATATTGATGTTGATGCCACTCACGCTCTTCACCCAGATCGAGGTCCCCAGCATGGCACCGCTCTCGCAGCCCCAGGCATAGATCGCCGGCACCCGGCCATCGCGGATCCGCCCACCGGAGCCGATCACGGAGCAGCCATTACAGACAGTACTCCCGCTCCTCTACACCGTATTCAAGGTCTCGGGCCTGGCACCACTCACGACCACGCTACTCGTCCCCATCCTGGGATACCAGTCGTTCGTATACCAGCCCCGCCTCCCCTCAGAGCCAGCAGTCAGCGGACCAGATGAGTCCAACAGGGCAGCCCACCCGGTGTTGGGGTCACGGCCGACTCCATCAATATGGCTCGGAGACGTATATCGTGCTCCTTCTTAGTCCAGTGCTTAAACGATCTTTAAATTTTGCAGTGGTCGCTGACGTGGGTTTCCCCAAGACAGTGTAAGCAGCTAGTGTGCGGGTCATAGTATATACTATGTACTCCCATGTATATACAAGGCTCCCTGGCCAGCGCCCTGGTACGAATGGACCCTATGGGCCCCGATACAGCCCCTGGTGATGGCCCACTCGGTAGCCAGGGCCTCAGACAGACCGTTGGCCTCCCTCTCTCAACCCCCCCAGGAAGGGGTCAGCCGAGCACTCTTTCCCAGCCCCGCGCTCAGAAGGGGACCAAGCGCTGGGAACCATGGCACCGGTGGGAACGCAGAGCACCACGCCTCCATCCGCGCCCTCCCCTGATGAGGCCATCACAGCGCCTCCTCCCGCTGTTCCCCAGGAGGACACAAAAGCTCACCAAGAGCTCCTGAAAAGGGTGGCCTCAAGCCTCAATTTACAGGCTGAAGAGGTGGAGGAGCCTTCAGACTCCCTCTTTGATGTCCTCTCAGCCACAGCGCCCCTCCCTTTTCATGAAGGGGTGCCACATCTCCATTGTCCTGTGGCAGACCCTGTCTTCCTTGCCCCCATATCTAATAGGGCAGAGCAGAAGTATTTTGTGCCTGCCAAGGGGCACAAATATCTCTATACCCACCCCGCCCCCAACTCACTGGTGGTCGAGGTGATCAACCACAAGGAACATCAAGGCCAGCCCGCTCCCATCCCCTAAGAATAAGGACTCGAGGAGGCTGGACTTGTTTGGTAGGAAGCTTTATTTTTCTTCAGGCTTCCAGCTGAGGGTGGCAAACCACCAAGCCCTGCTGGGCAGATACGATTTTAACTTGTGGGGCTTAATGCCAAAGTTTACGGACTTCCTCCAGGAGGATGATAGGAAGGAGAATAAGGTCCTGGTGGAGGAGGACACTGCTGCTGCCAGAGCAGCCCTTCAGGCAGTCTCGGACGCAGCAGACATGGCAGCAAGAACTATGGCCTCTGCGGTGTCCATGTGGAGGGTGTCGTGGCTCCTCTTGTCTGGGATGTCCAATGAGGCACAGAGCTCCCTGCAGGACCTCCCTTCAATGGCAAGGCCCTGTTTGCGGAGCAAACAGATGTGAAATTACACAGTCTCAAGGACTCTCGCACAGCCTTAAAGACTCTTGGTCTCTATGGCCAGGATCAAGTTCAAGCCCCAGCAGGCCCCCCCAGCCAAGCCACTCACTCCCGATACGAACCTTCTCATAAAAAATCCAGAGACTATAAGAAGCATCCACAGCAACAGTCTCGGCCTTCTCCCCAGCCTGGCCCTCTAAGGACAAGCAGGTGGGTAAGCGCCAGTTTTGATGGGACGCCCGGGGACGACTTACCAGTCTGCACCAGGGATCCGCCCAACCTACTCTTCTCCAACCATCTCTGCACTTTACTCCCGGAGTGGTCACTACTGACCTCAGACCGATGGGTCCTTAACACCATCTACCAGGGCTATACCCTCCAATTTCTCTCTGCCCCACCTACCCATCCTCCCTCCCCATTCCTCTTCAGGGACCCCTCTCAAGAGAGCCTACTCGAGGAAGAGTTGAGGCGGCTCCTTCACCTGGGAGCAGTGGAGGTGGTGCCTGCGAAGTTCAGGTACAAAGGTACTACACCCACTATTTCCTTATCCCAAAGGCCAAAGGGGGCCTCAGGCCCATCCTGGACCTGCGAGGCCTAAACCATACATGATAAAACTCAAGTTCCGCTTGGTCTCCCTGGCCTCCATCATTTCCTCCCTGGATCCCGGACACTGGTACACTGCCCTTGATCTCTAAGATGCGTACTTCCATATTCACATATTAGAGCACCACGGGCGTTTCCTCTGCTTCACGATAGGACAGGACCACTACCAGTTCACTGTTCTCCCGTTTGGCCTCTTGACGGCACCCAGAGTCTTCACAAAGTGTATGTCTGTGGTGGCAGCCTACCTCAGGCGTCGGGGGGTCCAGAACTTCCCCCACCTCGATGACTGGCTGGCCTAAGGTTTGAAACCTTGAGGGATCTCATCAAGGTGATCACAAAGTTTCCCATGACAACTATAAGGGCGTGCCTCCAACTCTTGGGTCACATGGCAGCATGCACGTACATGATACACCATGCCAGACTCAGGATGCGGCCCCTTCAGCTCTGGCTGACCTCGACGTTTTCCCAGTCCAGAGACAGGTTGGACAAAGTTCTCACCGTGCCAGAGTTCATACTAGCCTCCTTCCTTTGGTGGTCCACCCCGGAGAACATGCTCCGAGAGGTCCCATTCAGGAGCTGCTCCCCAACTATATAGTGTGTGTGTCCGATGCGTCGGACTTGGGGTGGGGAGCCCATGTGGGAGAGCTACAGACCCAAGGCCTATGGTCCACGCAGGAACTAGGCCTGCACATAAACGTCAAAGAACTCTGAGCAGTCCGTCTGGCCTGCGTGGCCTTTCGCTCGTGCGTTACGGGCAGGGTAGTCAGAATTCTCATGGACAACACAGCCTCGATGTTCTACATCAACAGGCAAGGTGGGGCCCACTCTTCAGCCCTCTGCCAGGAAGCGCTCTGGCTGTGGGACTTTTGCATTGCCCACAATATCAACTTGGAAGCCCACTTACTGGGCATCCTGAACTCTCGAGCCGATCGCCTGAGCCTGGACTTCTCCCAGCATGAGTGGTCACTGCACCAGGAGGTGGCTTACATGATCTTCTGAACGTGGGGCACTCCCCAAGTGGACCTCTTGGTGACCAGGCAGAACCACCGGTGCCCCCGGTTCTGCTCCAGGAGGAGCCTGGGCAAGGGCGCAGTTTCCGACACCTTCCTTCTGTCCTGGTTGGGTCAGCTGCTATATGCTTTTCCACCAATTCCGCTGATCAGCAAGGTCCTGAAAAAAATCAAGACAGACAAGGCTCACGTCCTCATGATTGTCCCGACATAGCCCAGGCAACACTGGTACAGGACTCTTACAAACCTGTCCATTGTCCCCCCCATGGCCACTACCAACCTGCCCAGACCTTCTCTCTCAGGACCAAGGTTGCCTCCTCCACTCCAACCTTGCAGCCCTCCACCTCGTGGTGTGGTTGCTCAATGGCTAGGCCAAGAGGAAAGGACCTGCTTGGAGGGCATCCAGCGAGGCCTCCTGGAAAGCAGGAGGCCCTCCACGCGTCAGGCCTACCTAGCAAAATGGTCAAGGTTCTCTCGGTGGGCCGCCGATCATGGCGTCTCACCAGTAGCTGCCCCACTCCAGCTTATACTGGATTACCTCCTTCATCTCAGAGCCCAAGGCCTAGTGCCCTCGTCCGTCAAAGTGCATCTGGCAGCCATATCAGCCTTCCACCCACCCATCCAGGGCCACACAGTATTCTCACCTGACATGACTGGTCGATTCCTTAAGGCCTTGAATTGCCTCTTTCCTTATGTTAGGCCCCTGGTTCCACAGTGGGACCTGAACTTGCTTCTGGCCAGGCTGACAGGGCCTCCATTTGAGCCGCTTATCACATGCTCCCGGTCCCACCTTTCATGGAAAGTAGCCTTTCTTGTGGCAATCACGTCTGCTAAGAGGGTCTTGGAGCTCCGGGCCCTGACCTCCGAACCCCCGTATATGGTATTTCATAAAGATAAGGTCCAGCTCCGCCCACACCCTTCGTTCTTCCCCAAGGTGGTCTCCGCCTATCATATGAGCCAGGACATTTTCCTTCAGGTGCTGGGTCCCAAGCCTCACTTGTCTAGTGAGGAGCGCCATCTCCACATGCTAGATGTGAGACAGCCCTGGCTTTTTACCTGGAACGAACAAAACCATTCAGGAAGTCTTCACAACTGTTCATCGCCATGGCCGGACGGATGAAGGGTCAGCCGATCTCCACTCAGTGGCTCTGCAGCTAGATCACTTCATGTATCCGTACTTGTTAGGACCTGGCGGGAGTTCCACCGCCACTGATTGTGAGAGCGAACTCGACAAGGGCGCAAGCCTCGTCGGCCACCTCTCTGGCTCAGGTCCCTATTCAGGACATTTGTAGGGCTGCCACATGGTCATCGGTCCACATGTTCACCTCACACTATGGGATTGTCTCCCAGACCAGGGAGGATGCCAGGTTCGGCAGGGCATTGCTCCATCCCGAGTGTCTGTGAACTCCTACCCACCTCCAACAGGTATAGCTTGGAATCACCTACTGTGGAATGCACATGAGCAAACACTCGAAGAAAAGACAGTTACCTTTTCAGTAACTGGTGTTCTTTGAGATGTGTTGCTCATGACCATTCCACATCCCGCCCTCCTTCCCCACTGTCGGAGTTGTCCGGCAAGAAGGAACTGAGGTTGCGGGGAGCACGCAACGCCCCTGATACCACGGCATGGTGGCGCCACTCTGGGGGTTACTAGGGGCACTCCCCTATGGGTACTGCTAAGGGAAAAAACTTCCGGCACCAGTGCACGTGGCGAGCACGCACACCTACTGTGGAATGGACATGAGCAACACATCTCGAAGAACACCAGTTACGGAAAAGGTAACTGTCTTTTCTTAGCAGATCAGGTCTTTAGTCATGCCTGAATTGTATTTAAGACATTTTGATCACATTCTGTTATCTATAGATAGTTTTAACAAAAAGTATAACTTGATAAAAGCATTGATTTGTTTGTTTTTCATTTACTCAAATCATATGCAGTCCAAAAAAGGAAACCTTTCTCAAGTATGGCTGGCTTTTACTGCATCTACAACTTTTTATGTATCCACCCCCAAAACTAACAATTGTGTAATGTATTGAATATCATTTTGGATAGAAGTACACCACTGTAATTACTGGATAATATTAAGGACAAAAGGAGGTAGTTCCCTAAATTTTCACTCTCTGCATGAACCTATGTACCATTTCCTGTTTACGTTGAATTTGTTTTTAAAATAGGTTATCTCAATATGTGTCATACCAGAACACGTTTTTCTCCATATGTGTGCAAAAAGTTAGTATGTATACACTTTCAGGCCTCATGCCAAGTAGTAAGATTTGCATAGTATTTGATTTATAGATGCTTATTTTGCCATATCATATTGGTATTTGCATCTAGTTTATTTTCTTAGAAAACTGCTTACAATAATCTCCCAAATATCAGCTGTAAAAAAAATCCCATGTTGGTGGTCATAGTAGGAGACTTTTGAGTACTCCATACCTTAAATTCCTAAATCCGTTGGCTTCAATATGGGAAGCCTTTTGCTACTATTTCTATAAAACAACAGCAACCACTGGTGTCTGCAAATCTTAGTTTCTTGGTACTGATAATGAAGGAACTTCAGGAAGCCACTTGTCTGGTCTATATTGCTACTGCTGCATCACATCCATCTACTTGTCTTGGAAGTGGGGGAGAAAACAATTTTTCCTCAGAATTATATCTTGTTTGGATTCCATTAGTGCATCTCATTGTGTGTGTCTGTATTCTTTTGTGTGTCATGTGAGATATAGGCTATGTCTACAGTAGGAATGCTTTACCAGTGAGTATACTATGCCAGCAAAACTCTTCTACTGTGGGCATAGCTATGCTCGCAAAGCTGTGCTTTGCAGCAGTATAGTAAAGCCAAGTTATACAAATAAACAAGTTATATTGGTAAAAGTTCTGTTTTTGCCAGTATAACTGCATCTACACTAGGGACTTCTGCCAGCGCAGCTCTGTTCAGGGATCACACCTCTTCACACCCCTGATTGACACATCTGGGCCAACAATCGTCTGTAGTGTGGACCTGGTCTTAAATATATTTTTCCATTATGTCTGATTTTGATCACATTTGAGAGGTTGATTGTTCTAACTAAAATCTTTCTCAAATACACCAAAATAAGTATTTTGCTCACTTCCCCTTCTTTCATAGAATATTGGGGTTGCAGCAGCTCAGCAACTTTAAAAGTGCTGTAACTGCAGGTGCATTTTGTCCATAATGGATGGAACTTAGCCACTGTTTCGTCATCAGTCATGGAGAAAGCTGTGTCTAGCTGGTCTGTAAGATCTATGCCCACATAGCGCTGGGATGTCAGGTCCAGGGTGAGTGCATAAAGGCCCTTTGGTTGTCTTTTGGCATTTCCTGGATTCAGTCCAGATGGCAGAGTTGAGCATCCCAGGTTGTCATCAAAAGGCTCCATCAGTGTCATCCAGGTTCAGGACTAATGAGAGGTCCAGAAGTTGTTTCAAGAATCCACAGGTGCTTGTCTGGTATGTTGAAATAGTCATCACTATCATTGGTTCATCAGTACAGCATCCCAGTGTGGTGCTCCATGTTGACTTAGAGAGCAGGATCTCTTCTCCCCCACAAGCATAGAGGGTAGGCATAGATCTGTTTGAAGATGAGATCAGCTGACTTCCATGATATTTTTCTCTGGTGTATTGGCACCTCTCTCATTCTTGCTGGTCTAGGATACAGCAGGACATATTAAACCTCTGTGGCACAAGAGAAGACTGTCAAAACCCCATAGTTTGGTACTTTTGGAGAAAAAAATTACTTACTTGAACTTCTTATTCTCTGCAATATTTTGTTAAATTTTAAAGTCATTCCATTTTATTCTATTCCATTTTAATTAATTCATCTTCCACATGCCTCTAACTAGTCCTTTGTGCTCCTATCTCAAGGCATGTCTCACACTTTGGAAAACACTGTGCTCGCTACAGGTAATTCACATTGGCACTATTTTTTCAGTGAATATAGGTATAAATGTTCAGAAAAAGAATAGATTTCTTTTTTATTGCACTGCAATGTCGTGCAGAACTTGCATAAGACTTGTATAACTAAAGCACAAAGTAAAAAGAGCTCGTCGAGGCTTGACTTAAATTTGATTAAAATAAAAACATTACTTCATATTTTCAATTTTGTTTTGAAAACAGCAAATAGGACTTTCTTGTTTCACGTTTTTCGTGTGGTACATAACTTTCAATTGAAGATATGGTTAGAGCTCAAACAAATGATGCTCTTATTTTGAAATTAGCTTTTCATACTATTTTGTAGAATCTGAATATACAGTATGATCAATTTTTTGAAAACACTGTTCTAATAGGCATAAGGATTTTAACATTTGTGACATTTGATTTATTTGCTTTAAAAAGAGACTTGCACATTAGAACAGACTTTTAAAATGCAACACTCACTCAGATCTATCTTAATGTGGTATTTCACATCTACTTGTACTGAATAAAAGCTTATTTCCACAATCAATCTCTCCACTTGAACCTGCACTGAACTCTTAATCCTATGTTTGTGATGACATAGTCTGTTTCATTGGTCATAAATTCAGTATTATGACTTCACAGCAAGGTCAAGAAGGAAGAGAAAAATAGTTGCAAAAGATCCAAAGTCATATTTAGTTAACTAGTAAATGAGGCAAACACATGGAGAACAAGAGGAGAGTAAATAATTAAATCAGGATTTATGTTAAAAGGTTCCCAATATAAATCCAACTGTAAATATTCTTTAAGTGATTGTCCGAATGTATCCCACTTCTAGTGCTCATGTACCCCATGCGTGCAAGATCAGAATCTTTTGAATAGCAGTGTCCATTGGTACATGCTTGCACCTTGTAGCCAGGGTGGGATGGCCACAACCACTCTCCAGTTTACCACCTGTGGTTGCAAGACAGAATACCTGCAGTGTCCATGTCTCTGTTCACTGCGTGATTTGGCTTCTCACTTAGTTATAGTTTTAGTTCGTTTTATCCTATTGGCCCGTTAGCATTTTTAAAAAAGATTTTAGGGTTTTTGAGCCCCCATGCCATCTCCAACACCAAGACCACACTGCACATAGCAGAGACCAAATCCCCAGGATTCAAGACCTGCTACTCTTGCGAGAGAGCAATACCCATCAGTTATGGACCCTCTAAGTGCCTCTTTGGTTTGGGGAAATGCATATACTATGAAAGTGCTTTATATTTTGTTCCTTCTCTAAAAATGACACAGAAGTCCAGGCAGTCTCAACTTAAGCTCGTTCTCCTTCAGACCCCCATGAAAGCAAGAAGACTTCCTCCAGGTCAGACCGCCTCTCAGAGCTCCCTGGTAAGCCACCGGTTCACTCCAGTCTCCAGATTCCATGCCACTAACCAGCTTCAACATACTCTCCAGCCATCAATGTGCCTGGTACCAGCAGCTGTGGATCAAAGCATCCAGCACCAAAACAGCACACACCAAGGCAGCCAGCACTGGAGTGCACAACACTGAAGCCAACAGTAAGAACACTCATTGAACCTTCTGGCACTGATGCTGAAAAACCCAGCTCTGAAAGATCACTGTCTGACTGAGACTCTGCCTTTGTACCAAATACCTTTACACCAACCTCTTCCATACCAGTCATCCTTTCTTCTGTGTCTTCACTTGTGGAGCCTCTTTTCATGGTACCTATGCCGTTCATGGTACCAGTTAACGGTACTGGACAAGCCTGAGTCTCTATTTACTGTCTTCTGCTAAAAAAGTCTCTACTGTGGTACTGCCTCCACAGGAGCTGCCCATCTTTCCTGAATATTCAAGAGATTGGTCCACCCATGGAGGAGATATGTTCCTTCTCCTCATTGGACTTGAAGGACTGGGGTAATATGTCACCTAGCTATGTGCCTCAGTCCCCGGTCCCTACAGCATCTGAAAAGAGAAACTACAGGACAGTTGTGAGCAGTACACTGCATGGTGCCTGTCATGGCCCACAGCCCCATTCTAGAATCCCATGCAGTCATGGCCTTCTGGGCCCCACAGGGGATGCACTTTAGTCACAGGGTTTCGACTGCCTCTCAGATGACTAGAACAAAGTCACCCTCCCCTTGTAGACTTCCAGAGGGTCACTGCGCTCAGCAGGCACCTCCTGCACCGTATGTAGAGTGATCAGGAGAACTTACAGCAGATAGAAGCCTAAAGTGTCCCAACGTTGATCTCATCCTTTTCACCTGCCAGTTATTCCAGCCCCACCTGATAACTACTGGATCTTCTAGGAACTTCCCAGGAGAGTAGACAACACATTGGAATTCCTGGTCAAGAGAGCACATGAAAAGTCAGACAAACTACTCGGTATCCTGCGGTTGTTGTTCTCTAGTAGACTAGCAATACCAGTAAGTGAGGGCATTTTTGGAAGATTCCTGTCCCTATGGCAACTACATCTAAGAAAGCAGACATGTCCCTTCTAAGGGCTTTGAATATTTCTTCAACCTTCAGAAACCAGGCTCTCTGGTCATACCCATGGTCTACAAGAGGTACAAGCAAACAGGGATCCACTGAAGTGACTCCTAGGGATAAGACCCTAAAAAGTTTGCCGGAGGTTGAAACTTATTAGTCAGTCTATAAATGTGCATTGTGAACTAACAAGTGCTCCTGGCCAAATACAACTACCTGAATTGGACCTGGTATCCCAATTAAGTGATTAACTCCCATAGGAGTATTGAGAGGAGATGCTCAAGGCATCCTGGTTGAAGTCTTTGGGAATACTGAATGAGGTTCAAACAACCATCGAGGACCTCTCCTTCAAAGGCTTTGCCCTCAATGAGGCTCTTCACATGTTGAAGGACTTACAGTGACCTTTCCCTCCCTGTCCATACACACCCCATCTCCCGGAAGGAGACAGTACAAACTATAGGCTTTGTTGGAACCCCAGGCATAACTAACAGTGTGAACCAAAGGCTGTGAACCAGAGTAGGCCTGGCCTTGGTAAAATAGCACACTAGGTTATTGGCTAACCAAGTAAGCCCATTCCTGACCAGAGAGGATGGTACAAGAACACCCAGAATTCTCAACTAATTACATAAACCCTTTCTTAAGAGATGGTACAGGAACACACCAACCCCTTGTAAGATAAGGATGAGATGACAGGATAATGGATAATGATGTTTTGTTCACAGTAGCAGGTACAAGGAGAAGGGTGGTAATTAGCAACATCTGGAATGCAATACATAACTTGTTTGTATCAATGTAAAAAAAGGAGAAGTCATAGGAGGGGCATCTTTGGCCAGATGTGGGGCCGGCGTCCTGATGCGCTGTCTGAGCTGGTACCATTGTTGCTGGTACCATTGCTCACCAGCTTCTGGTGGAAGACCACACTGTTTTCTCTCATCCAACAATGGCTAGTGTTCTTAAAGGTCTCATTCATGTTTTCCGGCCATTCAGGGAGACTCCGCCTCCTGAAACCTTAACATTGTTTTAGCAGGCTTAATGAGACCTCAGTATATTCCTTGTACCAGGGGTCGGCAACCTCTGGCACGCGGCTCGCCAGAGTAAGCACCCTGGAGGGCCAGGCCCGTTTGTTTACCTGCCACATCTGCAGGTTCGGCCGATCGCGGCTCCCACTGTCCATGGTTCGCCGCTCCAGGCCAAATGGGGGCTGCGGGAAGCAGCACGGGCCAAGGGATGTGCTGGCTGCGGCTTCCTGCTGCCCCCATTGGCCTGGAGCGGCGAACCGCGGCCAGTGGGAGCTGTGATCAGCCGAACCTGCAGATGCAGAAGGTAAACAAATGGTCCCGGCCCACCAGGGTGCTTACCCTGGCGAGCTGTGTGCCAGAGGTTGCCGACCCCTGCCTTGTACCATCTATTCATGAAGACTGCTTTCCTAGGGGCTATTACATCAGCCAGCAGAGTACGTGAGATTTCAGGCCCTTATGGTGGAACCATCTTCAACTCCTTTCCACAATGACAAAGTGACTTTTTAAGACAGCCCAGGTTTTTACCCAGAGTGGTTTCTGACTCATTCTAACCAGATGATCCACCCATCCTATCTTCTTCCCCAAGCCTCACATTACCCTGGGTGAAGCTAAACTCCATCCCTTGGATGTTGTCAGGTCTCTTTCTTACAATCTGGACAGAATAAAGCCATTTAGGAACTCTTCTAGATTGTTCCTAGTATTTTTCAACAGAACTCAGACTGTCAAAATGAGTCTCAGACTGTATTGAGACATGTTATGTGATGGTCCACTTAGACCTGCCTTGTCAGATTAGGGCCCTTTCCACTAGAGTTCATTTACCCTCTGCTGCTTTTCTATAAGGTGTCCCAGTTTCAGATATTTACAAAACAGCTTGAGTTCAGTTCACCCCTTCACCCAGCACTAGACCTTGGTGGAATGCTCCAGATCCAATGCCCACTTTAACAGTACAGTCCTGCAATCATTATTCCAGTAGACACTGAGCACCCATCTCTAGAACATGAGTTACTGCTTGTGAGTCACCAGAAGTAGAATACAGTGGACAACCATTGAAGAAGAAAGAACAGTCTACCGTAACGGTAGTTCTTTGAGCGGTATTGTTCATGTGTATTCTACATCTTGCCCTCCTTCCCTGCTACTATAGAGACTTTAGCTGTATGGATTCTGTTTTAGCGAAGGAACTGGATAATGGTTGCAGCTACCTGCCCATTATGCCCTGAGCTATGGACATTGCTTTTCAGAAGCTTCCAATCTCATGTGCACGAGGGGGGCATACACACCAGAAGTGCAATAAGTGACATCATCACATCTCAAAGAACCACATATGCTGTAGGATAAGTAACCATTATTTAACATACTGAAGTCCATCCCAATGTTATGCATAATTATAATATCACTTAAAATTATTTTGTGTAATATTGTACAGTATATTTTTTGTGTTATGAGCAGGTAAGAGCCTTTCAATATAATTACTTACATTGAACTAACATAACATTGTAAAGTGATAGAGGTAAATTACCTTAGTGAACAAGGTATCACAATTACATTTTTGTCGGGATGTTACTTTGGAGTGCAGTTAAAATTGTACCATTGACTTATAGATCCCTGTGTGGATACAAACATTTGTATCTGCATCCGATCCGCAAGCTGTATAAATTGTCTGCAGATTTGCGGGGCTGTACATAACAGCTTCACAGGTCACCACGCAACAGTGACACAGGGCTTTGCCAAACCCCCAACTGCCCCCCCCCCACTTGTCCCTAGAGACCTCCTGCCGCATGCTCATCCGCATCTGAGCTATGATCCGCAAAAATGGTCTGCGGATACCCGCAGATTTGCAGGGCTCTATTGACTTGTTCTTCCAATTTTGACTATTATTTATAACATTTTACTGTGTATTTTTCCCTGTTTACATTTTAACATTAGTGAAAAATTAAAGCAAACAAGTTCTCAAGTATAAGTGCTAGAATGCATTTTGCATGTTTTGGAAAACATTCCACTTGAACTTTATTTATTTATTTTTTTGGCACAGTGTTCACTTGGCAAGAAGGTTACTGCAGCTAGAAAAGCAAAACTCATTGCTTGTAAAAGATCTGGAACATCAGAAAGAACAAGTCACACAGATTTCACAAGAGGTAAATTACTTCCACAAAAGAAAAAAATATATAACGAGACTATAAATATTGCAGAGCAGTCCTTTACAGAATAGTTATTTTCTAAACAAAGTTTATTATGTATTTGCTTGCTGTCTCAAAATGACCTTACAATTAACAAAAACACATTTATGCTAAACCTTTTCAAAGCAATTTATAGTGTATTATAAAACAGAGATCAAAAGGAGAGATTACTTTACAGACTAAACAAAAATGTAGGTTAGACAAGGCTCTAATTTCTGAGCAGATGACTAACTAGCAAAACTAGTTTGGTATTTTCTATGATGGTTAATTTTTCAACTAGTACCTCATTACTTCTGACACAGGTCTGCTTTTTTAAATCACTTTTTAAGATATTACTGATCTGTAAAAGCTCCCTACTTTTGTTCTATTTGTTCAGGCCCTTTAGTCTTTGAACACACAAATCTAAGTTATATCTGGGTGATATCTGATAATATCATTATGCTAATAATTTTAAGGAAAGTTTTATATTCTGTTTTTTAAAAAATGTTCTCTAACTTAATGTTTAATGATTGATAAGTACCTATATATTTTATAGTACATTATTTTAATCGCTTTACTAGCTAAAGTCATATTACTTGATCTGGAGAGTGAATAATGAAAACAGAGTGAAATCCTATGGACTCAAATTCAGTAATGCCTAGAAATTTTTACATTTTCCCTTCAGACTCTCATTTTAAGAATGAAAGAGATCATTAGTCTTAAATTATCAGAGGTGACATTACCACCTTATTGAAGTCCAGGCAGATTGTGCTTTAGTTGTGAGGTTTAATAGTTTGATTTTAAGATTATTGTACCACTTAATTTGAATAACAGAACTATACTGTACCCGTACAAATGTCCCTTTAATTTGGAACAACTCTGACTGACATTTCTAGGTGACAAGTTTTGAGGCCTGTCAATCATGAAACTTTTAACACTTTAAAAGCTGTTTTAATTATGTTGAAGGTAAATTTGTAGTAATTTTACACTGCCAGCCACAGTTTGAATTGGGAGGGCATTCAGAGGAACAGCGTACCCCTACCTCTCTCAAGATTCTTTCATGTGCTCCAGAAACTAAACTTTTATTGGTCCAAACACCTTAGTGAATGAAAGCAGACAGAGATTCTGATTAAAGCCAAGTATACAACTTTTCATATCTACACCAGAGAGGTAGGGAAAGGACATCTGGCAGTTACTTCCAAGAAGACCACTGGGCTGATGGTGCCAACAGAAGATCCTATACACAGCTGTAAAGACAGAGCAGTCCCCTTCCTGCAAAATCTCCCCAAGGAGCAGGACCAAACACTTTCAGATTATCTCACCCTCTTTGTGCATGGAACTAGGGTTTAAACAAGGAGTGCCTCAGCACCAGACACTGAAGCAATCATTTGCCATACAATGCACAAGGGACCAGCCCATGCCATGTCTACACCAGCAACTCTAATTTCCCTACTACCTGCGCAGGACACTTGTATACAGTTGCAACAAATGGCTATCAATACCACAGTACCATCCCCCACATCCCTAGCCACTTCCTGTGTGCTGTGAAGAAAACTAAGAATATCACTAGCTGCCACTCTGCAATTTAGGAAAAGTTATTCCTAGCCCCCTAATAGAGCCCTGGCAAAAATCCAGAGGTGGGAAATCTAGCTATAATAACAGGAAAGGGGAAAAAAATAAACCCAATGGAAGGGTGTTTAAGTTCAGCAGTCCGTGCCTGTGAAGAATATAAATTGTCCACCCCTCTGTGCCTTTGGACCAGTCAGATGTTCCTGCAGCCCACTAATGGGTCAGTCAGGCTTCAGGGGTGGGAAATAATGGCCTTCAAGCTCTTCTGAAGACCTCCCCACGCATGAGGCTGCCAAGTGGGAGTTCAAGGAGCAGCACTTTTTCCTTCGCCTTGCTGGTCAAGATCCCAAGAATGTCTTTTTTTCCTGCTGATCTTCCCAAACTAGACATCACTTTTTATTAAATCCCTTGTGATTGCAAAAAAAACTGTCAAAATGTGAATGGAGTGTAAAAATGTAACAAATGTACCCAAGTTTGTAGAGAGCCTGAAACAGTAATAATTCTTGCGAGGTCTGAGCTGATCCTGTTTATTTCAGTGAGTTATTAATTCAGATATCTATTGATAATTATTTAAGTGTCAAAATTAACTATTTCACTTTTGTACAAAGCCTGTAGGAAAAGAGAGGGGGATGATCTTTATAGAAAGGTATAGAGTTGGTGTTTCAGACTGGGAGAGGCTTATTTTTTCAGTGTAGCTTGGAAGGTTGCCGTTACCTTTTGATATCCAATTAGATTCCTTTTGGGTCCTCACTAAAAACGGGGGTGGGGGGAAGGTGGGGAAGCTGATATTCTCTTAAACGTGAATTGAGAAAATTATTTTGAGATCAAATGAAGAGAATGTGAAATTCCAAGAGACCCTTTAAGCATTGACCACTATGGTGATAGTTCTGTATTATCTAGGCTTCAGTGATATCCTTCTTTCACACAAGTATGACTGTGGCTCTGGCAGGTGTTCATGGCTTATTCTGGGTATGTTATGGTTTTGAGACATAGGGTAAGTGATCATAAACCAAGGAAAAATATTTTCTGTTACTGGTGAAGACTGTGAAGAAAATAAAAAAATTTTCGAGTCAGAAACTGAAACAATGATAATTCCTTAAAAACAAAAAAATTGGGTTTGGTTTGGTTTTGATTTTTTGTAATTTCATGCTGAAGAATATGCCTGAAAGTTTGGGTTTAAAATAGCACTATCATATAATTTTTTTTAAAGTCATCTGATTTGTTAACATGGGAGATTTGCACTTTTGAAATTATTCTTAAATTAGTATTATATCACAAGCAAATAGGGAAATCTTAGTGATACTATTCACCTGATATATTAAGCCACCTTCTATCTTTTCATAGGCTTTTAAACAGATGAGTACTTGGGGCTTGATCCACAACCTTCTTCAACTAGTTTTAAACATTTTTTTTTTTGAAGTTCCTGTACAAGGCTAAAACATTGTGTTTAAATACTACACAAAAAGCTCCTCTGATTATCAAGTAGCATGGAAGCTAGCTTTTTAAGGACAGAAGGCTTCTACTCTACTGGTGTTACATATGGTATCTTTCTTCAGAAAGATGGCCACCATTAGCAGGAGGTTTAGAAATACGCATTCTAATTAGTAAAATTGTATTCAGTGTTCTTGTTGCTGTTTTGGACCTGAAGAAGAGCTCTGTGCAGGATCAAGAGCTTTTTTCTCTCTCATCTACAGAAGTTGGTCCAATAAAGATATTACCTCACCCACCTTGCCCCTTTCATTCAGTAAAATTAACAGTTCTTCTTCGAGCGATTGCTCATGTGTATTCCACAGTGGGTGTGCATGCTCGCCACGTGCACCGGTGCCGGAAGTTTTTCCCTTAGCAGTACCCATAGTGGGGAGCACCCTGCGACCCATGGAGTGGCGCCTCTATATCGCGCCATAAAGGGGGCTGCGCGCTCCCCCCACCCTCAGTTCCTTCTTGCCGCCAGTGAAGGTAGTTAAAACTTGTGCTCCAGCATTGCTGTAGCTTTTCCTTAGTAGTACGATCTTCGACTGTTACTGGTTTCTACAGTTGGTAGCCTGGCTCGGGGCATGCCCCGAGCTCCAGGCTTCAAGTCGTGCGACTCCTGTCGCAATTCCATGCCCAGAAGCAATCCACAGTCCAAGTGTCTTTGCCGTCTGGGTGAGGCTCACATAAGTGAGTGCTGCAAAATCTGTAAGTCCTTCAAGTCCTGGACTAAGCGCAAACGTGAGATCCGTTTCCGGGCCCTACTTATGGAGTCGGGACTGGCACCGGTGCACCAAACCAACCCGGCGCCAGGCACCGCGTCTTCGGTGCAGAGCACCGGCGCGCCGAACCAACCTGTCCACCAGTCGACACCGCTCCCCTGTTAAGAAGCAAGCCAAGACCCAGCAGCGCCGAGATAAGGACAGGGGTGAGGCTGGACCCGAGTTGGGCAGCCCACAATCTCCCTCGGGACCCAGACCTCTGACTTGTGTGGAGCGGAGTAGTCTGGCCTGTCAGCGCGTGCCTCCCCGACGATGCGGATTCCGTCGACGCCGGAGGCAGCTCTGGCAGCTCACAACATCCTCATTCTGCCGGTACTGAGCGGGCCGCCCGAGTCGGGACCCCGGTCCCGCAGAAAGCTGCCGCTGGGCGCCCACCAGCCATCACCGGCCAGGTCGGAGGTAGAGGTCTCTGCTCGATCTGCAGGGCCCTCCCGAAGCCCGTGACAGACCTCCACTCCATTGTTGGGGTCGCCTGGGAGCGAGTCGCCGGAGTCCTCCTCAGCCCACAGGAGCCGCAGACGCCGAGACAGGAAGCGTCGATGCTCCTCATCCAGCCGAAGTGATAGCAGGATTCGACGCCATCAGCACCGTCGAGCATATCACGGCGCGCGCCATGCTCGGAGTGTATCCGGACAGTCACCAGCACCGAGGCATCGTAGCCGTGGCCATCGATGGGACACCAGACATAGCACCTCCGATGTCTACATTTCATCGTCGTCGAGGGCTAAATCCCAGGGCCGGACCCGACGTGGACGGGACCGGTCGAGCCGCTCATATGGCACCGTGCGATCCTCGGCCACCTCTGCCTCGGTGCCCAACTGTCCCTCCCCGGGCCGCACCGTCCCCCAGGAACGTGTAACCCTGGTAGAACCCCAGACGACTCAGTGGCAAGGGGCGCCACGGCAAGAACAGTGGTGTCAGTGGGCACCGTGGCCCCAGGCGCCCGTACCGCCGGGGCCCCGCTCCGTGGCTGGGGCATCCCAAGCCCACTCGGTGTCCCCGCCTGGGCACCGAGACCAGTCCGCGGGGACCGCGCAACCGGGACCTCACCCAGACCAGGACGTGGAGTGTGACATACCGGCACCGACCAATACCCTGGGGCCATCCCGGTCATCCCGTCAGCACCGGACAAGTCCATAGCGGCACCGCCCTCTCTTTCTCAGGAGGACTTCAAGGCGCACCAGGAGCTCCTCTGGTGGGTAGCCACCAACCTCCAGCTCCAGGCGGAGGAGATGGAGGAACCTTCGGACAACTTGTTTAATGTCCTTTCCTCCTCGGCACCGGGCCGTGTGGCATTACCGCTTCACCAAGCGGTAGCAAACATTTCGATTGGACTATGGCAAACCTCGTCCTCTCTGCCGCCCATTTTCAAAAAGGCAGAACGAAAATACTTTGTGCCAACAAAGGGGCATGAGTACCTTTACACTCACCCTACCCCGAACTCATCGGTGGTGGAATCAGTCAACCACCGTGAGCGACACGGCCAGCCTGCACCAACCCCCAAGGACAAGGAGGAAAGGAGACTGGACACTTTTGGGAAAAAAAATTATTCCTCTGCCAATTTCCAGCTCAGGGTGGCAAACCATCAAGCCGGTACGACTTCAACTTGTGGGGATCCTTGCCAAAATTCGAACCCTCCCTCCAAGAGCAGTACAGGAAGGAGTTCAGGGCTCTAGTTGACGAGGGTGCGGCGGCAGCGAAAGCAGCTCTCCAGGCTGCCTCGGATGCAGCTGACACGGCATCTTGTTCAATAGCCACAGCTATCTCCATGCGACGGGCGTCATGGATTTCCCTGTCAGGGCTGTCAGTTGAATCCCAATCCTTAATGCAAGACCTGGCATTTGAAGGCAAGGCATTATTCGCAGACCAGACAGACACTCATCTGCACGGGATGAGGGACTCCCGCACCACCCTGCAGACACTCGGTCTGTATGTCCCGCCGGCCAAGGACAAGCCCAGACCGCAGCCCTTGGTTCCCCCTCCACGGGCCAGATGCGAGCCCCCGCCCAAGAGGCCTAGGGACCAGAGGCGCAGATCACAGCATCAATCCCGCTCGGCCCCATGCCCCGGACCCTCGAAGGGCAAGAGACAGGGTAAGAGATGTTTTTGACTGTTTGCGGGGGGCCACTCGGCCTGTTGCCAGGGAACCTCCCCCCCCCCCCCGTTAATAAAGTTGGTTTTTAGCAACCGTTTATATCTGCGTTCAGAGTACATTGGTCCTGTATAACATCGGACCGATGGGTCCTCAGTACCATCTCCAAGGGGTACAGGCTGCAGTTGGATTCAATCCCACCGCACCTCCCTCCGCCCCAGGGGGACCCAGAGCACGTTAAGTCAGGAGGTGACTCGCCTCCTCCCCCTAGGCGCGGGCAAGGGGTTTTATTCCCAGTATTTCCTGATCCCCAAGGCAAAAGGCGGGCTCAGACCCATCCTCGACCTGCAGAATCTCAACCAGTTCCTGGTTCGCTGCAAATTCCGCATGGTATCCCTGGCCTCTATTGTCCCGTCCCTGGACCCGGGAGACTGGTTCGCAGCCCTGGACCTCCAGGATGCGTACTTCCATATCCACATTTTCGAGGGCCACAGGCACTTCCTCCGCTTCTTCGTGGGGACAGACCACTACCAGTTTACGGTCCTCCCCTTTGGTCTTTCCACGGCCCCCAGGGTTTTCACCAAGTGCATGGCGGTAGTGGCAGCCCACCTAAGGAGGAACGGGCTGCAAAGCTTCCCCTACCTGGACGACTGGCTGCTCAAGGGCAAGTCTCGATCCCAGGTGCAGACGCAGATGGAATTCCTGCTAGATACATGCACGAGTCTAGGCCTACTGGTAAACGAGGAAAAGTCCACGTTAGTTCCGGTTCAGCGCATACACTTCATAGGGGCGCTGTTAGACTCGATGGTGGCCACGGCCTCCCTCTGCTCCAGAGCGGGAGAGGGCGAAGGGGCGATATCGGACGCGTTCCTAATCCCATGGTCGGGCCGCCTGTTCTACGCCTTCCCGCCATTTCCCCTGATAGGCAAAGTCCTACGGAAGGTGAAGGTGGACTGGGCGCGGATTATCCTCATAGCCCTGGATTGGGCCCATCAGCATTGGTATGGGACCCTCCTGCAGCTTTCAGTGGTCCCCCCCGCACAGGCTGCCACTTCGACCAGACCTCCTGTCCCAGGAGGGAGGACGTCTCCTCCATCCCAACCTGGCCGCGCTCCACTTGACAGCGTGCTGCTCCATGGTTGAATGAGGAGGAGGGCAGGTGTTCCAAGGATGTTAGACAGGTCCTGCTTGAGAGCAGGAAGCCGTCTACATGTCAAACCTACCTGGCCAAATGGTATCGGTTCTCCATGTGGGCGAGGGAGAGGGGCTCCTCCCCCTCCTCCACATCTCTCCAGCTCATCCTCGACTACCTCCTGTCCCTAAGGAGCTGGCGCCCTCCTTGGTCAGGGTGCACCTGGAGGCCATTTCGGCCTTCCACCCAGTGCAGGGCCACTCGGTGTTTTCACACCACATGACGTCCCGGTTCCTAAAAGGGCTGGATCGGGCTTTCCCTTATGCTAGACCCCCGGTCCTGCCCTGGCACCTGAACCTAGTGCTCTCCCGCCTCACAGGGCCCCCCTTCAAGCCCTTGGCCACATGTTCTTGGTCCCACTTGTTGTGGAAAGTGGCATTCCTAGCGGTTATCACCTCAGTCCGCCGGGTCTCGGAGCCCTGACCTCCGAGCCCCCGTATATGGTCTTCCATAGGGATAAGATCCAGCTCCGCCCGCACCCGGCCTTCCTGCCGAAGGTAGTCTCGGCTTTTCACATGGATCAAGACATTTTCCTCCCAGTCCTCTGTCCTAAGCCCCATTCCTCCAATGAGGAACGATGCCTGCACATGCTAGATGTGTGTAGAGCGCTGGCCTTTTACCTAGACAGAACTAGGCCATTCCGGACACCTCCTCAGCTATTCATTGCTTCGGCCGAGTGCATGAGGGGGCTACCGGTTTCCACCCAGTGGATCTCCCGCTGGATCACTTCATGCATTCGCATGTGTTACGACCTGGCAGGGGTTCCCCCGCCTAATATAGTGAAGGCTCATTCGACGAGAGCTCAGGCCTTGTCAGCGGCCTACGTGGCTCATGTCCCCATTCAGGACATCTGCAGAGCTGCTACATGGTCCTCTGTCCACACCTTTTCATCGCACTATGCGATTGTCTCCCAAATGAGGAATGACGCTGGGTTTGGTAGGGCGGTACTCCACCCGGGTAACCCTTAAACTCCTACCCGTCTCCATCAGGTATAGCTTGGAGTCACCTACTGTGGAATACACATGAGCAATCACTCAAAGAAGAAAGGACAGTTACGTGTTCCGTAACTGGCGTTCTTCAAGATGTGTTGCTCAGGTGTATTCCACATCCTGCCCTCCTTCCCCTCTGTCGGAGTTGTCTGGCAAGAAGGAACTGAGGGTGGGGGGAGTGTGCAGCTCCCTTTATGGCGCGATATAGAGGCACCACTCCTGGGGTCGCAGCAGTGCTCCCCACTACGGGTACTGCTAAGGGAAAAACTTCCGGCACCGGTGCACGTGACGAGCATGCACACCTACTGTGGAATACACATGAGCAACACATCTCGAAGAACTCCAGTTACGGAACAGGTAACTGTCCTTTACTATACAATGAGAAATTGTTTTCTTACATTAGAAATTTATTGAAGGCTACAAAGAGGCAGGCAGGGGTTGGAGATTCTAAAAAATCAAATAGAGCAGTGGAAACCATTGAAAAAAGATTATTAGTAGTCTTTTTTTTTTTACAAGGACTAGTACTGAGAAATTATTGACAGAATGTATGTTTTTCATAATACTTTGTAACCTGATACATTCATATTTTACCTCTGTAATATTTGTTTCCAAGAAACCAGTGGTAAATGAGTGGTAGCATCATAAAGAAATGAGAAATTAGTTAAGCCCTCTATGTCTTAATCTGTAACCAGAAAAAATATTTTGAATTTTTTTTATTGTTAATCTATTTTTTCTGCTTCTCATTCACCTTTTCATATGCTAAAAAGAACACTTAAAATTCACAGTTTTCCATTTAACGAAACTTGCAAAGACTAGTTAACTTTAAGCATATTGGTAGTACTGTTGAACTCATTGAGACTACTCACCTGTTTAAAGTTAAACGTGTGTAAGATTTTTCTAGATCAGGGCCTGTGTGCAGTAATTAAAACATATGGGTTGCCATTCTTGCTCAAGTCAAATGAAACCAGTATTGGAGCTCTCAGTCTGGAGTTGAGGACTGTTGTACACACCTGAGCCTACAAGTCCCCATGGTTTTTCTTCCAACATGTAGGCAAAAGCAGAGCTCCTACATGAAAAGTTTACTTCTCAACCTTCCTTAGGATCTCCAGTATTCTTTACTTTGACCACATTTAAATTTAATATTTCTGGTTCTTCCTTTTTTTGGTAGTTTATTTTCTGGTCTTCCTCACTGTATGTTCCCTTGCAGGTAAGTCTTCTGCTTCCACTTCTACCACTCATCAAAATACAGTTCTCACACATCCCTGTGTTCTAGTGGACAAACCTCAGTGATAGTTCCTCAGTTGTTGATAATGGTCAGGTCTAGAGATGATTCTAACAAATGTAGCAAAAATAAGCAACTCGGCAACATGAAGGCAGATGAAATTAAATGTTGACAAGGGCAAGGTAATGCATATTGAAAGAAACAATCTGAACTACAATTATAGTATATAATTAAACTTTAGAAGTCTTTATTTAAGGCAGGAGTGTAGCTGAATTCAAAGAAGGATTAGACAATTTCATGATCGCTAAAATCATCATCTGCAACGTGAAAATGTGAGGAATATCAACCTTTATTCTTTGGGGCAAAAACTACTGATTGTGTGGAGTTAGAGAGAAACTACCCTATACGTATATTAATGAATAATTCTTCATTATGTTGTTTTACACCTTCTGAAACTTCCTGTGCTGGACTCTGTCAGGGACTGAATACTGAACAAAATGGGGCTGGATTAGATTGGTTTAATTTGATATGGCAGTTCCTGTGTTCTGTATTCCATTTGACAGGCCACCCTGCAAGTTAAGATTAATATTCCAAGCTTTAAATGGATCTCTATTGCAGCTGTTATATGAAGACTCATTTTGTCATCTTAATAAAAAGACTGTTTGACAGTTCTTAGGCTTCAAAAGAGGCTAGTGGATATCAAGCTTTATTTCTGATTCCTCATCAATTGATTAAAGGTATTCGATCTCTCTCTTTTTTTCCCTCTAAAATGAACTTGGAATTTCTCTACAGAGCGGAGCGGAAATAACTATTCCCCCTCCTCGGTTTTTATTGTTGTTTTTTCAAATGGGAATGAGAGAAGATTACTGTGCATTCCCTGGATCTTAGGAAAGTCGTAAAATATTATTTAAGTAGGACTAGTTTCTTAAAGAAATAAGGTTTTTTGTTTTTGTTTTTTTTTTAAGCAGAAAAAAAATCAGACAGCTGGCCTCTGTCATCTTTGGCAAATGTGGATTGTTTCATCTATCCAAGAATTTTATAAACTAACTAGAAAAACTTCTCCCTTTTCAGTTAAAGTTCATTCTGTTAGAAATGTCTGTATCTGGGCATTAAAAGGTATTCCTTGGCACACAAAAAATGGTCAGGCGGTAGCCTATATGTCTACACACACCAAGATTTGACAGTAGAGATAGCTGATGTTTGGTCTTCAGTCCACACTTCTTCTGGAGAATGATTTTGTAATCACTTGTGATGCAAGTCCTGCCATGTAACATTTAGCACTGTCTTTAGTTCCAATAATCCTTTTTTTTTTTTCAGGGACTAAAACAGGCATGGTTTGTTTCCTACCTGGTAAAAGGTTCTGAGAGTTCCTTTATACTATTCTGGGAACCATGCTATTGCATTTTTTAGTTTAGTTCATGTACATTAATTTTTTTTTCTCATTAGTTCTTCCAGAGATTTTCAGAGTTTCAAGTTCCACTAGATAGTTTTAGTATTATACTGGTTAAAAATAAATATATTAAGTCAGTGGCTTTCAATAAGATGAACAAACTGAGGTGCCTACACTAGTCTTTTTGCACACTCTAGCTACACCAGTGCAGATGGATGGGTGCCAATTGTTCCTGTTGATGTGCTGCACCAATGTAAAAAGTAACTTGCACTGGAGTGTTGCCAACTATTGCAACTTTATCATGAGTCTTGCGATAAATAGTGTTTTTCTTAAAGCCACAGGTGCAGGAATCTGGTTATTTCTTGTGAAACTCAGCCTTCATATTTTTTTAAAAAGTAAAGTTTTAGCCCTCAAGGTTGTTGAGGAAAGCTTGATAATATGAACCCATGCTTCAATGCCAGAAGGCAAATAAAAACTCAGTGTGTTAATTTTCAGATCTCATTAATTTTCAGCCATTCAAGATTTTTGGGAGCATGACCCATGATTTGTGAATGCTTAGGTTGTTATTACTGTGTGCTGTTTACCTATGTTTCTTTCCAAAGGTCTGGCTTATTCTGCGTGTGTGTGTGTGTGTGTGTTGCACTAGTAGAACAACACTGATACAAACACACCAGTGAAAATAAAAAAGGTAGCATTTTCCCTGTGTTCTGACCCTTGCCTGTATGTGAGGTAAAGGGGCTGGCATGGTGTAAAGGGGTTCTAAAAGCCCCTGAGCTAGCCATTATTAAAGTAGGTGCTCTTTTTTAGTATATGGATAAGTCTAAAAATAAAACCATAACAGTGCTGTTTGCCTTTCAAAGGTAAAGAATGGCAGGCTAAAGTAAATGGGATCATTTTTTTCTTAGCATTGTTACAATATATATTTTATCATAATGTCATATTTATGAAATAACTTTTATTGCTGACTGACATTTTCACATATATTAGGAAGCACAGCTACAGCATTTAAAGATAACTGAAGGGAAAAGCAATTGGAAACTTGTTTGACTTTGTGGGAGATAAAATGGAAATGTTTATAGCAATAAATGATAACTTTTAACAGATTTGAGGTTTAACAATAGTAGGTTTAAAATATGCAGCAATTACCTGAAACATTGGTTAAATTAATAAATAACATAAATATCTAAAATACCATCTGGAGTACATAAAAGCTGTTGCGCAATCAAACAAAATCAGATGATATTTTGAATGTGTGCTAATTTTAGTAAACGTGAGAAGAGAGTAGTATGTTATTACAACTTGATTTTAATATTGGGAATTTGATTTAACATTCAGAAACTATGGAGGAATTTAAAAAAAGTTTGAGGGATAATTTGTTTATTACACTTCTGTCAAAAACTATAAAAGTTAATACAGTAAACCAAAGAATAGAAGCAAGGATAAACAGTAAACAGGGAAACCACAGAGGATCTGAAAAGGGAAGGACTAATAGGAATACAACCGAAAGATAAAACCATAGATTAGGGGCCAAAAATGAGTTTAGATCAAATAATGTAGTCTATATCTCAGAAATGGAATACTTTTCACTTGTGTCTGTGGCAGTAAATTAAAACAATTCCCTTAAAATTAATGAGCCAGATCTTGACCCATGATATGGTCCCTTTGTGTTGCTCCTGCAGCATACAGGGGCTACACAGGTGTGTTAAATGAGCATTCCCTCTGTGTGTGAGACTCTGTCTTCCATAGAGTCAACTGTGTGGGCTAGGGGATGTGGCAGAAGTTAGAAGGGGCAATGGCCAGTAAATACTCTGCTCTAACAATCTCCACTTGACATAATGCTTCCTACACCAGGCGGGGACTAGAAGGAGTCGGGTAGTGGATTAACTTTAATGGGAGTGGTGGGTACTTATGACCGCTGACAATCAGACTTCTAATTTAGCTGACTAGATATGGATTTAGGTTTCTACCTTTAGACTTAAAAATTTAGGCCTTTCATCTTTCTAACAATATCTTATCATGGGGAATTTGAAGGCTGTACTTGACATCGTACATGTGAAAAAAATGAAATTAATTTTTTGCATTGGAAGCTGATACATAGAAGTTGAAAGAAAGACTAGTTAAACAGAAAAAAGTTGGTAAATGCAGTATTTTTACACTTGAAAGAAGTGTGGGAATGCACTTCAGTTAATGTTTGAATACCACTTTGAATATGTAAAACACTGTATAAATAGCTACGTGTTATTTTAGCAAATCAATTTCATAAGATGGCAAAAGGAAAACATACTTGTAAGTTATCACCCTGTAATAAATGCATACTTATTATCTCTTGTTCCAAGTTACATCTTTAGAAATTAATTTAAAATTTACAACCATTTTAAATTAACCTACAAAGGATTTACTTTTTGTGTTTATTCACAGAAGTGTAATCAGAAATGAAAAGCCACTTAAAGGATTCTTTGCACATTTAAGAGATGTTAAGACTTATAGGCCTCTCTGCTCTGGCAAATTTAGGACCTGCAATTTACCACCAGTACAGCTCAAAACCATTGCCACCTCCTGTCATCTGCTCCATTGGTGAATTATGGGTCCCTCGTTTGCCAAAGCAAATTGAGACACAAGGGACTTGTCTTAATTAAAATATGTATCATGTCTAAACATGATAGTGGAGAGTTATCTGAAGTACTGGCTATGAATGGCCGGTCAGAGTAAACCAGGACATGATATGTCCTGTATCATATTAATGTTCAAACATGATTCAATTGTCTAGTGAAGGCAAGGTGGTATTATGGAGTAGGAAACCCTGATAACTACAGTATTATTGGAAACTTTTCTAGTACTGAACTATGAATTATCATGATTCATCATTAAAATGTAAAGTGGGTCTGATTGTCAATTGCCTTGCACTTTGTGCAGTTATTTGCGCTCATGCAAAGTTGGTGTTAAATGCTACCAAATCAGAATAGTAATGTTTTGTACTTTGTTTGCATGTCGAATGACTATCCGAGGTGCAAAGGCAATATAGAGTCATGCCCAGTATCGCTAGTAGATGCTACCAAGGACTAGCGAAATATTCTAGTATCACTTTTATAAAGGTATCTCACATGATTTTTCCTATATTATTTATTGTAGTGCTTTTCCAAATAGACTATATTAATTAACTTACATTTTACTACTATATTGTGATTATAAATCATGACTATAGGTGAATTATTGCAGTATAATAATGATCCAGTCATATAACCAGCTATTAGACCAGATTAATAAAAAAAGACAATTCATGCAGGTATATGGTACAAAAGCTTTATTGTAATGATATACCTTTAATAAATGATATTGAAAGCCTGCAGATGGGCTTTTCTCCCATCATCTTCTGCTTCAAAAGTCTTAAAATATTTGAATATTGTGGGATTCAGAAATTTAGTGAGTAAATATTTAGAATGAAAGACTGTTAATCAATTATACTTTCTAATTTAGCATGTTAGATACAAACAGAAAATCTGTTTGCTGTAATATACACTACAATTTATTAAACTAAACTAGAAAAATTAACTTTGTGAAACAGGGATTTTGTTTTATAAAATGTATTAACTATAAAGAAGAAAACCACAAGTTGTAGGTGTTAGCATTTTGTGGACTAACCTGAAATGCAACCATTGGAAAAATATAGATGGACTGATGTGTGATTCTTGAATATTTTCCTATGCTAATTTTCCACTTGAGGCACACCTATCACCAACAACTTGCTTGAAATTTTTGACTAATTGTGTGTGACATGATTTATTATATTATTTATTTGTATTGAGGTAGCATCTTGAAGCCCTAATCAAGAATTATGTCCTTGTGCTAGGTGCTGTACACATGCATTTAATAAAAAGCATTACCCATCCCAAAAAGTTTTGCAATCTTAGAAGAAAAGAACAACAGATGGATAAAACAAATGGGTAGGGAAGAGAGTCATCATCACTATAAATATGCTAGTTGAAGTCATGTTTGCAGATAAGATCACCCAAAAATAGGGCTTAGAGAGAGAAAAGGAAAGGAAAAAAGATAGAGCCCTTGAGGACCCCACCAAATAAGACTGAATACAGACAATGGAGTCATGAAAGCCGGGGCAGACAAGTGCTCAAGAAGAGGAGTGTGTCAGTGGTGTCGAAGACAGCCAAGATATTGAGGAAGATTAAGTAGAGAAAAGACCCTGAGACTTGAACAGTAGGAGGCCATTAAAAATTCTGGTGACAACAGTTTCAGTGGAGTATAGAGTTCAGAAGCCAGATTCAAATGGATCTAGAATCGAATTAGAGGAGAGGAGCAGTTGTAGATTAAAGAGAATTGGCACCATGGTTTGAGGGGTTGCATGTTTTTATTGTCAGATTATCCCTTTTATATGATCATAGTGTGTTGTACTACTTTATAATTTTTAAATAAATACATTTTTTTCTTTTGTCAGCTTCACAGAGCCAATTCTTTGTTGAGTCAAGTACAACAGCCATACAAGTACCTCATTGAGTCTGTACAACAGAGAGATTCTCAGATACATTTACAGAAAGAACATATTACACAACTTGAGAAAGATCTCAGGTAAATACCACAAAATTTTGTGTATGTCATTTTTATATTTATCTGCATCCCAACTTAGAAAATAGTATTAGTGTCATAACATTTGAGACTTTGCTACTGCATCGTTTTCTAAACCAGTTTTATATGCTGCAGTTCTCACATCCAGGTTTTCCCTCCGTCTCATAGAACTGGAGAGAGGCAGTAGGGAAAGAGTTGGATTTAAAGAAGAGTTTGGAGTTGGGGAGAGATGGTGGGAGGAAGAGGAAGGTCATGGAAGCAGAGAGGAACAAACCAGACTTCATATGGAATCAGGGAAATAGTTTGTAGACAGAAAGAGATTATGTGATGGAGCTGTCCTTTGGGCTGGGAGAGGTACAATCTGAGGCATAAATAAAAGACAAGTCCCAGAATTCATTTCTGAAGCAAAGTTAAAATTTTAACTATTCAGTAGTTATATAGTAACTACTTAAGAGATGCATACATTCACACCACTGTGAAACAACCACTGTCAATAAAAGTCTTCCCCTTCAGACTATACAGCACTGGGAGTGCAGAACTGGTACTTGGCTATAGTGGCAGCATACTACTTTAGATGACAGGGAATGAATATGTATCCACACATGGATAGTTGTTTGATTTGGAGGAATGTCTGGAAAGAAAGTACAGTTGAGTGGAATGCATGTCTATAACAACTTGAAGAAGAACCATCTGTTTCAAACTCTAGATGTGCAGATAAACTGGAGAGAAAACCTTCCCAGATATCCCCAATGAAAGGTGATATCTCACATCTTTCATTGGGGATATCTTTGACTCAATAGAAGTCAATATTTTCCTTCCAGAGGAAAGTTTTTTTTGACGTTTTCCCAAGCCCCTCATGAAACAGAAACCTCAAAAATTAATGCGCTTTTTTCTCATACTGATGGTCTCTTTCACGTATGTGACATTTTATGCACAAATGTGGATGAAACCATTAAATTTGCCCTGTTTGTGAGTTCAACTCTGAGAAGTGAGTGAATGTATATGAAATGTCACAATAACCTATAATAACAAAAAAGAGATAAAAAGACCTACTAATATAAATCAAGGACTGTATTAGCATCATGCCTAGTAAACAAGAACAGTGTGAGAACAGAAATCAGTTAACCAAAATTGATATGTCAGAAATGGTGGACAAAATAATAATATTATGGACTATACTGTATTCCATTTTGAGAAAAATCAGCAAAAGAAGCAGCTATTTGACAACTACTGCCATATCCACTGTTTCCTGGGACCCCCAGATCTTCTTTGTTCCACTCTTGAGAGATGTTTTGACCAGACCAGGCCAGAGAGGGGGACTCAGATGATACTTCCACTGGCCTTGGCTAAATCCCAGTCACCACTTGGGATGTGAAACTTCCACTCTCACCCACTCCCTATGTGTCCTTTTTCCTTACCCACCTTATTTATTTTCTTTCCTGTCTCTCTACTTTTGCCTTTTGTCTAATAAGAGTCTTGTGTAGCCAGCTAAGATTGTATATTTTGCAACACTTCAGTGAGCCTGTGACCAGACAGGCAACTAAAGGCAATGTCCTAAACAGCCTAATGCTGGTACAAGTTTGCCAGGTCTCAGAGTGGCTGGGCCTGTGTTTTTCCAACAGTGAGGTTGCAAGTGAAAGTCAACACCAGAGACAGGAGCTGCAATTTCTATCTTTACTGTCCTTTTCTCTCTCCTTTTGTGTGTGTGTTTCTCGGTTTCTCCTCCTCCCCCCCTTAGCAAATGGGATTGGATTTAACAACAGCAATAACAACAGCTCCAGCCCATCTCAGCTAACTTCTTTTGTTTTCCCCCAAAAGGAGAGTTATTACCGTCCTTAATACCATCTAAGTGACTGTCAAACAAAGGTTCTTCTTTGAGTGCTTGTTCATGTCCATTCCAATCAGGTGTGTGTGCATCACGTGCACTCCAGCCGGAAGATTTTTCCCTTAGCAGCATCCATAGGGTCAACCTGGACACCTCCTGGAGTAGCGCCTTCATGGCGCCCAATATAGGGCCCTGCCCCCCCTCACTCCCTCAGTTCCTTCTTACCGCCAGTGATGGCTAGCTGGAACAACTGTCGCTGTTGCATTGCAAGTGCTTTTGGCAATGTCCACTTCAGTCTTCATTGTTAAATAGCTGTAAATAGTTTCTTAGTTATTAGTCATGGTCAGTTGTTGTACTTGTTGTGATTCTTGGGGGTTCCCCCCCTTAACAACGTTTTCCTCGGTTCTTGCATTTGGCCCGATTCCCAGGCTTCAAACTCTGCGAGGACTGTGGCAAGTTTATGCCAAAGAGTGACCCGCACTCTTCTTGTCTATGGTGCCTTGGGGAGAGCCACCGAAAGGACAAGTGCAGGATCTGCAAGGGATTTTGCCCTAGGACCCTTAAAGATTGGGATCAAAGGCTCAAGATCCTGCTAATGGAAGCGGCACTCTGATCACAATCCGACCTGGGGTCCGCAGAACCCACGCCGAGCACTTGTCAGTCTGCAGTGCTCCGGCACCAAGGAAGGACCCTAAGGACACACGGCACTGCCACGACTCCGCCCATAAGAAACCCTCTTCTGTCTGGCACCGTTCTCAGTCCCTGGTGCCACAGAAGAAGAAAAGGCCGCATAGGGGTCGCTCTGCCCCTCTAAAGACCAGGGGACCTGCGGCATCGAAGCACATCTCGAGCCAGGCCACCTCGTCTCTCCAGCCTTCCAGGGTCTTGTTCACTCCTGCCCTGTCTGGGGCTCAGTTGGCTCCAAGCCCTCAACGGTCCCCAGACCTCCAAGGTGATCATCTCCCGCTCCCCTCGACACCAGAGGCATTCGAGGCAGCCAAGGACCTTATACGCCTCATGGCGCCGTCCTCCCCGCAGAGGAGAGACAAGTCGCCAGTGACTGCGTGGCCCCAGTTTCAATCAAGGGGCAAACCAGCGATGGTGGCGCGCCGATCCCCATCTCCGGCGCACCTCTCCCCAGCATGGCCCACCCACGCAGGGGAGCCACACCAGTCCCCAACCTCTCGGCACTGCTCTTCGGCAGCCCAGAGTACCACTCCTCCGTGGTCCTCCTACTCAGAGACCTCAGAGGCAGAATCCTATGGCTCCAATAGGATCAGGAGGTCCAGATCCTGCCACAACCACCAACCCTACCCGGCACCATGGCCTTCGCAGTGGTAGCCTTCGATGCAGTGGCCCTTTTGGACACCCTGGGTGTATCACCAGAGCCAGGGACAGATCCAGGGCCTAAGGCCCAGGTCACCTTCGGTGTCCTTGGCATCCTTCGTCCCCCCACAGGCACCACCGACAGATGTGCCGCCGACACCACCGTTGTTCCCTACAGCTCCATGGCACCGACCCTGCCATCAACGCCACCTCTGGTGACTGCAGCATCGGTACCGCCAGCATCGACGATATCGGCAGCGCCAGAACCAACAACTTCGGCACTGCCTGCCTCAGCACCGATATTTCCGCCCCCAGCAGCCCCAGCATCGCACACTTCGGACTTAGGGGCTCAGCAGTACTGCATGCTGTGTGACCAACAGGGCGCTGAAGGGATTGAGCAGGGCCCGCTGCCAGGCCTCTCCTCCTTATCCTCCCCAGATGAAGCTGTGGCAGGGACGTCAACGGGCCCAGCTCAGGAGGATAACAGGGTCTGTCAGCAGCTGTTACGTCATGTTGCCCAGGACCTGGGCATACAGGCGGAGAAGGTCGTGGAGGAATCCGACCCTGTTGTCCACATCCTCGCACCCTCTCGTATCGCCTTGCCCTTAATAAGGATGATTACAGAGACAACAAAAACCCTATGGCAGACCCCTGTATCTCTGTCCCCTACAGCCAAGAGAAATGAGAGGCGGTACTTTGTCCCTTCTAAGGGATATGAACATTTATACACCCACCCACCCAACTCCCTGGTGGTTGATGCAGCTCAGAGAGAGCGCCAGGGCTACCAGGGACCCTCCCCTAAGAACAGGGAGACAAAAAGACTTGACCTTTTCAGTAGGAAGGTCTATTCCAATGGGGGACTACAGCTCCGCATTGCAAATCAACAGGCCATCGTGAGCAGATACGCACACAACCACCTGCGCTGCGATGGCCAGGTTTGCAGAGCTACTGCAGCAGGGCTCTCATGCAGAGTTCTTGGCATTGTTGGAGGAGGGAAAGCTGGTCTCCTGAGCTTCCCTACAAGCGGCATTGGCCACAGCAGATGCAGCCTCACGTACTATGGCCATGTGGGTTGTAATGAGGAGGGGTTCCTGGCTGCAGGTCTCTGGTCTGCCCCATGAGGTCCAGCAAACGATCCAGGACCTCCCCTTTGAGGGTTCGGCCCTCTTTTCCGATAAGACGGATAAAAGACTCCATAGTCTGAAAGTCTCAAGGGCCACCCTGGACCTGCACGGACTCAACAAGTTTGTCAAGAAACTCAGGTTCCGCATGGTCTCTTTGGCCTCCATTATCCCCTCATTGGATCCAGGAGACTGGTATGCCGCCCTTGACTTGAATGATACATACTTTCACATAGTGTTAATTCCACCTCACAGAAGATACCTCGGGTTTGTTGTAACAGCCACTGTCAGTTTACTGTTCTCCCATTTGGCCTGTCAGCAGCACTTCAGTGTTCACCAAGTGCATGGCAGTCGTGGTGGCGTTCCTGCACACGCAGCAGGTACAGGTGTTCCCGTATCTCGACGACTGGCTGATCAAAGGCCACTCCAGATCTCAAGTGAAAACTCAGGTTGGCTTCATAAGAAGGACATTCGATGAACCGGGTCTCCTTCTAAACGAGGCCAAATCAACACTGTCCCCGGTGCAGAGGATAGAGTTTATAGGGGCAGTGCTAGACTCAACTCAAGCCAGGGCATACCTCCCAGAAGCCAGATTTCAGTCACTGGGCGACATCATATGGGGCCTCAGGCAGTTCCACACCACTACAGCAAGGAATTGCCTGAAGCTTCTGGGGCACATGGCCACTTTTACCTACATAGTACAGCATGCCAGACTCAGGCTTCGCCCACTCCAGTCATGGCTAGCGTCAGTATATCGACCAGCTCGGGACGCTTTGGACAGCATCGTAACCCTGCCTCGCTCGATACTAGACTCCCTCCTGTGGTCGCTCGACTCACAGGTAGTTTATGCAAGGGTACCCTTCACCAGCCCCCAGCCATCCCTCTCATTAGTGACAGATGCATCAGATCTGGGATGGGGGGCACATTTTGGAGACCTCAGGACACAAGGCCTCTTGTCTCAGGAAGAGCTCGCTCTGCATATCAGTGTCAGAGAACTGAGAGCAGTGCTCCTGGCGTGCCAGGCTTTCGGAGTCCATATATCAGGGAGAAGTGTATCAGTCTTCACAGACAACACCTCGGCAATGTTTTATATCAACAAACAGGGGGATACATGCGCCTCTCCCCTGTGCCAGGAAGCCCTCATGCCATGGGACTTGTGTAGAGCACTCCATACACCAGCAGGCATCATACCTTCCTGGGATACAGAACGAACTGGCGGACAGTCTCAGCAGGTCTTTTCATGACCACGAGTGCTCCCTCCGGCCAGACATAGTGAGCTCAATCTTCCAACACTACTGGAGCTTTCCCCAAATAGACCTGTTCGCCACACGCCACAACAGGAAGTGTCACCTATTCTGTTCCTTCATGAGTCACAGCCCAGGATCCATAGCGGATGCGTTCCTACTTCCGTGGGGAGGCCACCTCCTATACAGGTTCCCGCTGGTTCCTCTCATTCACAAGGTGCTCCTCAAGATCCGCAGGGACCTAGTGTAACAATGCGACCTTTGGAGGGACACTACTGAGAGTATCAATTCAGGACAAATTGCTTAGAGCAGGGCAGAAACAGCCCAAGACTGGGGGTCCTTCACTACTAAGGAACACCAAACCAGCCAAACAGAGAGGACTTCGGTTTTACCCCACTGGCTAACCAGACATCATACGAGCAATTCCGTCAGACAACTCCAGTTTCCCAGTATCACCACCAGCACTACTCCTTATGGGGATGAATGGTTATTAAAACCAATACCCCAGTAAAAGAAAAAAAACGGTTCTCCCAATCCCAAAGGACCAACCCCAGACCCAGGTCAATATGCAAGTCAGATCTTACCCACAAATCACTCTGTTGCCAATCCTTTAGAACCTGAAATCTAAAGGTTTATTAATAAAGAGAAAGAAATATAAATGAGAGTTAAAATTGGTTAAATGGAATCAAATGTATACAACCATTGCAAAGTTCTTAGTTCAGGCTTATTTAAGGCTTGATGGGATTACTGCTGATTTGAACCAATCAGGTCTCTGGAGTACAAACATCCCAGCTCGGATGGGTCGTTCAATCCTTTGTGCAGAGCTTTGTCCACACCGAGCACTAGTGATATTGATAGCTCCAGCCTGGCCACACCAGCACTGGTACACATCGCTTCTAGAAATGTCCATGGCAACTCCGGTCACCTGACCACTTGTCCTGGACCTAATCACACAGGATCACAGCCACCTCCAACATCCGAATCTCGAGTCACTCCATCTCATGGCGTGGAATCTCTATGGCTGAATGCTGTGAAGCTGTCCTGCTGTGATCAGGTCAGACAAGTTCTCCTTGGCAGTAGAAAGCCCTCCACAAGGGCGACATACCTGGCCAAGTGGAAGAGGTTCTCCATCTGGTCGGGGAACTGTCAGTCTCCAATGCTTGCCTCGGTACAATTTATACTGGACTATCTCCTCCATCTTAAGCAACAGGCACTGTCCATGTCGTCAATAAAAGTTCACTTGGCAGCCATCTCTGCCTTCCATCCGGGTGCAGAGGGCTACTCAGTCTTCGCGAATTCAATGGTCAGCCGTTTCCTTAAAGGTCTCGACAGACTATACCCACAAGTATGACAGCCTATCACAGCTTGGGACCTCAATCTAGTCCTTTCCAGACTTATGGGACCACCATTTGAACCACTGGCGGCGTGCTCCCTGCTTTCTCTCTCTTACATAGTGGTGTTTCTAGTGTCAATAACCTCAGCTAGGAGAGTGTCAGAGCTCAGGACCCTTACAGGAGAGCCTCCTTACACTGTATTCCATAAGGACAAGGTTCAACTCAGACCTCACCGGGCCTTTCTCCCAAAGGTCGTCTCCCAGTTTCACGTCAACCAGGACATCTTCCTCCCAGTGTTCTATCCTAAGCCGCATTCCAGTGGAAGGGAGCAAAGGCTTCTCTCATTGGACGTCCACTAGGCGCTAGCCTTCTACATCAAGAGGTCGAAGCTGTTCTGAAAGTCCGTCCAGTTATTCGTGATGGTGGCCAATAGAATGAAAGGCCTCCCTATCTCATCGCAGCATATCTTGTCCTGGATCACGTCATGCATTCAGGAGTGCTACCACTTGGCGAAGGTGCCCGCTCCACCGATTACCGCGCACTCCACCAGGGCTCAGGCCTCCTCAGCAGCACAGGTCTCCACACAGGAAATCTGCAGGACAGCAATGTGGTCCTCTATACACACTTTCACCACGCACTGTGCGATCACTCAGCAGGCCAGAGACAATGTGGCCTTCAGACAAGCTGTGCTCCAATCAGTGGATGACTCCGACCCCACCTCCTGAACTTTGGGTTGTGAGTCACCTGATTGGAATGAACAAGCACTCGAAGAAGAAAAAACGATTACTCACCTTCTTGTAATTGCTGTTCTTCGAGATGTGTTGTTCGTGTCCATTCCAATACTCACCCTCCTACCCCTCTGTCGGAGCAGCTGGCAAGAAGAAACTGGGGGTGTGGGGGGTTGACAGGGCTATATATTGGGTGCCATGAAAGCGCAACTACAGGGGGCGCCCAGGCCGACCCTACGGACGTTGCTAGGGGAAAATCTTCCGGCTGGCGTGCATGCGGCACGCACACCTGATTGGAATGGACATGAACAACATATCTCAAAGAACAACAGTTACGAGAAGGTGAGTAACCGTTTTTTATTTTCCTTCTGAGGACTCTCTCCAGTTAAAGGCAGAGGGAACAAAGGATATTATTAAAATGAAAGCCTGATTTAATACTTTACATTCCAAATGCTTTCATTGTTTTTCCTTTTTGTTTTCTGTATTTCTAGTAAGAGGTTAGAAGACTTTTTAACAGTGGGTTTGCCATGATGCTAAATAGACAGACATTTCTGTACACCAAACTCCAAATATTGTTTAAAACTGTTTAATGTTGGACAGTTTCAGGGTTATGTTAACACCTTTGACTCTTTCGCCTATTTATTCCATCTAATACAACAGTGTCACCCAGGGATTCATGGTGATAACCATCAAATAAATGGTTGGTTGTTGAGACTGCTAAGGGTTAGTGTGCTCCTTTCTGACATCAGAGTTGATGTCTTTCTCATGGAGATGCATTCTTATCTCAGGTTGGGATTTTTGGTGTTTACAGCGGGGATGAATTGAAACCTTTTTCTAGTGTCTATTAGTGGCAGATATTCCTTGACAGAAGACTAAATAAATATGTTAAAACTTAATTCATTGGCTGATGGGGGTTTGTGGCCTCCCAATTCTAGGGGATTTGGGAGCTAAGGTAATTGTCCTCAAGCAGATTAGAAAGAAACCACTAGCAGTGATGAAAGTTTGGTCATGTGAGATCTTGATCTCTGAGCCCAAGATTTAGAGCCTTTTCCTACTGGGATGCAGAAATTATTGGCATGTTGGATGCTGTAATTTGGAATGCCAAGTCAGGACTTTTGTTAATGGTAATGAAGAAAGATAAGCTCCTTCCCAAAATTGACTTTGGAAGGACTTCCTGCTCTCTGATATTATTTGGTAGTTACTAGTATGCATGTTAGTAAAGTTGTCTCTGATAACTCCACTTTTCCACTAATTTTTGTGTATCCTATCCGCTATATTTGCAGTAGTGTACACATTTTTTTCCCTTTACTCCAACAATGGATGAACACAAGAACAAAGCTTTTCTAAATCTGGAAACTGGCACTTTCTGATAATTCTGTATTCACAGTAATGACTGAAGACTGAGGCCAGGTCTACACTAGAGTTAGGTCAACGTAACCATAAAGCAGTTTATGTCAACGTAACTATGTAAGTGTCTACACTAGAATGGTGCTCCCAGCGATGGAAGTCATAGAATTGTAGAAGGTTAGGATTGGAAGAAACTTCAGCAGGTCATCTAGTCCAGCCCCCTGCGCAAAGCAGGACCAACCCCAACTAAATCATCTCAGCCAGGGCGTTGTCAAACCGGGCCTTAAAAACCTCCAAGGATGGAGATTCCATCATCTCCCTGGGTAACCCATTTCAGTGCTTCTAGGAAACTAGGAAATAGTTTTTCCTAATATCCAACCTAGACCTCCCACACAGCAACTTGAAACCATTGCTCCTTGTTTTGTCATCTGCCACCACTGAGAACAGCCTAGCTCCATAACAGCTAGTTATCTCATCATAGAAGGCAATCAGTTTGGTCAGGCATGACTTGCCCTTTGTGAATCCATATTGACTGTTCCTGATCACCTCTCTCTCCTCCAAGTGCTTCAAAACAGATTCCTTGAGGACCTGCTCCATGATTTTTCCAGGGACTGAGGTTAGGCTGACTGGTCTGTAGTTCCCCGGATTCTCCTTCTTCCCTTTTTTAAAGATAGGCACTATACCTACCTTTATCCAGTCGTCCGGGACGACACAAGTCGCCCACTACATTAACCTAATAACTCCATCTCTTCAAAAGGCGTAACGCTTAGGTCGATGTAGTTAGGGAAATGCATTACTTACATCACCTGTTGGCTGTCAGCCTTGCACAGGGCTCACAACCCAGAGCCCCACCACCGGGACTGACAACCTGGATCCCCCCTGCCACCTTCCAGTTAGGCATTGGGCAGGGGTGGAAAGACAGCCTGAGCCTGGCTGCCTCCCGGTGAGGGATTTGAGGAGCGGGATAAGAGGAGCCCGAGCCCAGCCACCTCCTGGTGGCTGTAGGTTGACCTAACTTATGTCAACTTAATTTTGTAGTGTAGACAAGCCTTGAGTTGACAAAACTAAATGAAACAGCACAGTTTCATCCTTAAATTTGCTCATAAGCAAAAATTAGAACAATGTTATAGCTTCACTTTATGGAGCAATCATGGTGTGTTGATTCAAAAGGGAAAGAAGCAGTATAACTGGAATATATTTAATTCAGCAGATGAAACTGAACTTCAGACATGAGCTTCTGACTAATAATTAACAGTGAAGTATACTCTTGTGCAATATAAGGTATACAAGGAACCTTATGTTGTGGTTTCTTTAAGTTTGTGAGTCATGCATAAGAACTCCAACTCTGAAAGGTTGGTTTCTGCTGTTTATAAAATACATAAGTCCAAGAAAAACTAAAGTATCACTGAGTAACAAGACATGCATATAGAAAGAACACTGAGTTCGGCAACTTCAGTATGTGTTAAAAATGACAGAGGATAAAAGTACTGCCTAAATTAAAAATATATAATTAAAATAGTTTAAAATGTAGTCAGACTTTGAAAATATAGCGTAAGCAGTATGAATCAAATTGCAGGACACTTCCTGGGAAAGTAATGACTGCCTGGAAGGAGCTGGTGGCTCTAAAGCTCAATCAAGGGCTCTTTACTTGAACAGGTTGTTAATTCCCAGGAAGTACCCAAATCCAAAATCGATGTTGCTGTTCTAAAATGGAAAAAGCCATAGGTATATGGCCATTTTAAAAAAATGTATGATGCAGTTGATGGATCATTTCTATAAAATTTATACCTTGAACGTTAAACATTTGGTGTGCTTGAATCATATCTAAATATTCCATTCAGTTTATTATGTGTTTCCTTCTTAGACTGTTTCTGAGTTTCATAACCTTTTTTACTGCTATATGACTAATCATTTTACTGTGGTGTTGATTTCAAGTTTAACCTGTTGTGAAGATGATTTGGTTTGGTCATGTGATGCTGACATCAGTCCCCTTTTTCTGAATTCTTGGGACTATGGAAACAAAATTGGGCAAGAGCAGATACAAATCTTACGAGTCTGACAATCTGGTATTTATTCTTGGAGTCTGATGCTAAAGCTGAATATGGAAATACATTTAATTATACTAGAAGAGTAGCTTCCTAGAATCAGAATTTGTAGAGGAAAATTGTTTTACAAGTTAATACAATGATGTAAGATAACAAAAGGAAGGACAATTAAAGTTAAACATGACACTGGGTCTTTAATACATCCCATTGTTCCTAAATTATACGTGTGTTCAAGATAAACCTGAGATTGTGGGTGCTACCATAGTAGTAAATAATATGTGGCAAAAATAAATTTTTTACTTCTTCTGCAGAGACCACAAAGCTAAGAGAATGCAAGTTGGACTCTATTCCTTCTTATGCATCATCAACAGAATTATTTATAAAAATCCAATTACATAGCCGTCAGTCACACCAGCACAAATCCAGTGGAGGCAAAAAATTACACAGCAGAGAGTGAGGGTTTAATATGGTTTGCCAAACCTTTACTACTAGTGATGATGCATAAGAATGAGAGAAGACCTCAAGTTGAGGTTCAAGGACTAGGAGTAAACAAATCTATATTTGCTTGTAAAATGGAGAAAATTTTATCTAGAAGTAACTGACACAATAAAAATAGAATTGTGTGATGCCACTTCTAAAGGGAAGACTCACACTTTAAATCAGATCAGTTTTGTTTTACTGTGGTGTTGTATGTAAATGAATCAGTGATTTTCAATTCTGTTATTTGATTAAAGCAAGCATTCACATATATCCATCTTTTCAGATGTGTTAACAACCTACAATTTTTGAATAAAGGATTATTTTATACAATTGCTTGAGCACATTCATTGTTTCCAGTATTTAGCCTTAAAAATGCATGTTTCAACCAGACAAGATTAGAAGAGATTATCTGTTGCTATTACTGTGTTTCCTATCCTCTTTTCTACCAGCATTTTAAATAAAGAAAAGACAGCTTTGCTGCGTGTCAAGAATCAAATGGCAGCAGATTTGGAAAGACTTCTAAATCATCGTGAGGTAATCTTCCCATTTTAGCATAACTTTACCATAGATGTTTTTCTGCAGTTAAAACTTGGGAAAGTTATATTTTATATTCTGTAGATTTTAGCAATATAGAGGCAGTGTGTCAGCTGGGCACTTAGAAAAGGGAGTTCTTCTTCGAGAGATGTCCCTGTGGGTGCTCCACTACAGGTGCTGGTGCGTCCCTGCGCCTTCGCCCGGAGATTTTTACAGCAGTGCTCATAGCGGCCACGCATGCTCAGAATCTGCCCCCCCGCTGTGACTCTAGGGTAATAGAACGCATGCGTGGCCGGTCTCCTCAGTTCCTTCTCAACCGTCCCCGGCCTGAGACGGAGCTCAGCAGGCTCATTAGACAATCCCTCATTATTCCCTTAATTATCCTTTAGAAACCTTTTTCCTGTCAGTTTTTTCTGGTTAAATAGTTACCTACCCAGTTCACCTTAAAAAAAAAAAAAAAAAAAAAAAAATTTCCTGTCAGCCGCGGCTATGCCGGGCTCCACAGGTTTCAAGCGCTGTGCTACTTGTAAGGAGGCTATCCCGTCATCGGATGGGCACTCAAAATGTATAAAATGTTTGGGGGAAGGTCACATTCCCCAAAAATGTGCCCACTGCTCTAAACTCAGCTCCAGGGCACGCAAAGACAGAGAGCTTAAGCTAAAACTGCTCCTGCTTCAAAAATCTATCGGGTCAGTTTCAGACCCAGGCATTGAAGCCGGCTCCGCTACCCGACACAGCCCCCCCCCCTCAAAAAAGATAAAGAAGTCTACAAAGAAGGGGCACTTTTCTTCACCGGGCAGGGCTAGGAGGCATACAAGTTCTCCAGGCAGATCAACGATCTCTCTGCCTGTGATCCCTCGCCTCAGCACTTTTCATGAGGCAGGCTCCTCCGGAACAGCGCAAAAGCCGCCGGAGGCTTCAGCGCCGCCGAGAAGCTCCGGTGCCGAGGCATCAGGCTTCCAGTTGCCTGCCTCAGTGACGGCACCGTTCGGCACCGCAAATGAGACGGTGCCGACATTCCTCGGCACACCGCACCCGAGGCAGCCCGACTTTTCTCGCCCGGCACCGACCGCGGCACCGACGCCTGCGGGGCATTCTGACACTCAGATCACAGTCAGAAGCCCCGATCGCAGGAACCCTCTTGTGCAGCAGCCTCTATCGGCTCAGCTTTCATCTCCTGCAGGAGCTGCTTTCACACAGTTTACTCAGACAGCTGATCTTCTAGTGTCACCTACCTTGCAGTCTCCGCTCATGAACGCATATTCTGTGGCGATGCCTGAGTCAGGATCTGAGCAGTTTTCCTCCAGTGAGGAGGAAGCAGATCCACAGGGAGTTTTTTCCCCATATTATGACTCCCAGCCCCGGAGCCAGAGCATTAAGGGCTATGGAAATACTACCTCATCCCACTCTAAGGACCATGCCCCTTGGGGGATGAACCCCTGGATGGCACCATCAATGCCCTACCCACCACCATGGCAATACTGGACACCATGGCCATCATACCCTCGGGAACACATGCCCCGTGCCCATTCGACCAGGCGCAACACTGATCCAGTGCCGTCTCCTAATACATACGCTAGTGACACGAGACGCCTGGCAACACAGCCATGCTCCCAGGATAAACCTAGCCCTTCTCTCGGTCCAACAGACCCGGAGTTACCACCGGAGGAAGCGTTACTTCCCCTTCCTCCCACTCCCTCTGATGAATATACAAAATTCCAGGACCTCTTTAAGAGAGTTGCTAGTGCCCTGAACATTAACCTGGAAGTGGTTCCCGAACAACAGCATGAGCTGACGAACATCCTACAGCCCCCTTCTTCCTCCAGATTGGCACTTCCAATTAACGCAGCCCTTTTAGAACCTGCTAAGTCCATCTGGCAGACTCCAGCGACAAGCCTACCTACCTGCAAGCAAGCGGATAAGAAGTATTTTATTTCTCCAAAGGACTCTGAATTCCTTTTTACTCACCCAACACCAAACTCATTGGTAGTAGACGCTGCGAACCAGAGGGCTAGACAACAGTATTCTCGTTCTGCCCCACCTAACAAGGATAGCAAACGACTGGACCTGTTTGGTCGCAAGGTCTATGCATCCTCCACCCTCCAATTTCGCATAGCTAATTATACCGCAGTCCTGGCAAAATACGACCATAAAAACTATAATAATTTAATGGACTTTATTGAGGACATTCCAGAACAAAGAAAACAACAGTTCAGAGCTATAGTTTCTGAGGGCCAAGCCATTTCACGCACCGCTCTCCAAGCAGCCCTCGATGTAGCCAACACAGCGGCAAGATCTACCGCTACGGCGATAGTCATGCGACGGGGCTCATGGCTCTCCTCTTCCTTTTTTCCTCGAGAAGTTCAGAACACGATTGAAGATCTTCCCTTTGACGGTGACAAACTTTTTGCTTCTAACACGAATGAAGTGCTTCATTCAATGAAAGACTCCAGAACAACCCTCCGGTCTTTAGGTCTCCAGACACCTACGGCAAGGAGACGACAATATCGATACCAACCATACCAACGGCCACGTTATCCCGCATTTACACAACCTTCCCATAGACCGCAGGAACAGCAACAGCCGCAACGTCCACGACCAAGATTCCAGCGACGTCGCCCAAACTCTACAGGGGCGCCTCAACCCCCATCAGCTAATAGGCAGATTTGAAAACTTGGTCGAGGGTTTAGAAAACAATGCCCTCACTCCAGCCGACACACCAATCTTTGGACACCGCCTACGACCTTTTTTCCAACAATGGAGGAGCATTACCTCCGACAAGTGGGTCTTAGAGGTAGTTACAATTGGATACGTCATCCCGTTCCTCTCCTTACCTCCCACCCACCCACCCTCCCCGTCCCTCTTCAGGGACCCTTCTCACGAGCAGCTACTCCTCCAAGAAGTGCAACATCTCCTTCATCTGGGAGCAGTAGAAGTCGTGCCAGAGCAACACAGAGGGAAGGGTTTTTACTCCCATTATTTCTTAACAGAGAAGAAAAATGGGGGATGGCGACCAATCCTCGATCTCAGGCGGCTCAACAGATTCATCAAAAAACAAAAGTTCAAGATGGTGACCCTCAATACCATAATCCCAGCGCTGGAGCAGGGCGACTGGTTTTCTGCCCTCGACCTACAAGATGCCTATTTCCACGTCACTATACATCCGGCCCACAGACGTTTCCTCCGGTTTACCCTTGGTTCCACACATTTCCAATACAGGGTACTCCCCTTCGGACTATCTACAGCCCCCCGTGCTTTTTCCAAACTTCTAGCTGTAGTCACTGCTCACCTCAGGAGACAAGGGGTAATAATATTTCCGTACCTCGACGATTGCCTCCTCAAAGCTTCAACATTCGACGAGGCGTTCCGGTTCACACGACTCACAGTCGAGTGTTTTCTTTCTCTCGGCCTACAAATAAACAGAGACAAATCCACATTACGCCCCACCCAGCACCTTCAGTTCATAGGCGCAGACCTCGACTCTCGGACCGGGCTGGCATCGCTCCCACCCGATCGCTACAATTCCATAAAACAACTGACTACAACTATTTGCAACAGCCCTCAGGTAACTGCCCGAGACTGCCTACAACTACTAGGTCACATGGCCTCGTGCACTTTTGTCGTCCAGAATGCACGCCTGCACATGAGGTGCTTCCAAGCGTGGTTGGCAACGGTTTACAAACCGAATGTGCATTCTTTAAACAAGACTCTCTCCCTGCCTACTCCAGTCAAAGGCTCGCTACGTTGGTGGACCGTCCACTCCAACCTTTGTTCTGGAGTCCCGTTTCTTCAACAGACTCCATCACGCATTCTGACCACCGATGCATCTATGACAGGGTGGGGTGCACATATGTCTCATCACACAGTACAGGGACTATGGTCACCAACCGAGACCTCCCTGCACATAAATGTACTAGAACTTCGAGCCATTCGCAACGCGTGCCGTCACTTCCTGCCACTAATCAAACATCATCACGTACGCATAATGACGGACAACATTGCTTGCATGTTTTACGTAAACAGGCAGGGCGGAGCTCGTTCCCATTCGCTGTGCACAGAGGCGATGAAGCTCTGGAATTGGTGCATTCTGAACAACATCCGGGTATCAGCTGCTTATCTTCCCGGGATCATGAACACCACAGCGGACGAACTGAGCAGACGCTTCCCATGGGAACACGAGTGGGAGATAGACGACAAAACCATTCACGAGGTATTCAGCATCTGGGGCTACCCTACAATAGACCTCTTTGCAACTGCAAAGAACAAGAAATGTCTCAATTTCTGCTCCAGAGCAGGACTGGGCAAACGTTCCCTGGGGGACGCATTCATGATCTCATGGCACCGAAACCTATTCTATGCGTTTCCCCCGATACCAGTTCTCAACAGGGTCCTGATAAAAATACGAACGGATCGAGCCAAGGTGATCCTCATTGCCCCATCGTGGCCCAGACAACCATGGTTTCCCTTCCTCACCAGAATGTCAATCCAACCACCAGTCTCCCTCCCACTTATTCCGAACCTTCTATCTCAACAGCACGGTCGTTTTCTCCACCCCAACCTGTCCATGCTTCACCTCAAGGCCTGGTTCCTACGTGGTTCTCCCAACGCGAATTAGATTGCTCCGAACAAGTTCAGGAGGTGCTCCTACATAGCAGAACGCAATCTACTCGCAAGACCTATCTTCAAAAGTGGAAACGATTCACACATTGGTGTTCTGCCAAACACCTTTCTCCTACCTCGGTACCTCTTCCGCTTATATTGGACTATCTCTTGGGCCTTAAGCGAACCGGCCTTTCTTTCAGCTCCATCAGGGTCCATTTAGCTGCTATTACGACTTTCCACGACAGAGTTGACGATATGTCTGTCTTTGCTCACGCTACTACGAAGCGTTTCCTCAAGGGCCTACAAACCTTATATCCAGACATTAAACAACCAACCACCCCCTGGGACCTTCATCTGGTACTGTCTGCCCTAACTCGACAACCCTTCGAACCCCTAGCCACGTGCTCCCTTTTACACCTCTCCATGAAAACTGCGTTTCTAGTGGCAATTACTTCTGCCAGACGGGCAGGAGAAATGGCAGCTCTCATGGCTCATCCACCATATACGATATTTTTCAAAGACAAGGTTACCCTCAGATTGCATCCCAAATTTCTTCCGAAGGTACACTCATCATTCCATATTAATGAACCCATACACCTCCCGACTTTTTTCCCGAAACCACATGCAAACTCCTTCGAAGCCTCAATGCATACACTAGATGTTCGCAGAGCCTTGTCATTCTATTTGGATAGAACCAAACCCTTTAGAAACTCCTCTAGACTTTTTGTGTCTATTGCAGAGCGCTCCAAGGGCATGCCTATTTCTACCCAGAGACTCTCGAACTGGATCTCCCAGTGCATCCGACTGTGCTATCAGATGAAAGGGGTTGCACCTCCAGATGGCATTAGAACACACTCCACTAGATCTCTGGCTGCCTCCATCGCGTTCTTACGCAAAGTCCCCTTGGCTGACATTTGTAAAGCAGCCACTTGGTCATCTGACCATACTTTTGCTAAACACTATGCCCTTATTCAAGGCCCTTTATCTGACATACGCTTGGGCAGGGCGGTACTCTCGACGGCGTTCCTACCAGATCCGAAGTCCCTACCTCCTTAAGATACACTGCTTTTAAGTCACCTGTAGTGGAGCACCCACAGGGACATCTCTCGAAGAAGAAGAGGAGGTTACTCACCCTGTGCAGTAACTGACGTTCTTCGAGATGAGTGTCCCTGTGGGTGCTCCACTACCCACCCTCCTCCCCTCTACTTCGGAGTTGGGGGGCCTCCGTGGTAGAGAAGGAACTGAGGAGACCGGCCACGCATGCGTTCTATTACCCTAGAGTCACAGCGGGGGGGCAGATTCTGAGCATGCGTGGCCGCTATGAGCACTGCTGTAAAAATCTCCGGGCGAAGGCGCAGGGACGCACCAGCACCTGTAGTGGAGCACCCACAGGGACACTCATCTCGAAGAACGTCAGTTACTGCACAGGGTGAGTAACCTCCTCTTCTCTCATCTTACTCACTGTGTGATGCTGGGCAATACACTTACCCTTTCTGTCCCTGAGTTTCCTCACCTGTAAAAGTAGTTATATTATTACTTACCTGCCTGTTGTTAGTTTAATTGTTGATAAAGTGCTTTGGGCTCTTTGATGAAAGATGGTATAAAATGCAAAATATTATTTTATACTGTATTTAAGAGTCCATTGTACATTAGTTCTCAAAAATGCTGTTAAGTCATTTATTATGTAAATTTATTGGAAGCATTCTTTTAGGATGCATAACTTTCCTCAGTAAAGATTGCAAAGTTGCAATAAAAATGTGCAAATAGAAAATATACATATATTTTGTGAGGTATCCTTAATATATGGTATTACACAATGCTTTAATAGAGAGATTATTCATTCTCTCATCTAAAATATTGTTACTATAATGTTTTTAAACATGTGTTTATGGAAGCAGTACTAGGCACCTAAAGGTAAAAGTAGTTCAATTGATTATGAAGAAATATTTAGAACCTTTAAACTAGATTTTTACATTAAGGTAAGTGCCAGAAATTGTCTCTTATTAAAGGTAAAATCTGTGAGGCAGTGATAAATAGACACATCTCAGGGCTTCAACCGTGCCAACGCCTGGAAGGGCAGGAGATATCCTTTATTCATCCACAGAAAGTGGGACAGCATCAACACTGGTCTCATCCGTTGCACTTGCTAAACTTGAAACCATACTTGATATGGAGTAGGGGTCCCCTCTCTGGATTTTTCTGATAGTTCTAAATAGGGAGGTCAATTATCAGCTGGTAGTTTAGTAGCAACATATTGCAGATCAGAAGCTCAGTTTTTGCAGAGGCCCCAATCCTGCAATGGTGGGGTCCATTCAAATGAAACCCTACACTCATATACAAGTTACTGTACTCAGTGGAGCTCTGTGCAACTATAAGGATCTGCTTGTGTGGAGCTCAGTGCAGGAGTGGGATCAGAAAGCAATGAAAGGTAAAAATAAGCTAATAGTTTAGACTTGGGGTGTGAAAAGTTGGCGTGAAATCTGAATGAAATTAAAATTCTCCCTAAAGAAAGATGAATTTTTAGTAGCAGTACCAAAATAATTATTTTGTGGTAGAAAAGTGCTGTGTGTTCCCATAGCACTGAATCAGCCATGAGATTTCTAATTGGATTAGAAAAAGGGGAGGGAGATGTCCCTGTCTTCTGTTCTGGTCTCCTGTTTTTAGATTCTTAAACTGTGCATATCACCATGAAATTTGACACCTTCCAGAGTTATGAATAAGGAGATAGCATCAGTCATTTGAAATTTCCTCTTCATTCCTTCCCTAAAAGGGTGTTTCTGTTTCTTAGCTGTGTGTGCATAATGGGAAGGCCAGGGTGAAGAAATGAATGTTAGGGCTCGTCTCCATGATAAATTACTCTGTGAATTTACAGCGCACCAGATTGCCACAAAGTAACATTCCATGTGGACTCTGCTACAACACACCAAAAATCCTGGATTGCAACTTGCTTAATTAAATCTTTTCTTTTTACATAGTTTGTTTTAAAACTCTCCTGAGTTCTCTGCTTATTAGCATATTAGACCAAAAAAAGGAGAGTTTTTAAATAGACAGTTAAGTCTTCACACATCACTCTCTCCTCCCATACTGGGAGGTATATCTCCTGCAATGGCAGATTGTAAGTCACCAGGTGCCCCTCATGTGACAACTTTGGTGGTCACAAGGTCTCCCAAGGCACAGGCATTGCCCCAGCAGACATTGTTATTCAAAAGATTCCAATCTCTCATGCATGGTTCATGTACACACCTAGAGTGGAATCTGTGTGGAAAACACATCTCAATGAGCCACAGTTACTGTAAGGTAAGTAACTGTTCTTTCACTTCAGAATTAAAATTTCTGATAAAACAGTATCAAACTTGTTCTTTAATTCTAATTTGAAAAGGCTAAAGATCTTTCCATACTGAACCAGTTTATGTAGTCCTCTGATATAACTTATTTTCAGAATGGACTTCTTTATATAACTCTGAATTGATTGTATTGCTTTTGAAAGGTGGCAGACCTAAAGAGCCTTGAGATTGAATTCCTCTAACTATAAAGCAGAAAGCAACTGTGTATGCTTCCCAATATTACCCCAGCAGAAATGTGCCTCTTCTTTGATCTTGTGGGATGCTGTGTAGGTGTATCAGACATGTATTTTTGCTAACCCAAATTCAGATTTCACAGTTATGGTTAGACTTGGGGCAAATGCCTGATACCTTTCAACTTGTTTGAGTTGGTATTTATGTTTAGCTTAATTTCATCAAGTAGTAAAAATAATCAACCACAACATTAAAATGATCAACTTATATCAAACCCAACACACTCTTCCCTTCCACCAAAATTTAAATTATAACTATGATAAAAATAAGATTGTTTCAGTAGACAAAATCAATATTTCATTATTTCATCTAATTTTGTTTGTTGAATGCAGTCTTAATAAAAAAAAAAAACATTTGAAAAATAAAATGGCCAGTTTTTGGATTACAGCTGACCTGGACCTCAACTGAACCAGATGTTTAGTAGTGGAGCTTATGTTTGTATTTTCTTGAATCTAGCAAGGAATTCTTTTTTTGAATGTAACTTTCAGGTAAGCATGCTTTGAGGGCAAATTCACATGTATTGTCTCAATTCTAATCTGAAATGCGGAGCTACCAACCTTTGAAAATTCATTACTGTGCACAAAAAATACTGCGTTCCCTAAGAAACAAAATGTGAACCAAGCTATATCAAGTTAAATTTGAGAAAGGTGTCTGTCATGTTTATATCGTAAATATAAAAGGCAAAATTAATTTTCTTAAATGCTGTTTTTACTGTTTATATTTCATGAACCATTGAGCAAATGTTGAAATATTAGTTTCTCTAGCAAGGTAATCCTCTGCCCTACCCTCCCTTGCTATTACAGAGCAGTAGTTTTTTTGAAACAGTTTGCTTTAAACAAGTTAATTCTAATTATTTTGGTAACTTGATGTGACCACTCTGATATGACTATGAAATTCTATGTTCTGTTGTGAGACAGATGGAGAGTTCCAAACTATAGTTCATCTTCTCTTTTTTACTTCTGTTTCACTTCCTGGAAAAGTTTTGTCCGTGATAATTCTGTAGTTATAAATGAATCTATAAAAATATAGAGATTTAGTTATTACCAAACTGTAGTTCAGTCACTGTAACTTAAAAGAACAATCACAGAAAAGCCCCATTATCTAGGATAAATGTATGGCATGGTGGGGGGAGGGATAGCTCAATGGTTTGAGCATTGGCCTGCTAAACCCAGGGTTGTGAGCTTAATCCTTGAGGGGGGGCCACTTAGGAATCTGGGGCAAAAATCAGTACTTGGTCCTGCTAGTGAAGGCAGGGGGCTGGACTCAATGACCTTTCAGGGTCCCTTCCAGTTCTATGAGATAGGTATGTCTCCATATATTATTATATTATTATTTTTTTTAACAAGGGGAGAAAATTGCTTTCATGGATTTCTATGGATGCTTTTAAGAATTGATTATTGCAGTTTGAGATATACTGTCACTTTCTTATAATAACTCTGTAAAACAATTTTGTCAATCTTTTCTACTAAAATATATGAAAAAGGGATTATTTGAAACATTGCTTCTTTTTCTGCCAACGAGAATTGTAATTGTGCATTCTTATGTCTGGATTAGATTTTAGAATGGTCCACATAATAATTCTTTAGTGTCTAACTTCGTGCGTAGGTTGGGGATAGGAGGTTGGGGTTGTTTGTTATAACCTGTGTCATGTCAATTTCACACACTATTTCATTCTCTAATCTGACAATTATTGCTAATTAAAGATCTGGCCCAAATCACACTCCAGATACAAACTCACCCTGATTTTTGAAAAAACTGCTTCTGAATCTGAATTTTATGGATTGTCCTTTATCCTTTTAGGGACCAAGTCAAAACCCTGAAATTGGGAAAAGTTATTTTCCATTCTTTGTAGTTTAAGCCCACCAATACTGGTAATACTAAAAAAAAAACCCTTTATAAATGGATTATCTGAAGAATGGCCTGAAATGGTGTCTAATGAAGTAAGTTTTAGAAATGTGTACTAAATGCTCTGAATTGCCAGTTTGAGAGGTAGTCATCAAATTATTAATTCAAAATTAATTTCTTCCTTTTGCACTTCTCAGAACTTCCAGCCCCACTCATACTGCCAGCACGCAATTAGGCATGCCCCATCATGCAGCATTCTAGTGATACCAAATCAGCCATTGTATCTTGCAGTTGACTAGCGCCAGCCTCTAAGAGTATGTCTGCACAGCCTGCGGGAGTGAGCCTCCCAGCCCAGATTGACAGACTTGGGCTAGCGGGGTTTGCCCATAGCAAAAATAGCTGAAGTTGTGGCTCAGGATGGAGCTTGGGCTCTGAAGCCCACCCTCCTCCCTAGTGTATCAGATAAGTGAGCGAAGGGTTTCAGTGTTGTGGAGTTTTGCAAGGTGTCTAGTAATGTTTCCACCATGAGGTGTAAAATAATAGTGTGTTGTCAAAACTATGCAACATTGGTTAATAAAAATAAAAAAATAAAAAACTGTTGATCCACATAGGCTGTCTCTCATCTGAAGTAATTTGCTGGTTAATTTGATTTCACCACTCTAATGTATAATGAGACGTCACTCACAGTGACAGCCAGCAATGCAAGAAGGGCTGGATAGCATGGAACCTAAACAACAACAAAACGGCTTAGGCAAGTTTGAATCTGATTGCATGCTGAATACCCTGCTCACCATGGGTATTAAGGGAAATCCGCAAATATTTCCCAAATTGATGTTGTTTTGTCAAATTCCTTTGCAGTTCACTTTTAAAAAACAGATAAAAATAAAATTATTGATGATGTTTTTACAATAGAATCTTTTACCTGGGCCCTCTATAAAGGATAAAGTTTATTCACTGAAAAGAGAGACAGAAATAGGGTGCATATTTAGGGGAAGGGAAAAAAGGTTAAAAATGCAGCTACTGTTCAAAAATAAGAAAGGGAAGGCAGAAAAACCAAGAAACAAACTTAAGGCAAAAAGGATCATTGTATGCATAAGAGCTACAAAATGTCTTTATTATATTCATTTGTTTTCTTTACGTTTTTCCCTCTACCTTTCGTCACTTTGTTTCTACTCCTAAAGCAATCATTTTTTGTACTTTTAAGGCAGATCTCCTCCACTGGTTATGTTGTGTTTTGAATTCCACCAAACAGCACTTTATTATTTGATTTATTGAAATCTTTATACAGGATGGCTCTATTTGGCTGATCTCAGCTAGTTTATAGTGAGGCTCTGTTTCCAAGGCAAGGCTGCTTGCCATCTTAACACTAACAGAAAACATGTATATAGAACCAGAAATAGTGTAACATATATTAAGAATAAAAATTACACCTTCAAAAACAGAAAGCATTAAAAATGGTTTAATCTTGCAGCATATTAATTTTATATCTTTTACAGAATGAAGGATTTTTTTAACACAGCCAGCAGATATTCAGTCTATAAATACTTGTTAAATTAAGTATTATGGTTTTGAATGGTTAGTTCTGTAATGAAACATTATCACTGTCAGTCCTGCTTTTTATTTGGATGAATTACCCATATTACACTAGTATTTCTTGGTAGGATTTACCTTATGTTGCCTATGTTTTCCATGAAAGCAGTGCTACAGTAAAGGGAAGATGTTAAGCTTTGTAGGCTTTCACTCCTACCTGCTTAGGACCTTATCCTGCAAACCAAGCACACATGGAAATCTTACTGAAGACAGTGTGAGTTCCATGCATGGTAAGTTTCTGGGTTCAGGCTATGTCTATACTGCAATGTAAACCAGCATTAGTGGGACTCAAGTCAGCAGACTCTGGGTTAGAGAACCTAGGGCTTGAACGTCTACACTGATTGTCAACCCTAGGTTAAGAATTTCCTAACCTAGGCCTAAACCCGGGGCTATGGCAACCACACTTCAGCACACAGACCTGAGTCAAACCAACCACATCCCATGCTCCCTCATGCCCTCCTGAGATGTGGCTGCTGTAGCCATTTGACCATGGTGCAATGTGGGAAAGCCTGACTGTCCACCCTGCACATTATAGGAAGTTTGAACAGCCTGCCAACAAATCCTGTTGAGCAGCCATGTAGGTCTGTGCACTCCTAGCAACCAGAGACAGCAATGTGGAGGAGGCAACATTTGAAGAACTTTTCGCTTGTGCTTTCACTCCTGTGTCAGGAAAAAGACAGAGCTGTGAGACGCTGGTGGACATTTCAGCAATGTTTTCTGACCCACCAAAGGCACCTGACGGAGCTTATGATGGAACAGGAGGAAGAGGATGGCCTGGACACAGCAGACTTGAGCTGGCTGATGCTGCTCATGACACTTAGATTAGCCCCTGATGCCCCCTCCATAGACTGGTGCTTCGGGAGCAGGACTACAAGCATAGACTGGTGAGACCACATTGTTAAGCGGACCTGGAATGACCAGAAATGGGTCCAGAACTTTCACATGAAGAAAGTAGGTTTCAGGAGCTTTGTGAGAAGCTTGCCCCAACCCTCCAGCATAAAGACACACCCATGAGGGTGGCCAAGTCGGTCCAGAAATGGATTGCTATAACTATCTGGAAGCTGGCTATCCCAGACTGCTATAGGTTGCCAACCAGTTTCATGCTGGAAAGCTGACTGTGGGTAAAGTGGTGGTGGAAGTTTCTGAGGCAGTCAGGCATGTGGTTTGCCGGAAACTGGTGGGCATAAAAGATATTCCTGAAGTAATTGCTGGCTTTGAGAGAATGGGGTTTCCAAACTGCACCAGGGCCATTGACTCAGATCACTACATGCAGGAGCACAGAAAACCTCTGTGGTAGAGGTGGGAGTTGAACGAGGAGCTCTTGAATCCTCAATCTCAATCACAACCATTCTTCCTCCCTTAGTTATGTTTTTCTCCAGTTTAAGACTTTGGGAAGAAAATATTGTCAGTTTTTTCTACTTTACTTAAAATAATGATAAAAATGAATATTTTCTTTCCACTGTTTATTAATTTGTTTTACTACTTATGAACTGGGTTATTTTTTAACTTGGAAGTAATATAATTAATCCATTTGCCTAAATGATTTTGACAAACTAATTAGACTTTTGTTCTGTTTTGTCCTGAGAATTTAGGGCCAGATTCAGTTTTAAAAAATCTGCCCTTGATATGAAAGGAAGCAACACAAAGGCTCTGAAAAATCATTTTTCAAAGACTTGTGAGGTCTTTTACAGCATGGAAATCAAAATTTCTTTTTTAACTGAACCCTTGAAAGGATACTTTGTATATATTTCTCATAATTGAACCTGCTACACATGCACACAATACTTTATAAAAGCTGTTCTCAAACTGTGGTTCTTGGGGCCCTTTCTGATGGACCCAGAAAGCTAGCAGGTCATATGGTGCTGGCTCCTCATTCACTTCAGCCACTTGTATAGGCATATGGACTTTTGTAGAAACAGCTGGAAATAAAGAGGAGTCATCATCCAAGCTCTCTTTCCTAGAAGCCATTACTACTTAGTTAGAGGAGGAGAAAAGGGAGCTTCCCTGAGGGGTTAGAACTGGTAGCAGAGTTAGTAGAAAAAATTGGTAGCTGTGTTTTGACCAGAGAAGCACAGGACCAGGCAGCTGGGCAACCTGTGCCAAGGAGAGGACCAAGTCTCAGAGGGGTAGCCGTGTTAGTCTGTATCCACAAGAACAATGAGGAATCCCGTGGCACCTTAAAGACTAACAGATTAATGGAGTGAAAGTTACAGATGCAGGCATAAATATACTGACACATGAAGAGAAGGGAGTTACCTTACAAGTGGAGAACCAGGCCCTGGCTACACTTGCGAGTTACAGCGCTGTAAAGCCGCCCCCAGCACTGTAACTCACTCCCCGTCCACACTGGCAAGGCATTTGCAGCGCTGTATCTCCGTGGTTGCAGCGCTGCATGTACTCCACCTCCCCGAGAGGAATAGCGAGTATTGTGCTGCCGCTGCGGTGCCAGTGTGGCCACCCAATGCGCTGTGAATGGCCTCCAGAATTATTCAGCAGTATCCCACAATGCCTGTTCTAGCCACTCTGGTCATCAGTTCAAACTCTACTGCCCTGGCCTCAGGTAACCAACCATGTGACCCACCCTTTACATTCCCCGGGAATTTTAAAAATCCCCTTCCTGTTTGCTCAGCCCGGCGTGGTGTGGAGTGCTATCAGCGAATCTTTCCAGGTGACCATGCCTCCACGCACCAAGCGAGCCCCAGCATGGAGCAATGGCGAGTTGCTGGACCTCATCAGTGTTTGGGGGGGAGGAAGCTGTCCAGTCCCAGCTGCGCTCCAGCCGTAGGAATTACGATACCTTCGGGAAGGTATCAAAGGACATGATGGAAAGGGGCCATGACCGGGATGCCCTGCAGTGCAGGATTAAAGTGAAGGAGCTGCGGAGTGCCTACCGCAAAGCCCGTCACGCAAACGGCCGCTTGGGTGCTCCCCCCGCGACCTGCCGATTCTACAAAGAGCTGGATGCGATACTTGGGGTTAACCCCACCTCCACTCCGAGCACCACCATGGACACTTCAGAGCCGGTGTGGGGGGGGGGAGGAGGAAGAGGAGGAGGAAAACGGGAGTGATGGTGGTGGGCCGGATGGAGACACCCCGGAATCCCTGGAGCCATGCAGCCAGGAGCTCTTCTCGAGCCAGGAGGAAGGTAGCCAGTCGCAGCGGCCGGTACTTGGTGGAGGACAAACAGAAGAGCAGGTTCCCGGTAAGCCTTTTTTCGGGGGCGGGGGGGGGGGGGGGGGAGGAAGGAGGAATTTTTTCGGTGCGGGCTCTTTGGGAGAGGAGGGTTAGGCATGCATGCCTAGATGCGGAATAGTGCATTGATGTGGTTTATCACATCGCGGTAATCGGCCTTGGTAATCTCCTCGAATGTCTCATCCAGAACGTGTGCAATGTGCTTGCGCAGGTTTATTGGGAGAGCCACCGTGGTCCTTGTCCCAGCCAGGCTAATGTGTCCGCGCCACTGTGCCGTGAGGGGCGGGGGGACCATTGCTGCACACAGGCAAGCTGCATATGGGCCAGGGCGGAAGCCGCATTGCAGTAGAAGACCCTCCCTTGCTTCCCAGGTCACCCTCAGCAGCGAGATATCGTCCAGGACGAACTCCTGTGGAAAATGTTGGGACAGTGTTCAGTGTAGGTGCCCCCTGAAGCTGTTGGCTCTCCCCAAGGCACAGAAACCCAGAGGACAGTGCAGCCCTGAAACAATCAGTCCCTCTTACTCACCATTTTGAGGCTCCCGTGGGATATGTGTGCTCTGTTTCGGACGGGAAAATTATGCTATTGTGTAGGCCCTGTGTGTTTTCTACTCCTTAAGTGCGGGGGGAATCATTATTCTGTCTGGTATAAACAATGCTGCCTCTGTTAAATGTTGCATTTTGCCTATACAGCTGCATCAACCTTGAGACCTCAGCCGTCCCTCTTATCGCCTGCTCAGAGACTGCAAAGACTCAGGAAAAGACCGCAAAAAAGCAAAGAAGACATGCTGCAAGAAGTGATGCGGCGATCTATTAAAGAGAATGAGAAAGCACAGAACTGGAGGGAGAGAGAAAGCAGGATCCTCCAGGAAAACGCAGTGCACTGGCGGCAAAGCACTAATAGGCTCTTAAGCATTCTGGAGAGCCAAGCAGATGCTATCCAGGAGCTGGTAGCCATGCAGAAAGAGGAGCAGTACCGCAAACACCAACCCCCCCACAGCCCTTGTCCCGAAACTCTTTCTGTTGTGCCCCACTGTCACCTCCAACCCACTTTCCCCAACTTCCGTGTTCTTCATGCCACCCACTGCCTCCAACACCAGTATCTTCACCACCCAGCCCTGAAAACGACGAACCTTACCCTCTGCACTCAACCCCCATCACTATGCAGTATAGCTATCCTGAAGTGCAGCACTCACTGCACAGCACACCAGACAGGACATACGCGAATCTGTGATTGTACTGTTCCCCATTCCACCCCCCTTGTTTCTTTTCAATAAATGAATTTTTTGGCTTTGAAAACATTTTTTATTATTGCATAAAGTAAAAGACTCCTTAGCCCAGGAAATAAACAGGCACTGCAAGTCTGTCTGTCTGCTTAGCAAACACTGATTCCTAAAGATTGGAACTACTGCACTTCACTCCCATGCAGGGCACCAGATATCAATGCTGGTTTTCAGCCTCAAATTGCTCCCTCAAGGCATCCCTAATCCTTGCAGCCCCGCTCTGGGCCCCTGTAATAGCCCTGCTCTCTGGCTGTGCAAATTCAGCCTCCAGGTGTTGAACCTCAGAGGTCCATGCCTGAGTGAAGCTTTCACCCTTCCCTTCACAAATATTATTGAGGGCACAGCACGCGGATATAACTGCAGGGATGCTGTTTTCGGCCAAGTCCAGCTTCCCATACAGAGATCGCCAGCGGGCCTTTAAACGGCCAAAGGCACACTCCACAGTCATTCAGCACCGGCTCAGCCTGTAGTTGAACCGTTCCTTGCTGCTGTCAGGGCTCCCTGTGTAGGGTTTCATGAGCCACGGCATTAACGGGTAAGCGGGATCTCCAAGAATCACAATGGGCATTTCAACTTCCCCTACCATGATCTTCCATTCTGGGAAAAAAGTCCCGGCCTGCGTCTTCCTGAACAGCCAAGTGTTCCAAAAGATGCGTGCATCATGCACCTTTCCGGGCCAGCCTGTGCTAATGTCAGTGAAACGCCCACGGTGATCCACAAGCGCCTGGAGAACCATAGAGAAATACCCCTTCCGATTAACGTACTCGGATCCTAGGTGGGGTGGTGCCAGAATAGGAATGTGTGTCCCATCTATCACCCCTCCACAGTTAGGGAACCCCATTTGTGCAAAGCCATCCACTATTTCCTGCACATTAACCAGAGCCACGGTTCTTCTGAGTAGGATGCGATTAATGGCCTTGCAAACTTGCATCAACACGATTCCAACGGTCGACTTTCCCACTCCAAACTGGTTTGCGACCGACCGGTAGCTGTCTGGAGTTGCCAGCTTCCAGATTGCAATAGCCACCTGCTTCTCACTGGCAGGGCAGCTCTCAATCTCGTGTCCTTGCGCTGCAGGGTGGGGGCAAGCTCCTCACACAGTCCCATGAATGTGGCTTTTCTCATCCGAAAGTTCTGCAGCCACTGCTCGTCATCCCAGACTTCCATGACGATGTGATCCCACCATTCGGTGCTTGTTTCCCGAGCCCCAAAGCGGCGTTCCACGGTGCTGAGCATGTCCGTGAATGCCACAAGCAATTTCGTGTCGTATGCGTTACGCGGCTCGATAGCATCGTCGGACTCCTCACTCTCACTGTCACTTTGGATCTTAAGGAATAGTTAGACAACCAAACTTGCTGGCGAGATAAGTCAGCATACGCCTCAGCAGTTCGGGCTCCATTTCCCGCAGACAGATCGCGCTGCACAGAAACCGTTGAAAGATGGCGCCAAAGGTGAACGGAAACAAAGGGATTTCTGGGATGCGAAGCAATGCATCACGGGGCATTAGGACAGGACCCAGAATCCCCCGCACCCACGCCCCCTTCCCACAACCCACGGCGCCAGAATGGGAAAAGGTGCTCTGTGGGATAGCTGCCCATAATGCACCGCTCCCAATAGCGCTGCAATTGCCGCAAATGTGGCCATGACAGTGTGCTGGGCAGCTGTCAGTGTGGACAGACTGCAGCGCTTTCCCTACTCAGCTGCACGAAGTCAGGTTTAACTCACAGCGCTGTACATCTGCAAGTGTAGCCAAGGCCCCAGTGTTGACAGGGCCAATTCAATCAGGGTGGATGTGGTCCACTCCCAATAATTGATTAGGAGGTGTCAATACCAAGAGAGAAAAAATTGCTTTTGTAGTGAGCCATCCACTCCCAGTCCCTATTCAAGCCCAAATTAATGGTGTTAAATTTGCAAATGAATTGTAGCTCTGCAGTTTCTCTTTGAAGTCTGTTTTTGAAGGGTTTTTTTGTTGTTGTTGTTGAAGTATGGCTACTTTTAAATATGTTATAGAATGTCCAGGGAGATTGAAGTGTTCTCCTACTGGCTTTTGTATGTTACCATTCCCGATGTCTGATTTGTCTCCATTTATTCTTTTATCCATAATTCATTTATTCTTCTGATATGTGGATCATAAACAGCACCCAGAGGTTTCTATGCTTATGGAGCTTATGCACCTATGGAGCCCAGAGAGCCACCCTCCGAAGTAACCACTTTCCTCAATGTGTTCCTCTGCCTGCAGTTGACTTAAGTTCCAGAGGCCTGTTAGCCTTCTATATCCCATGCCAGCATCCTAGGGGAGAGCAGCAACCCTGTTTCCTCCTTATTATGCTTCCCCTGTACTCTGGGCCATAAGGTTTCTCTTCACTGGATGGAGGAAAGTGCTAGGGGCTTTTACCCTTCTTTCTCCCTTTGAGATTTGGGGTCTCACCAAGTGTCTGTACCCCCATAATTCAGTCCCATTAACCTGTTACACTCATCTCTACATGTCCTCCTTTTATCTCGATGTATCCCTTTTTCCCCTGCTGTGCCTCTTGTTGGATCTCCTGATACCACACTATCTCATTTCCTCTCATCTTTGACATTAGTGCAACAGAACAGGTGGCGAAATGGGCCACCTGCACAAATCTCTGTCTCTCCTTCGTTACACACTAGTCACACAATTGAAGTGCGGCCTGCTCTGGTTTGAACTGTAACTGAATTGTGCTGAGGGAGAGTGGCTGGTGGCAGCTTAGGTCAGAAAGCCACTGCATTGGAGGGACACTATGGAGCCACTGACTGTAGCAGCAGCCAGAGGTGGATTAGGGTTTTGTGGGGCCCTGGGCCAAAGCAGTCGCGCACTCCTTCCCCCCCCAGGCCCATACTTCTACTCGGGAAATGGGGTCGGGGTACTGGGGCAGGGAAAGCCCCCCCAACCCCACTCCACAGCAGAAGCTCCAGGCGGGCAGGAAGAGCAGGGCAAGCCCCTGTGCCCCGACCCCGCTCCCTGGCAGGAGCGCCGGGCAGAGTGGGCCCGGTTTGCACAGTGGCTAATCTGCCACTGGCAGCAGCTTCCATATGCAAAAGAGGATATGGAGAGAAGTTGTGACAGGAGGGCTCATAAAAGCATTGGAGTCAGAAGGAGAAGGCACTAAGCACATGAGCAGGGGCAAGAGAACAGTGAATCTCAGGAAAGGGAAACCGTTTAATGGGGAGGAGAGAGGGAGCTGGAGAGGTATCTGAAGGGGGCTGGAAGGAAAGGATTGGAAACAGGTGCATCAAATAAATTATGTCGAGCCCTGCTCCTTTCCTTTTTTCTTTTTTTTCTTTTTTTTTCTTTAAAAGATTTTACATGGTAATTTCAAAATTATTTGTGTTTCCAAAGTGAATTCCTCCTCATCTATGTGCCGTAACTTGTTTAATCTTTAAAAACAAAATCTGACGTACAGTGCTTGGTGCTCTTTTTAAATGTTAAGCTACAGGGTAATTATCATATTTCTTATGCTACATTTATGTTCTGAGATTCTAGTTCCTATTAATGTTCTGCATGTTTTCTCAGTAGAATACAGGGACATTTCTGCATTACAAGTAAGCCCTGGAGCTATTCTCATCTTAAAACTTAGAGAAACAAGTGACATTTACATTGCTAAATGATTGTAGAGAAGTTTCCAGTTCATATTTTGCAGGGGAAAATATGCTCTTAAGCAGCAGTATTTGTCATTTTGTTATCTATTTAGTGATGTCAGGCTTTAATTAAACTTGAATACAAAATGCTACTGAATTTAGGCAGATGAAGGATTTAACAGATGGATACATTCATTCATTTCTTGGTGTTGTACATTTCTGAATATCAGTTCTCATACAAATTCTTCAAGAATTATCTTTCCATTTGCTGTGTTATATGCTAAATAATTGCATTTTGAATATTGCTTGCTACCTAGCAATTACTGTTTTTAAGATACTAAAAAGGGTAGCAAGATTTATATAGTCACTTCATATCAATACAATATAAATTCTTTTTTTGTATCATTAAAATATTTTTTCACAAAATACAGGCAAAGTTCAACTCACTGATTTGAATTACAAGAGCAAACTGGCATGAACATTTTAAGTAATATCCTTTTTTCAGGGGCAGGTTAAATTAAAAAAAGAAGAGAGGAATTTAAGTAAGAAATTGTTGGCAGAAAGGTCTTCCAAATATTTAAATATTTAATTATATTCATTTTTTTTCAGTGTTGGCTATTAATTGTTTAGTCATATTGTTAGTTTTCCAGGTGTATAGACTTTTTTACTTTCTTTCACTGTGTGATACTATTTGAATATCCTCAAATGTAAACAGAATGTAAATATATTTATGAAATACCAAAAATGGGATGAATCAAATTAAAGGGGAGAGTTACTCAATTGAAGAGATAAGCCCTCATAATCAGTAGCTGATTGTGCTTATTATTATGACTATTTTGACACATTAGTAAAACTGAGTCAGTACTGTCTTTATTTTATTTTCATTAAAGTAGATTTAACTGTAATTGAGTTATACAGTGGCTCTGAGCTACAATGTATTGGTTCCAAGTAAGTCTTGTGTTTGTTATAAGTATATTATTTTTTCTGTGTATTTTGTTTACATCAAAGTATTAGAATATTCATATAATAGATTTCACACATCTCTTTTATAAATTATAAATTTACCTCAAAAATTTGAATCACTCTTTCCTTTTTTTTCTCTCACAATTAAAAATATATATATAAAATGATTAGGAACTAAGGTAAAATACAGCAGAAGTAGTCAGGGTACATGCTGTGGCATTCTGTACATGCCTGAGGGAAATAAAGGGGGGAATGGACTCACTTGGTTGAGTCTTACTGTCTGTAGCAGTGAAATGGAACCCTTCCAGTGTCCACCTGCTTCTCTGCACACTGTGCTTAGCATTAGTTATTAGTATTGTTAATTAATTTTGTTAGTAGAATGTGTTTAGTCTTTTTGCCAGTTGATTGACAAACAAAAAACCCAACAACTTTTTAGTCAGATGCTTAGTTTATAGGCTAGCTACTTCTCCTTCCCCCATACAGGGGCCTTAGCAGTATGGCAGAAATGAAATCTCTGAGGTTCAAACTCTGCTCTTCATGTGAAGCTTCAGTACTGCTTAGCAGCAGGCACTCCACTTGCCTTTTTTGTTTAGGAGAGGGAATACTCCTTTGCTATGTTCCATGTGTTGCTCCTTCCATCCATGGACTCAAAAAGCTAGAGAGATCCATCTAAAATTGTTCCTCGTGGAGCAGTCTGTTCATGCGTCCACGGATGCCGAAAGGAAGTATGTACCTAGATCGCAATCTTTTGGTCAGACCCTTTCCACGAACACCCTGTGAGCTGAGATTCCACCCCAGGCTCTCTAAGTCATCTATCTCCATTTTGGCAACTTTGACCTCTGACAGGGATAGGAAGGGGCACTGTTTCAGAGATAAGCCAAGGCATACGTCATCCTCGGGGCCTACCAAGTCAAGACACATGTGTCAGCAGGTGCCTAACTGGTCTTGGGCTCAGCAGTTGAAGGACAGCCAAAGGTCTCACAAAAGTCCCTTGGGCGTCTTGGTACCAACTGTTAAATATGAGCCTGTGTTACCCAGTAAACCTGTAGACTGCCCTTTGGTTTCCTGGGCCTCTACATCCCAGCCCCAAGGAGGAAGCAAGCTAGATCTCAAAGCTCCTTCAGGCAGCATCCTTCTGCTCAATATTACTACAACACTCGGAGAACTTTAGAGCCACTGAGAAAGAAGCAACAATGACTGTTCACTTCTTCCTCCACTTAAACACAGTCTGTGTCTTCCACCAGATGAGTGAACTACTTGAGGATCCCTCCCCTTGCACACTCTTTCTTTCCCCTTTGGCAGCTTCCTCTTTTACTTTCAAGAAGTCTGGACTCGGATCACATTGAACCAGTGGATTCTGGAAATTCTCAGTAAGGGTATTCTTTTCAACTCTAGTCACTTCCTACCCTCTTCACGGTCCCTTTTCAGGGACCTTTCTCACGAGATATTATTAAAACAAGAAGGGGACGTTCTTCTACAGCTTTGAGCAATTTGGAGTGGAAGAGGTGCCCTTAGAGTTCAGGAGCAGGGGGTTTTATTTCCACTATTTCTTATCCCAAAAAAAGAAATGGGGTGGTTGTTGCATTCTGAACTTTTGATGTGTAGGTTATAATTACATGACACATATGTTAGAACAAAGGTAATTGTAGCTGTCTCAGGTCTGTTGAAAACCTGTTCAATTGTCACCTTGAAAATTGTCCATTATGTTTAATCTGAACAAATTTTCACACTTTTTAGCAGTTATTTATTTGATAGGGCAACACTCCTTTTTACCACCCTAATTGTATTTCCACATCTGGAAATCCTTTTTAATTTTGTTTCAGTCATATGAACATCAGATTTTAATATCCTACTAACCTTGAATGTCCATAGCTACTTAATTTGGGAAATGTAAGAAGCATATTTGATATGTGTATGTGCAAGTTATGTCAAGGACATGCAGAGCGCATTGATAGTCATCCTTTTATAGTGTCCATAAATACAAATAAACAAATTTATTAAATGAAGTCATATTTTACATTTTAAAAATGTAATGCCACCGTTTCATTTTTGCATCTGTTCTTTTCTCTGCCATAATTGCACTCAAACATCAATAAATGACCCACCATAATTGCAGATAGTTTATTTAGTTGGGGGGAAATCAGATTTTATCCTCTATAATCAATTGTCTGGACTGTACATATCCATTCTCCATACTTTAATGTACTGTGTCAGTTATCCATTATAAACATTTTGTGCTTTTTAAGAATTAAATACGTTGCATCTTATTTTCACTTGTCAAGATCAGAATTTACCATTACTATAATTTCAAATGCTACTGAAATCAGAGTATACAAATAGCATTATTTTATTTTACCTTTTAAAAATCATGGACCTTTTTTCACTTTTGCCAGCTCATGATTGTTTTAGAACCTGATATTTTAGTCACTACATACACAGAATGCCTGTTGAAGATAATGGGAGTTCCTCACATACACACAGTAGCTGCAGCATCAGGCCCTAATTAAATTCTAGAATAAAATTTTCAGAAACTAGGAATTATTTAAATTGTAGGCGTGCATAATGCCAGTAATCTAATGATGTAAAAAGAAAAATATGCTTTTTCCTAATCTAGCTACACACCTAATTATTTTAAAAAGCCTACATCTTTATGTGTTTCTACTCAAAAATACCTTGGTTATTTTTTAACTAAGGCTGCTGGACTGCATATGCATAGTCCACCAATGTAAAGCATGAAATGCAAGGAAATAAGCAAAAAGAACAGGAGTACTTGTGGCACCAGATAGTCATTCAACCCTTATATGCTTTCTGCAAAATTCAACTCCCTTTGTTTCCCTACCATATTCAGCTCTTAAAATTCCATTCACCTCTCTCACTCAATACCACCTTAGGACAAACCCCAGTTGTCTCTACCGCCGCCTACAACCCTAATCAGTTCTGCTTCCCTATGTCCCCTCCCACCATATACCTATTCCTCCTCCCTCAGTGCTGCTGCCTGGTGCAGTGGGGGAGACAATGGAGGAATTAACAGGGAGGGATGTGTGGGGAGCCAGAGGCAGAGTGGGGATGGGGCTCGAAAGTGGGGGATGATTGTGCATGTCAGAGGATTGGGTGAGGAGAGGGTTGTATGCATGATTCTTGAGTGGCGGGAATGGAGCTGTGCAGGTAGCATGAGGTGGGGAGGAGCTCATTGAATCATAGAAGATTAGGGTTGGAAGAGACCTCAGAAGGTCATCTAGTCCAACCCCCTGCTCAAAGCAGGACCAACCCCAACTAAATCATCCCAGCCAGGGCTTTGTCAAGCTGTGCCTTAAAAACCTCCAAGGATGGAGACTCCACCACCTCCCTAGGTAACGCATTCCAGTGTTTCACCACCCTCCTAGTGAAATAGTTTTTCCTGATATCCAACCTGGACCTCCCCCACTGCAACTTGAGACCATTGCTCCTTGTTCTGTCATCTGCCACCACTGAGAACAGCCGAGCTCCATCCTCTTTGGAACCCCCCTTGAGATAGTTGAAGGCTGCTATCAAATTTCTCCTCACTCTTCTCTTCTGGAGACTAAATAAGCCCAGTTCCCTCAGCCGCTCCTCATAAGTCATGTGCCCTAGCCCCCTAATCATTTTCATTGCCCTCTGCTGGATTCTCTCCAATTTGTCCACATCCTTTCTGTTATAAGGGACCCAAAACTGGACTCCAGATATGGCCTCACCAGTGCTGAATAGAGGGGAATAATAACTTCCCTTGATCTGCTGGCAATGCTCCTACTAATGCAGCCCAATATGCCGTTAGCCTTCTTGGCAACAAAGGCACACTGTTGAATCTGCTTTGAGGCATAAGCACTCTTAAGTTCTCCCCATGGAATTGCTGTCTTGGCTCCCCAGTATACCAATGCAGAAATATCGGGTGGAGCATCGGTGCCTCAGCAGAGAGATGCTCAACTTACCCAGCATTGTCTTCTCAGTGTGTCCAAGAGCCAGTGCTGCAATGCTGCAATGCTGGAGGAGCCTAGCATCTCCATAGAGGAATCAGTGCTTTTAGGGTTTTACACAGCACTACTTCCTCAGTGCAGTGGGGAGCTAAGGCAGCAACAGTGAAGGAGCAATTTGAGCACTGATGCCTTCTCGCAAAGGCATTGGACTTCCCACCCCAGGAACAATTTATTTCCCCAACTTACGTTACCCACAACCCTTCCTTTAACCACCAACGCACAAGCCTTTTCCCTCCCAGTCTAATTCATGTCCCTGCTAATGCCCCCTTCTTTCTCCCCAAGGCCCTACTTTTCACGTCCCACACATTCCTGCTCTGTTCCACCATTATTGACCTGCAGAGCCCCGTCTCTTGCCCTCTGCTGCCTTTCCTGGCTTCGTAGGATCTACGTGCTGAGCAGGGGTCTTGGAAGCAGGCTAACAGAATCAGATAATGGAAATAGATGATAAATCTGAGCAATTCTGTTGTCTAATCTTTACATAATTTGTATCAGTCATTCTTAATATGGGGAATAACTCTTTAAATTCAAAATTCACAGGTGGCATGTGATATCAGAATGTGTTTGTGGATTGTGGCATTTGCTGGAACTGTTGTTAGCCAGAGAAATCCAAAAAAAGTGAGAAGGGAACTGCCACATTTCAGAAACAGGACATTTTCAAATGTATCCTCATCAAAAGTTAGTAAATCTGAAATGTATTTGGGCCATAAATAAACAGTAGTAATTCCACTGAAGTTAACAGGGTTACTGTGGAATAACTATGGTGTAACGGAGAGAGGAGCTTTGCACATTGTGCTGTATTAGGGCCTTTCAGACTAAAATTAATCATTAAAGTTTAAAATGGGGATTTTAGTCCTGCTTTAAATGCAAATGTTAATGCAGCCTTAACAATGCCCCATAACAAACGTAGACACTGTTTTAGGTTAATATATACATTGTGGGGCAAATTCTCATCTCCAATCTCTTCTGGTTCCTTTATGTCACTTGGGGGTATAAAGGAGGCAAGACTCCTGGTATAAGTGTCCAGCTGAGAATTCCCTTGGCAGGATGGAAGCTCTTAGCTAGTGGAAAGCCAGCGCACACTGCTCCCGAGCCAGCCACTCCATGCCCCAAATCTGGGGGATATGGCAGACCTCTGCTCTGCAAATTCTGAGCTGGATTATAGTGCTTCTCAGTAAGGACCCCCACAAAGACTTAGAGCTACTCTAATTTACCTCAGCTCTTGCACAGACAGGCCCACAGCATCAGGGAGCTGTAATTGGCTCACTAATGAGCCATCCTTCCACTCTCATGACCTGAGAGAATTTGGTACCATAACTGCAGGTTTGGGCCTGCTTTATGTATCTGAAACTAACCTCTTTTTCAAATCAGTATGAGAATTCTTGGTCTTTGCCTTGTTTTTTGAGTGCAACTTCAAACTCATAATTACAACGGTTTTTTTTGGTCCACATAGTCTGATGCAAGATTTAGCTCCATCAAGATATAGCACCACTTACTAATGTCAAAACATTGCTTACATGTGACTTAATCTCCAGTCATGGAGCATGTATTTCTAATATACTTGTCTGAGTTATTTTCATCAAGAAATTCTGTCTATGTATCTTTGGCAGCATCTTTGCAGAGTTTACGACTTTCGGTAACATGTTGGCATCAACTAAGCAGTCCTTTTAAACAGCTGCTCTGCAGCTGAGCTGTTTTAACATGCCACCACACACAGCTGAATTATGCAAATATTAAATGACTGAGACCCAAAAACAATTTGTACACTGGATAAAGTTGTTGGGTGTATTTAGTGTTGGGGTTCCAGTCATATAACTCTATTATTGTGGTTATTATTATTAACTAAATTCTCTACAACAAAGCACGCCTATTTTTAATTTTTTCAAAAACATATATATCATGTGTATTGTTATGGAGCTATTAAAAGCAACTATGTATCAGAAGTTAGATGACAAGACTTTTAAGCGGCTGTTTTTACATTATGCTAATTTTGAATACTGCGATGAAAATAGAGTATGAATCACTGTAATTTTGTAGTTAATATTAAGAAATAGGTAATAAGTAATGTACAATAACTATATTGTCCATTTGTTGTGTTTGGCATTAAACTATTATAAACATTAGTTATACTGTTGTTTTGGTTAAAGAGATAAGATAAGATTGCATGAATTAATACTGAATTATTATTGAAGACAATCAAAACCTTATGATTTTGAATTGCTCTTTGAATGAAGATTGCATTCACTTGGCTGTTTTGTCAGCCATAGTAATTCACAAATTGTTACAAGATACAGATGGAAGCACCAGTGTGAGGGATGGGGGGAAATTATGTAACATATGCATCCATTAAAAATGAAGAAAATATGACAGCAGCAGGGAGATGCAGTGACATTAGAAGACCATGGCAGATTAAAGTCAGAGAGGAATTATGGTTTTGCTTTTGTCACTTTACTAATGATCTTGAACCAATCTGTTGACGGGGGAGGGGTTAAAATCTATTGAATTGTTTGTTTAGCAAATTATTAAAATTTCCAAGTCAGTGAGAATCCTTCTGGCCACCAGATCCCTTTCTTTCCTTTTCAGTAGTTGCTTTTTCATTCCATAGTTCAGATTATGATTCTTTTCCTTCTTTTTGCTCTAGTCTCTCTTATCAATTGATTGATTTTTCTAGAGGTAAAGACATATATTTGTTTTTTATATCTGCATTTATAAGACACATACCCAAACCCTAACCCTCGGAGTACTATTTATCATAGCCACTCAAATTGGATTCTGTAAGCTATCTTGTTTTACAAAACAAATCTTTAAAATAATTGTTTAAAATAAATGGCCGCTTAAATGGAAAAAAGGGATAGTGGGATCCTTAATGCACTTTAAATGCTTTTTCTGTTACAGCATTTGGACATTATGAGGTTTTATTTGTATAACTCTTCTGTGCCTTTTTATTTTATTACTCCCTTTAGTAAAGTAGTTTCTAACTAGTATTCAGACTAATAAATGCAAGTAAATAATCAGACTTATTATAGGGTTATTGATCTGCCTATATATCTATTTAGATATTTTGATTTGGTGAATAGAAATGCATTATTAACAGATAATCATTTTAGTAGGTTTTACTATTTTTAGTTTTATTGAAAATTTAGAGTTCTTTATTTTTATTATATTTTTTGTTTTTACAGGAACTGGCAGTAATGAAACAAATTCTTATCAGTCTTCATGGTAAACGCTATGGGGAAAATTTACCTCAGTCTCATAGTGACGTAAGAAGCTTAACTGCAAAACACAAATCAAACCCTTCTGTAAAGCTGCCAGCAGAACACGAGGAAGAAAATGTATTTATACCCAAACCAACATTATTTGTAAGTACAGTAATTAAAATAAGTGACCGAGGCATTTTGTTTAGGGCACTATTGCTTGCATTTCAAAAACCAAAAAAAGTGTCAGTGTGTGGGTGGGTATGTCAAAAAAAAAAAATTACTCCTAGAAGTCTGCGTCTTTGAAGATATGATTTCACAGGATTTATATTCATCTTGTGGTGTTAATTCAAGACAGTGCAGCATGCCTGCTGAAAATTTTTCTCTCTGTGGTAGTGGAAGGCTACAGGAAGCTATATCCCTATACTGGTCACACACTACCACTGACTCCAGCCCTCTAGAAGTTTCTAGATCTTAAAGTACACAGGAAACAAATCTCCCCAAAAAATTCAATTAGTAAAGTTGTATTAAAAATGGATAGCAAAACCGAATTCTTACATATCCAATACATTAACACCCCAACGGATGTAAGAAAATATATATATTGACATAGATATTTACATAATACTTACACATACACAGGCTTGTCGCACTGCCTAATACTAAGGTGGCCCGACACTTCCCATTATACAACCTTGTTTTCGGTTGCTTTATAACTTTAAATTTATACCTTTAGGGGCTGAAATATTCTGTGCTGGGGGTCTGCTTCAGGCAAAGTGTTTTGGAAAGTTTCATGCTAAACGGTTCAGAAGTTTCTGAGAATGAGGCTAGGGAAAATATTTTGTCATTTTAAAAATTTCTGGCAACCTTTTCTTTGGGAAGCTAGCGCCCCCAAACTTTAGAGCAGGGACTTAAAAGTTGGCAAGGGGCAGACGTGGGCTTTGTATCAGGGTTGTACCTTTTGCTGTCCCTGTGAAAATCCACCCAAATTTGGCCAAGATGCAAGACTTTGAAAAATCTGTTTGCACAAGCTCAATAGAGATCTTAGTTTTGTAGCTAAAATCTCTGAAGATTCCATGTGTGCTGAGCATGCTGCCCTAAACTGATCTTGGGGCTTACAGGGTCAAAGATGGTTATCCCTGCTGCTCTTGGCTCTCGAACTTAGAGCAGGAAGCCTTGTCTCTCCTGTGCTCTTAGTGACGTCCCTGCTGCTGCCTAGGCCATGTGGATGAGGAAGACACTTGACATGAATGCAGAGGGGAACAAGGCCCAGACTGTGAAGGGAGGGGAAGGACTAGACTGGAGCAAGAAGCCTGATGAGACTAGAACTGGAGGCTGGGAGGGAGAGAGACACTGGGAGAATTGGGGGAGCAGGACTGGAAACCAGTGAAATGTTGGAGAAGCTGGACTAATTGTGCAGGGAGATTGGAACTAGGATCAAGTGGAGAGGATTGGGACTGGGAGCTGATGAGAAAAACCTGCAGTTGAATGGAACTGGGAGCCAGTTGGGAGTGGAACACTGGGATCAGACGAGGAAAGAGGGAGAGACTGGAAGTGGCTGGACAAAGGGCCTGGGCCGGGAACCAGTGGTGGGGGAATGAGGATCGGGGGAAGGAGAGACAGATCTGACAAGGAGCTGGGTGCAGAGAGAGAACTGGTACTAGCTTAGCAAAGAGACTGAGACAAGGAGCCAGTTATGGAGGAGATTGGAGGCAAGGAGATCAGGTGGAGTGGGGGAATGAAGGCAAGATGGAAATTGGCGGAGAAGCCCGGGAAAGGAGACCGGGAGTGGGGATGGAAGACAGACTTGGAGGGGGAGAGTAGGATGAGAAGACTGAGGAGTGAAGACAAGAACTGGGTAGGGAAGGAGAGTGGGACTGGGACAAGGAGCCAAGAATAAGGAACAGACAGCAGTGAGACAGGGACAGGTTGACTGTGGTGGGGAAGAAGGGATGAAGCTTGGGTGTAACTGGCAGAAGTGTCCATGACCAATGGAATACACTCCTCTCTAGAGCCTGGAATGGAACCCCATATTCCTGAGATTTTTCATTCCTCTGCTGTCTGCAAATATCTGTGTAACCTACTGATAAAGTATGTGTCTCATCCCCCCTCTAATGCTGGTCCACACAGGATAACAACCTACTATTGCTATCAGTTACTGTTAGCTCAACGGGACCATAGGACCCCTGGCTCATTCAGTGCTCAGAATGGATTGTGCTCATTTAATAAGCAATATTTTGTGTTATCCTTATTCATCAATGTTTAGCCTTATTTACTGCACACTATTTAATCCCTGTTCTGAATACAGAATTATTAATTATCTTATGGGCTTCTCATGGCACTCATTACTGAGTGCTATACAAATATTAATTATCTTCACAATACTCCTGTGAGGTGCGGGGTTGATATTATCTCCATCTCTGAAATAGGGATGGTAAAGGACAAAGAATAATGTCAAAAGTGTACAGTAATATTGGTTGCCCAATTTGAGAGGCCTAGGATCCAATTTTTCAGAATATTTACCATTGCATCACACTTTATATGTTCAAAGCACAGTTTCCCATTGACTTCACTTGCAGTTGTGAGTGCTCAGCATTTCTGCTAAACTGACCCCAGGGTCTCAATTTGGGCACTCATACAATGAGGAACACACAGTTAGTCATCACCTTTGAAAAGTTTGGCTTAAGTGATCTGCCCAGAATCATACAGCAACTCTGTGGCAGAGGCAGGGATAGAGTCCAGCTCTCCAAACAGCATTCAGTTGCCTTAACCATGAGACCATTCTTTCTCTACATGCAGCGCCCTGCCTCAGTCATTAGACACCTTCCAACTTCTTAACAGAAGAGGCAGGGGTGCTACAGACAACAGCCCCCCTTCATTACACAGTCTTGATTATTTGCCAGAGCAGGTCCATTCTGTGCACTGAATGAGGCAGGGGTTCTTTGGAAAGTGATCATGTAATTAATGATGGTGTCATTAAGTCTTAAGGGACTGAATTGGAGTTGCAAAAGGAGCCTTAATTCTGGCATTTCTTAACTTTTGAGTGCTTATCTTTGCAGCCTCAATGTCCTTTTAACATACGTACGTACACGTGTGTGTGTGGGTATAATATATATGTATATATATAAAAAATAAAAATAAAGGGTGCTTGCGTGTGTATATAAAATCATATATATAATGTGTATGGATATGTGTGTATATATGCAGAAAGTAGAATACCTCCCTCAAAAACAAGAACCATGGAGGAGCAGAATGGCTGACCCTGTTATGAACATGAGTCTCCAATTTTCTTTTATGTTTCCATGCAGAGGAAGGCTTTGGTTAATGGCTGATTGGAGTCAATAGCTTCAGCAGGGATGTGTCAATCAGAGGCAGATTAAGGTTTTGTGGGGCTCTGGGCCAGAGCAAGTGGGGGCTCCTCCCTACCCCTTCTGCCTGCAGTACACACACACATACACTGCACTCCTGCCAGGGAATGGGGTGGGGTATGGGGGCTTGCCCCGCTCTGCCCAGTGCTCCTATCTGTCGGAGCGTGGGGGTGCCCCAATTGGCCAGGGCCCCTTTGGCTGAGTGGCTAATCCACCACTGGTGTCAATGCTGCAGAAAAGAACCCCACAGTTCTCAACAAGTCTCAGAGCCTGAGTCAACTGACTCAGGCTCGTGCTATGGGTCTTGCAGTAGTAGGGTAGATGCTCCCGCTCAGGCTGGAGCCTGGGCTCTGAGACCTGGTGAGGGGGATGACTCTCAGAGCCCAGGCTCTAGCATAAGTGGCAACGCTTACACTGCTATTTTGAGACCCATGAGGTGACTTGCCACTGTGGTGTATTTTGTTTTTGTTTTTGCTGCACAGATGTTTCCAGTATGTTACTGACTTTGTCTTGCTGCTTAAGGTGAAGTTGATACCTCATCCAGTAAGAAAGAGCTCAGTACCACTCCCCTCCAAGGGTGTTATATTGTGAGCACACATCAAAAGAATTTAGCTTGTAAGTGGATTATAGATTATTTTAAGGTGACCAGTGATGTGGGCCTAGAAGGGTGCTGGGTCTGTCTTAATTAGGGCAGCAGACAGTGAGTCACAGTACTCGGCGTTACTCAATGCAAGCTTCTGCTTCAGAGGCAGACTTAGGCAGTCTCTTGGTTGTATCTCTAAGAGGGATTCAGGCATCCCTGTTGAAGATAGCCAATTCTGGTTAATTCTTTCAGATAGGCCTGACACCCAAACATATGATGCTAGTCTCCCAAGCACAAAAGTGACTGCGGAGTACTTTAACTTACATCTTTTGGTGGCTTTCACAAAGATTTCATTTGATAGTAAGAGTCAAAAAGGAAGTAGCTCCAGAGAAGGAAAGCAAAAGAAAATGAACTGTAGCTTCAAGTTTTGTTCGCAGTTACTAACAGAACAAATGGAAGAAAGATACAACAGCCAACCATAGGTAGATGTCATAGTAAATAATAAATACTTTCATTTCTGTAGTGCCTTTCACCCAAGGTACTGAAAGCATTTCACATACACAGAGCCTAACATCAATCCTTAGGCACAGAAGTTAAGTGTTTTGTTCAAATGTTGCTCCATTTCCTTGAGGAAGCTGGGACTATACCTCAGGAGTCTTACTTCGCAGTCCACTGCTGGAACTACTAAGTACCCTCTGATTTTTCTGACAAGTATGGGACACATTTAGAATATATATTTTTGGGAGATTTCCTAAATCAAGTGACAGCTATAATAATTGGGCTTTTTTTCCTCTCAAGTTTGGTGTTTGTTTTCTGTTGAACAATTCGTGTTTGATTAAATTTGTGAGCCAGACTTAATAGTCAAATAATGTAATGGTTAGAATGAAAATAATGCCTTATTCACCTTTTCTTTGGATGGAATGATTAATGATTCACTAATGACACAAAATTCTTTTGAATGTCTGAAATAACAAATGCACTATGTAAGAAACAGCGCACATGCATTTATATCTTTTTGAGGCCTTTAAACTTGATTTGATTTCAATGGAGGATTTTAACAGTAATAATTACACTTATCACTTGTTCAAAATGTACTGCCATGGAGCCTGGGGAATTGGGAGGCAGTGAGCAGGACATTTCCATCCTGTGAAAGTCTGTATTTCTTGTGGCTCTCCTAGAACTTTGTTTTTAGGGGTGAATTCTCTGCCAATTCCATTGAGTCTGAAGATGACTCATCTGCTTCCTTCCCCCACTTACTTACTATTACTTTTCCATGTAAAAGGTTGCTGTAATTGCTACAGGAATTTTTTGCAGTCATGAATGTGTGATAAGTAGCCTATAAGACTGTGAATGTAAGGAAAGGTGATCCAGAGGCAGTGTCCCACAAGTAAGTTATGGAGAACCCGTGTTCTTACATGTAGTTTTTTTGTTTTATGCTTAAAATGTTGGCATCTTGTAGCACACCTCTTTGTCCTAGGTTCCCACCTCCTTTTTTAAAAGAAATATACGTAACATAATTTACAATGACAGTCCTTTAGTTAAGCAGTTCATGGATCATTTTAACCTTTGTAAACATTTTGAATCATAATTTGGTTAATAATAATATATTTGGTTTATTTTATTATCTTAGACACAGAGAACTTTAGTGTATTTTTGTGTAATGTAAACCTTTCACATTTTAATTGATTTTAGTTTAAGCAGAGCAATCAATTGCCACTATGAATGGCAGAGAGAGGAAGGCAGTGTTGTGTGGATTTCATATTTCTCCTGCCTTTCAGTTGTCTCATAACCAAAACATTCTTTCTTTCACAGACGAATAGAGAGGCACCTGATTGGTACAGGAAGTTGAAGCAGAAAAAAGCACCATGACATTTTTCCAGGGATTTTCAATATAAATAATCAGTTTGGGAGTATATTCTGTGAAGAAAGAAATTGTATTCATAATCATGTTCTTAGTACCACACAAATAAACAACTGGTTTGTTTAATTTTATACCTATAATATGTTTATACATTGTAACATTACCATTAAACATCTAATGAAAAAATGTGTGGCAGTACTTGATGTGATGATTTTACCATCAATATGTTCTAATTCAAAATACTAAATACAAACATACTCTGTGTATGTTTATAATTTTAGCTAATAAAGGACATCTTATTCACAATGCTCATTAACGTGAATTTCAGCTTTTTCATATAGTTTTTCTTGGATACTGTGTTTCATGCTACATTCTTGTAACTGTTCTGGCTTCTAGAAGCTTACATACTTAAGAAACATACTAAGAAAACAGCATCAGATGGCAAGAATTGTTAAGTTTCTTATTAGCCCTGATTGCATGGGGCTGTTAAGCTAGGCTCTGCTCATGCCCTTTGTTTCACATAAAAATTCAATAAAAATAGCTGGCTGACAAATCTCAAAAGCCAATCATCAATGGGGAATCATCAAATGGGGGGAGGTGTTTCTAGTGGGGTTCTGGAGGGATCAGTACTAGGCCTGGTGCTATTCAACGTTTTTATCAATGATCTGGAAGTAAATATAAAATTGCTACTGATAAAATTTACGGATAGCATGAAGATTGACAGCATGAGAAAATACTGGGTACTAAAAGGCTTTTTAATCTTGTGAAGAAAGGTATGACAAGAAACAATGGCTGGAAGCTGAAGCCAGACAAATTCAAATTGGAAATGTCACAAATTTTTAATAGTGATGGTGACTAACCATTGGAACAAGCTACCAAGAGAAGTGGTGGATTCTTCATTACTTGCTGCCTTCAAATCAGGAGTTCAAATCAAATATCTTTCTGGAAGATATAATTTAGTCAAACACAAGTTATTGGGTTCAATATGGGGTAACGGGGTGAAATTTATACAGGAAATGAGACTAGATTATGTTATGGTCCCGTCTGGCCTTAAACTCCATGAATCTATAAACAAGAACTGAAAATCAGCTTCATTAAGAAATCATCAAATATCTTGATAGCATAGGCCCTGTTTACATTAGATAAATGTGCAAACCCCTGACGTAAATGTTCTGCACCAATATAAAGCAGTGTTTATTCCAATGATTTACCATATTAAATTAGACCCAAAGTAAGCCCCACTTTACATCAACGCAGCACATCTGGAGTAGGGGAGTGCACCACGCAGTTACACCATCGCAGATTTCTCTAATGTCAACATGGTCATAAATTGTTATGTAAATCAGGAACTGCTGTGTATATTATAGATTTTTTTATATGACAGATACTTCACATGAAGCATAGTGGAATCCTTTATTTGAGATGACTGTCCATTGAAAATGTGACTCAGATTATATTTTAAGATGAAGCTCCACTATGATTATATAGTTAGGTATTGAGCATCAAACAATTACTACTTGCTTAGCCAAAGTGTTGAGCTGCAGCAGGCTGCTGACTCCTTTTGTTCACCTACCCTTTGCAGCTCTTCCTGCATTTTCCACACACCCATTTGAGGCAAAGCCAGTTCCCCTTATTTCTGCTTCATGTGGATCTCAATTTCTTCATCAGTTTCTCCTAATTAGTAATAGAATCATGATCAAGTTCCTTATTGCTTTGTTACTGTCTCTTTGGGACACAGAATAATAACCCATATACTGTACATTGCACACCTGAAATTATGCCCTTTGTTAAAATTAATAAAAGTGTTTCCCAGGGAGAGAATAAATGTTAATATTACTTCAAAAATATGAGCAGATGTAAAAACATTAGTTAGTCCAAAAATGTAAATATCCAGAAAGTTACGTCAGAAAACTATTTCCATGACATTTGATAGGAACTATTTTTCATCCTTGAGTCTGCACAAAGGGTGGAGGAAGCTTGTTTTATTCTACCTCATCTTTATTTCATAGGTCATTGGTAAGGCCCTACCAAATTCATGGCTGTGCGTCACGGAACGTAAACTCTGGTCTCCCCCCATGAAATCTGGTCTTCTGTGTGCTTTTACCCTATACTATACAGATTTCCCGGGGGAGATCAGAGTGTATCAAATTGGGGGTCCGGACCCAAAAGGGAGTTGCAGGGGGGTTGCAAGGTTATTTCTTTGGGGGGGGGTGTCATGGTATTGCCATGCTTACTTCTGCGCTGTCTTCAGAGCTGGGCGGCCAGAGAGCAGCGGCTTTTGGCCAGGCGCCCAGCTCTGAAGGCAGCGCCACCGCCTGCGGCAGCGTAGAAGTAAGAGTAGCAGCACCGCAAACCCCCATTACAATAACCGTGTGACCCCCCACAACTCCTTTTTGGGTCAGGACCCCTACAATTACAACACCATGAAATTTCAGATTTAAATAGCTGAAATCATGAAAATTACAATTTTTAAAATCCTATGATCATGAAATCGACCAAAATGGACCATGAATTTGGTAGGGTCCTAGTCACTGGGTACATACAGGAGAAAAATACTGCTTGTGTGATACATATTTTGAAGGTCAGACAGTAGGTTTACGAAAGGTTTAAGCACATACCAGGATTATAACTTTGCTGTTATGAATGAGAGGTAGAGTACAAATGGCAGTTTCTCACGCCAGTAAGCTTGCATCTTTTTATGTTAATTGTATGCCATTGAACTTTTTTGTGAGAAGGAATAACTTACTTAATGTTCACAGTGACTATAGTACAGGGTTATGTATTTCTAAATTATCACCTGGCAGTCTAAAAATTATAGGGTATGAGTGAGTTTATTTGGAAACTTCTCAGTTGGTTTCTACAATTTCCATAATATTTCTAAGTATACTTTAAGATTTTAGCATATTTTCCCTAGTCACAGCCAGTACACACAAGAAATGCATTCTTATACAAAAATTTAGTATATTTTTACCCATTCTCTCATATTACAAAACATAACCAGCTCTATGGTTGTAGGAGTATTATTTTTTTGGACAGTTATACGTTTTAAAAGTTACCTCTGCTCTACTTTTTAATCTTGATAGTTTCACCTTGCTTACTATTAGACCTCGTTGGGAAACAGACTTCCTGTTCTGAGAAAAGTTAAGGTTTTTGAAAATCCAAAAACAAGTAATTTTTCATTGAACTGGCTGTCTGAAATATTTTATTTCTGAAACACCAAAATGTTCCTGCTTTGGGAACATTTCAGTGGAACCTGAATGCAGACACTCTGAGAGGCTCAGCTCCATGGCAGACTGCCAGGTGAGTGGGCAATTTGGCTGGTTTCTGTTGAAATTTCAACAGAATTGACACATTCCCATGATACATTTTGATTTAGAAAAATCAGCGTTTTCCAATGGAAAAATGTATCATTGGAAAATTTCCAACCAGCTCTTTGTGTCTTGAAGTTTGGAAGCATCAATATTAATGCTTAGAATATACAGATAATGCACACTTCTGTTTATAGGTTTTCCAGGCTCATGTGGCTTATTCGTACATTTTTCAGTTGTTGAAGAGACTTCTAGAAATACACTTTGCATTTCTCGTGTCTAATTAAGAGACATGAAGATTTAAGTTAATTATCTAGGAGGAGACCATCCTAGCTTTTCATGTGAAAGCTAGAATGTCACTTGAATACAACACATCAAATATGAAATGCCCTACAGCAAAAATTAATGAACCCTTTTGCCCTTTAAATAATGATAAGGTTCAGTTGTATTACCTGTATGCTATTTTCAGTGACATTATTTCTCACAAACATAATTATCGGGTGAATTACCCCATGATTCTTCCTCATGAAATTGTCTCTGCATTTCCCCTCTGTGGGTGGTCTTGTCATGGAACTATTCAAACCAGTGAAACCTGTAGGGGTCTGGCATGCATCTGAACATTCCATAACCAAATAACCCCCTACCCATCTTCAGTTCTTCTTTTCCACCAGGAAAGAGAGAAAAAAGATCCCCATTATCCCATTTTATGTTTGCTAACTGCTATCTTGAGTTGTTAGTTTAATTTTCAGAGTTAGCAGTTTGTAGGTTTGACAGTTCTGTGGGAAATTTGAAGGGAGGAAAGAGGTGAAGTTTAGAGCAGGCTGTGATTTCTCTTTATAGTGCAAGTGTGCTCTCACTTTTCCACATTTTGCCAGAGGCTAATGAGCTAAGATGAAATCAGTCATCAGGAAAGGACAAGATCTGGGCCAAGAACAAGTTTGAAAATAGGAATATGCTTCTTATAAAGTGCTGCACTCTAAGGTTTATTTATTGAATACAGTAGTCATACTTCACAGGCATTCCATATTGTTCCAAGAAGTGCATTTGAAAGTCCTCAATTTGAGGGCCCCAATCCATTCAGTAGTAAACACTGATGAAACCTTGGAGAAAATGAATAACACTAACTACTAGGTGACTGAACAGTCACCAGTATCTTTCTTTCAAAGTCTTTCAAAGACTACTACCCTGTGTTGGTACAGTGCCTAGCAGAGTGGGGCCCCACTCGTGGTTTGGTTAGGCCAGGGGTGGGCAAACTTTTTGGCCTGAGGGCCGCATCAGGTTTTGGAAATTGTATGGAGGGCTAGTTAGGGGAGGGGGTTGTGGCCCGGCTCCCACCCCCTATCTTCCCCCCCCCAGGACTCCTGCCCCATCCAACCCCCCCCGTTCCCTGACGGGTCCCCCCAGGACCCCTGCCCCATCCACACATCCCCCATGCTCCCTGTCCCCTGACTGCCCCTGGAACCCCTGCCCCCGATTTCCCCCCACTGCCCCATCCAACCCCTCCTCTCATTCCTGACGGCTCCCCCGGAACCCCTGCCCCCATCCAACCCCCCTGTTCCCTGCCCTCTGAACTTCCCTGCTCTCTATCCAAGCGCTCCGCTCCCTGCCCTCTTACCGTGCTGCCTGGAGCACTGGTGGCTAGCGGCGCTACAGCCACGCCACCTGGCTGGAGCCAGCCAAGCCGTTGCCACCACGAAGCACAGAGCACCGGGTCTGGCCAGGCTCTGCAGCTGCACTGCCCCGGGAGCTTGCAGCCCCACCACCCAGAGCATTGCGCTGGCGGCACAGTGAGTGGAGGCTGCGGGAGAGGGGGAGAAGTGGGGGAGGGGCCGGGGGCTAGTCTCCCGGGCCAGGAGCTCAGGGGCCGTGCAGGAGGGTCCCGTGGGCTGGATGTGGCCTGTGGGCCGAAGTTTGCCCACCTCTGGGTTAGGCACTTCTGTAATAAATACAATTTCAGATAGAAGTTGCTATTTTACCATTCTCAGAGGATTTTTCAGTATCTGTAACCTTTTCATACAGTCTAATGCCAGCAAAAAAGAAGAGACAAGGTGAGTGAGGTAATATCTTTTATTGGACCAATTTTTAAGCTACACAGAGCTCTGTGTAGCTCGAAAGCTTGTCTCTCACCAACAGAAGTTGGTCCAATAAAATACATTACCTCATCCACCTTGTCTTTCTAACATCCTGGGATCAACATGGCTACAGCTACACCACATAGAGAAAAAAAGGCCATTTCACTACTAAGTCTTTCCAACCCCAGCAAAACAGACAGATAGGTAGCCTTCATTTGCTTCCTCAGCTGTTGCACCTTTGTAGGAGTGATGATGATGGTACCAGAGAGAGCTTGGAAACTGTACTATCCTTTTTTGCAAACTCTTTTCTGTCCTTTGGGGAACTATTTGTTTCATTTTCAGGCCTGAAAATTAATCACCAGTCAGGAGGGTTTTAGAAACTGGGAGAAGCTGTACTCTTCAGTTTCAGTACATGACCCCTTCACACACATTTTGGGTATCATTCTTATAAGAGGGGGGTCTACTGAGGGAAGAATGTCTCCCTGTTAACGTACGAGTCAATAGAATGGTGGCTAGAACTTAACAGTATTTTAGGAATTTAATCCCAGTATTTGCTTATACCAAAGAATAAAGAGGATGTGTGTCTCATTCTTGACCTTTGAAAATGAAACAAGTACCTTAGGAAGAGTAAGTTTTGCTTAGTATCTTTGGGCAATGTTATCCCCTTCTTAAATTGCCAAGATTGATTGGAAACGCTTGACCTTTAAAATGCATACTTCCACAGCTCAATAAGGCGATTGCACAGGAGGTATTTCAGATTGAAGCTGGAAAGCAATCAGTAAAAGTACAAGTAACTCTGAAGGAACAGTGGTGCCAGAGGAGATGGATGGTACCATAGGTTTCGACTCCATGGGTGCTCTGGTAGGGTTACCATACGTCCGGTATTTCCCGGACATGTCCGGCTTTTCGACAATCAAACCCCCGTCCGGGGGGAATTGCCAAAAAGCCGAACATGTCCGGGAAAAATACCGGCCGGGCACTTCCTCTCCCGCGGCTGCTCTGCTCCTCCCCTGACTCAGACTTCGGCTCTGTTTTAGAGCCAAGCTGCCCGAGCCAGCGCTACCGGCTTCGGGCAGCCCCCTTGCCTCCGGACCCCAGCCGCCGCCCGGGCACTTCTCCTCCCCGGCTCCAGCTGCTCTGCTCCGGTGGCGCAGGGTCCAGAGGCAAGGGGGCTGCCCGAAGCCCGTAGCGCTGGCTCGGGCAGCTTGGCTCTTAAACAGAGCCGAAGAGTCAGGGGAGGAGCAGAGCAGCTGGAGCCCGGAAGGGGAAGTGCCCGGCCGGGGGCGCAGGGTCCGGAGGCAAGGGGGCTGCCCGAAGCCGGAGCGCTACCGGCTTCACGGGTTTGCCGGGCAGCCTCCAGACCCTGCGCCCCCAGCTGGGCGCTTCCCCTCCCGGGCTCCAGCTGTGCTGGGGAAGCGCCGGCCGGGGGCGCAGGGTCTGGAGGCTGCCCGGCAAACCGTGAAGCCGGTAGCGCTTGGGCAGCCCTTTTCGCGTGCTGGGAGGGAGGAGGGGGAGTTAGGGCGGGGACTTTGGGGAATGGGCGGGGAATGGGCAGAGTTGGGGCGGAGAAGGGGCGGAGTTGGGGCGGGGATGGGAAAGGGGCGGGGCCAGGGCCCCGTGGAGTGTCCTCTTTTTTTATTTTTTAAATATGGTAATCCTAGCTCTGGGGCTCAAGCACCCACTGAAAAAAAATCGGGGCTGCTCAGCACATGCAGGGCTGGATTAATCTTTTGTGGGCCATGGTGCCTGGACTGTGACCCTGACCACCGCTCCGCCCCAAGGCCCTGCCCCTGCTTGGCCTCTTCCTCCCGAGGCCCTGCCCGTTGCTCACATGGCGGGGAGAGGGCAGAGAGGAGCACTCACCAACAAAAACAAAAGTCAGCACCTATGGATGATAGTGGAGATTTATAGCAGGGCAGTAGCAACAGGGAATAGTGGAAGCTCCTCGCAATGAGAATAGGGGCAAAGTTCCTAGTGGATCCTTGGACTCAATGAGTCTGCAGGCCGACATCATTTGTCTGCGTCAGAGCCCCCTTAAATCCTCTGCTGGAAATGTGAGAAGGTAACTCCACAAGATTCACTCTGCAGACTTCCCTGGGTTTGCATTCTTCTTCCCAAAAGGTTTTTCACGGGAGATTATCATATAGCCTTAAATGCCTGCAAATTCCTTTTTAATTAAGCCATTTTTGCTTAAGAAATTCCCACATCAAAAGTTGCAGAAATTGGATCTAAATATTCCTGAAACTGTTAATTTAACCAAGTTGCTTTTTGTAAGGAAGGAGCAAAGTGGAAAGAATCCCAAGTTTCATCACCATACAGTTTAGAATGGCTGAAGTATTAAATACAGGAAATTAGGATTTATTATGGAAATTCCAATTTACTTAGAGCCTTTACATGTTTGCATAGATTGTGTTCTTTTTGAAGATACTACAGAAATAACCACTGTAAAAGAGAATACTGCTTTGACTGAAGCAATAGAATCAACTTTGTTTGACCATGAATAATTGAAGTCTTTGAGTTAATGCTGCTTTTAAGGAGTTTTGGATCAGTAAATGTAACTTAATTGCAGGAAAAGTCTTTTGGATGGAATTTGTGGCCATATTTCAAAGAAGCTCTTTTCATTTTTCCCTTCTGGGTTAAATAGTAGAAGGATCGCTTAGATTATTCAGCAGAGCAGCTGTAATTACTAGTCCTAATACTCCATTTTTATCTTGATCTCAGAGATGTATATTGCAGCACACAAGTTACCTCTTTATATTTTGTTTCCTTATTCATTTTGCTGGAAGGATTTGTTACTCTGTGGGATGTTATTGGGTGGAATGTGGCAATATGTTTGACTCCTATGGGGATTTTGAACTTTACATTTTATGTATCTAGTTAGAATTACCCCTGAAGGAGTCTGTCTTGAGAAAGGCTCCTGAGGGAATAAAAGTTTAAAGCACTCCTTACTGAGTTCTCTCTGCCCTGAAAGAAACTGTGGTTGCTGTGTTCAAACTGTATGTATTCCCAAAAAAATCCACCATAGACATCGGGCCAGCCGTACTGGGGTCCTTATGTCTCTGCATTAGCTTCAGAGTCCCCTAACGTGCTCCGATGGAGTCGGGCTGCTGGGGAATCCTGCACATGTAGCTATCTCTGGAACTACGTTTTAAAGGGGGTTCTCCAGGGTGCAGGAACATCACACAAAAAGTCATACAGCCTTAATCTATAAAACCTCCACTGTTGTATGGGGGTGGACAATGCTCGGCCCTGATTCATGTGAATCCATGGGCCAAATTTTAGAGAGGCCCTTTTGAGGGTGAGGAGAGCCTTCCTGTAATCAATATCTCCTTTCGAATGGCAACAAATCCCACAGAACTAACTTTCAGGAAGTGAATTGGGCCTCAGATGTACATGCAGGCCAATGTACTGCTATAGTGCCTTGTGAGGATAGCAGAGAACCTTGTGGTACTGTGATCCTTGTAGGCAAAGAAAAGTTAAAATAATCTATGGAGCCAACACCTTATATCAGGGGTTCTCAAACTGGGGGTCAGGACCCCTCAGGGGGTCACAAGGTTATTACATGGTGGGGGGGTCGTAAGCTGTCAGCCTCCACCCCAAACCCCGCTTTGCATCCAGCATTTATAATGGTGTTAAATATATTAAAAAGTGTTTTTCATTGATAAGGGGAGGGTCACACTCAGAGGCTTGCTATGGGAAAGGCTCACCAGTACAAATGTTTGAGAACCACTGCCTTATATCTCTCACTTCTGATCCAAGTACTGCAGAGACAGCTGACGCCTCGCCTCCCGAATAAATCTGTGGAGCTCTGCAGGTAGTTATTGTCTCTTAAGGCACTGGGAGATCTTCAGGCACTGTTGTCTATACATTGACATTTATTTTATTAATTTATTCTTTATATGCCAAATCTAATAGAGTGGGACATGACTGTAAGTAAGTAGCAGCAAGTACTAAAGGAAATGATACACAGGTGATTTAATCCTTACTGAATTAATGCATTCTATGTCATTTTGTGCTGTTTCTTTCATTATTGTAGTAATTAGCTTTGCAGAATAGCATTCATTCCAGTCAGCAGGAGATGGAGAACAATAACAGAGTTTACCAGCAGCAGGGGGGAGCTTACCTTGCTTTGTTACCTCAGTAAATTCTCTGCAGGCTAATCTAAATGCAGGTCCAGGGTGCCCACCACCACAATGGGGACTGACTGAAACTTCCCTAGGGGAAAAACCTCAATCACCTGATTAGATCTGTTGTCAATGAAAACAAAATATCCAAGGCCCATGAAATATAACAGTTTTAATCCTAACGTGCCATTTCAAACCTTCAACGGCTACAACCTTTGTAGTTTTAGCGAATGGTGACAATTGTGAGACAATTAAATGGCTTTAAAACAAATAAACAAAAAATGGTTTTAATTCATTAGAATATTGAGAAATTGTACAGCAGCAAAAATATAATGTTCTTGTGGTTCCAGGTGTAGTATTACCAATAAACTGTATAGGAACATTTCATATAAGTAGCTTTTTTGTAGATATGAAATGAAATATTAAATGGCCAAGATATTGAAATTTAAAAACAATAAGATTAACTAGGAAATGTGATGTAGTTTTCTAACACAAAACAATAATATCGTTTGACAAGTAGCTTGTATACAACAATGGTGATAACCAATATTTAAGTGAAGATTTGATGCTGTCATTCACTTGCATAAAACTTTATCAATTTCTTTTTTATGCTAATTGTCAGAAAATATAGGACGCTGTGGTCCATCTAGTTCAATATCCTGTCTCTGACACTGGTCAACACCAGATGCTTCACAAGACAATGCAAGAAACCTTACAATAGGCAGATGTGGACTGATTTTTCTCCCATGAAAATCTCCCAACTTCTAATAGTTAGAGATTGGCTTAAGACTTGAAGCTTGGAGTGTTATAACCTTTCTAAAACTCTTTTTTTAATTTACTGGATATTCTTCATATCCATATAAATGCCCAATTGTTCTTGGTCTAAATGACATACCGTGGCAATGAGTTCCACAGTCTAATTATGTATAATATGAAAAATACTTTCTTTTTTTAATTTGACATCTTTCATTTTCATTGACCATCCCCTTTTGTTGTATTATGAGATAGAAAATAGAAGGGCTTGATTCATCTTCTTTGAACTATTCACCATCTTGTATACTTCTATCATGTTCCCTTTTATTCAGCTCTTCGAAAATAAATAATCTGTCTTTTCAGGCTCTTCATATGAGAACTTTTCTATGCCCCTTATCATTCTTGTCACTCATCTCTGAACTCTGGGAAGAGGATGGTGTAACACATATACTGCACTACTTGGAGATGATAGGCCAAATTCTGTTCTCAAAGTAGTCTAAATCCAGAGTAATTCAACAGAGGTCAATGGAATTACTCTGGATTTACTGACAAACTGGTGTGAGAGCAGAATTTGGTCCACTGTAGTCTCCCATAGCAGGCTTTTGAGATAGTATTTAAACTACATAATGCATTTATGCTTAGCAATATTTGGAATTTTTGTGGAGGGAAATTTCACAAATTACACAATCTGCAGTGAAGGGTCAATTCTTGTGGCACATACAGGTAACATCAGCAACACCACTTCTCTGTTACTACATTCAGCAGGAGAGATATAAGCCTTGCTTCATAGTGCCTCTCAATGGCCCAGCAATATTTTGAAGGAAAAACTGACGTGGGTCTGGTTTAACAGCACCACATTGCCCTTGAGTTGAAGAACACAGAGCTTTTTTTGTTCTTCTTTTACTAGTATCTAATTTAAACTTATTGAGTTTCCACTCAGCCACTGCTTCATACTTTAAATAGCTTCACCCGTGCAGAGCAGGGACTGGAAATGGAGCAAGAGTGGTTTGTTGCTAAATGCTTCTGCTGCTAAGCATGCAGTGGGCCAAATTCACCCCTGGTGTAACTCCACTCAGGATAATGCAATTACATCAGGGATTAAGTTGTCTTTTATGTTCAAATAATTGTTTCTCAGCTAATATTAGATACAATTTAAATAGCTGCATGGTTAAGCACTCAAAATCAGGAAATGATAAGATTCAAAGGCACCCTTTACTCTGCCCCGCCAGTATATGAATTATGATTGTTGTTTATACTGTTTCTCATATGCAATAGTCTATAAATTTTTCTATAATTTTAGATGTAAATATGTAGTATCTTGTGGCACTAGGCACCACTCTGTGTGTGGCAGAGTTCATGAGTCATTAAGTCATTAAGTCTCATTCCCTGAATTACTCATAGGAAAGGTTTGCTGCTAACTGAAAAGAAAATGGTTTGGTTGCACTACAAAATTACTAAAATAAATACCTGAGAAAGAGAGAGAGAGAAAGAAGAAACCTTATTCAATAAAAAGACTGGGATTGAGATATGGGTTGTTATAGTCTTGCCTCAGCCAACTTGATCTTTCAGCAAACTATTCTGTGTGTTATGTGTTCAAGTGTCTACTATTGAGCTGTGCGCTTTATGAATGTAACAAGTAATCCCCATTCAAAATGTGCTATAGGTGTGTGAAGTGCAATTTTCCATAAACTCGATCAAATCAAACTCAGTTTTCACTGGAACACTCAAACTTACTTTCCTTCAAAGAGGATGATTACCTGCCAAATTTGAACTTCCTAAATTTAGCTGTTTTCACTTGAGATGTTAAAATAAATAGTTACAAGAATATTTTTGTAATGGGAAAAGTGGTGGGTGTTTGCCATGCTCCGCATTCTCAAAAACAGCTGATTTATTTTTTATTCAAAGGCTCAAAAATATTTAAGTTTTGTGCAGAGACTAAGGTTGGAAAAGTGAACATTTCTTAAAGGTATAAGTAAATGGAAACATTTGTGCAACCCTAGCTATATCCATCACAGCACACATATAATAGTGATTTCAGATACGGTATTTCAAGAGCAAATACCTAAACCAAATCTAACATAGCTGAGGTGTTTCCTACTATTAATATCACACACTAAGGTTCACAGAGATTCAGCTAGAGCAGATCACACTTTATCAACATTTCTAGTATAAAATTAGTTTATCAGTAATTTATATAAATGTCATAAAAATAAGCTCCAGGTGGAATCTAGATATAGTATTTATACTGAAGAGTAATGTTTTTACTACATAATTTGTAGTCAATATAAAAACAATCCGACTACAGCTTGACTCTGTAAGCGCTAAGAAGTAGAATGTGGAAGCCAGGACACTGCCACACAGAGCCCTAATATCTACGCAACAAAGCCCATAAAACCAGATTTTCAAATTCTTGTTTCATTACATTCTTTAATTCCTGTTTGCGTTACATACAATGGTTTGGTTTGATGAATAATTATATGGTCTGTGTGTTAGTGTTGCAAGCATGGCTTTTTTACCGTTATGGAGAATCAAATCACTGCATCTTTCTATGTTCATAGCCTTTTGAAATAAACATGTCTGTCTAAGATCAAGAGGGAGATGGTGTGACACATCTAGTGCACAAAGCAAATAATAGTAGTAATATATATAAGTATTGCCCTTCTATTCGAGCAAGAACTGGGTTCCAGTGACAGCAAATGCATTGCATAGATGTTAAACCACTCAGGTACTAGAGTGACGGTGCATTATAAATGCATAGATAGCTAGATTCAATAAGAAAGCATTCTAAAGACATGACATTCCAATCTCAGTACAGACAACATGAAAGTGAGCATTTCTGGGCATTTTAAATTTACTTTTTCATGTCACAAAGCTATAGCCATTTTTAATGTTAATGCATAGGCACAATGCTCAATTTTACCCCAGTGAAGAAAACCATTTGCACCTGCTGATCAGGTTCTGAAGACTGAAGATTTTGAGACAGGAGGGAAACCAGGAAAAAAGCAAGAGGGAAATATATATGAGATTTGGTTTTATACAGTATTTTACATAATCCTCCTGACAAACTGAAATGAAAATAAAGGCAGTGTACAGTAAGAAGACTTTCAGTTAAATGCATACACACCTGGTAGAAATAATATAGTTAACTAAATTAAGCAGTATCTGTCCCGGTCCTAAATATACTAGACTTTTTACTTTTTGTAAAGTATGAATTGAGAAATTTTTCAGATTGCCTCAGTATTAATGTTGCATGTTTGCAAGGTGTATGTATGTGTGAATGTGCACATGTGTGTGTATAATGGTTCATAAGCCACACCTACGCTAGGAAATTGAGCAAAGGTTGATGGTACCAGTGAGCTTCCAAGAAGCTTCCAAACTAACTGACCATTCTTTCAGTAATCTGGTAGGACTTTAAAATCTTTTCTGTGCTACTGGTCTTCATGAATGGTGAAGCCAGCAGGGAGGTTATAGGTCCAATCTTGGGGGAGATTTTCCATTTCTCCCTACTGGGGGTTATTTCCATTTATTCTCAAGGCTAATGATCAAAACCAACATTTGATTCTGGCAATCCTGAAACCTATTGACTTGTTCCTAACATCCCTTTTTGGAGAAAGATTAGTTAGAAGTGTATAGTGGGGCAACTCGGGTAGCTTCTTGTGTCTTTATTCTTCCTGGATCCTGGTCAATCAGACGAGGGATGGGTATGTGAAAGAAACTGCACTGATTTAGTTAGTTGATTATCTTCTTCTGGAAGTGGTATCTATACTGATTATTTTAGATCTGCCAGCAGCTGTTGATATCATTAACCATGAGGTTCTGTTGACTCACCAGCAGATCTTAGCATGAGCAGACGGTGTTGCTCATGAATGGGTCTTCTCCTAGCTTTCTGAGAGGCCTAGAGTGTAGTGGTGGGCAAATTGCTCCTCCATCCTGAGGCCTCTCTTGGGCAGGCTACCCCAGGAGGTCTATTATGTTTCTCATTTTGTTCAGTGTGTATATGACTTAATTAAAATCAACATTAGCAGTCCAGAGAGCTCTCAGTTAGCAATTCTACAACTTTTGGATGCATATTATCTGGACATGCTTATTTAAAAATATCTAACTTCAGTATCTCCTGTTTAACATCCTCCTGAGTTACTGCTGGAATAGAAAAGTATATCATCATGATGATATGCATATATTTGTTTTTTCCCCAAATACAGAACAGAAATATTTATTTACCACTTCTGCCTTTTCTCCAGTATCATTAACGATTCTACCTGTAAACAGGGTATGAATGAACTCTCCGCATCATAGAGGCGGCAGCAAGCAGCTGCAGAGATAGCAACAGTGGTGAGCAGCGGCAAAGGCGGCAGTGAGCAACAAATGGCAGCAGGGACAGCGGGCAGCAGCAGAGGTATTGCTTAATGCCCTCCCCCCCCATTTCGGGGTGGGAGGTGAACCCCGTGAATGCATCCCTCAATTCTGGGACTTCACGGACTTTGGACACCCAACTGCGAGTGGGGTGCAGTGGAAGGAAAGGGGAGTGGTGTGTTAAAGAGACATTCGTTCATCAGATTGTCACACCACAAAGTGGGAAACTGAGGCAAAGGACACTGCCCAACGCAACGGTGGGGCAGGTGTCTATTTATGGTTTGCATGCTTTTCAATCATTGTTGCAGTGTTTCCCCAAAATTAATGTTGAGCGCTCGCTCTCTTTTAATAAAAATGTTCTTTTGTTATACACAGGCTCAGCACTCGTGAGTGGGGAAGTGCTGACTCTCAGAGGAGGGTTAGTGTTTTGTTTTTCCAGATTACTGGGTGGGGGCTTGAGCTGGTTTTGTTTTGAAATATTAAGAGGAACCCCAGCCTAGATATTGAACTTGGCCCTTGTTGCAGGTGACACGACATGGCAGAAGGGTTACAGACTATTTATATCTATTAATGGAACAAAACCATTGTAAGGATTCCTTTTGTTCTTAAATACTTTTAAAAACTCCTTATTGTCCTTAACTCTGTGGGCCACTTATTTCTTCTTGTGTCCTTTTGCTTCCCTTATCAATTTTAACAATTCTTATTTTCTAATTTATATTCATTGCTGTCAACTCCCCCTTTTTCCATTTGTTATATGTTGTGGGTTTTTTGCTTTGTTTTATTATTTTTGTTTGCTTGTTTGAATAACTGCCTTCATGTCCCCTCTAAACCAGGCTGTTTTCCTAACCAGCTTAGTCCTTATTCTTGACTGTGGATTTTGGGGCATTGAGTAAGATATTCTTAAATAGTTACCAATTATAATTCACATTTTTTTCTGTTCAAATTCTTTTTCACAGTTGATTTGGCTGATAATTGTTTTCAGCTTCGTGGAATTGGCTCTTTTAAAGCAGGAAGTATCTACATTATTGATTTAGACTTTATTGTGTTTGCACACAATAAAAGTGATCAAGTCATGATCACTTGCATCAAAGAAACCACTACTTTTTAGTTCTGTGATCAATTCATTGTTATCCATCGAGATGAGGTCTAACATGAAACTCTCTTGCTTTTTGAGTTAAGAAATTATCATCTGTAATTGTCAGAAATTCTGATGTCTTTGTCCTGGCAGCATGAGACCTTCAGCATGTTTCACTCAAATTGAAATCCCCCGTGATAATGCACTTTTTCCCTCCCTACGCATTATAGATAGTGTTTAAGGAGCCAGTCATTCTGTTCTCTTGTGTGATTAAGTGATCTGTAACAGACACCAGGCAGTGCGGCGTGCCTCATCTTGTGCTATATCTCTTAGAACACTGCATTTAAGATCATTTTCTTCTGAGTTGTCAGTGACTCGGAAATAGGTAATGCCATTTTTTACACAGAGTGCCACTTTCCCTCCCCTTGTGCCCACTCAAGCCTTCCAGGTTATAACCATCGATTTTAACATTCCAATTATGCAAGTCTTTCCACTAGGTTTCAGTAATACCAACTAGGTCAAAATTATGCCCATAAATGAGCAATTCCAATTCCTTTTGTTTATTATCCAGGGTTCTAGCCTTGGTGTAGGCAATTAAAGAATTTCTTCTCTTCACGTCACTTGGTTCTTTGATTATTTTTGTTCTCAACATCATTAATTATTTCTAAAGGAGTGTTCATTTGTTTCCCCTTTACCCTCTCCTGTGGTTATTACTTTAATGTTCTCCTGACTAATCTAGCCAGCTTGCCTCCTAAAAGTTTGGTTCCCCTTCAACTGAGATTTGGAGGCCAATGTTTCCCCAAATTTAAAACCTTCTACCTTGTACAATTTACCTAGCCAATGGTTCATTTCCAATTAAATCATGCAAGTGTTCCTACTGTATAATGTGGGCACTTGTTTATGTTTTATAAATATAAATACTTGGGACCAAATCTCTGTAACACTTTCTCTAGTAGTGCAGAATACAGATTTGCCTCATCTACACAAGCAGTGAAATACCAATTCAGGGGGACCCTCTGACAGTGGTTGCCAGCATCAATGAATTTCCTAAAATACATGGGTCTGTACAGTCTTCTATAAGTGAAGCAGGAAAGAGTGGTAGTGGCTTCTCCTTAAATTCCAGGTGACAGCCAGTGTGGGTGAGATAATATCCTTTATTGGACCAACTTCTGTTGGTGAGAGAGAAAAGCTTTCCTGCTTACAAAGAGAGCTGTACATAAAATATATCACTTCATCCACCTTGTCTTTCTAATATCCTGGGACCGACACAGTTACAACAACATAGCAGGGGACAACCACACTCTTTTCCAATACTAATGATAAACCATACCTGTTATACTTTCTAATTATGTATTATAAATTAATCTTGTAAAATCAGATAGTGTAGAGCATTCCATATGTACCAAAACCACAAATTGTTTCAATTTTCTCTGATATACAAAAAGAAATACTCCCCAGATACTGATTCTGCTACACAACTAAACTATTCAAAGCAGCAATGCTCCAGGAGGCTAGATGAAAATGCAGTATTGCATCTCCTAAATCTGAATCAGTGATCAGTTAACCTCCAAACGGCCTGTTCTGATCAACACTCAAAAAGTTCAGAGGTTTATCTTACTCATTTGGGTCAGTAAAGTTGGAGTAGAAATGTCAGATCGACAATGTCTATTGACATTTCCAGTATTTTCTTTTCCCAGATGGGCTGAAAATACCACAAGAGCAGTCTTTTGCATGTTATGTAAGCACTTCCAGACCCAACTGAAACCCAGAAGCACAAAGGTTTGTGGGAAAATAACAAATAACTGGAACAAAAAGCTATTCAGACTTCTTCAGACCTGATTAAAGGTTTGGTTTGGGTGTTGAGTGAGATGTCTTATTCTGTCTAAACTGGTTTGACCATCTTTAATCTGAATATTCAAATAGTAAGTGGTTGAATTTTTTATTTACTATTTCACCATGTCAGCACTGCCTTTGAGTCACAGAAAACTAGAATGTACACACATATGCTCAGGTTAAACTTATGAAATCAGGCACAATACATGCACAGAGCTTTGCAGAGACACGTTTATAATTGCATTGTGTACAGTGCAGATTGTACCTTCTGTGTTTTGACTTGACTCAGACTCAGTGTGATCTTTACCTGTTGCTGAAAAGGTATACTCAGAGCTTATTTCTGGATAAGTTTACACACCCGCCTTCAGGTGTCACAAGTCTTCACTGCTGTTCTGACTTTTTTCCCTCCCCCATGTGGCTATGCTTTCCAAAATTAATGTATTAGCTACAGTGTTAAAAGCAAAACACAAATGTACAATTGTATCTGGCTACTCACACTTAGTGAATTTCAATCACAGTCTAAAGGTTTTCCCCTACTTTTAATCATATGAAGGAGAAGCACTATTCATTCAACACCTGTTTTGTTCTTGTCTTTATTACACTGTTCTACAGCCAAAATGCTTCTGAAATAAATGTAGTCAAACTTTACTAATTCTGGGTCACTGAGAACGAAAATGATGCTTAAAATTGTTGATTGGCTCTAGTTTTCAAGATATGCTATTGGGTCAGTATATACAACCCTTGACTTGGGAATGGCGGTGGATAAGTGAGTTATAAAGGGAAGGGATCTCAATTTAAACCAGAAATGACTAAAATACATCTTTGACTGGATCTATGAATAAATCTATGACTGGGTTTGGACAGTACTTGCTTTTTAGGCAAAACAATGAATGATGCAATCTGAAGCTGGTATTGCATCATACATTATATGAATTGCATTATGTTATTCCTAGAAGTCATGGATGATGCAATCATAACGAATCTTACATCACTCTGCTGAATAAATTGCCCTATATCAGCTCTAGAAATCATACAGTGTCGTGCTCTCTTATTTGTCAGTGTTTGATTTTGCAAAGGGACACATTTCTGTTTAGCCAAAGTGAGCAGAGATGCCTCGTACTTGTGTGAACAGTGCAGATAACTTCTGCTATGTTTGTGGTGAAGTGACTTTTGCATCACAAAAGCGCAGTATAACCACTATGTTTAAGAAAGCCTATCACCTTTATTTTGGCTGCAAAATTGGAGATCAGGACAAGAGGTGGGCCCCACACATATGCTGCAACACTTGTGCAACAAATCTTCGCCAGTGGTTGAACAGGAAAAGGAAATCTATGCCTTTTGCAGTGCCAATGATTTGGAGAGAGCCAACAGATCATACCAGCAATTGTTACTTCTGCATGGTGCCTCCAGTTGGGAAAGGTGTGTCAAAGAAGAAAAAGTGGACTGTGCATTATCCAAACATTCCAGCAGCTATACGCCCAGTACCCCACGGAAAAGGACTGCCGGTTCCTGATGCACCAGAATCATTCTCACTTGAGTCAGACGAGGAAGAGGAAGAGGATGAAACTTCTGGTCCTGAACCATCAATGTCAGGACCCACATTTTCTCCCATCCTCCTCCTCTGAACCACAACTCATAACACAAGGTGAACTGAATGACCTTGTCAGGGATTTGGAACTACCCAAGAGTAAGGCAGAGCTGTTGGGCTCCAGACTACAGCAGTGAAATCTCCTGGCAGGTGATGTTAGGGTTTCCATGTTCCGTGACCTTCCAAAGGATCTTGTCCCATTCTTCTTCATGGAAGGCGATCTTGTAGTCTGCAGCAATATCGATAGAGTGATGGCAGCCCTCAACATCGTTCACGATCCAGATGAGTGGAGACTGTTCATTGATTCATCAAAGACGAGTCTTAAAGCTGTTTTACTGCATAATGGCAAAGTTTTGCCATCAATTCCAGTTGGTCATGCAGTCCATATGAAGGAAACCTATGACAACATGAAACAACTTTTGAGGTGCATAAACTATGACCAACATCAGTGGCAGCTTTGGGGCAATTTGAAGGTTGTTGCTCTCTTGCTTGGTCTGCAGACTGGATACAAAGTACTGCTGTTTTCTCTGCGAATGGGATAGTCGTGCAAGAGATTCCCACTACATCAAGAAAGATTGGCCACTCCGACAGTCATTGGAGCCTGGGAGGAAAAGTGTTCAGCATCCACCACTTGTTGAATCAAGGAAGATTTTGTTACCACTCTTACGCATCAAGCTGGGTCTGATGAAGAACTTTGTCAAGGCCATTGACAAAACACAAGCAGCTTTCAAGTACCTCCATGGAAAATTTCCAAGGTTAAGTGAAGCTAAGATAAAGGAAGGTGTCTTTGTTGGTCCTCAGATTCGTGAACTTCTTCGAGATGATGCATTTGACCATGCACTGCGTGGCAAGGAAAAGACAGCATGGAAAGCCTTCCAGTTAGTGGCAATAAATTTTCTCGGAAACAACAAGGCAGACAACTACAGGTTGTTGGTGGAAAACCTCCTCAAGGCATACAAAAGCCTTGGTTGCAACATGTCACTAAAGATACATTTTTTGCACTCTCGTCTAGATTTTTTTCCACCGAACTTCGGAGCAGTGAGTGACGAGCACGGCGAGCAATTTCACCAGGACATTGCAACAATGGAGAAACGCTATCAGGGCAAATGGAGCCCAGCAATGCTTGCAGACTATTGCTGGACAGTGACAAGAGATGCTCCATTTAATGAACACAAGAGACAAGCCAAGAAGTGCCGAGTAGACACTGAATAGGACTAAACTATGTACAGAATAGTTTTTTGCCTTTTGTTTCATAATAAATTTTATTTATATAACCCTTTTGCTGATTTTTAAAGTGTTATGTAAACAGGACAGGTGAAATATTATCATGTAAAGCAACCATAAACACATGAAAAGACCTAGGTTTACAATTTATGATTAAAACTCTACTATCTACACAATATACATAGACATAAAATGTAAAAACTTAAATATCTTAGAAACAGTAGCTAATCAGTTGTTTTAATTGTCATATTTGAATTCAGCACATCAAAATACAGAATAAATAGCACATTTTATCTCTGAAGCAGACGACTTCTCAAAAATTGTAGACCAGTGTTACGCTCACCAACAAAGAGGTGTTCTCCTTTGGTCGATAGTACAGAGGAACTAGTTGTTTTCATCATACAGTGTACAGCTCACCTCCCTTTGCTCATTGTGGTAATTATAATGTAGTCATTTTTATAGTCTACAGGCTGTCATCTTCAGTTCTGTGATGTTGGTGTCACTGTACCCACTGATGTTCATCTATGGGCTTAATCTGTAGCAAGGAGGATTTAGATTTGATACTAGGAAAAGCTTTCTTACTATAAAGATAGTTGAGCTCTGGAATAGGCTGCCAAGGAAGGTTGTGGAATCCCCATCACTGGAGGCTTTTAAGAACAGATTCGACAAAGTACACCCTGTCTGGATGTACTTGGTCCTGCCTCAGGCAGAGGGCTGGACTTGATCATCTCTTGTGGTCCCTTCCAGCCCTACAGGTCTATGATTCTATGATGTGAGAATTCAATTTTGATGGCAAAAAAAGCTCACAGAGAAGGGGGTAATCCTTACTTGTTGCTGTATGGCACTGGATTCCTGAAGAGAGCATGCCCTTTGGGAACACGATCCTAGAAGATATGAGGGACACTGAGGAAGTCAGTGACTGATTTTCTGTGTATTTTCCACAATAAATGTTTGTTCAAGGGGAAACAGATGTGGAAGAATGAATACATTCCTGATTAAAAGACCTTGTTTTAATTTGCATACTACAACCATAGAGTGGGAATTATGGGTCATACACTTGCTAAAAGGAGGACAAATGTCAAAAGACTAGGGTATTTCTATTTAACACTCCATAAAGTAGGTTAGTTAGATTTACCAAAGGTTCAAGTAACAGTCAATTAGGTTATTAACCCTTCTATTGGCCAAGTCTTGTTAGAGAGCGCTAGCTTATACTGAACTCCTTCTTGTACTAAGAACTAACCTGAATAATGTACCTCTCCTCTGGAGACTAACTTTATAGCGCTACCCATTGTTCAGTTTCAGCCAAACATCCCTTTTCACCTTAAATGCTTGATCTTCCCCAGGAATTTTTTTTTAGTATTTTTCTTTTAATACTTCAAAACAATTTGCCCTTCTATCATTCCTGAGCCAGGAGGAAGGAGTGCAGCAGGCATCCATGAACTGCAAAGGATAAGGAACAAAACCATAGACTAATATTTTGTAACTTTCCACACTGACCTCACTGGATAACTGCCTTGCTACATTACTGTCCCCTGCTAGATCTCTGCATATTCCATTCTATATTGATTTTTATACCATGCTTATCACTGTAGTATCTGAACGCCTTCCACTAGTGCATTAAGCAATGTGACGACACATCTGTCACGGAATCCCCGGGCGATGCTCTGGAACTGCTCCCCGCAAAGCCAGTCAGGACTTTGGGGAGCCTCCTCTCCCTCAGAGCAGACCGTCTTCAGGGCAAGAAGCTCACATGTCTTCACCTCCTGGGTCTGACCTTGGAGCATTCAGCATATGCCCCTCCATGCGCTTCCCACAGCGAGTCCGCCCAGGCGGGGTCCTGGGGAAGCCAGAGGTCCTGCACGCACCCCCAATTTGCAGTCAGACGTGACTCTTAGCCAGCCAGTAAAACAGAGGTTTATTAGATGACAGGAACACGGTTTAAAACAGAGCTTGTAGGTACAGTGAACCAGATCCCTCAGCCGGGTCCATCCTGGGGGGGCAGCGAGCTAGACACCCCCATCTGTCCTGACTCCTACTCCCCAGCCAGCTCCAAACTGAAAAACCCACTCCAGCCCCTCCTTTCTGGCCTTTGTCTCTTTCCCGGGCCAGGAGATCACCTGATCTCTTTGTCTCCAACACCTTCAGTTGGCACCTTTGCAGAGGAGGGGCCCAGGCCATCAGTTGCTAGGAGACAGAGTGTTGGGCATTTAGGTACGTTGGCCCTTTGCTCTGCAACAACCATACACCCTTATCCCTCCACCTAGATACTTAAGAACTGCATAGGGGAAACTGAGACACCCACACAGTATTCAGAGAAAATATTAAGAACATTCCCAGTTCGTCACATCTCTCCCACCTCTGAGACCGAACTGAGCAGGGTCACTTTAGCCAGTGACCTGGGGAAGTTCGAACCCACCAACGTTCCCATGGATGCCCCAGCATCTCTCCCATTTCTGGGTGTGAGTTACACCAGGCCCTTCCTTAGGTCAAGTGTCCTTGATGGCGCTTGCAGGCCGCATGTGGGAAGGCTTATGCGGCCTGTGCCCTTTTGCCACCCCAATACCCCTGGGGTTCAAACTGGGATTGGGTCTTCTTCCAGCACTCTGGTCTGGAGGGCTGCAATTCGGTCTCTCTTGGTTAAGAGCCCCCATCCTGACCTTGGCCACCCTCTGAACAGGTGTCTCTGTCCCCAGCAGCTCGGCATCAGCCCTTTGCATTTGACACCGCCACATCAGAGGAGAGTGGTCAGTATACACAGTAAAGCGCCACCCAAAATGATACAGCTGCAGCTTTCTAAAGGCCTACACCATGGCCAGGCATTTCTTCTCTGAGGCCGCATAGTTCTGTTCCCAGGGCAGCAGTTTCTGGCTCAGGTACCCGATGGAGTGTCTTTCCCCCTCAGCATTGGCTTGCATCAGCACCGTGCCCAGCCCTGCGTCTGAGGTGTCGGTGAACACTGCAAAAGGCTTGGCAAAGGCTGGGTTTACCAGATTTACCGGGCCCTGGATTAGAGCCTCCTTAAGTATACAGAGAGCCTCTGGCACTGCTCGGTCCAGACCACCTCGTCTGGCTTACCCTTCTCACATAGCTCAGGGATGGGGGCAGCTAGGGAGCTAACGTGAGGTACAAACCTCCAGTAGCACCCCGCCATCCTGATAAAGGCCTGGACTTGTTTCTTGGTCTGGGGAATGGGCCAATCTTTGATCATCTCCACCTTGCACTTCTCGGCTTTTACCGTCAGTCCTGCCTTCTTGAGGCAGCCCAGCACCCTCTTCACCTGGGACACATGTTCCTCCCAGGTCTGGCTAAAGACACACATGTCATTGATGTACGCCAGGGCCAAGTTCTCCACCCCTCTCAGCAGGGCCGGCTTTAGCAAGTGTGGGGCCCAATTCGTGGGGCTTGTACTCACCGGGCGGCGCTCCGAGTCTTCAGGGGCACTTCGGATTGCTGCGCTCCGGCCGGGGTTGCGGGGCCATGGGGTTGCTGCGCTCCGGCCGGGGTTGCGGGGCCACGGGGTTGCTGGGCTGCAGCCGGCGCTCCGGTTGGGGGAGCAGGGCCGTGGGCCTTGCCGCGCTCTGGCCCGGGGAGCGGGGCCCTCTTAGGCACGGGGCCCAATTCCGGAGAATCGGCCTAAAGCCGGCCCTGCCCCTCAGCTTGTCTAGAATCTCCCCAGGCCTAGGCATGGGATAGGCATCGGACACTGTGATGGCTTTAAGCTTCCGATAGTCCCCACAGAACCAGATTATCCTGTCTTCCTTGGGGACCAGCCCCACGGGTGAGGCCCATGGGCTACTGAACGGCTGGATCACATCTAAAGCCAGCATGTCCTTGACCTCTCTCTCCAGGTTCTGGGCTGCTTTCCCAGTGACTCTGAATGAGGAACACCTAATGGGGAGATTGGCTCCAACCTCAGGGAAGAGATTCACCAGGGGGTCTTCCCCCTTCTCCTCCCCTTCCAGGTCCAGGGGTCCCCTCACTCTCCTCCCATACAGCAGCTCGAAAGGGAAGAACCCTGTGGATTCCTGGGGCACCACCAGCTGCATCCCGATTCCCCACAGTTCTCCTTCCCCTTGGGGAGCCCATTCCTGGTACAGGAATCCCTTCTCCCACAGGACTCTGTCCATGCAGCCTTCCCCAAGGGGGTTTGCAGTGCTGTGGCCAGCAAGTTCCCTCAGCTTCTCCAAGGAGGGATCCTTCTGCAGCTTGGTCTGGAATTCAGCTGCTGGGGAAGGGAGTGGGACCTGCTCCCTCTCGCTGTGTCACAGCCCCCCGAGCCCTGTCCCTAGTAGCTCCCTCCCTGCTGTGTAATCACTTCCCAGCAGCACGTCTGGACCAAGCAAACCTGGTTGGCAGTCGACCTGCCCTGCCTGGGTGTGTCCCCCACTCAGCTGGGGTCTCAGCTCCCACCATGCTCAGTGCTGCCCCTGCTGTCCCAGTGGGGGCAGGCAGCGAGCTCTCTGCTCTCCTTACAGCATCAGAGCCAGCATGGGCCCCCTCTCCGGTTTGCAGGGGAGCGGGAAACATTTCTCCGACACACTCAGCCCCTGGGGTCTGGTTACAGGTAGGCAGGTATCCTGAGCCTAGCAGCCCCTCCCTCCTACCAGCCAGGTCATTTGCATTTTCACTGACCATTTCCATCTTAGCCAATTGGTTCCCTGGATTCAAATTCAAATCCTCGGCCGTTACAGCAGCAGGGCCTGGATCCTGTCCCAAAGAGACACAGTCACCCCCCAACAGGACCTCACAGCCAATATCCTGGAGAACCCCAACTATCAGCCAGCCCGACCCCTCCTGTTTCTGTACAGGGATCCGGGTGATAGGCAGGGCGAATGGTTCCATCCCGGGGACCTTCACCCGGGTCACACAGCCCCTCAGCCCCTGCACCATCCGGGGCCTGACAACAGTTCTCTCTGTCCCAGGGTCTCGCCACCCCAGGCATGTCTCCCCATTGACCACCACCTTCTGCTCCCACTGGGGGTCCAAGGGACCTGAGCCCAGGAGATTCCACGCAGACATATAGGACGGGGCCAGGAGTGGGAGCCTGTCCACCACCCCACCCATCTGGCTGACAGCGTCTATGGCCTTGGGACCCAGCAAGGGAGCTTGATACCGGGGCTTTTCCGCAGGGTCCCCCTGGTTCAAATCGCCAGCCTGCTCGAAGGCCATGTGGTGGGCATCCACATCCCCCCACCTCCTTAACCAGGGGCAGCAATTTAGTGTTGAGGTTCCCTGCGGAACTGGCAGCCCGGGGTCTATCCGCACTCACGCCCGGGAAGCCCCCTATGCCTCTCCACTCCACCATCGCCAGTCCATGCTGCTACTGCTTTTCCTGCAGCTTTTCTTCGGGCTCTTGCTCTCTCTCACAGTCCTCTCGCTCTCTCGGACTCAGCTCCAATCCCATCCATCTCCGATCCCCTGATGGGGAACCCAATCGTGAAGACCCTCGTCTGGTTGGGGACCAGACTCTCGGGGATACCTGGCTACTGCTCCAGCTGCTCCCAGATCCTCTTGTAGCCCCATTTGGATCAGGAATCTGCTCCTTAGAGCGGTCCTCGTCCTCCAGCTGCACGATTAAGTGGGCCTTGGTGGACTTTCCAATGCGTAATCCTCTCTTTTTGCACAGAATTACAATGTCCTTCGTAAGGAGATGGTGATAGGCCATCACTCCGCTGTTCCCAATTTGCTTTGGACTCAGAGACCCGTGTGCTCTCAGCTCCCCCACAGTTTCCAGGAAGAACTCCTAGTGTGCCAACCCTTCTTGAGGTCATCACCTCTTTGCCAGCTTCAGACTCCTCCGCACCGGGACCGCTCCCTGCAATCCCCAGGGTAACCCTGCTACTGCAAACAGGGCTGGCTTTAGGCTGATTCAGCCAATTCCACTGAATCAGGCCCCGCGCCTAAGAGGGCCCCGCAGCTGTCCATCCCGCCCCCTGCTCACTTCCCCCTCCTCCCCTTCCCTGAACACTCCGCCCCCTCCTCCTCCTCCCCTTCCCTGAACACTCCGCCCCCTCCTCCTCCTCCTCCCCTGCTTCCTGCGAATCAGATGTTCGTGGGAAGTCTGAAAACAAGCAAGGGCAGGCGGCAGCAGGTAAGCGAGGGGGGGTGCGAGGAGGGATCCGGGGGGGCGCGGCCCAGTCCGGACCCAGCCGAGCGGCTCCCTCCGACCCTGGCCCAGGTGGCTCTGACTCCGGCTCGGCTCGGACCCTGGGGCGCTGGCCCCAGTTCCGGCCGAGTGCGTCGCCCCGGCCCCGCGGCTCCGGGCCAGCCCCGGCGCTGGCCGAGCACCCCCAGCCCCGGCCCGAGCAGCTCCGGCCCGGCTCGGCTCAGGCCCCAAGGTGCCGGCCCTGGCCCCAGCTGAGCGCGCCGGCCCGGGCCCGACCCGGTGCCAGCCGAGTACCCCCGGCCCAGGCCCCAGTGGCTCCGGCCTGGACCCAAGCCCTGCGACCCCGGCTGGAGCGCGGCCCGATTCCTGGGGGCGGGGCTTGCCGGCCTTGACTGCAAAAGTCCTTCTCTCTCCCAGGGTCGAGCGGCAAGCTCCTTCGCCCCTGAGACTGAGTCCCCTGAGGCCCTGTCAACTGACCAGTTCATTTAGTGGCTGCAAGTAAATGTTGAAAAGGACTGGAGAGAGAACTGATCCTTGTAGAACTCCACAAGTGAGGGGTCTAGTGGTGGAGGTGCAGTTCCCCATCACTCATTGGGTGTGTCCTTCTAGGAAGGACTCAAATCTTTTTAGCACATTACCCTAGACCCCTGCCACCTCTCACAGGTGAGACAGAAGACTACAATGTTGAATGGTGCAGAGAGGTCCAGGAGGATGACAGCATGGATGTCTATTACAGGAGATCATCCATCAGTGCCACTAAGGTGGTTTGGGTTGTGTCCTGGTTTGGGTCTAGAATGTTGGCTTCAGTTAGATGAGCTTGTAGTTAGCCTTTTCCTAGCTTCTCTATGAGCTTGCTCAGGCGTGGGAGGTGACTAGGATTGAAGTATCCTGAAGTACCCAGGGTGGATTTCTTCATTGTTGGTAGGACTATTGCATGTTTGAAGGAGGAAGGGATGATTCCTTCTCTGAATGAGGCATTGGCTGTTTCTGTAAGGAATGGCTCCAGTTGTTCATGACTTTCTTTCACAAGCTAGGAAGGGCATGAATCAGATTCATAAGTCTTGGGTTGAGACTCCTTTCAGGTGTTCAGAACATTTTGTGAGCCCTGTCCATTTTTCTTATCTATCCCATTGGGGTTTCATATAAGGTCTTAAAGGAAAAGTTTTTCAAGAATAGAGGGTTCTTTTGTGTTAACCCTTTCATAATTCTTCTCCTTCGGCTTCCTTATGGTAGATTGCTCTGCTGCATGACCAACTCATTCTAAAAAGCTGATGAAGGGCAGGTCACCTTTATGTAAAGATTTCCCCTTATGTGTCTCTTTCCAGTTGGTCTGCGAACTCTCTAGGTCAGAGGTGAGCAAATTATGGCCCGCGGGCCACATCCAGCCCGCGGAACCGTCCTGCCCGACCCCTGACCTCCTGGCCTGGGAGGCTAGCCCCCGGCCCCTCCCCTGCTGTCCCTCTCACCCGCAGCCTCGCCTCACCTTACCTCGCCATGCAGCCAGCATTCTGAGCGGTGTGGCTGGCTCCGGCCGGGCCGCGTGGCTGCAAGCTCCTGCCGCTCTAAGTGGCATGGTAAGGGGACGGGGAACAGGGGCGGTTGGATAAGTGTGGGAGTCCGGGGGGAGCATTCAGGGGTCAGGGGTGTGGCTAGGGGTCGGGGCAGTCAGGGGACAGGGAGCAGGCTGGGTTGGATAGAGGGTTGGGTCCCGGGGGGTGGTTAGGAACGGGGGGGCCCGGAAGGGGGCGGTCAGGGGACAAGGAGCAGGGGGGGTTGGATGGGTCGGGGGTTGTGAGGGGGCAGTCAGGAGGCGGATGGGGTGGGGGCCAGGCTGTTTGAGGAGGCACAGCCTGCCCTACCCGGCCCTCCATATAGTTTCACAACCCTGATTTGGCCCTTGGGCCAAAAAGTTTGCCCACCTCTGTTCTAGGTGTTTGTTCCATTAGGGACCTCTGATAAAGGGCCATGTCAGTTTGCACATCTGTGTATTTCTAAAATCATATTTATCTTTATGACTTCATAGACTCTGTGGGTCAGGTACTCTGCTATGTTTCCTCACCTTTTGCAGCTGTACACCTCCCTGTACATCACCCTTCCCTGGTGCACAGTGAATATGGATTCAAATGGGTGGCCAAAAATCCAGCTGACTATTAATTTTGCATAAGGGAGAAATATATTTCCCACATTTGCAACTACATTACATGAAAATTTCATTTAACTGGCTATAAATTAATACAGAATAGCTCCCTGAAAGAGCTAACAACCCTTGAAATTATCATACATCTGAGTGTGGCTGAAAGTCTGGATCAGTTTAGTTGAAGTCCTCAGATTTCCCTCACCTCATCATTGTGGAGCAATTTATACATGTCTTTTCACTCATTCCCTCACTCCCCCAACAATGCACATGCAGCTCCCACACATTCTGGCACCTTTCCTCTAGCAAGGATAGCAAAACGTGTGGCCTACTCTCAGATTACATCTGTGGTGCTCTATGAATTAGGAAGGAAGATTAGTCTGCACATTTCTCTTCCCCCATTCCACCCATCCTAAACTCCCTTGCTCCCTAACCATTCTCCAACAGAGAAGTGTTGCTTGGTCCCACAAGTACATTACTGCCAAGGTTCCAACTGCCTGGACCTTGACATTTGTGCTTGTTTTCTCCAGTCTTCCCGTATGGGCATAGCAGTACTAAGCAAAGAAGAATGCAAAGAACAAGAAAATTCAACGTAATTGAGTCTACATCCATTCATAATGTCTGGATCGATGCCTGCTCAGAACCTGAAGCATTTGAATAGCCTCAAAAGTTTTAATCCCTTTTTATTTAATATGGAAATGTTTTTTCAAGTGTAGAGCATTGTGCCTCTCTTATCAGTAACTAAACACATTGGAAGGTGTTCTTCACATATTCATATCTGTATAGTTACCATTGTGGTAAACAGTTATTTTCTACTTTTGTTCTGTTGTAGAGTATGTTAAAACTAGTTACATTCAGTGAGATACTAAGAGTTCTAATTCCTGAATGCTTATGCCAAAATTCTTATTTAAATATTTGAAATTATGTTGAGTTTAAAAGGACCTCAGTGGAAAATCTGAATGTCAATTTGTTTGTTAAGCATAAACTTATTTCTAACTTCTATACGCATAATGAAAGAGATGGAAATATTCTCAGTAATTATGAAAGGTTTGTTTTCCTGATGTTTAGTTGACTATCAATAAATACTTGATTTCATAAAACTTTTATTAAAGGGACACTGCCAGTTGTCAATTTATTACTGATATTGTTTGTCTTATACATTATAGCCATATGTATAAAACCTAATAATAATGGAGGGTTTAATTTATCTTTTTTATATAAATGAAATCAGTTGCTTGTTTGGAATTAAACAACCCCCTGCACTGTCCGCAGTCTAAACCTTGCATCTGTGGATAAGTCAGATGAAAAAAAAATTAACTAGAAATAAACATGAAATTGACTAGCCTATTTAATCATGAGTGAAGTGCCAAAAAGAAAATGTTAATTTTTAAAAGTATTCACTTGTGCTTGAGTAATAAGTGTAGCACTGGGCCAATTTCTAGTAACACAGAGAGAGGGTGGGCTTTTGTTTGTTTGTTTGAGGGTAGGCCTGATATTGTCCTTTTAAATTTAACATATTGAGCTCCTTCTCCTGTAAGCATTTAAGTATAGACATATCTTTCCTGCTGCCAGCACTTAAGTTAGGCACCAGGCTAATAAGTGTTTGCTGGCTGGGCTTTTTATTAATCATGAGGAGAAAACACACACACACACACACACACATATATATATATAATATTTTAAATTAAGTTACATATATTGAAAAAGGCTTAGCAAGATTTCAAGTTGCACAAACGTTTGATTTACATAATAAATATATGTAAGTAGGTAATATATTATAATGTGTATACTATATCTATAATGCCAGGAGCCTATGTTCCAACTGGTTTTTAACCTAGATCAGATCTCTGAGAGTCTAAGGAGACTGAAGTATTAGCCAGTGTGTTGGGAGGTTATCAGTTTTGTTTAAAGCTGCTGCTGACTGTAATTTATATTTAATTTGTAATTTTAAAAAATTGAAAGGGTGTTCAAGGCTCCTATGAGAGCACATCTTATGGTTCAAAGTCAAAATAAATTGGATTTAAATGAACAGAATGGTTAATATGGGGTACATGAAGGGCATTACAGTTTAAAACAACCAAGGGAAAATAAACGATATATTCTTATTTATAAGACTTGAAAAGCCTTCTGTTAAACGAACTATTTTAAAATTAGATTGGATAATTAAATTTAATTCAAGATACTTTGGAGAAGGATGCTAAAATTAGATTGTGTGTGATCCTTGGCTATATGTGTAGGTTTGGGATTGAAATTAGTCTGCATTATTCTGAATGTTACAGAGTGAGGGGAGTAGCCGACTCTACTTTAGTAACAACAAACATCAAGTGGCTGAACATTCCTAAAGAGACAGTTTGTGTAAAGAAATGTTATGCTAAACTCTTTCCAGGTTCTGTAATTAACTTTCTGCATTCAGACTTAGCAACACCTTGCTTGCTGTGGAGAAACAGTGCCTGAAAGAAAGGGGGAGGAGAGTGCGAGGTTGACCAGAGAAATATTTTTGAAATTTAGCAAACGTCTGTCTGTAAATCCAGGAGTGGGTGGATGCCATTAACGTTTCCCAGGGATTAGTGATGATCACTACATCAACTGTGGAATACAGGATTGGCTTGGGAGAAGAAAAGGCGGAAATACGATTTATTTCCAGTATCTCACATCTTGTATTTTCATATACAGTATGAGACATTTAACTTCTATTGCAGGTATTAAGACATTCTTTCCTTCCCCTTTACGTTCATTGTGCAACATCTATAGCAGGGGCTTTAAACCTTTTTTCATTTGCGGACCCCTAAACATTTTCCAGTGGAGGGGCAGACCCCTTTAGAAATCTTAGCCATAGTCGGCAGACTCTTAGGGGTTGGTGGACCACAGGTTGCAAATGACTGGTCTATAGTAGAGCATGCTTTGTGTCACACACACAAACACAAAAAACATAAATAGACAGGCACTTTCTTCCTAGGGGAGGAAAAGAAGGCATCGTTATTTCTATTTCTCCTATCTTTTTTCCTTTCCCTTCCTCCTTCTCTTTTGATCTATTTTTATAATAGCACTTTCCTGGGATATTGCTGAGATGTGTATCCTAATGCTGGCTATGCCTGAAATTTATTAGCACAAAGTTTGGAGTATGAACTGCTTTCAGGACCAAAAAACCCCAACAAAATAATAGATGAGCATGAATGTTTCTAAAGCCCTTTGAAGATGAAACGGTCCTGAGGATGGTTATTTTAAAATGTCTACTGGAGAAATGCTTCCCAACGCGACTATAAATAATATTCAAGTCTGAAATGGGCCTCACTGAGTGCTTCATAGCACTTGTTCAAAGCCACTTCCACTTTGCTCCCCAACCTTCCTCTTTCTTGCTGAATATTCATGTCTGCACAAACCATCCATTAGCGTTTAGAAACCCCAGCCCCAGGCGCACTGTGCTTTGGGCTTTAAACTGATCAGCATGTTGCAGTGTGCGTCGGGTACCTGTTTTCCCGAGGTGCTTAGCTCGGAATGCGGGGCTGTCATTCCACATAACCTGGCTGGCTTCTGTCAGCAGTGGAGCCGCTCCCCGCCAGCTGCCTCCCCAAAGCGGAGAGGGGGAAAGGGGCCGTGACCTTAGCTTTGAGCCCGGGCTCCTGGGCACAACACCTAAAACGTGCAGAGCGCCTTGACTCCACAGGCCCCCGCCCCCTGGCTGGCTCCGGCTGTCAGGAGCGGGGTACACGCTCCCGGCCCCAGGGAGGCGGGAAGAGGGCGGGCAGCTCGCTTCCCATAGGCAGCCCGGCCCCGCAGGGCCAGCCCCCTTGTGCCTGGCCAGGGTGGGGTCGGCTGAAATAGAGGCGGGCATGTGTCAGTAGTAGAGCTACCCCGGGCCAGGTAGAGCGGCGGGAGGCTACGCTGAAGACAGTGGAGTTGTTGCCGGGATTGTAGGCTGGGGTGCGAGTGCTAAGGCAGTGATCCCCTCGCCCCAGGCTGGTCCCCGTGCAGTGGCAGCAGGGGGAGGTTGCGCGCCCGCTCCGGAGGGATCCCACTCGGCCATGGCCACTCGGGTGCTGCCCATGAGCGCCCGCCTGGGTCCCATGCAGCAGCCCGACGAGCCGGTGTTCGCTCAGCTCAAGCCCGTGCTGGGCGCCCGGGAGGCGGCGATGTTCACGGGGGAGGATCTGAAGCAGCAACAGCCGGGCGGCGGGGCCAGGATCCCGGCGGAGGAGATGGTGCAGGTAAGGAAGGAGAAGCCGCTTGGGCTGGTCCCATTTCTGGCCGTGCACCTAGACGCTGGGGCTGGGGCCCGGCGCAGCCCGCACGGGCAGCGCTCACTGGGTGGGGCAGTGTCGGGGGAATCAGGGCGGCGCCCGGCAGCGGGGAGCCAGCGCGAGGCGGGGAGCCCCACCTGGGAGGGGGTAGAAGGGAGTGGGGCTGGGGCCCGAAGTCCCCGCTTGTCCCCCTCGCTCCGCCCTGCGTTGGGATGCGGCTGGTCCGCGTCTTCCCGGCTCCACTGCGCCTCCAAGTGAGTAGCCGCTCTGCTCCCCCTCCTGCGGGCGGGGACCCAGCCAGGCGCTGCCGGGATACACCGGCCAGGGAGCTACTAGAAATCGAGGGGTGTCCGGATCGGGGACTCGAACTTCCCAACCGCTCAAGGCGGATTCGAGCGGGCAGGGGCCGAGCTGTCCCGCGAGAGTGTTGAAAGCTACAGCTGCTGCCTTTGCACTTGCCCAGCAGCAGAATTAGCGCAGCCGCCTGTCTCTCTCGCCCACGCACGGTCATGTTAGACTGGGGCGGGGGGGAAGACTTGTCGGGACTTTCTGCGCGTCCCAGAAAACTGTTTGGCAACAGATCCACAGGCAAACAGCTGGAAGAGCTAAAATCAGCCAGCGCCAACCGCAACCTGATTTTAGCTCAGGAACGGGCTTCGTTTGAGGCTATTTCCAGCCCTTGATTCTTTCATTGAATAGTTTCGTGTGCGGTTTATTATAGTGAGTAGCCTTGTGTGGCACAGGTGGCATTGTATAAACGGAGCAGACAAGCCTGTGAGATCCTGAGCAGCGTGACAAACCTCTGCAGAGGCACCTTCCAAAGTGAATTTATAAGGGGGGCCCTGCACTGGGATCTCAGTCGGAGTCACTGAGTCGCTATCTCCAATGTAACTAAGATTAAGGAAGAATTCTCCTCCCGAGAATTGATAAGCAAGGCAATGAATATTAGTGGGACATATTTCAGTCTCTGTGGCTCAGCGATATCTTTTCAAAGAATACATGTTTCTGCCTTCAAAGCAAGCTGGCCTTGGCTTGTAAACAAGGGCTGGAAAAAGTAGCCTGGCACGTTAAGGACAGGTCTAGCTCACTACACACACAAAACGCTTGTCTTTGGTTTTTTGTTTTTTCTTTTTCTTTGAGACAGGCTCTTGAAATACACTTTTAAGTAGACTTTCTGTTTGTCAGCAGCTTTCTGTTTTTAGGGGTGCTAAAGGGATTTGGTATGACTGGACTTTTTACAGGGTAAGGGGGAATGTAGCATTTGCCCATTGGAGAGTACATGATAAATGTTTTACTGATGACTGTACCAGTAATGTATCAGGCTTTCGCCACCCACGGATTCCCTACTACCACTGCACTAAGGGACTGATTTCATTGTAGAAATTAAAGATTTTTAGAGTGTGACCATGAATAGAAACATGGTTATCACATTCTTAACAAATTATAGACTCTGTAGATTTAAAAACATTGTTCATCCAGTCCAAAGGACTCTTTACATCAAATATATAGTAACTTAAAGTCACGGTCCTGCCTCCTTGTTATTCTATATTGTTTATAAGTTTACACCTGTTTTAGGTTTTATTTCCAGTAGATAACTTTCTTTTATGTTCTAAATCTGTTCTGAAGTATGAATACATATTTGAAATGTTAGCCTTCAAACAGTCAGATGAGGGCATGGTTTTTACAGTTAACAATTCAAAGAGAAGTGTGTGAACTTCCTGTAAAAGAATGTCAATACACTTCTTAGAATAATGGTGAAATAGTAGAGTACAGGAATTGTAGAAATGAATTAGATGATTTTTTGTGTGTGTTGCATTATCCTATTGCAAATATTATGATACACTTCAAAATATTTTTACTCTTGTTCTGCATAAACATTGTTCAGCTGATTTTTTTTCTTGGAGTTGTTGATTAGCATATCAGTTATAAAAGGCAGGGTTGTTTTACTATGTCTCATTATTCTGACTAAAACTTCCCCTGTGGAAGAGATGGGGTTTGTTTAGCTCTTCTAGTAAAACAGTACTCGTAAGAGATTATTATTATTATTTATTATTTTCATTCTTTATGTCCTGTCTTGTCTATGGTTTGTTAACAAATCATGTGGATTATATGTTTTTGTTTTTATTTAGACAAGATGTGAAATGGAGAAATATCTGGCACCTCAGCTTCCACCAGTTCCTGTCATCCCTGAACATAAAAAATACAGAAGAGACAGTGCCTCAGTTGTAGACCAGTTCTTCACTGACAGTGAAGGGTTGCCTTATAGTATCAACATGAATGTCTTCTTTCCTGACATTACTCATCTGAGAACTGGCCTATACAAATCCCAGAGACCATGTGTAACCCACATCAAGACAGAACCAGTTACCATCTTCAGTCATCAGAGTGAAACTACTGCCCCTACCCCCACCCCCACTCAGGCTCTCCCAGAGTTTACCAGCATCTTCAGCTCTCACCAAACTCCCGACGTGAACAACATTTTCATCAAGCAGGAGCTTCCTACTCCAGATATTCATCTTTCTCTCACACCCCAGCAGGGCCAGTTATATCAGCTCTTGAGTTCACCGGATTTAGATATGCCCAATTCTACTACTCAGGCGGCAGTAATGGACTCTCTTAACAATGTTTCCATGTCATCAGCCATGGCAGGCCTTAACACTCTCTCCTCGGCTATTCCACAGACTACAATGAAACAATTCCAGGGTATCCCCCAATGCACATACACAATGCCAAATCAGTTTCTTCAGCCACAGGCCACTTACTTCCCTCCTTCACCCCCAAGTTCAGAGCCCGGAAGTCCCGATAGACAAGCAGAAATGCTACAAAATTTAACCCCTCCTCCATCCTATGCTGCGACTATAGCTTCCAAGCTGGCAATCCAAAATCCAAATTTACCGGTGGCCATGCCATTAAATTCACAGAACATCCAGACAGTCAGATACAATAGAAGGAGTAACCCAGACCTGGAGAAGAGACGTATCCACTACTGTGATTATCCTGGTAAGCAATCTATCCTAATGGAGAATAAATCACTCAAATGTTTTCTTTAATCTTGCAAAAAAGCAGACATTGATGATCACAATACGGGTGGAAATGACGGTCTTTGATGGTGGTCCAGCTACAATGAGACCCAAATCAACTTTTCTTCTTCTCCAAAGCCTTATTGTTCTGTGCCGTCTTTTCTTACAATTTTTAAATAATTGTCACCCACTTTTCTTGAAGATAATACATCAGTTCTTACTGTTTTTAAATACATATATGTGGATCCCTGTATCACAAAACTTATAGCTCTGGGGAAAAAATGTTACTGGGAAGGCTAACATCGAACAATTTTGATATCTGGCTCATACTTTGTTGTAGCAAACTTCTTCAATGTGCAATGGGCCAGATGCTCAACAGGTGTAAATTGGCATATTGAAGTCCATTGACATGGACATAGGGCCCTATCCTTTGTCCAGCTTACAGTAGTTATCATATTGATATGAACAGATAATTCAGTGTGTACACTTGTTCCTTGGTTGTCAACTATAATTGTCTTTAAAAATTGTCCAACCTCCCCCCAAAACCCCAAATATGTACCCCTCCTGAAGTCCATCCATTTTATATGCTAGACTAAAGGATGAATCTAGCAGCAAATGTTAATCATTCATTAATGAAATATGTGATCCCAAATATAAAATGTCAACACTGTGCTGAACAGAAACTAGTTTCCTCTCAAATATAATACAGGGTATAGTATCTTGAATGTAGTAAATGTTATAATACAACAAATGCTGAATTAAAAAAAAATTCAGTGTAGAACTATGGTAAATAACAGTGATATTGAGTAATACCCTGGAAAAATCAGACAGAGTCCTTTAGGAACATTTAAAAAATAAAGTTCATCAGTGACATTCATATATCATTGAGTAACAGGTGTGGCTTCTTCATGTAGCAGATGTAATTTAAATGTGAACTCTCAGTTCTATTTAGATTGTAGCAGCTATCCTTTTGTATAACATCATAAGTAATTAAGGATACCAGAATCTTAAGTATTGCTTTTTCTTTTGATTATGTAAAGCAACCCCTTCATAAGAACTTTCTGTAGTAAATCATGTGAAACTTCAAATGATTGTGCTGCCACAAGGTAGTAAGTTTTTAAATGTTTTCGGAATAGTGTGAGTGAGTGACTTTATAAAAAAAACCTAGAGAATTACAATCTCCTTGCTGATGTGCTTTCTCTTTTTCCCTCCACTGTTTTTTTTAGGCTGCACAAAAGTTTATACAAAGTCTTCCCACTTAAAAGCTCACCTGAGAACTCATACTGGTATGTACTTTCCTTGTTCATTCCTTGGTTATGAATCTTTTAAACAAAGCAAACATGTTTGATTTGTCATATTTTCTTTCTTTGATTTTGCAGAATGGGCTAGGTTCAAGTAGATCAGTGTCTTTCAAACTTTTTTACTGGCGGCCCCTTTCACATACTGTGACCCCTCTTATAAATTAAAACCACTTTTAAATATATTTAACACCATTATAAATGCTGGAGGCAAAGCAGGGTTTGAGGTGGAGGTTGACTGCTCATGACCCCCCATGTAATAACCTCGCAACCCCCTGAGGGGTCCTGACCCCCAGTCTGAGAACCCCTGAAGTAGATAGTTCAGTTAAATCAACCAACTTTGTCAATAAAAGTTGAAGTTACCCATTTATTTTTAAGACATTTTTGTTTAGTTATGTTGAATTCCTTATAGTAATTTTTTTTTTTAAAGAACTGAAAACAAGCAAAATATTCCCTTTGAAACCCTCAATTTTTCTCTAAAACGCTTTTTTTAAAGGAAAAATTATTTTGATGGGGGGGGGGGGGGGAAATCCAACATGTCTTGAATTAAGCACAATAAATATATGATTATTTCTGTTTATTTAATTAAACAAACTCTCATTTCTTTTGGCTTTTGTACTTTAAATACTAGTGCTGACAGAACTATTTAGATTTTTCTCCTCAGATTTCTGTATCGCTCCAAAATTCTTCTCCATTTGCTTTTTCTCTAGCATTAAACTTGCATGTTTAAAAACCAAATAGATTTTTTTAAAATAAAGTATTTGGTTTTTATTTCTTGGTGAAGAGAGTTACTAAAATGGTAAGAAAATTAAAAACAGGGTTGAGGTGTGAAACCTATTTATTCGTACCATAGACCAAATCCTGTCTGAAGCTACATGCATGCAATCTCAGTTAATGGACCTGCATAGGTATAAATTGAAGAGTGAATTTTGGTTCACTGACTCCAGTGTGAGCTAAGGGTTCTCTTCTCTACTTGACATGCATGGGTGTTATAAAAACGTATTGGAAAGAGAGTGGAACCATTCTGTCCTGACCATAGCTCAGTTTAGATACATGTTTGTTAAATTAGGTGTCTGACATCACAAGAGAACTGTTTTAACAGTTCAGGATAATTCTTGTGCAGGGGACTTGGTTACAAAATTGTTTTTGCAATTTAACTGAACCTTTGAAATGAAAATTGTGAGGTTTTTCAAAGAAACCTAGACTAAGAAGCCACTATCTTCTTTAAATCTAGTTGCGGTATCTGTACTCCAATATGAAATACTTACACATGGGTGTGTGATCCTCAAATCAGAGTAACTTATGGTTCTACTTAAAGCAAAATGCTTACTGTAGTAGGCCTGTCAACATTAAATTTGTACTGTGTGAATAACATGGTTTCATCTTAGTTAAAAGCAAAAGTCAAAACGAAAGTTAACATGAGCAATGATCTAACACAATGTATTTCCTCTCTATGGAAAAAGACCTTGTATTCAACAGTTACTATGAGTGGATTGTTGGATTACTGTAAAGAAACTGAATATCTCCAGGCTAAATGTTACTATGGAAATCCAGTTTTCATAAATGAAGCAGTTATCTGTATTACAGCCACAGTAAAAATGAAAAGCAACTTTGCAAAGGTCAGTGCTCTCCACTAGCAATAGACTAAACAAGAATATTGTTACAAACATTTTGTGATACATATAATCACTCATTACTAGCTAGCTTAATGAGAGTAATTTAATTTTTAATGAGGATGTAAACTTGACTAATATAATAGAATGCAACATGCATCTTACTTTACAGATTATTTAGTAAGGAAAGAGTGGGTGCCACTGCCCTATTACATTTAAACCAACATTAGATTGAAAATATGTAACTTGTTATTATACAGTGACTGTAGGAACAGACCAAAAGATAAAGCTTAAAATGTAATTTTACCAAGTAATTGTAAAAATGAAAATCACTCTTAAAATTTTCGGAAGTATGCGTAATTATTTTCATATCTTCAAATAGTACTGATAATTTTAGAATTCTTAATAAACATATTAATGTACATATAGAGAAATATTTACCAAAGTTGTGATCACTAGTACCTATTGCTATGGATGAGTAAAGGTTAATGTTGCTTTCCACTTTTTTACCTGTAGACATTTGACCTCAGCAGTGTGGCTAAGTGTACAAAGGTCAGGGAAGCTGATCTATTCATAGAAACAAGAATGCTGCTTCAGATAAAATCTCTAGTGAATTTAAGTAAGCCTTTAATACAAAGGGTCTTCTAGGGAGGGGAATGAAGGGATAAATTGTCCAAAGAGTTAAAATACAAACAGGTTAGTCCATTTCCTGTTACCTACCTTTTATTGTAGAGTATGAATAAGTTTGACACTTTCTCAATATCCATTTGAAAACCCAAGTTTTTTAAATTAAACCATCCTTGTGTGCAAAGGGTCTGAACACAAGCACACCATTTGATATTTCCAGTGCTGTATGAATGAATGAACTGAAAGATTAAGGGCTAAATTCTGCCTTGGTAAAAGTGGACGTAACCTCAGGGAACTCCATGGAGATATACTAATACTAAGTGCCCAATTCTCCCAGAAGTCAATGGGAATTTTCCCTTTGACTTCAAAAGGGAAGTATCAGCCCCATTGGGCTAAATTTGGCTATGCATATGAGTTTTGAGTTTGTCTGTATAAATTCCACCCTTTCTTTGTGCGCCCCCTTAAACCAACTGGATTTATGCAGCGCTATTAAACTTTTCTCTTTTAATCTTAAAAATACCTGTACTTTTATGGAGTAATTACCTTCAAAGTTTAAATTTAATAGGTGAGTCTCACCTAATCCAGTTTAATAAAGTTTTGTGTGATATTCTTTCAAATCCCTTAGGGGTGTAGCAGGCCTGTTTATCTGGCTAAACCCGTTCTTTAGTAATCATGGACCACTGAAGTTGTTTTCTCTTTATTCTTAGTTTCTTGACAATACCTTTTAAATTGGCTGCAATCTCTCTCTTCCCAAACAGCCTCCACCCTCTTCAGCAATCTGTCATTTTAAAATCAAAAGTGCCTGCAGCAAAGTTTGTCTGCCATTAAAGTCAAAACAGACCTTATGCTTTTCCTTTGTATTGGAAAATCTCAGCCTTTCACAGTATTTATTTAGGAGTCTCTCCCTCCTGAATGGCTTTCAATGAGTTTAATAGACATTCTTTGAGAACAAATTTAAGGGAAATGTTATTTCTGAAAGACAGAATGTGAGCCATAGTCTGTTTCCTCATTCAAATATGAACTAATTGGCAGGTTCATAAGTCACATTTAAATAAGGTCATAAGAAATGGCTGAGAGTTGAAAGTTTTCCCCCTTATATTTTTCTTCTTAAAGGGTAGGTCAAATCCAGCCCTGGTTGAAGTAGGTAAAGCTCCCTTCATTTTATTGGAGTTGTTCCAGGGACCTGTTTTTTTTATTTAAACAAAAAAACTTTAATCCTTTAGGTGAAAATTGTGTTCCAAAATCAAGTTACTGTGTTTGTTGCAGTTCCTGAAATAGGTATTTCTCTAAAGCTAGTTACTTCAGTTGTTTTAAAATTATGGAGGGAATTCTGACTGTTGATAAGCTGGTAGCCTCAAAATTGAACACAGGCAAACAGCTGCTGTTGCCAAGTTACAAAGGTACAGAATGTATTTTTGTATCCTTCTCTGAATGATTTTGGATCAGGTGTCAAGTTCTCTTAGGTAACGTCTTAAAAGCACTACAGTGCATTATTTTACTAGCATGGATTAGCATTTGATCCTCCATCTTTAACTGATTAAAATGAGTATGTGCTAGTGTACGTGTAGGAGCATCTTTCAGTATAGATGGGTTTCTTCAATCTCTTTATATTAGGGATTTTTCTTCTAAAATACATTGACCTATTGGTCATAGGACAAGTTTAGTTTCATAACTTGTATTGTGCAACCAGCATATAATGTGTTTAAAATAAACAAAAAAACCCCGGATCTATTATAGGCTACACTCTAGTAAAATTAGTTGTTCATGCTAGTGCCTTAAGGTATGTGCCCAACTTGAAAAACTTGTCAAATGTCAAAGAAAAGCAGATAATTGTGCATTATAAATACACCCTATTAACTTTCTTTCATGTTGCTTGAACATACTTCAACAGCTCCCCCATTAACAACTCTATGTTTCCCCACCTTCTTTTTTTTCCCTCCCCCTCCTACCGCGCCCCCCCCCCCCGGTTGTACTGATATGCTTATCTTTTTAAACACTGAGGTCTGAGTTCTCACCTGTAACAGTGCACTACAGTTGTAGACTCCAGTGCTTCATTTCTCTGAGCAGCTGCAAGTTTCAGAGATGTATTCTCTTCTATTTAGAGGAAACGCCATCATTGTTTTGTACACATCAGGGTACACACACCGAGGATGTTTTTTCAGCTGCATATTGGTTTTCTATACACTGTCTTTGTACAAGCATGTTCTCTGATCACGTGATGGGTTTGCCATTAATAGAGAGATGAAATAGTTTTGCAGTTAATGTTAGAAACTATCTATAGATCTAGCTTGTATGTGGCGATGGGAAGTGAAAGCCTAGATACCTCAAGAGAAATGGCATTCCTTAAATGAGATCAAGTCAAAATACTTCAACATCCTTAGTTATGTCAAATGTTTATATAGGCTTGGGACAACTGTTAACTTATTCAATGCCTCAAGATGTTAAACTTGCTTTTAATATATGGCTTCATGTCAGTAGATCCAAAATTGGACTGTGATGGTCAGTCATAGTCAGAACCAGTGGTGGACAACAGGCTTTGAACAGCCCATAGGAATCTATATCTTCCATTTACCAGAGCTATACATGTCTGTGTATATTTGACTTGGTACTGTTTATAAAAACACAAATGGTGCTGTTGAACTGTGGGGAAATCGTGGAGGTGTACATTTAGTCAAAAGTGTGTGTATGTGAGAGAGACAGTCACTTGTTAATATTTTGATATTAATTTCAAATATTACTTTTGAGTCTCTTGCTTTTGTCCTTCAGTCTTTGCTTTTTCCCTGCTTTACTCTACTTCCCCCCTTTGTTTTTTTCTTTCATCATTTTAATCTTTCTTTAATGTTTAGTGATTGACATTTTCTTCCCTCCACTCCCACCTTTCCTATTTCTTTCTCTTCCTCCTTTCCCAAGTATCCTTTTCTATCTTATCTATATCCCTCCCTCTGCAAAACATGCCCAGCTCTCCTGCCTTTCCCCAGATACATTCACAAAAAGGGTTGCAAGAGGCCTGACAGGAGGGTCACAACTGCCAGTGGCTTTATTGCCTTCCCGTTAGAGGGGCCAGTTTTGTTTTTCCTCCACTTCAGCTTAGGCAGGTCAAGGATTTTGTCACAGAGAAGGCTAGTAAGAGGGAGCAGGGCATTAGTTGGAAATCTTCTTTCCTTCTCCCCACTCAAGGGGAAGGGGCTTATGAGGTTCAGCCTTCCAAGACACAGTGAGCATTATGATAGGCATTCAGCTTGCTCTGCTTGATCTTAGAAACAAAGACAATGAAGAATGTAGGAGGACTGGGTGCTGGCGCCTTCCCCAAAAGTGACTTGTATGGGCCTCATCACTTTAGTTATGAAGCACCTCACAGGAAGTACATTGCATTTCACAGCATCCCTGTGAGGTAGAGAAGTGCTATTGTCCATATTTTACAGATGGGAAATTGAGGCACAGAGCAAAAGAGTGACAAGCCCAAGGTCACACAGGAAGTCTGTGACTGAGTTTGGCATTGAACCCAAATCTTTTGTGCCTTAACCCACAATACTGTCCTACCAATATGCTGATTTCATTTGTAACATCTTGGAAAGTAGCACCCTGGATGCATTGGAGCCACAGAGCAGGAGAGGCTAATCTCAGTCATTAATACTCCTTATGTGCTTGACTCTTGTAATTATCAGCACAATGGTTTTTCAAAGAAAATGACTTAAAATGTGTGAAATATGTTAATTCTTATCATGGAGATCTTTTGGGGCCTGCCTCTTGGAAATGGCAGTAAAAAGTTTTTATTCGTATACTTTACAGGGAAAGATTTGGTTTTTACCTATTAGAGATTACACATTCAGGTTGATTTTATGTAAACCGTTGTCAGTAATAGACTAGAATAATGAAAAGAGGAGCGAAGTTAAAATACTGTCGACAAAGTGATCAGCAGATGTTAAGGCAGAAATAACTTGCTCAAAAGAACAGTTAGGTAATAGTGGAGAGTAATTGGTTATCTTTTTATATAAGAGTTTTGCATAAATCCATTAGTTGCTTGTGGGAGCAATGGAAAAGCATCACCATCCAGTGAAAACCAGAGTTTTGGGGAAAGTAACATGTTTTTCAAACTCTTCATTGAATGACTGTAGGCCATGAGGATTAATTGATTTGGTTATTTATCTCCAATTATGGCTTTAGTGAAATATGTTTTACCATATTGTGCTTTTTTGAGGCAAAGTCTTACCAACAGGCCTGACTCTTATTATAGTTCTGGGTCATTCAGTCATATCAATCTCTCACTGTCCAGGCACAACTTAATACAAATTAATTCAAGGAAGTGTCAGGTGAAGAGCAGTCATGTTAGTTTTTTTGATTTTTAAAGTCCAACAATTTCTCTTCTTGATTAAAAGCCTAAAATGTCTCTCTCTAAGCACGAAAGCTTAAAAACGGTTGTTTCTGTCAATTGCTCCCTGAGAGGATTAAACTTCATTTCCAGGATATTTGATTCCTGATAAGGCAACTGTTGACCTAAGAGACTAGCTTTAAATATAGTTCATTTTGAGACTGACCAACACATGCTAATACAGTCCAAGATTCACAGCAATTACCAGTGATTAAAACTTTCCATTATTTGATTAGACATTCCATATTGTAATTTAATGTCTGAGCTTGACTTGGACAATTGAATCTCCTCTAGTTCCATGGAATATATTCTGGGGTGAATGTTGTTGGTTGTTTACTAGTTGACATGAACCTCCCATTGGTGAAAGATTAGAAACATTTAAGTAATGTCCTAGTTTAGTCTGAGTATCTTGGTAGCAGCATTCCTGTCCTGTCAGACTGCATTATTTATATTCAGTGATCTCCAACAACTCTGATTAAGGACATATTAAAACCTTTCATTTGGCAAGTATACAGTACTTTGCCTTCAGTTAAAGAAGGCTTTAACTTATTGCTTTGGTAATTTTTATTTTGTTTTTATTTTTTATATACATATAGTTGGTGGAGCTCTTAAGGATTATAGTATATACTTTATTACATTTCATTAAGGGGAACCTCTTACCCTACAAGTGCCAGAACTGTAGGTGTAAAAACTCCAAAGCAGTTCTGGCAGCCATACATGCATGAGGAAACCCTCTTCTCCCATATGTGACATGTAAATACACACACATAGCAGATGGCATGGATTTATTATAAATCAACTTTTTAAAAATTAGCATTCCCTGCCTTTTTGTTTGCATATATTCTTGAGGAGAGACCACCTCTGCTATAACAGAATGTTATACTGGAGAGAAAATAAACAACTTCACAAGCCAGTCAAGATTCCTCAGTAATCCTAGAGCTGCATGAGACAACACTTAACAAAATAAGTGCTTCAGAGCATTGGGGAATTCTGAATGTTTATTGGCTGATGAGGAGATAATGTCTTCTCCATGTCTGTAGTCCCAAAAAGAATGAAAACTAGGATTTGGTGATTAACATTTTTGACGGGCATATCCACCTTCTTCAGTTACCTAATACTAATGTTTTCTTGTCTCTACACATTTGTGGTAGAAGGAGATCAAAATATTGGTTAATTAACCAGTAATTGGATCTCCCTCTCCTGTCCGCAAGACTAATGCTTCCTGTCATATGTCTCTAAAATATTGTATTTATCTGATACAATACTTTGATTAACACCTTTTCAAGTAGTGTTTTATACTGCACATTAAAAGGAAACTTAAAGTGCGTGTGTGTGTATATGTTTTGTATCTGGTAAATTGTCAAGGCTGGAAACCTGTGCTATATTCCATAGGTGAGCTGGGATACACACAAATACACCAGCAACTACTTCTAGTCCAGTCAGAGAGGAAGGGGGAATATTCTACAGAAAAGTTATTTCAGGTAAACTTGAAAAAGATTAGCTCTAACCTTTCTGTCAAGTTACAGGCCTCAACATATCTGTTAACTAAAGCAAACTGGCTCTAGAGGTGGAAGGATATGAAAACTAGTATCCTAGAAAAGTTCTAAAACACTCCCACAATCTAGTTTCTCTTAAAATTAATGAGTAACTAGGTCATTTTATTGTTTTACTGCTGTTTTTCCTTGAACATACTTAATATATTGTTTATCCATTGTCCCCTCCCCCACCATTCTGTCTTGTCTGAAACTAGCTTGGAGCAGGACCCAGGATAAAGTCCTGGCCTCCTTTTGAAGTCACTGGGAGTCTTTAATGGGGTCAAGATTTCACCTTAGGTACCTCACAGTACAGATGAGAGGACATACCACACTTTTGGGAATTGTCACATATAAATAATGGACAATCCTTTGACCAGTATAATTCATTCATAATGTTGTTCCAAATATGTGGTGTTAAGTCACTTATACCACATCATTGTGTGCTCTGCATGCAACAAAACACAGGACAGTGGGGTAACATTTCAGACCCTCCTCGCCCCGATAGTCTTACTTCATGTACACTTGTAGGCTACAGCCAAAATTTTCAAACTTGATTACCTAAAGTTAAGCTGTGTGGTTTGGTGTGTGGTGTTTTAATTTTATTTTCTTCCCCAAAGGTACTCAGCACTAGAACTGGTTGGGAACTTTTTGATTAATTGGTTTTTGTCAAAAAATCTCATTTGTTGAAACCAAAACTGTTTGCAAAACAGGATCTAGTTGGATTTCCCCAACTTGAAAAAATGTGGGGGGTAGGAGGGGAAGAATTGAAATTGTCAATGTTTTGTTTTTGACATTTTCTATATGAAAATTTCAAATTTTCCAGTTTGAAATGACCTTTTGTTTGGAAACTTAAGCTAATTGGATTTTAAAAAAAATCCTTTTAAACTTTTCAAAGTCAACATTTGAAATGAAATGTTTTGAAATTATCAAAACAAATGTTTCAATTGACTTGAAATGGGATTTCAGGCAGAGAAAGGGAATTAGTTTTTCTGTTTATGAATGATTTTGACTTTTCATTCCAATTCAGTGGGGAAGAAAATGTTCTAACTCTCGAAAATGTGTGTGAGACGAGAACCATTTTCCACCCAACTCTACTCAGTGTCCACAGTTCAAGTGGAAACTAACAACAGTTATTGAATGCTCAGTGTCTTGGGAAAATATGAATTAAGTTACCTGACTGTAAGGAGCAAAGTGAAAAACTGTAATTTTTAGCTTTATTTTTAAAGATAACCCCAGCTATATAAATAACTCGTTGATTAAATAGTCACTAATTTTATTTATTTTTTTTAAACAGAAGCATATTTTTCTTGTATTGTTACTGGGAAATTCATTAATTATTTGGGGCTTTTTAAATGGTATTTTGCTGAAAATGATTTTAATGGAGCAGGGCTTCTCCTCTCCCACTGGTGACTGAACTCCTACCACCTCTCCCACTGGTGACTGAATAACATCCAGGTGGCATCTACAGCAGTTGCTTACGTGGTGAAGTAGTATTAGGATAATATTTAATGTATTTTTAGTTTTATTTTAATGTGATTTAGCATCTTAAATTAAGGAGGGCCACCTCCATGTGACCAGACAGCTCTGTGCAGTGACGAGCAAGGGCTTTGTTGGCCAAAGTTTGGGAACCACTTGGGCAATGGGGGAGGGTTAGTGAAGTAACAGAGAAGGCTTGCCTACTCAGTAGCATTCCTCCTATAGACATCAAAGGCTCCTTTTGACATCTCTCTAACCTTTACACCATTAATATTTGCTTTAAAGACAAGTGAGTTACAAGAAAGTTTTCAAGTTACATTTTCCTTATCACTTGCTAAGTGCTTTCTCCTAAAGCAATTCCAAACTAGTTTAGTGTTCAACAAAGTTTTTTAAACACTTGCACTAAAGTTTTACAAGGTTGTTTCGCATGCTATACAAATACATTTATTTATTTATTTTATTTAGCTAGAATGGATACATATTAACAGTTGAGGAACTTAAAATACATTTTGTGATGTGAAAGCCTAACAAAATACTTAAAATCCATGATACTGGAAAGAGATGATGCAAAAATCCAATTAAATGTATGAAACCTCTATCCTGTTGAAATATAATTCAACAGAAAGCAGTTCTGTTTCCCAGAAGAGCTGTGTATAATATTTCTGGCTTTGGAAGAAAGGCCTGGAGTGTGCTATTTGGCTAGAACTCGGTACCAGCTTCCTCCATGGTGTTTTACTTGAACAGTGTTGACATTTTAACAAATCCCATGGAAGCTCCCCTGAAGTGGAGGAGTTAGCCTTTTTTTTTTTTTTTTTTTTTTTATACAGTGAAATATTTGTTTGATACAGTGATCATGTTCCAGTAACTGAACTACAGTACATCAGTATTTGATGACCAATGGCGTTCTATAGGATGTTAAACCAAGAAGTTCTAAACTGCTGGAGGAAACCAAATATTTCTGAAACTGTACAGCTACTGTATTTCACACAATTGTTAAAGTAAACAAATCTTGCATTACTATGTAGCTAACAAAAATAGTGGATAAAGCATTCAATGTTCCTTGGCTTTATTCTTTTTTTTTTTTTAACAGATTCCTCTGTTCATTAAATTCAGTATAGCAAAGAACAAGAATGACCTTTTTTTAAAAAGGTCAATCTTGAAGCATAATTTTTTATTTTTTTTTATATATATATATATATATATATATATATATATATATATATATATATATATATATATATATATATATATATATATAAAATGCTTATTTTTTTTTTCCCTTGCCACAGGAACTTAAATCAAATTCTTCCCACTAAATATGACACAAACATGTGTATGGGTTGGGAAAGCTGAAACAGTACCGGGGCTAGTTGTTCTTTTGCTCTTCTTTTTAAACAAGTTTTTAATCTCTATCTTCACTTGCCTCTCCCTCCCCACGCCCAAAAGAAAAACATTTCAAATTGATTCCCTTCAAGAACTTTCCAACAGAAACTATCATCACAAACATAGATTATTATTTTTTTCTTTCAGTATTTCACCTCTTGGATTTCTCCAAAATAAGCTGGGCCTTTATACTGGAGCTAAAAATACATTATTATTATTATTATTATTTTTTAGTTCTCCGTTCCCACACTGCTAGCCCTAGTAGGGGTGAAGGGCAGTGTTATGGCTTTAATTTCTAGTACATAAAAGTAGTAATGTTCAAAACAAACTGCGTGAGGTGCTTATGAAATGCCAACAGACCCTGGTCATTTGGCATGCAGGCTCGAACTGGGGACCTGTGTAGCTTAATGCATGAGCTGCTACAGCATGAGATGACAGCCTTAGCTAATAACCAGGGGCAGACTCATTTTATCTCTCTAAGAGATCTCACTGCCACTAGATGGGACACAACACCACAGCCAAGAGGTGCGTGGGTTACATTTACTCAGTCCCCTCCATGCATACCCTCAATGAAATTCTTCACAGATCAAGTTTGGAGAAGCCAGGGTGGGGCTATGACAGCATGGGGAGAAGCAGCAGCACATAGCTATCTAGGCTGCCATCTCCATAACCTGCTATATTATTATGAATCTTCCCACAGACTTGTGACATAAAATGGCATAATGAGCAGCAATTAGGGTAGGCACTGGGAACAGCTGATATTCCCCTGGAAATCTGAGGTGAAATTCAAGACCCGCTGAAGTCAATGAGAGGTGGTGTGTGTTTTTTTGTTTTTTGCTGTCAACATCAGCGGAATCAGGATTTCACAGCGATATTTAGTAACTTATGCCCAACCAGGCCACCTAAGTTACTGCTGTCCAGAATATTGGTAACTTATGCACTACAAGTCTGCATACTACTATTTCATCCCACCAGCTGTACATGTGGGTTTGGCTTTGGTGGTATGCACAGTAGGCACTAGCTACACAAGGCGGTTTTGTGGATGTGTTCAGTGTGCTGCAGTGCAGGAATGCATAAAACTCCTGATACCCCATCCCACCTCTGCAGGAATAGCTGCAGCATTGTAAACTGTGGCCACTTTTAAAACCAAGCCCACTTTGCCTGCTGGGAATTAGAGCTCGTTGACATTGAATTTTTTGATGAAAAATATAGTTGACATTTCAGTGGAGGGAAAATTAGGGGTGGGGGAGGGGAAAGAGGGACTGGCCAAAGGGTCATATCTGATTAAGGGAAAGAAACAGGAATTTTTCTTTAAATCAAAAGTTTCTCTTCTGTTTTCTGGCCAGCTGTTCTGTGTACATAGAACAGCTAGCAGGGTCCACACCTACCCCTTAAATTTCTTCCAACTGGTGGGGTCCTTCTGAATTTATTTTACCACCAAGTGGCAAGTAACATAGCTCTTAAAACTGAACTGAAAACAGAAGTGACTTGTGATATAAACATCAAATTTAGGAACTGTGGATAAATTTTTGCGTCTCCTTCACCCCACTCCCCCAAAATCTATGTAGATATCCACAGACTCCCTTCCAGCTAGTATAACTTTTTTCCCTTTTTTTTTTTTCCAAATCAGACCCATTCCACCCCCAAAACAAAACTAACTCTAAAAAAATACTCAAATAATGGGTCCTTCCCAATGAGGTGTCTCCCATTCCTTCCTCCTCTCTCTGCTGCTACCTGGGGCAAGGTTGGAACAACTGAGGTGCTGAGTACAAGAAGGCAGCCTTTAATACAAGACTATAGTAAAAGAACACATGTATCTACCAGAGAGCCACATTATCTACGCTGCTATTTGGTTTTTAAAAAATTAGTCATAAGCAAAATAAAACATCTGTTTAAAAAGCATTTGAAGTCAGATCCCAAAAAACTTTATAATGATGTTCTTAAAGAAAGCACATCTGCTGTTGGGTTCCACAAAAGAGGTATACTTATGTTTCTGTTTTACCACAAAGCAGACCTACAAGTGGCCTCTTCTTCTGTGTCCATGTCATGTGCAATTTAATGTTCTAAAGACTGCATTAATAACCGTGGAGCAAGTTATAGGAAGACCCAGTTTAGATATTGGAAGGATGGTTACTGTACTTCAAGAGATCCTGTACTGGACTTCTGCCATTATACCTCTAGGATTCTAATACATTAACTCAACGGGCTTTTCCAGTAATGGTAGTGCTTCACTTATCAGGTTTACACAATATCCTTGTTTTCATCTATAGTGTGTCTTGTCTGGGATATAGGTGCTATCACAAATGATGCCTTACCGTGTTCATTGGTCACAGTCATGCAGAGCAAATACTGAGCTATAACTGGTTGCAGCCTAAATCATCTTCCATTGGAATGGAATGGACATCAATAGAAAGCATCTCATTAGGTTCCTTGGAGCTGGATCAGGCCCTAAGTGTGCTTCTCTTAAAGAATGATACACTTCAAGGATGATAGTGATATCAATAAATCTTGGTTGTCTTGTGCACTAAGAAATTGCTGGGTTTTTTGATGTAGACTTCATTCAGTGTGAATGTGCTGCCAATGTGGAGTTACTTCCCATTCATGAAGATGGGGTAGTCTCTCCTTTTGCAGTAGGTGAAGAGTTGAGCATAAAAGGCATCATAAACTCTACAAGCAGGATGGATTTTTTAATTTTGATTGTTTTAAAAGGGATTTAGCTCTTCTGCTGTCAAGCAACAGAACCTTAACTTTTGCTGAATTCTTAATCTTCTGACATGGGGGGGGGTCTCACACGGTATTCTCTGGGCTGTTGATGGTGCAAAATGAGCTGTCTGGTCACATGGTGCTGGCTTTCTTCCTTGTTTCCACTTGCTGAACGTACATTAAAATACTTTCCAAGTAGCTATAGTTGGTTTGTGAGGATTGTTATTGGGTGTGAATGGGAGTGGAGAAGGTCCATGTGATCAAAACTAGGAGGAAGGTGATGCACAACATACTCTGGATGGGATTTTCCAAAGCACTTGGCACTGACCTAACTCTGCTCCCGTTTGTCAATGCAAGTTTTACCATTCACTTCAATGGGAGCACAGTTAAGTCAAAGCTGAGTGCTTTCATAAATTCCACCTTCTCTCTCTGTTAATATGTGGGTTACTTGTAACACTTAAAAAAAAAAAAAATAGAATTCAAGAGCCCTAATCTAAAGACACTTTGAAATGAATGTAGAGTAGTTCAGTGTATATCACTCTAGCAGTGATCCTATAAATAGGCAATCCTAGCTCTCCATTTATATAAAAAATATGTTTTGTCTGTCTTTTTAGGGTGACATTACATACATGACAGCTTCAAAGCAGATGAATGTTTTGTTGTTTAAATAACTGGTTCCCTGTTGTAGAGAAAGAAATCACCTTGACTTTCTGACTTGGTATTTCCCCAGTATTTCAACAAACATAACTACAATTATAACCTAAACAAATTAGAGGTGTGCTTAAAATGTCCCATTTTTAATCCTGAAATGGATTAATGCAAATACCTGAGGTAGTTTGGGCAACATGTTCTAATCTAGCTGCCTGAAGCTGGGCACTTCAATCTATATTAGGTGCATCTATAAATGTGATCAGATTTTTTTTTTCCAGAGGTGCTGTGCACTTTCCACATCCATGTAAGTTAATAGGAATAGCAGGGGCTTGGCACCTCTGAAAAATCTGGCCATGTAAGCACCTAATTCTAGACATCCAATTTTGAAAACTTGGGCCTGAGTCTTTTAGATGTTTTTTCTCTAGATACAGCTGTCCTGAGACAGAAGGCCACATGATTTTATTGCAGAATTATTAGTTGACCCTTTTAATTTTTTTTTTATTTTAGAAAATATTATCCCAGTTGTATTTGTTACATACTGCATAACCAATTCTGGTTTTACTTGCACATCAGAAGCTCTTAATCTCTATATTAGGTTACTATAAGATTATTTATTTCTCCACATTTAAACTAGGTCTTAAAAATATATTTCTTTAATGTATGGCTCTTGTAACTTTTTTTTATAATTTATATCTTAAGTCGGAGCAGATTGTAATATGATGCTCTCTACCGCCTCTCATTGTGGGGGTGTGTGTGTATTTTTCAATTCCATGTAATTATTTCTAGGTGTATATTTTTACTTTTGTAATAGGTATATAATTAGCTTATGTTTACAGGTCTCTGCAGTGGCATCTGTTTACCACAAATTTCAAGAACAAAATTCTTGTAGCAAAGATTAACTTGCGAGTATTAAATATATCTGCAAATTATCAGGAACCATGAGCACTCTTCTCCTCTTTTTGCCCCCCCCCCCTTTAAAGTGCAAACTATTGGCAGTTAGTATGAGTTCTCATTAATTGTTTTTCTTCTGTGGAGTCACAGCTAACCATCTGTTTCTGTGTGTTCCCAATGTTTTAGGGGAGAAGCCGTACAAATGCACATGGGATGGCTGTGACTGGAGATTTGCTCGCTCCGATGAGTTAACACGCCACTACAGGAAGCACACAGGGGCCAAACCTTTCCAGTGCGCTGTGTGCAATCGTAGCTTCTCTCGCTCTGACCACCTGGCTCTGCACATGAAGAGACATCAGAACTAAATGCTGGGTTCGACATGGAGGCTGTCTGTATCTATGCAATTTCCAAATGACTCTCAACATGTGGTTAGAATTAGTTTTAATTTTTGACTATTGACTATCCATAAAGTCTCCAAAGAAACTGGAAATGTATATTTTGTATATTTATGAGGAAACAGGGAAGACACTGTACCACAGTACCAGAGTGTTCAGTCATTTATTTTGTTTGCTCTGATCATGTATATGGCTTTAGTCAGCAGATTTCATCTCAAGTATTATGTCTCAGCACATTGCATCATTATAGATTATTTTCTTACGGTGTTTTGACCAAAGCACTGTCATTACTGTGGCAATGTTTAGTAAATGAATTAATGGGAGGGCATAGACGAATGAACACAGAGGACAAGCCATGAATTGTAGTCTGTCAGGTTTTTACTGGACATATTTAGTACTTGTGTGGTTTTTTTTTTTAATGTTGTCTTTCTGTGGAGATAAAATATATAGGAAAAATTCATAAACAGCCATAGAACAAAAAGTTTGTTCAGTATGTTGCATGTTTGCTATGACAACGATTTTGTAAATATGCAAATCAGCTTTTAAGGTTTATTACAAAAGTTTTTTAGGAATCCTCTGAATTTTCAGACGTACATTTGATAATATGGCACATTTTCAATTAAATTTATTTAAATACCTCTCAAAACTTTACCAACTTAGTTTCATTTTCTGAAGAAAAGTGAACTAGCCATTCAGACATTTTGTACCTGTTAAAATAAATATTATGCACTGAATATTCAAAACAGGATTGAGTTTTCAAAATGCTTAAAAGGGCAAAACATTTAGAATGAACTGCAAATGTTGAAAGCTTAAATAATGAGGATAGTTACAATATACAGAATGTTAAACCTCTTACTATAAGCTAAACTTAGTATCACTTTAAAAAGAAGGATTTAGGATGCAATTTTCATAGACTGACATGTTAAGCTGGTTTAGCACCAGTATGATCTAGTTTCGTGTGGATGTTGCATGTAATTTACCAGAAGGTAAAGGATACAGTAATTTTATTTAAAATTACAGTGCAGTTTAGTTAATCCACTGTTAACATTGACACACACCAGACAAAAGTCACTGCTGACATAAATAGATGCAACTGAAGTCAAAGGAGTTCTGCCCTTTTATGCCAACAGTGAACTTAGTCCACAGCGTTCTGTCTGGAAATAGGAAATGAAGGGCCAAAAAATGAGGTTACACTTTGTAGGACTTGGCCGAAATATCTACAACATAAAGGAAACAACCAATACACATATGCAATTCACAAACTGTGATTTCATTATGTCAACCAATAGGTGGAATAAACAACCAAAAAGCCAAAAAAGGGTCTCAAAGGAAAACATAGCTTTGTTAAAACTGTTGTTTGTCTTTTTATTTATTTTGTGGTATATGGTAGACATTTTTTAAGACCATTTTACATACACTTGATGATAAATTATAGTTTTTGTTTGTTATAGTTAGGAACATTGCTCTTAATTGTAAATAGTTGACAAATGATGTAAATAATTTTGTAAGGCTTCAAATGGTTTATACATGGAAACACATGCATAAATTGGTTACTGTTTTGCTTCTTTTTCCCTACTTCCCCCCCCCCCCCCCCCCACCGCTCCCCCTTATTTTTGTATTTGTGGCATTTCCTATGCAAATGATGGAGCAAACAGCTGTATAGTTGTAGAATGTTTTGAGAGAGAATGAAATGGTTTATATATAAAGACAATTTTTTGGAAAATAAAACAAAGTGCCTAAAATGAATGTGCCTGAGTGTTCTCTGTATAGCTCCTTACCAGTGACTTTGCATATTTGAAAATCAATAATAGAATTCTTAGAGGCAACACTGTACGTCTTTCATTGCAAGGACCATCATTTTCTGTTTGGAAAGTACCTAGCACTTCTTGGGCGCCACTACAATTAAAATAGTAAATATGAAGTGAGAAAAGCTAGCTTTATGGTGCTATTATTTTATTTACATCTGTTCTGCAGCTCTGTCACCTTATGTGAAAGGTATATACTATTATCCACTATCTTCTCTCCATTTCAGGATCTTTTCTATTGAAGGAGAGAGGCTTAGTCACTTTTAAAAATATATAAACAAATGTATACACGCAACTACTGGGTTACATCCATTTTCTGTGCTCCTGCAAACTTGAAGCAAACCAGTACTTCCTGGAAGGAACAGAAACTACAGTAGAGCTGACCCTGTAGAAGAATTTTACACTTACAGCACCTTGATGAAAAGATCTCAAATGACTCAATCCTCTCATACTATTCTATCCCATAGGGGTATTGTTATGTAGATTACAGATGAGCAAACTAAGACACAGCAGCTATGGAGTTCTTTCCAAGGTTATGGAAGGATGAGAAATTGAATCCTGACATCTAAGTCTTTGCTCCAATCACTAAAGACACAGCTACATTTGAGAGTTTACAGCGGCGCAGCTGTAGGCTCTTTAATGTAGCCACTCTAAGCCAATGGGGGAGAGCTTTCCCATCGGCTTACCTACTCCAGCCCCCATGAGCAGGAGATGCTCTCCCACCAACATAGCACTGTCCACATCAGCACTTATGTCAGTGTAATTTGTCGTTCAGGGGGGTGATTTATTCACACCCGTGAATGCCACCTGTAGTGTAGACTGAGGGCTTGTCTCCACTTACTGGGAGATTAATGCACAGCGATCGATCCACCTGGGGTTGATTTAGCGGGTCTAGTGAAGGCCCACTAAATCGTCCACCGAGTGCTCTCCTGTCAACTTGGTACTCCACTGGAACTAGAAGCATAAGGTAAGTCGATGGGAGAGTTTCTCCTGTCGACGCAGCACAGGGTAGACACCGCAAGAAGTCGACCTAAGGTATGTTGACTCCAGCTATGTTGTTCATGTACCTGGAGTTGCGTCGCTTAGGTTGACTTAGCCCCGTAGTGTAGACCTGCCCATAGCCTTTGTCATACTCTATATCCTAATCCTTTCTCCCCCTCCCCCACTTCCTTATTTTCCCCCCACTGATGCCTTCCACATTACATAATCACAGGCTTGTTTATGCCACAAATCAAAATCCCATTTTACAATAGAAAAATGCCAATGAAATTACTAATTAGTGGAGAAATTGTCTATAATAATGTATATTATATACACACAATTCTGTGCAACTACAGTGACCAACTATCAGAGATTCATGTTGGAGAATAAGACTTAGTGTGGTTTCAAAACATATCTATTTAATGAAAGATGCACATGATGCATACCAGAACTAAACAATGAAGCTTTCTTTACTGAAGTACATAATTCGGTGTCCAGAGTGCATGATTTTAAGGCAATTATCCAAATGATATTTTGCTGACTCAATTTTTTTTTTTAAGTTGTAAAAATGATCTTCCTCACAAATAAGAGTGGCTGATTTGCTCCCAAAATTCATAAAAGGGCTTGTGTGACAGTAACTATCATGTGGTAGCTTTGGAGCAAAGGCAGTGAAGTACTCCAACACATTGACAATGTCCGCGCACACAAATTATGCCTCTGCATAATAAGGTAAAGGCTGCTCCCAATGATGTTGAGATGTGTGCACTGGCTTCCTGTGTGACCACATGATTTTGTTGTTCTCTTTCGTTCCCCACACAGTGCAGTTTCTTCCTCTTGCTTTCACCTCAGCTGGGCAGTAGGACCTCTGTGCCCAGTGAGTTCTCATTCTTGAATTGGGGTCTTTATACATTCTTAATGGCAAGGAGTCAGGGCCGGCTCTAGGCACCAGAAAAACAAGCTGGTGCTTGGGGCGGCACATTTTTAGGGGTGGCATGGCCAGCACCAGAATGCCGCCCCTGCTGCCCCTAAAAATGTGCCCCGGCCGGCCTAGCTCACCTCCGCTGCTGCCGCCGCTCGCGCACCACTGCTCGTCCTCCCTCCCAGGCTCTCAAACCTGGAACGGAGGGGGAGGTCCCGAGCAGCCGCGGTGCGCGAAACAGCTGATTTGCGCGCCGCTGCTCACCCTCTCTCCCAGGCTGGAGAGCCTGGGGGGAGGAGGCAGGGCTGGGGATTTGGGGAAGGGGTGGAGTTGAGGTGGGGCCGGGGGGTGGGGTAAGAAAAAAACGGGCGGGGGGGCGGCCAAAATTGATTTTGCTTGGGGCAGCAAAAATCCTAGAGTCGGCCCTGCAAGGAGTACCTCTTTAATCTGTTTTGTAAAGTGCCAGGAGCATCTACTGCACTGTGTAGCCCTAGCAATGGGAAGTTTTAACTCCTTTTATCTGTTTTGAATTTGCCACTGTTCAATTTCATTCCCCCCATCACTTCTATGCTTCCACACAACCCTGCTCTCAAAATGCATTTCCCCAGCTCCTCATCATGGCCTCCTGCACATCAAGTACATTCAACCTTTAAACAATGATTTGTATTAACATTTAAAAGTGGAATTGGAATGTGGTAGGGGAAGTATAGTAGGAATTGTGTATGCAGAGGTGGGGAGAGTGGGCATGCCAGCAGTGGCAGGGGAAACTAGACTGGAGAAAGTAACATGACTTTTTTGGTTAGTTTTGAATAACTGTCTGTTTGTTTGCGGTTCTCTGTGTGACTTGTTCTAACCAGTTAGGACCTCGGGCCATACGGGGCTGGTTGAAGGATGACACAGTGACACAGGAACCAAATATGAACTTGGAAAGAAACTTTTTCCTCTCTGTTCACTTATCTTTAGGACACAAAATCACAGCACTGACTCTATGCTCGTATACTCACAGCTTTTCTCCCTGTGTCATACTGTATAAATTGGTCAAACTTCCTTTTTTTCTCTGCATGCAATGCTTGGTCACTACATATGACATAGTTTCACTATGCACATAATTATATTTGCACCCAATTTAATTTTTTGAGCAAAAGTCCCCGACATCTGAATAGAGGCTTCTCTTTTCCATGCGACTGACCAAAGACGTGTGATGCCAAGGGGGGATTCTCATACTAGTTCTGAGGCAACAACTCAAAAATGTTCAGCTGTTTGCCGTGGAGTCATGGGGTTTTCAACCGCCCTTTTTATTCTGAGCTGCCCATTTTCCCATCTAACTCCCTTTTTGACTGTTGCAGCAGTTTAACAGCTTTGGCTGCAGGAATTTCTGGGACAATGTAGTGTACTCTTTTACAGAGACTGAGATAATCACACGGTAGATTTGCCACTTTTCCTGCCTGAGAAATGAGAATTCTGAGATCCCCTCTCTAAATGGTTCCCCCAATGGCTGCTTTTCTTCCCAGCTTCATTACAATTATAGTCTAGGGTTTGGAGCTTGTTGTTGTTGGTTCTTTTTATACTTGTTTAGCTTTCCTTGTCATTGTGGTCGGTCATTATTCAAGAATGTAAGAACAGCCATACTGGGGGTCAGACCAATGTTCCATCCCAGTATCCTATCTTCTGATAGTGGCTGCTGCCAGAGGCTTCCGAGAGAATGTACAGAACAGGGCAATTACTGAATGATCCATCCCTTGTCATAAAGCCTGATTCAATAACAATCAATGTCCAGCTTCTTCATCTCACAGGACTCGGGAGTAGGGTGACCAGATGTCCCGATTTTATAGGGACAGTCCCGATATTTGAGTCTTTTTCTTATATAGAAGCCTATTACCCCTCACCCCTGTCCCGATTTTTCACACTTGCTGTTTGGTCACCCTACCTGGGAGCCACCAAAAATCTGTTTTTGTGGATTTCCATGGCACACAAGCCAGCCTTTGGACCTGATCCTATGAAGTGCTGAGCATCCTAAATTTGCATTAATGGGTTCAAGGTTGATAACAAGTGAGGAGTCTATCAACACCAGCATTGTGCCCATAGTTCATGCTGAATTGGGTCTTTCACTCCTGCTGTCTTTCAGAGAGTAGAATGATGAAATATGAACCCAATATGAAAAGTCTTCAGTTTTCTTTGGCCTTCTGAAGTTTTGATTGTCAGTGACAGCAGCAAACTTTTATTTTAAAGAACTATTTAATTTGTTAAGCTGGAACTTTCAAAATGGACATTTGAGATAGACTAGAACCTGAATGCAAACTCTATAGAACAATAATTTTGTGAGAGTCTGGCTTTGAATCCAAATCAACCCCTGGGATCAGATTCAGAGTGTAACTATTTTCCAGTTCTATTCAGGTGCAGAAGGATGATTTTGGCCCAACAGAACAAAAATCTCACAAGCACCACCAATATTATAAGATTTCTCCCTTGCAAGGTGCCAGAAATCTTGCAAGATTTTGATATCAACTCAAAATCTGAATCCTAATCCTGACTGAACTCTGATCACCTGAGGAATTTTGAGACGATCCAAAGCTACTTTACCAGCCCATCTGTAATGGAGACCTGATATAAATAAACAAATTTACAGAAAGCAAGTGAGAAGTGGCAGCAGTAATGGGGGAAAAATACAATTTCAGTTGAAGCTGATTTGGGGATGGCTTTTTGTTCTTCTCATCATCAGCTCATAGCTGTTGTGAAATAGTAGCAGTTTCCTTTTAAAATAATTGTGTGATTTTATTAAAATTACCATGCCTTTTTTCATTCAATAATTGTTTTCCTAACATTGCATTTGCTTTTTTTCTCTTTTGCCGTTATCAAGATATTACTAAGAATTGTTCCTCCTTTGAAGAAGCTTAGACAAATGGGTAAACCATGCTGAATATCCCCTGGGGAAAACTTACTTCATTTCTGAAACATTAACAGCAGCAATCAAATGAAATGTGAGCATTTTCAGAGTACATACCATGCCTTAGGACATTTCAGCTAATTTCTTGTATAAAGGAACTTTTTAGTAATCGTGAAGAAGCTAAAGTATTAAAAAAAGACAGTCTTGCCTATCAACTAATTCTAGCATGTATCATCTGCAAATAAATTAGTCACAATGAGTGCACATGCTAAACTTTTGTCTACATTATAACATGCTTTGCATATTTATATTGCTTAGGTTACATATTTTAATTGGTAGATGTTCCCTAACTTGTTCATGGTTGTTCTGATATTGATGTTTTGAGGCAGTCCCCTAGAGCACCCCATGTTGCTTCCTGTGAGTGTAATTCACTCTGCATGCTGAATGGGAAAGCAGAGAGTTCAGGGTGTTAAATGAAGTTTGCTGATCTGAAGCAAAGATGTATATGATACATTTACCAGTCTGCAAATCATTTACAATGTGCAAATGTTATAATGCTATAATCAGAACACACCTAGATCTGTGAACCCCACATAGATGAAGTGAAGACTGAGACTAGAGCAGTTATAAATATTGTAATAAGAGTTTTTTTCCTGGTCACTTTGATCAGGTTCTGAACTGTTTGTGCTGTCTCTGAAGCAGAATAGAAACTTGATTTTATTAGCCAAGTTCCACAACCCAGAAATTTCCCAGCTCTTTCCCTCTTGCCTCGATAACTCCAATAAGAAAAATCTGATGTCTGCTCAGAAAATACATTGGGTGAGATGGACAAATGTGTCTTTTTCAAAGTACTTTATTTTTGGCATTGAGAGTAAATATTTTAAATACAGCATTAACATTTCATAGAAAAAGACTGATCTTACAGCAAAGTCAAGGTATGAAATAGATCTGCAAGCAGCTAAATATACAGGCCTATATTATTCAATCAGCTTCCTGGTGGGCCTAGCTTAGTGATATAAACATTAGGTTTGAAAAACCAAAAGTTCAAAATCCAGCAGATTCATCTCAGTCCTTTACCCTTCTGGGGAAGAGAACCAGATCACCATCTAGTTGACTATATTGGGATCTTTTAGACCAAGGTTTTGTATGCTCTATAGGAGTGTGAAATTGCGCTTGTGCTGGTATGTTGGCCAAAATTTTTCCTCCCTTAACTGTTGAGCTGGGTGCGGACATCTACCTAATGTAATAAAGAAGGAAAAAGGGACATCCGCCTATTAGTGCCATCTCAAGAGACCAACAAAAATCATGTGCTTATCGAAGATGGCATTCTAATGTAAGTAGTACAGAATTGTACCCATTGTAGAAGTACCAAGCATGCATAGGCTGGTCTCTTAACACAGGTTGTTGCTAATAAGTGGAGGTATGTGTCTCTTGTCTGGTTTCCCTGTGTTTTAGTAGGTTGCTATAAAGCCTTAATGGGTAAAAAATTCAAAGATCCCATTTTCAAAAGCGACTTAGGCACTTAGGAGCCTAAATCTCATAGAAAGTCATTTGGTCTAGGGCCTAGATCTTCACAGGTATTTAGGTGCCTAACTTCCAACGTCTGAAAATGGGTCATAGGCACCTAAGACACTCTTGAAAATTTTGCCCATTGTCTTTTTATAAATAAAATCACATGTAAAATAAACTGTAGAATAAATCATAAAAAAAAGTTGAAAAATATTTGAAAGACAAAATAATGCAAGGGACCGGCCGGCTGAGGTGGGTTAAAAGTGCCATACTGGATTCCTACAGTTTGTCTACGCTGGCACTTCGTTGGCAAAACTTTTGTCGTTCAGGGGTGTTAAAAAAACACACCCCGAACGACAAAAGTTTTACCGATCAAAAGTGCTGTTGTGAACAGCGTTGTTGGTCACTCTCCTGCTGACAAAGCCACTGCCGCTCGTGGGAGGTGGAAGTTTTTGTCTGCAGGAGAGCTTTCTCCTGCCGACAAACAGCAGCTACACTGCATGCCTTTTAGCAGTACAGCTGTAGTGGCACAGCCGTTTTGCTAAAAGCCTCATAGTGAAGCCATAGCCCTAGTCTCACATTTAAGTGAGACGGAGCAGGATTAACTAAATTTGCATTCCTCCGCCACCTCAAAAAATGCACAGAGAAACAACAGGCACAAAAAAGCCCAGGTGAGAGAGGCGCTTGGTAAATTTCTGACAATCTGGAGTTAAAAGGCCTAATGCAGGGGTCGGCAACCTTTCAGAAGTGGTGTGCCAAGTCTTCATTTATTCACTCTAATTTAAGGTTTTGCGTGCCAGTAATACATTTGAACGTTTTTAGAAGGGCTCTTTCTATAAGTCTATAATATAGAACTAAACTATTGTTGTATGTAAAGTAAATAAGGTTTTTAAAATGTTTAAGAAGCTTCATTTAAAATTAAATTAAAATGCAGAGCCCCTCGGACCGGTGGCCAGGACCCGGGCAGTGTGAGTGCCACTGAAAATCAGCTCGCGTGCCGCCTTTGGCACCCGTGCCATAGGTTGCCTACCCCTGGCCTAATGTGACCTCCTATTACCTCTTTGTAGATGCCCAGCAACTCCATTGATTTGGATGGAATTGCTCTTCATTTAGCATAGAGTAAAAGAACAGCATTTACCCCAGATAATTGCCACAAAAAGGAGAAAGGAAGACGAATACCTTCTTAACTGCCCTGGCTGGATGAAGGCTGACACATGGGGCTTGAGAAGGTAGGTTTAAATGGGGGATAAATTGGGGAGGCTCCTCAGGGTCCCATGTGGAACATGGAGGAGTTTTCTTTAACCAGAAAAAAAAATAGAAAGAAAGAAAAAGAAAAGAAGAGGCATAATCTCTTTGAAGCTAGCAGTTTTATGAGGGCCTTGTCCTTGGGAGCTGTACACTAAAGATGACTAGAGCCGCTTCAGGCTTTGCAAAATTACTACAAACATAAGTTGAGTGACTTTATCATAAAATTGGAGTGGCCATTAAAACTTCAAAGGAGACGTATGACCTGAGTTTTACCTGTCACAATGTGAGTATTTATTATAGGAAGATTTGATTCTTTAGTTAACAGGCTGGTACTCACGTGAAGTTCTGGGTTTGATTATAGTTTTCATAAGTGGTATGATAGATTAGATGTTAATATTTTATTACTCATCATGATGTTGGGAATCCATAAAAACAACAAACAGGTAAGAACTCCAAAAAATCTGGCTCCTTAAGGGGAAAGAGAGAGAGAGAGCGCGAGAGCACATATTTCTAATATCTGAACATGGTCTTGATGCTACCTTTCCTTTGATTAATATACTCAGCTATAATTTTTAGGAATTCTAAGAGATAAAAGCCTCAAGGGATGCTGGGAGTTGTAGTCCCATTTGAAATGAGGTCAGATCACATACCACTTAATTACAACTGCCAAACTGTGAGATATAGAGCCCCCAAATCAGGGACAATGGCATATGAAGAAAAATTTTGAGAGATACAGTATGGCATGTCATTTCTCTCCAGTTGTCTGTGTGCTTTCCCAGCCTTTGTCCTCTCTTCTTAGTGTCTGCTCCTTGTCCCTTCCTGCTCCCACCCTTGGTACCCTTCTGATTGTCATTTCATTGCCCCCAAACCACCTCTTTTCCCAACTCTAACTCCACTGCTGCCAAATCTCTCACTCTTAGTTTCCCCATCCAGTGCCTTAGCCACAAAATCATTCTTCCCTGATTTGTATCATCTGTATTTTCTCATCTCCCTCTCCTTTTTTCTCTGCCATTTTCCCTCTTTGCCACCACCTGGACTGTTTTAACTACAGGGGGGGGCTAAAGAAAATTGCCTGCTGTGGTCTGACTACCATACTCCTACTCCTGAGGTGCTTGATTCTGAGATGGCCGCTTGACCCACAGATGTACTCTGGCTACTGTTTCCTCAGGAACCATTGCCTAGTTAGTTAGATTCAGAGAATCCTCAGGGGTAAGACAGCCTGAGTGTTGCATTTTTTGATCATAAAGGAGTCAAATGCCCTGATCGCTGTATGTGGGACTGTGTGCTTATGACTAGCACTCAGCTTGCTGTTACCCTTAAGTCTGGATTCCTGCAGTTGTTTAAGGCTATTCGTTAACTCTTGATTGCATCTTCCATTTATGGCCTCTGCAGGGGGCCTGGAGAGGGACAGAGCTCTCAGTTGTGCATGCAAGTTCTAGTACGACCACTAGGGTCACATTCAGCAACCTGGCCAATGGCTTGCTAGGGATGTGGAAGGAGTTCACTGGTCAGTTGATTGATATTGTGTTTGCTTTATAGAGCGTTCCTGTTTCCCTTTTTTAATTTTGCCCTTTCCCCAATACATTTCTCTCCCTTAGTTCCTTGCATTAGCAGTTCTTACTGCTTGTATTCTGACTGGTTCTCTGATTCCTTTGATCACTCTGTGTATCAAAATTCCTTTCACCGGCAGGTTGACACCCATTGTGTTCACGTCCCCATGAGAGCTAGAGGCACTGCTTTTACACCACTGATTGTGTCAGATCCAGTTGCTATTAAACAGGCCATGTTACAAACTAGATCCTCATCATCCCAACCTATAAACTGAGGCCTCATAGTTTTTGGGTAGCACTGCCAAGTAGAATGGGGGTTATGTATAAATATCCCCTATAATAATAATAATCAGTTCTCAGACTGTTTGTTTCCATGACTTTATCAGTTCTAATCTGACTTGAATGGGCGAGGTATCATTTGAACTGCATTTATTTATTGTTTTTTCAGATGTGCATGCCATAAAAATTGGATTAAAGGTTGGATTTTGTCACGATCGTCTCCTGAAAGTACTGTTTCTGTCTACAAGAAGTGGTTTCTGGAAGGTTTATTTTATTAATTATATGCTGCCACCCATTCATTTATCTCCTCAGGGCAGAGTTTCCCTCTCTGGTTTCACTGCAAAGCCTCTTTGTTTTAAGGTATCATGCCTCAAAAGTGGACAGAGTTAAAGTAGAGGACAGCTTATTACATTCAATCTACTCACCATTGTTCTTTCTTCCACAACATGGAAGAAGGGAAGGTACATGATTGTTGTGTTGGACATGGAATATAGGCCCCCATCCTCAGGACTATAGTTGACATGAAAAATTACCACATGTGATCACAGGGAGACAATTCTGTTTCAGACCCCAGTGCTGCAAACATTTATGCGCCTGCTTCACTTTACATATGTGAGCAGGGGCAGTATCTAAAGTGAAGCAGATGCAGAAGTGTTTGCTAGACTGGAGCCTTATTTTGCATAGTGTCTTTTATACAAATTAGTCTTTTGGACTGTGTCTTTGTGATCACATAGTGGATAGGAATTGTCTCTTGGAAGGGATGATTCCCACATACCATTTCCACTTATTTACATGGGGAAATAGGAAGTCCCAAAGTTGCTTGTACCTATGATTGACTGATGGTAAACACACCCCGTGATTTGCTACAGACAATTTAGGGCCCACCCTGCAAACACAAGCATCAGTAACCTCACACAAGAGACTAGTCCCCTTCAGAGGGACTATTCCTGTGTATAAAGTTGCTTGCATGTGTGTTTGCAGGGTTAGGCCATAAATGATCTGAATATAGGGGGTTTAGTCCAAACCACTAGAAAAGTGGAGTTTATTCATGTAATCCTCTTAGCTTTAGCACTCCTTAGGAGACAGAGAGATATGTTCTAACCACTCCTTCCCCCCCCCCCCATATTGCTTGAAATCTAGAGAAACTAAATATACATATTTACTTATTTGTATTTAAAAATTCAGATACACCTCTACCTCGATATAACGCTGTCCTCGGGAGCCAAAAAATCTTACCACGTTATAGGTGAAACCGCGTTATATCGAACTTGCTTTGATCCACCGGAGTGTGCAGCCCCGCCCTGGAGCACTGCTTTACTGCGTTATATCTGAATTCGAGTGATATCGGGTCGCGTTATATCGAGGTAGCGGTATATCTGTAAACACAACCCCTCCCATACATTGACAGAATATCAAGGACCATTACATTAATTCATTTGGAAATGTGCAACCATTAAACATACAATTGAATATTTTTATTACTTTGATTTTGATTCATATTTCTACAGTACTTTGAAAGTACAGTGCTAGATTCTCAGGTCATGTAGCTCTGTTGGAGTCAATGAAGTTATGTTGATTTTCACCAACTGAGGATCTGGCTCATAAAGTGCTATGTAACTGTAAGTACTCTAAACACGATTATAATATTTTGCTCATTTTATGGCTTAAAAATCAAAATACACCTTGTAATGCTAAAAACGCTATTGTGCTATTAGAGGGACAGAATTATAAAGGTAGAACTTTCTAGCAGAATTTATAGAGCTAAGTTCTCTCTCACTCTCCCCCTCTCTTTTCTAGATCTGATAAAAAATACTGGGCCAGAGCAATGGTCCATCTAGCCCAGTATCCTGTCTTCCAACAGTGGCCAGTGCCAGGTGCCTCAGAGGGAATGAACAGAACAGGTAATCATCAAGTGATCCATCCCCTGTCGCCCATTCCCTGCTTCTGGCAAACAGAAGCTAGGGACACTTCAGAGCATGGTTTGCATCCCTGCCCATCCTGGCTAATAGTGATTGATGGACCTATCCTTCATGAACTTTTCTAGTTCTTTTTTGAACCCTGTTATAGTCTTGGCCTTCACAACATCCTCTGGCAAAGAGTTCCACAGGTTGACTGTGCGTTGTGTGAAGAAATATTTCCTTTTGTTTGTTCTAAACCTGCTGCCTATAATTTCATTTGATGACTCCTAGTTCTTGTGTTATGAGAAGGAGTAAATAACACTTCCTTATTTACTTTATCCACACTAATTATGATTTTATAGACCTCTATCATACCCCCCCTTAGACATCTCTTTTCCAAGCTGAAAAGTCCCAGTCTTATTAATCTCTCCTCCTATGGAAGCGGTTCCATACCCCTAATAATTTTTGTTGCCCTTTTCTGTACCTTTTCCAATTCCAATATATCTTTTTTGAGATGGAGCGACCAGATTTGCATGCATTGTTCAAGATGTGGGCGTACCATGGATTTATATAGAGGCAATATGATATTTTCTGTCTTATTATTTATCCCTTTCCTAATGATTCCCAACATTTTGTTCACTTTTTTTGACTGCTGTTGTACATTGAGTGGATGGTTTCAAAGAGCTATCCACAGTGACTCCAAGATCTCTTTCTTAAGTAGTAACAGCTAATTTAGACCCCATAATTTTATATGTATAGTTTGGATTGTGTTTTCCAAAAATGTGGTTTTAAAAATGGAGAGGGAAATATTCTGCTTTGGCAAAATGGATGTCAGCCAAAGAGTTTGGGAGTATGTTTAGAAATAAAGCTCAGGAACAGATACATGCACTTATAAATACTACAATTTTTCTTGAGCAACCACTCAAGTGACTGAAAAAAACCCGGTTGCATAACAGAGAATAAAGATAGACCTGTAGCAGGTTTGTAGTATATTTGGGGAGTGTTAATACAGGAAGTTGCCTGCCTGTTGTACAGGTTTCACTAGATTACTAAACAATAGTGATCTAAATTTGCAGTAGCTGGCCTTTCTTTTTGCATGCATGACATTTTACAGGCATATACTTAGATTTTGCAGATTCAAATGTCACTCTGAATGGTACTGTAATTGTAATGGCTGCCCAGTACAACAAACCCCTACGGGGCCCGTAGTGAGACAGGTGCACCATGTCTCAGAGGCAGGCACTGTAGGTGCTTCAGCAACTAGGCATCTAAGCACTAGGCCTGGTGGGTCCCAATAACCACTCAGACACATTACTAAGTGAAAGTGGATTTCACTAGGGCTGGCAGGAAAGGGAAAGGTTGCAAATACGCTAGGTACAGAGGCTTACACAGTTACAGTTCAACGTGAGGAAGAATGTTTTTTGTTTGGCCCTTAGGGCAGTGCAATTGAGAGTCAGGGATTTTCAGGCCTAATCTCTGGGGTGCACTTTCCAGTCCAGACTCTATTCCAGCAAAGAAGTGCTTGTGCGTCTCCAGGCCAGACTCAGTTAGAGTCTCTCATTGGGACCCCTTTGCAGTGGCTCCCTGCCCTGCCACTGTTGCTCCCCCTTAAGTCCCACACAGACCTGCACCCAGCTGTATTGTTTGGCACTCACAGCCTGTTCCTCAGGTGGCTCTGTCCACAGTTCCTGGGGCTTCTGTCCAGCTCCCTGCTGCTATGTGGCTCCCACTCTCCAAGTAGAGCCCAGTCACTTCCTAGTTCAGCATCTTTCCCCTTACCTGCCAGGGGAAAGGGAAGTTTAGTGGGGAGGGGGCTGATAAGAGATATAGTCCCATGCTTTGCAGATCCATCACAGCATTTCTAAAATCATTAACACCTATGTGAGCACTTTTATGAGTCTAATACTCACACATGTGGGCATGTGCAATCACAAAACACATTGCTACAATTTTTGTAGAGCAAAGTGCATGCAGAAGTGTGGGAATATACAGTTTTGTGTTCCGCACTGATTGAAGATAGAGACCCAATTGAAAGTTATCATGTAACAAGTTTCCCAGACCCTCCTAAGCACATTAATATGAGAATCTAGTTTGCCAACAAAATCCAAAAGCTCGTTAAATAAAACTGAAAGGAAGCTGTAGAACCACTACTTAACAATCGCAAACAGAAAGCAGTAAGAGCACTTGAAGTTGAAAATTTAATTTTAGTCACCATGGTCTTATCTGAGCTGATTCCTACTCTTAGCTGATAAGGAATAACTGATCATGATTTAAGCATTTCTTTAAACCTAGCAACCTGTTGAACAGCTTCTTAATGTGCCTATCAATCACTTGGAGATAAGAATAGTTTGCACTCATAATAGCTAGTTGTAAAAATAAATAGAAGTTACTATAACTAGTTCAATCGACAATGGGATTTTTGAGTTCAGAGTGGAAATAATCAAACAGTAACTATGAATAGGCTGTAATTTTTCTGATTAACAAATGTTTTGCTTGTCATGTGATCTTGAGAGCTGCTCTTTGTTTTTAAAGGACTAAAATAAATTTTAGATTGTATGTATCTACATTGGAGGGTTAAATATACACATGCTCACGTGTGTAATTATTACCTTCTAAAGCTATACATGTACATCAAGGGGTCATTTTTTTTTAATTTTCTTCATACTGTGTTTTTTTAGCAGAAAGGTTTATAAAACTGTAGGGAAAAGAGTACACATTCAACAGTTCATATGAAGATACGAGCAATGCAAAATAAAATGATTATTCACGCTTCCCTGCTACAACTGAAAACCTAACAGCAAAAAATAACATTACTTCCCAAAATACTAGGTGCCACCCACAAACACTCCTTGTATATCTGGTAGTTTGGTGAGAAAAGTAACAGAACTATATACAGATGTCCAGATGCTGAAGTGTACAAATCAGCATGTGTGTAAATGTTTGCAGGATTGGGGCATGAGAAGGGATATGATAGATTAGAAATATTTAAAGGGTGCAAACACTAAGAATAACGAGGGGTACGGGTGATAAAAAAAGGACATAACCAGGAGTGGAGCTGGGTGGACTGTTCATAGGTTTTAAGACCAGAAGGAATTGCTATGAACATCTAACCCAGGGGTCTCAAACATGCGGCCCGTGGGGTACTTTCGTGCGGCCCGCCAAGCTCCCCCCGCCCCCGCCTGCTGCCGCGAGCCCCGCACTGCTCCCTGAAGTGGCTGAACTACTGTGTGTCCCTGCAGCCCCGGGCAGGGGGGTGGGAGGCGAGTAGGGGGCTCCATGCTCTTGCAGCTCCCATTGGCTGGGAACTGGGAACCGCGGCTAATGGGAACTTTGGGGGAGGTACCTGGAGGAGCAGCAAGAGCAGCACATGGTGCCGTTTCCCCTCCCCTCCCCCGCAGGGACTCTGTTTGCTTCCTGGAGTGGAGCGGAGCAGGGCCGGGGACAGGGCAGGCAGGCAAGGAGCCTGCCCTGGCTGCGGTACGTGGTGCTGCCACCCTGGATCCGCTCTAGGTAAGTGGCGTCAGGCCGGAGCCAACCCTGCACCCCTTCTGCACCCCAACCCCCTGCCCGGAGCCCCCTGCCGCATCCCACACCCCTCCTGCACCCCAACTCCTGCCCTGAGCCCCCTGCCACACCCTGCATCCCTCACCCCTCCTGCACCCCAAAGCTCTGCCTGGAGCCCCTTGCCACACACTGCACCCCAACCCCCTGCTACACCCCTCACCCCTCCCACACCCCAACTCTCTGCCCTGAGCCCCCGCTGCACCCTGCACACCTCCTGCACCCCACACCCCAATTCCCTGCCGTACCCTGCACACCTCCTGCACCTCAACTCCCTGCCCTGAGCCCCCGCCACACCCCACACACCCCTCCTGCACCCCCTGGGGGCAGGGAGGGGGCAGAATTGGGGTGAGGACTTCAGGGAAGGGGTTGGAATGGGGGCAGGGAAGGGGCAAGAAGAGGCGAGGCGGGGCAGGGGCGGGGCCTCATGGAAGGGGTGGAGTGGGGGCAGGGCCAGGGGCAGCAAGTGGGGGGTGTCAGTGATGCGGCCTTAGGGCCAATGCACTAGTCCTCATGCGGTCCTCAAGGTCATCTGAGTTTGAGACCCCTGACCTAGCCTGACACAGGCCATAATATTTCACCAGAATTTCATTGAGCTAGAGCAAATGTTTTAGAAAGACATCCAATCTATATTTAAAGGGTAAAGCCTTCAAGTGATTGAGAATCCACCACATCCCTTAATAATTTGTTCCAATGTTTAATTGCCCAGTTAAAAACTTGCATCTATTTCCCAAGTTTAGCCCTTTTTTCTGATCATAAATTGTCTGTGAACAAACATACAACAATTTCTATGAATTTGTTCAGTCCAAATTGTTCAGTGTTTTATGCAAACTTTCCCCCCCCATGGATTCATAGAATCATAGAATATCAGAGTTGGAAGGGACCTCAAGAGGTCATCTAGTCCAACCCCCTGCTCAAAGCAGGACCAATTCCCAGCTAAATCATCCCAGCCAGGGCTTTGTCAAGCCGGGCCTTAAAAACCTCCAAGGAAGGAGACTCCACCACCTCCCTAGGTAACGCATTCCAGTGTTTCACCACCCTCCTAGTGAAATAGTTTTTCCTGATATCCAACCTGGACCTCCCCCACTGCAACTTGAGACCATTGCTCCTTGTTCTGTCATCTGCCACCACTGAGAACAGCCGAGCTCCATCCTCTTTGGAACCCCCCTTCAGGTAGTTGAAGGCTGCTATCAAATCCCCCCCCATTCTTCTCTTCTGGAGACTAAACAATCCCAGTTCCCTCAGCCTCTCCTCATAAGTCATATGCTCCAGACCCCTAATCATTTTTGTTGCCCTCCGCTGGACTATTAACTTCTAAACTTGTAATTCAAATGTCATGGACATCCCATAGAAACAAAGAAAGATTGTTTAGATCTTTTGTAAGAATTACCCTCTTTTGAATGTTTGTGGTTTACATTTCACTCCACCACTGTAGCCCCTCCACCTTTTGTCATATATAAATATTATGTTTTGCAACTTGAGGAAGACCCTGAATGAAGCATCATGATGGAGAATGTGGTGAGGCTGCAACTGAAAGCACACATAAATCTGAATTTTAGTTCTAAAATTTTAGCTCCTTGGAGAAGTTACCAGCTTCTGCATAAAGTTGTCAGCTGATGTAAATCACCATAGTTCCATGGACATAGGATTTTAAACCCCAGAAACCTAAATATGCTATTTTGCATTATTTCAACTGATTTTTTAAAAAGTCTGAATCCTAAACAAAGGCAACCACAATAATACTGTCCCTGGTTGCACATTAACAGTTCTGATTTCTATGGGATGTCCATGACATTTGAATTACAAGTTTAGAAGTTAATAGTGTTCTTATAAATACTGATAGAGAGGGAAATAGATTTGAGACGTAAAGTATAAAACTTGTTGAACTTGTCTGTATTTTAAACTAGAGGGATTATCTGTCAAAGGTTTTTGTTTTAAAGTAACCATCACAACAGCAGTGACTAGTATCAGGTTCCTCAAAGAGCCACTGACACATGAAAAATTTCAAAAAACTTTTTGTAGAGAAAGTATTCTGCCTGTACCTGATATTTTCTGTGCATGAAAAGAGAAGCTGTACTTCTTCAGATATCATGTCCTCCTGTGGTTCATTTCTCACCTGACATCATAACAGTCTGGATCAGATTCATAGATTCATAGACTCTAGGACTGGAAGGGACCTCGAGAGGTCATCGAGCCCAGTCCCCTGCCCGCATGGCAGGACCAAATACTGTCTAGACCATCCCTGATAGACATTTATCTAACCTACTCTTAAATATCTCCAGAGATGGAGATTCCACAACCTCCCTAGGCAGTTTATTCCAATGTTTAACCACCCTGACAGTTAGAGATTGTGGTCTCTAGCTTATCATAGCCAAGCAGGGCAGTAAAGAGAAATAAATCCTCCCACCCATGAGCACCTGCCGTAGCACTGCCCAGATTGCAGCTGGAGTGGGTAGGTAGGGGGGAAAGCAGGGCTGTACACCTAGTACTCTCCCTTGACCAGGTGGATGGAGAGTAGGTGGTGGACTCAGTCCTCCCAAGGCATTGGTCATTGGAGGAGGGAAGTTAGCTGCACTCTCTAAATGGCTTGCAGTAAAAATTAGTTCCTCCTGGGAGCAAGAGGCTATGGGTGTGGGTGGGGAATTGAACTGTACATTTCATTTGCCCTTATTAAAAAAAAAAATTCCCCCTCCACTCTTAAATGGTGGAAAAATGTAAACCAATCATAGGGTCCATCACACAGATATGTATTGTTATTTTCTAGTATAAACTTCCCACTGTGTGATACTTTCTTCATTTCATGCAGATTCCATACTTTAACTGCTAAACACTGAATACTGTATACCATTTTACAACAGTCTCCACCTAGATGCCGCATGTGATCGGCTTCTACAATTACTCTAAATAGATCAATTTGATTGTCTTATAACCAACAGTAAGATTGCTAGATTGCTAGATTCTAAGCCCAGAAGGGACCACTATGGCCATTTTGTGTGACCTCCTGTGTGACACAGGCCATGGAATTTCCCTAAAATAATTCCTGTTTGAACTAGAGCATATCGTCTCAAAACAAATCTAGTATTGATTTAAATATTGCCAGTGATGGAGAATCCACCACAACCCTAGGTAAATTGTTCCAGTGGTTAATTACCCTCACTGTTAAACATTTTCACCTTATTTGTAGTCTGAATTTGTCTAGCTTCAACTTCCAGCTATTCCAGCTATATTTGTCCGATGGATTGAAGAGTCTGTTTTCAAATATTTCTTTCCCATATAGGTGGTACTTATAAACTGTGATCAAGTCACCCCTTAACCTTCTCTTTGTTAAGCTAAATAGATTGAACTCCTTGAGTCTATCACTCTATGGTGTGTTTTCTAATCCTTTAATAATTAGTGTTCTGTAGTGACTTTTTTAATAATTGTATTTAGATAAAGAGAGATGGCATTATCAGTCATTTCCCCTTTTCAAAAGATAAAAGCACAGAATACTGTGAGATCAGGCCAAAAATCTTAGTCAAATTCCTACTTGAATGTTAATTTTTATCACTTCTATATTTAAAGTTAGATTATAATTTTACCAAAATGCAGCTGTGATTAAGTTTCTTCTCTTATGTTTTTTCCCTATTTAAAGCAAAGAAAAAGTATAGAGTGTTTCAAAACTCCCTAATAAAATATGTATCTGTTATAGACTGTCAGAAAATTGGTTTGATCTTGCACGCATCTAAATCAATATCAAAACTCTCACTGAGTTCAGTATATTCAGGATTGAATCCAAAGTAGTATATTTAGGGAGTTTTTAAAACACGGAATCTTGGCACAATGTACCATAACATCTCTGACGGTGTATTGTGTTAGAAAGGCCTTTTTAGTAGGCAAGGCAGTGAAATCCTTTGGAGTCATTACAGCTTATAGGGTGGATACATGTCTGACAAGCGGGCATTATGTTGGTATGTTAAAAATGCCCCTGAAATGTTCCAGGATAAAAATTACAAATGCTGTAGCCTGTTTTAAAAATTAAATAAGTCTCTGTGTAGGCAAACTGACATTCCCATCCCCCATTTCCCACACAAGAAAAGAAAAGAAAAAAAGTGTGAAATACCACCCCACTGTGTTTTTCCTAAATCAAACTAATGGAATGGCTTATGCTATAGGAAAATACATCCCTTACCTGTAGGTCAGTGGCTCAAATTGTTTTAGGTCAGTAATATCAGAAGATCCAACACCTGTTCAGTAGCCTGTGTGAAATAAATTGGTAATCTCAGCTCAGTCCTGTTCTTGCTAGGCTGGTCAAATATGTCAAATTCACCTCACAAAACTACCTCCAAAGCTGGCACTAAGTGGCACCCTTTGTGGCACTCTCAGTAGAGAGGAGGAAGTTTGAATTGGAGACATTTATTTCCAAAGCACTATATGAGGCTGTATAACTGGTTCCATGCAAATAAGTTAGGGATCCTGCAAGGGGCTTGGGCCTAGATCCTCCAAAGATATTTAGGCACCTAAGACCCCCATTTAGGTGCCACTGACATTTTCAAAACCATAGCTCTGTTGCAACCTAACCCTATGGCACCTAAGTTTCCTCTGGTCAGCATTTACAAAGTTCCCTAAACTCTGACACTGCCCCACAGCTATCGAGGAGTTTGGAGCCCTAGCGGGATTCACAGACTAGGCTGAAGAATGTCTGTCTCGCCAGCAGGGCCTGATCCAGTACGTGTGCTCTAAGCATGCCTAAGACCTGATATGGGTCAGACCCCCACAAAAAAAGAGCCAGATGCAGGCCACCGATAGGTGTGGGGCAACACAGCTCATGCAGAAATCAGAGCTGGGGATACAGAGACACACAGGGTGAGTGTGAAAGAAGTGTCAGAAATGAGCAGGAGGCAAGAGAAAGAGAGATGGTTTTGGCTGCTAGAGCAGGGGTGGGCAAATTACGGCCCGCGGGCCGGATCCGGCCCCTCAGGGCTTTGGATCCGGCCTGCGGCGCCACCAGCAACACGTCCCTGCGGCCCCCGTGCGGGGGGTACAGGACGCAGTGCGTTGCCTCCAGGCACCGCCCCCCGCAGGTCCCATTGGCCGGGAACGGAGAACCACGGCCAATGGGAGCTTTGGGGGAGGTACCTGGAGTTGCGGCAAGGGCAGCGCACACAAAGCCCCTCTTCCTCTCTCCCCCAGGAGCCGCAGCACTTCTGGGAGTGGCGCAGGGCTGGGGACAGGGCAGGCATGCAGGGAGCCAGCCCTGGCCCCGGTGCACGCCACTGCCACCCGGGAGCCGCTTTAGGTAAGCGGTGCTGGGCCGGAGCCTGAACCCCTCCTGCACCCTGCCCCCCAACTCCCTGCCCTAAGCCCCCTGCCTGCACCTCGCACTCCTCCTGCACCCCAACTCCCTGCCCTGAGCTCCCTCATACACTCCGGATCCCTTCTCTCCCCCAATGCCTTGTCCTGAGCCCCTTCCTGCACACCACACCCCCTCCCACACCCCGCACTCCCTCACGCACCCCAACCCCCTGCCCTGGCCCTGCATACAATTTCCCCACCCGGATGTGGTCCTCGGCCCAAAAAGTTTGCCCACCCCTGTGCTAGAGCATGGGCAACTTAGGTGGCTGACTGAGCTTAGGTGCCTAAACTCCAGGAAAGGATTCATTGTTCAGAATCCTGAACAGAGGGAGGCGCTTACCTCTGGCCTGTCAGCCAGGTGCACAGGTCAACCACTAAGCCTCTCCCCATCCCTTTCTCAGTGTTTCACTCCCAACAAGACCCCTTCTCACCTTTCTGGCTTCTGTGAATCCAATTCTTAGGCACTAACTCCCCCCATGAAGTGTATGGGGAGCCTGGAAGTCTAAATTGGGGCTGAGGATTCCTCTAAGTGGCAGGCTGCCTGGAGGTTAGACTTTGCAATGCTGAGCAGACTAACCCCTAAGTAACTTTGAGGATCTGGGCCTGAGTGTTTCCTGAAAGGGGCTCTGCATTCTCAGCTCCCATTGACTTTGGAAATCCCTGGCATTTGGTGCTACAGTACATCCACAAAAGGCAGCATCCCCATGCTGCGGTGAAGCAACTCAAATAAGGCACTCAGCAGGTATCTGATCTGTTCTCACTTTGTCTAATTTACATGGTGAGCTCCTTGGGGCAAGGGCATTCTCTTTTTCTATGGGTCAGATTCCCTGAGGTGCCAAGTGCCTTCTGTCAGGCGCTGAGCACCCTCATTTTTCATTCACATCAGAAGAATGAAGCACCTCTCAGGAAGGGTTTGAGACCATAATGTCTGGACGAAGGAGCTCCCGGACAAATAGCATCCATGGGTTTAGTACAACACGCTGCAGTATAAACAGTGCTACAATTGTAGAGTCATTTATTGTTGCTGAAATGCTTTCTGGAGTAGGTGGGTTTTGGGAGCTACTAAAATCAGAAGAGTCAGGGGCTTGTATATTAATTCAAGACTGTACCAGGAGTAAAGAGCAACATGAAATAAAGCATGAGGATGGCAGTGGGCAAATAAGACAAAGGGAGCTACCAGGAGAGAGGTTTGGATGGTCTAAGGGCTAGTCTACACTACCCGCCCGGATCGGTGGGTAGAAATCGATCTCTTGGGGATCGATTTATCACGTCTCATCTAGACGGATAAATCGATCCCCGAATCGACGCGCGTACTCGCACCTCGTCAGGAGGAGTAAGCACCGCTGATGGGGGAGCTGCTGCGGTCGATTTGCCGCCATCCTCACAGCGGGGTAAGTCGAATAGGATACATCAAATTCAGCTACGCTATTCGCGTAGCTGAATTTGCGTATCTTAAATCGATCCCTCCCCCCCCCCCCCCCCCCCCGCCAGTGTAGACTTAGCCTGAGGTAGCTGGAGGGGATAGAAGAAGAGTAAATGCTGATTTGTGCTCTAGAATAGCATTTCTTGAGGAACTACCCTTTCATCCTGACAGATATGGTCTCTCCAGGGCAGCAATGAGGGATATCTCCAGGGCATTGTGGGGAGATTTGCATTGCCACCACTTGTGCTGTATTTGTTCTGTGAATAAATAATCTCCAGGGCCATCAGTACTAAATCAACTTCTTGTAGATTTCTTTGGAAAAGAAATGGAAACAACAACAACCCATCTCTCTGGATAAAATTTTATCAGCCTTGTGATAATACGCAGCTGCCATAACTCCCACTGAAGGAAAGTTGAATTATACTTAGAAATAAGAAGACCTTATAATAAGACAGTCAGGCAGGGAAACACTTAAACTAAACCAGAACTGTTTCATGTCTCAGATTGGGAAAAGCATTTGTGAGTGACAATCTTAGAGCTTTCCTCGGAGAAAACTCCCATTGCAAACTTTGCCTAAGAAAGGAGTGTAGGTCTGGGCCTTTAATGAGGGCAAGGCCCAGATTTTGCATAATTAATTCTTCAATTTATCTCAGGATATGAAAATACTTTCCAAAGTCTGGTTCCAATACAGTGATTAGCCACAATGTGTGTTAGTATGCAATTGGTGCATGCCTCAGGTACACTGTCTTTATCACCCAAAAAGTGTACTAAGGTGATACAAAGCCCATTAAAATCAATGGAATTCTTTCTGTTGACCTCAATGGGCTTTGAATCACCTCCCAGTAGTTTACTAGCAAACACCTCAGTGTGCCTTGTTTATATTAGAGTGGGGCTACTTAATATGTAATTATATATTTTAAAAAATTGTTTTAAAAACAATTTTTGGGTGGGTTTATGTACCATATGTTTCCACTATGGAAAATAGTTCATAGTAGAAGAGATTAAAAATAGGAGCGGGAAGGGTATAAACACCCTTTCATACAAGATACATGATTTTTTTCAACTTTTTCTCTATTTTTTCAGGTTCCCTGCAATCCTGGGATCCCTTCTACTACACCATTATCTGAGGCTTAGCTAGCACCTCACACTATTTTCCACTCCCTACCAGAATTACTTTTCTCTTTCCTGGATTGAGCTTCAGCCAGCAGTTTCCTATCTCTTGCAGAGTGGTAACCTGAGCAATGGGGTTATTCAGACAGCTACATCGGAAATGTACATGTATATCCAAAAAAGGAGAGAGGGCAAGATTGAGTCTTGTTTCACTGTATATGTGAGAGTTCTTGAGGAAGCTGAGTTGCTGCCCATCATCAAAGTCATTTCAGGGTGCTCAGGTTTTGTGCTAGTGCCCATCACCATAATATCTGAGTGTCTGAGTGCAAATTACTATTCTGATTTCCTTAAACTCCCGCAATTGAAGAGAACTGGAGATGAGGGGACTCAGCATGTCACAGAATTTGGTCCAGTATTACATAAAAGCTCCCTGCCCCGAGGAGCTCACAATGTGTGTCAGGCGCCATCAGTGCTATTCAGATACCACTCTGGCACCTTCACTAATTGTTTGATCATGGCACAAGGGCTTTTTGTGGGTAGGATGCGGCAGCCAGATGGTCTGTAAGATCTGAGGAGATGGGGACTGCCATACAGTTGCCCTTCTGAAGAGCCCCCTGCTGGCATGGGGTGACCTTGCAGGCACCTCACCTTCTGTTTCCTCTCCTCAGCATACTTCTTCAGCTCATTCTGAGGCTACCACCACCCTGTCACACAAGGGTAATTTATCAGTATGGGCAGCTCACTTCACAAAATAAAGTCCAATACTATAATTGGAAAGGTTCAGGCTCCATTGCCTCCACGTGACTCCAGGCTCTTCATCAGCCTCAATCACCTTTCAGACTGGAGGGCTCTGGGCTTACCTCTGGAGTGCTCTTCTAGAGTTCAAAGGAAGCAATCACACAATGCCCACTCACTTTGAGTTTAATAAAAGTCTCACGTGGCACCTGGGCCTTTCCCAGCTCCCTCCCCCTTGTGCAGGACAGTGGCCACAGTGGGCTTTGCTTTTGCTCCGAGTCTCCTCCTTCCAGCCTGTCTGCCTGCCGAGCTCTCTGCAGCTTCTCTCTCAGGTAGTGAGAGCCCCACATCTGCTCTTGCTGCCCCTGCCCTGAATGAATTTCGGTCCTGTTTCAGTTCCATCTCCCTACCTGTAAGGTCCAGGTGTCTTCTCTTAAGCCCAACTGGGATCAGCTGACTAGTCACAGGTGCACTGGCCTCTTCCCTATTAAAGGGCCAGTGCCACCCTGTGACAGGGATATTGCTACCTTCCAGTAGCCATTCAGTGACCACAGGAATGGAGCTATGATAAGGGATTTGGAAGGAGATGGAGAGGCATAAGAATCCCTGTGGAGTTAGACATTAAAGTGCTGAGGTTTTTTAAATATCTGAAATATTAGTGGTCTATGTGATTTTTTTAGTAATTATCCTTTCCTTTAATTTGTATAATTTGAACAATGATAATTTAGTACACCTCTATTTCTAATATACAGATCAATGTTTCCAAATAAATGATATACTTTTATTTATGATTATGTTAAAACATTCATTTTGATAAATATATGAATATCCATTTATTTAATGTATATTATTTAGTTTGATCTGTAGAGGCAGTGTGGCCTAGCCAATAGCTAGACTGGGACTTTTGGGAGACCTGGGTTCTAGTCCTGGCTCTGCTGCTGGCCTGCTGGGTGAAATTAGGCAAGTCACGTCACCTCCCCATGCCTCAGTTTCCCCACCTGTAAAATGAAAAGAGTGATACTGACTTCCTTTGTAAATCTCTGTGAGAGCTATGAATGCAATGTGCTATATAAGATCTAGATGTTATTGTTATTCTATTTTTAATGAAATGGTAACATGTTTTATCAATGCTAAAATTATTGTATCAGAATATTACAGTGTGGGCAGTGATGCCAATGATAGGCTAGATTCTGATCCCCTGGCTTGCATCATGTAGCACCTGGCTCCACCTTATGAGGTCCTTATGAGATCAAAGGGACTTGTGGTGGAGTGAGGTTCTACTCAGCATGAGTAAAGGTATCAGAATCTGATCCGATGGAGGTGCTGTGCCCTGGTCTGATATTCCCCACATAAAAAATGAAAAATCTGCATTTACTGGTATGGCCACTCCAAAGTGATTGAATATAAAACCCATACACCATAACCCCGAATGTCTGGGTTATCACCATTTGCCATCTGCACATCTGATTTCTCACAGGGCCTCAGAAACTTAATGGTCCTAGGCCTGGCTCTTGCAAAGAATTATGAACATACATGCATGAGTAGTCCCAATCCCTTCAAAGGGAGTACTCGTATGTATAAAGTTACTCATGTGTGTAACTCTGCAGAATCAAGGCTTAGTCTACAAAACCAATTATTAGAGAGACAAGGTGAGTGAGGTAATATCTTTTACTGAATCAACTTCTGTTGATGAGAGAGACGAGCTTTTGAGCTTACACACAGCTCTTCCTTGTCTCTTTAATATCCTGGGACCTACATGGCTACAACAATACTGCATACAAAACCAAATCTTGTCTGTTACTTTAGCACAAAAATATTGCTGACATGTAACAATTGTTGATGAATCCAGTTCTGGTGTTGTAGTTAAAATGAATGTGAGTAGTTAATCAGTTGTTGCATTTGATTATTTTTGATAGGGTAGTTTTCTATAGGTTGAAGAAGTTTACCTTTAATAAGAAGTAGAAAGTTGATAGATATAGCAGATAATTCTGTTATGCCTACTTAGTAATGATTAATGCTCAACTTTTGAACAGGTCTGTGCTGAAAAGGAAATGTCACCTGTTCAAACACAGGTTTGTATTGTCCTGTGCTAATGTATTCAGAACTTATCAATGCACTGATCTGGTGGGAGTTTCAGGGAGTACATTTAAGTTTCAGCAAATGAAGCCTGCTCTTGCAGACCCTTACTCACCAAAACTGCCATTAGTTTCAATGAGAGCTTTGCCTGAGTCAGAAATACAGGATCAACCCAAGCAAGAGAATAAATGGAATATATGAACAAAAGGGTGTATTTTTTTATTACTCAGGGCATACCGGTGTGGCTTAGAGAGCTACACCTAGAAATTCTTGGAGTTTCTTTGACTTTTTAGTACAAAGTCTATCACTGAGCAACATTTTTTCTATTTCTTAAATCTCCATTTTTCTTTCCTCCCTTCGCTCAGTCTAATGAAGACTTTCCAGGCTTCTATACTCTGGTTTGAGAAACAAAGCAAAGAGCTACTATTTTAGGCCCCAACCCAGCAAAGCACTTAAGTACAGCTAAGCAAGTAAGCAATCCCATTGACTTCAATGGAACTGTTAATGTGCTTAAGTCATGTAAGAGTTTAAGGGCCAGATTTTCAAAGGCCTTTAGTCGCCTAAAGATGCAGATAAGTGCCTAATGGGATTTTCAAATGCACCTAAGCAGGTTAGATGCCTAACTCCCAATAAAATCAATTCACTAGTGCTTCTTGCAATAACTAAAAAGTAGCCAACGTGCTGCCCAGATGTATACTAATATCTCCTTTAGAAAATGGCTCAACCAGTACTTATGGTAGGGAGAGTAGGAGAGGGCAGATCAATGTCCATGAGAAAGCCTGAGATAACAAGTGGCTAGGAGAGACTCAAAGAGATCACTATGATTTCTCCTCTAGTGTTAGATGAGCATTCACAAGTAATAAGCTTTTTTCTGTTTGTGAATGGTCTGTGAGCAGATCAAGATTCCCATGAATTTGTCCATTGTTCAAAATGATTTGACATATGTTTTCTGTGAAACATTTCAGCCTATTGTTTAATCAGAGCAGGAGCCAAAGGTTGAGGCCAAAGGCCAGATTTTCAAGCACAAACCAGGGATGATTATGTTTATACATATTTTATGGAAGGGGTTATAATTTCATAAATCATTGTGGTGATTTGGAATTTGAAAATGCTTTGGGTGGATATTATTACATATTTAAAGTTTTTAAAGTAACTAACATTCAAACAACATTGTTGTTCATTCATTATCTGAACTTCTTTTGGGGTTCTCTGTTCTCTCCACTGTCCCCGACGTCCCCCGTCTGTATGTCAGGGTCTGTCTCCATCCGGCTGGCCTCCGCATCTTGGAGCGCAGGCGGTCCTTTCTCTGGCGCTATCAACGCACCTCCTTCTCCTCCAGTGGTCAGCCCAGACTGAGCTGCTTTGCTGCCTTTTATATCCTGGCTCCAGCTGGAGCATGTGCAGCAGAGCTGGAGGACGCATGGCCTCCTTGGCTAAGAGAGAAGGGTTAACCCCTGCTATACCAGTGCAGGGCTGTTACACCCCGTCACACACCCTCCTGCTTAAGTTGGTGTTCGGAGCCAGAGTCCCCTCTTCTTCTCCCATTCCTGCCCAGGAGAAGAAGTCCGCGTTCTCATGGGCCTTCCCTGATCAGCGTAGCATGTGGAAGGAGCAGGGCTGAAGCAACAGATACCAGCGCATGATTTGTGCATTAGTTTCCTTCACGCTATTAATCCATTGGAGGGATGCATGGTCGGTGACCAAGGAAAAAGGGTTCCCCAAGAGGTACTAACTTAAGATGTCAACTGCCCACTTAACAGCGAGGGCTTCCCGTTCTATTGTGGAGAAGCAGGACTCCGGGAAAACAGTTTGTGGCTGAGGTACAGGATGGCATATTCCTCCCCCTCTAACTCTTGCGACAACACTGCTCCCAACCCTACCTCTGACGCGTCCGTCTGGAGCAGTGGTTCTCAAACTTTTGTACTGGTGACCCCTTTCACATAACAAATCTCTGAGCGTGACCCCCCTTATAAATTAAAAACACTTTTAAATATATTTAACACCATTATAAATGCTGGAGGCAAAGCGGGGTTTGGGGTGGAGGCTGACAGAGCTTGCGACCCCCCATATAATAACCTCATGACCCTCAGAGGGGTCCCGACCCCCAGTTTGAGAACCCCTGGTCTGGAGGATGAAGGGTTTTGTGAAGTCGGGTTGGGCCAGTAGTGGCTCCTGGGTTAGTTGCTCTCATAGGTCCTGGAAGGTGACCTCACAGTCCTTTGACCGCTGTACTTTCTGTGACTGGGAGCTCTTTGTCAAGTCCATCAGTGGGGTGGCAAGTGTGGCAAAGTTGAGCACAAATTGGCAGTAATACCCTGCTAGCCCTAAGAATTGCCGTACTTACCTCTTCATTGTGGGGGTAGGGTTGTCCTGTAAGGCCTGCACCTTGTCCAATAAGGGGCATAGTTTCCCCCTACCCACGGTGTAGCCCAGGTAAGTCACCTCTCACTGACCCAAGTGACACTTGCCCAGGTTTGCAGTGAGGCCCATGTCTCCCAGGACTTGCAACATGCTGGCGAGGTGCTGGAGATGTTCCTCCTAGCCGGTGCTATAGATGACGATATCATCAATGTATGCAGCAGTGTATGAATTATAGGGACTCAGTATTTGGTTCATGAGCCACTGGAAGGTGGCTGCGGCCCCATGCAAACCAAAGGACATCATGGTAAATTGGTAGAGGCCAAAGGGTGTAGGAAAGGCCGTCTTCTCCCGAGAGGCTGGTGTCAAAGGGATCCGCCAAAATCCCTTGGTTAGGTCTAAGGTGGAGATAAATTCTCTGTCACCCAGCCACTCAAGCAGTTCGTCCACTTGGGGCATGGGGTATGCGTTGAACTTGGAGATGGTATTCACCTTTCAGAAGTCAATGCAGAACCTGACCACTCCATCAGGCTTGGGGACCAGTACTATAGGGCTCTGCCACTCATTCCTAGACTCCTCAACCACTCCCAGGGCTAGCATTATCTCTAGTTCCTTCTGCACAACTCCCCACATCTTCTTGGGGAGCGGTCAGTGGTTATCTCTCACCTTCTGGCTGGGGATGGTAGCAATGTGATGGCTGGTCACATTTGTTTTCCCTGGCCGGGCCGACAAGACAGTGCGGAAAGCAGATACTAACTGCCATACCTGTTCCTGCTGATTGGGATTGAGCTCCTGGCTGATTGCCACTGGCCCTGGCTCTGTGGGTTTCTTGGCCAGTGGCCCCAACTCGGGCTCTGGGGGTACGGGGCAATCATCAGGCCCTCACGTTCCTTCCAGGCCTTGAGGAAGTTCGCGTGGTAGACCCGTGCATTTCTCTGACGCCCTAGCATCCGTATCTCATAGTCGACGGGTCCTATCCGTCTGGTCACCTCAAAGGGGCCCTGCCACTTAGCCAGCAGCTTAGACTCTTAGGAGGGTAATAACAATAGGACCTGGTCTCTGGGCTCAAAGACCCTCATCTTTGTCCCCCTGTTGTACTGGTTCTCTTGAGTGCATTGGGCCCACAATAGGTTCTCCCGCACCATGGTACCCAGCTCTTGGAGCCATTCCCGCAACTGTACTGGACAGATCCCCATACCCAGGTTTCCTGCTCTTCTCATGTCTCTTTCAGTAGGTCTAGGATTCCCCTGGGTTGCCTCCCATAGAGAAGTTAGAATGGAGAGAACCCAATGGAGGCCTGTGGAACCTCTCGCACGGCAAAGAGGAATGTGGGGAGCAACTTGTCCTAGTGCCAGAGATTGTCCTCCACGATCTTTCTCAGCATCGACTTCAGGGTCCTGTTAAATTGCTCCACTAATCCATCCATCTGGGGATGGTTGACTGAGGTCTTGAGGGCATGGATATTTAGCAGGTGGCATAGCTCTGCCATCAAGCTGGATGTTACATTAGTCCCTCGGTCTGTTAGTATCTTGTGTGGTAGTCCCACTCTGGCAAAGATCTGCAGGAGTTCATTAAGAGTGGTGGCCCACAGAGGGACAGCCTCTGGGTAGTGTGTTGCCACAATGAGGATATACTTGTGGCCCATGCTGCTCTTCTCCAGGGGTCCCACCAAGTCCAGGCCAATATGCTTGAAGGGGATCCCGACCACAGGTAAGGGCACAAGGGGGGCCCTCAGTACTCTCTTTGGGATGGTCTTCTGACACTCAGGGCTAGAGGCACAGTAGTTCCACACTTCTTGGTGTATACCAGGCCAAAAGAATCTTGGGCTACCCGCTGCACTGTTTTCTCCCTCCTCAGGTGCTCGGTCCAAGGTACTGAGTGGGCCAGGCGAAGCAAGCCTCACTGGAACTGCCACAGGACCAGCAGCTGGCACAGGTCTTCCTTCGTCTGTGGGTCCTGGACCAACCGGTAGAGAAGGTTGTTGTGGATCTCAAACCAGGGTCCTTGGGGAAGGCGCTGCTGTTGATCCTCCTCCTGGGTGGGGCCCGCTACCTGCTCCTGGGCCTGGCTGAGGATTGGATCTCCCCTTTGCTCTTCTAGGATGTCCAGCCATCCTTGCCCCTCCCTGGTCAGGGTTTCAGCTGGGGGTCGGCCTGCCTCTGGCATCCCAGGGTTTCCCGAGGGTCCTTCTGGGGGGTCATCTGGCCTTGAAAGGCCCAGAAACCTTCTACTTGCGCGGTGTGCTCCCGCAACTCCTAAAGGAGACCAGAAAAACCCTGCCAGTCATGCCCCAAGATCACTGCGTAGGCTAACTTCAGGGCCATCCTGACTAAGCACAGTCCTTGCTGATGGGAAGCCTTGAGTTGTACCCCGATGGTCAGGTACAGTTTCATGTCCCCATGAATGCATTGTAGGCATATGGGTGCTCTGGCTGGGTCGGTGGTCTTGACCAGGCTGGCACAGATGATGGTTTCGCTGCATCCTGAGTCCACCAGGGCTGTTGTTGGTGTCCCATCCACCCGAACAAGAACCAATATCTTACCCGGCTCCCTCTTCCGGGCACAGTGACCAGGGCACAGTGACCAGCCACCCACACCTGCCCATAATTGCAGTCCATGTAAGGGCATTCTCTCCGAAAGTGCCCTTCCTGTCCACACTTATAACACCAGTCATGATTTCCCCCTGTGGGTGGGGTAGCCTGGGGTGTGCTCTGTCCATTCAGTGGGTCATCTCTGCCCTGGGATTGCCCCGCTTGAGTCCCTTGCACTGGGCGCTGTTGTTGGCACCGATGGCCCGGCATAAAGGCGGGGACTCTCCCCTTTGGTCTTGTGAAGCCCCCAACCCGGTGGTCCGGTTTCACTCTCGTGGACCCCCCGATTTATGGCCAAATCTCTCTGCACCCTCAGTGGTCATGTGGGCAGGATCTGGGTAAATTGTTCCAGGGCCATGACTTCGGTCACTTGGACCCTGGTCCGGTGTTCCGGGTCCAGCCACTGCCAACAATAATCCTGCATTTGCTGTGCCACAGCTTTGGGTCTGGCCCCTGGCAGGTACCACTCATGGCAGAGTTGCTGGCGGTATGTTTTAGGGCTGATGCCTGTTTTGTCCAGGATGGCTGCCTTGACTTTAGAATATTCTAGCATCTCCTGGGGGGTCGAGGTTCTGGTATGCCATCTGCGCTGGTCCACTTAGGTAAGGGGCTAGGAGTGTGTCCCAGTGTTTGGGTGGCCACTGGTCAGCAGTGGCGACCCACTCAAAGGTCACAAGGAATGTCTCCGGGTCATCAGGCATACAGGGATACCCATCAGGCCACTCCTGGACTTCAACCTGGCCAGGCTAGGGGAAGGGCTTGTAGGGGGTTGCAACAATAAAGCCATCAGTAGGTCTAGCTGTTCCAGCTACGTCTGTTGCTGAGTGGCCAACTCCTGCATCAGCTGCTGCTGCAGCTCCTGCTGCTGTGCCATCTGGAGCTGTTGCTGGGAGGCAAGCTGCTGGAGAAGCTGCACCTGCTGTTGTTGCTGCTCTGCAGCCTGTTGCTGCTGGCTGTCTAGCAGCCATTTCAAAAGCTTTTCGGGCTCCATCTGTCCAGTTTGGGTCCTTCTAGCAGGTCCCAATCGGTGCCCGCCGATTTCAGGTTTCCAGGTTTCGTGGAGCTGATATAGTCCATCACCCTTCAGGGGTGGGGAAGAGGTGTGTCACAACCCTACGGTCGAGTTTGGAGAGAGCCCCAGGTCTCAGGGCTGCAAGGTTCAGGGACCTCAGTCCTTAATGTGGCCCTTGATACCACAGCAGTGCAGCCTATTGGTCAAAATCAATACCCCAGCCCTTGCTGTCAGGGCAGTGCACCCCAATGGCCAGAGTCAATACTATAGCCCCTGCCGTCAAGGCAGTGTGGCTCACTGCCCAGAGTCAATACTATAGCCCCTGCATCAGGGTAGTGCGGCCCAATGGCCAGAGTCAGTATTATAGCCCTTACTGTCAAGGCAGGGCGGCCCAATGGGGCGGGTGATGCCAGGACAGGGGGACCCCAGCCCACCCTCTCCACTGGGTTCTGACCCAGGGCCCTGTCAGTGGCAGGTTTGTCTGCCACCAACTTGGCGGAGGTCCGACTGAAACATGCTGAGTCTTGGTCCAGTTCTGTCACCATTTCCCGGAAAACCTCCCTGGGTCACTTTCTACCCAAATCTCTGGCATCCGCTGTCCCTGGGGCTCTCTGTTCTCTCCACTCTTCACGACGTCCCCTGTCTGTGTATCAGGGTCCATCTCTGTCCAGCTGGCCTCCGTGTCTTGGAATGCAGGCGGTAAATTGTCCAGATTTCTTAAGTATGGCCAGATTGCTGCAAATTTTGGGTCTATCCAATTTTCTGTTGAATTTGCACATATCTTGAATATGAAATCTATTCAATGCCTCTTGTGAAGAATTTGAAGTTTGCTTAAGGCACTTGGGCTGTTCCTATTGTTTTCTTTCACTGAACATAATAAGAGGCATAGAGGTAGAAGAAAAGAAGGGTATTGACAGTCTAAGTTAATTGTGTGGGATGTGATTAGAGAGGCAAAGTAAGATGTGATTGAAATATGAACTTTGTTATCCATTTCTTAGTTAGATAAGTTGATGGTTAATCAATAGGTAAGGATTGCTAGTTTGATTAAACAATTGATAGCCCAAGCTAAATGACTCTGTATGGCTTACATGATTAAAATGTTAATTTTAGAATAGGAAACACAATCTTTTAGGAGCTGTGAGTTCAGTTGTTTTGATTGCAATAAATATCAAAATAGTATATTTCTGTTGGAAACACACCAGTTCTCTATATTAGCTGACTCACATGGTTTCAAACATCTCCTGTGAGTAATTTGTTTAATGTGAATATATTTTAAATGTAGATAATTGTTCCCACCGGCCAAAATCATCTCGCCACAGGCCAGCCAGAATAACTTGTTCAGGGGCTAGTAGACCTCATGGAGGGGAGTAGAGGAGGAATCCTTCCCCCTTAGGATGCAGACTGGGAGTGGAGTTGACTCTACAACTACTACTTCAGCTTAGTGGGTGGAATAGCCACCATAGTCCTAGCACTTCCCAATCTCAAGAGAAGCTAAATGAAGAACTGACGGACCTGTGAAGGGGCAGATCCTTTGGTCCCACTCTCCCACTCCCACTCCAGTCCCCTAATAGCAATATAAGGAAAGGTAGGCCTCACAGCATTCAAGGAGTACGCATTCCTTCCACAAGCTCCCGATAGCCTGCTCTGACCTTCTGCAGTACAATGGCACATCAGTACAGCTATGAGAGGACCCTCCATATCTACATAGGAGGGTCCTAAAGATCGTCAGATCTGTTAGACAATAATAGCACATGGGGCCTAATTCTCTTCTCATACCAGTGTAAATCAGGAGTAGATCCATGGCAGTTGTGTTGTATTGTATTGGTGTAAATGAGATCAGGTTTGGGCCCATGAGGTACAAATTAAAAATGATCATTCTTTCCTCTTTCTTTTTGAAGTTCAAATATGCAGACTTTCCTAGGTTTTCACTGCCCCATGAGAGCAGATATTGTACATTGCAGAGAATACCTGAGAAAGTGCCTTGAATGTGCTAAGCAGCAGATATTGAAGTGTAATTCCAGACACTGATTAGAGTCCAAACAAGAAAGTCGTGGCTGTTTGACTATAATTTTTACAACGCTGCCTAGACTTTTGTTTCCTCCTTAGTTCTGTTTACCAATACAGACCTAGAATAAACAGAAACATGAGATTTCATTAACTTGTTTTAGACCAGCTGCAATAAAAGCTGCTAATGGAAGTGGAGGAGAGAAGAGGGGAAAGATCAAATGCTCCTAAAAGATATTTATACAATGTAGGAGTGTTGTGACCCTAAGATATCATTTTGGAGCCATTAACAGGAGTGAAGAAAGAAACTGCAGTTTCAGAAGACCTTGTGACGAGCGTAGGTGGGAGAATAATTATACTGTATGCCAAACCTTACCTTTGTACAGGAGAACTATGTGACAAATGCCTGAGCAAACAGCCTGTAAGTGAAGCATAATTTTCATTCCCGTATACATATTTCTCGTGTGAGTCCCTGTGTTTTGCAGGTGTTTTTTTTTTTTTTTTTGCAGGTGGGAGATCAATTAGCCATTGATAATGTATGTGCGTTTGGTTATTTTAGTATTTATTTATTTTGTTTTAGAATTTTATTTTATTCGCTTACAATATTTAGAGTATCACAATTGTTACATGATGCAATAGAAAAATGTTACATTTGTGACTTGCAAATCAATTGCTTTTATAGACAGACTTCTACTGCACTGTTAAGAGACATCTACACTTTTCTGGTATTTTTTTTTTTTTTTTTTTTAGTTTCTCAAACCAAATTTATTTCCCACAAGCAGGGTTTTATCTGTTCCTCAGGTCAATTTTTCCATCATATTTTACCCTTTTTGTCGATAGGTAGATTACTATTTTAGCCGTTCTAGTCCTAAATCACAGCCACATTGCAAAGGGCTTTACTATACTTTGACAGGTATTTGTTGCATGGATAATATTTTCTTTCAGTAGGTTTATTTCCTTACAATTAATTTCAGCAAGTCTTAGAGTTTCTACTGAAATGGGCCAATAATAGTAAAATTACATGCTACTTATTGGGAGGGATAGCTTGCTGGTTTGAGCATTGGCTAGCTAAAACCAGCATTGTGAGTTCAATCCTTGAGGTGGCCACTTAGGGACAACCTCGGGCAAAATCAGTATTTGGTCTTGGTCCTGCTAGAGAAGGCAGGGGGGCTAGACTCAATGACCTTTCAGAGTCCTTTCCAGTTCTATGAGATAGGTATATCTCCATTTTTTTAAAAACATTTTTCCTCTGGAAATTGTGGAGAGCCCCTTAAGTTTTCAGGATTTAGTTTAAAATATTTTTTCTAGCTATGTCTTCCTGGGAATGAAAGAAAATCTGTGATGGTGACAACTTTGCTGATTTTGTCACTTATTATTTTAGAATGTTTTTGTTTCAAAACACCTGCCTTATAAAAATATACTAAAGTAATCTACAGATAATGGCCCAAAGCACTACATCTTACAATGTTATCAATATAGTATTTGGGACTTTAGTGTAATATGTTTTTGAAAGGTTGCAGAGGGATTTCTCATCACTGATTCTGAAGCCTGACTTCTGTGGAATCTTTACTTGCTGGATAGAGACTAAGAAAAAGTGGGGATTTGATTGTTATACAGAAAGTTGCTGGTTTTATGCCTGTTGCTTTATTCTAGAGTAGAGTACCTTTCAAATAAGTTGGACCCAGGCAACCACAACAGCTTACTACAATGAGAAAGGCAAGTTGTCTGATTTCCTTAGAAGTCAGAGGCAGCAACAGGTTCTTACTGAGAGGCTGTAAATTCACAAAGACACCAATATGTTTCCTCTGTAATGTGCTTCTATGCGCTGAATCTACGCTCCAGGGGCCTCTTGATGCTGCCCTAGGTGAGATCCATAGCCATGCATGACAGAAGAGATACACAGACGTTCCTCAGTGAATGAGTGCTGAACTCACTCAGCATGCTGTCCAGGGATATGCTCATCACAATAATGTGTCTAATGTGTCATGCATGGAGCCACGCACAAATCACCCAAACATCAGTATGCAAAGTGATAAAGGATTGATTGCCAGACCTGGTGGAATTCTAATACACCACGCAGGGCCAGGGCAGAAAGCAAAACAGTCTGCGAGTGGAGGGACAGAAATAGTGGAGAAAATGTTGCTGCCTTGGGCAATAAACAGTGCAGGTAGTTCAGCAACACAGTTCAGCAGAGCCCCAGGGAGATGTGGTGCTTGTATGCAAAGCCACATGTCGCAGCTATTGAGCTGTCGATTATGTACCTTTTGCTTTCTATGACTGATTATTTGTTTGTGTTTGCTGCTTTGCTCCTCAGTCTGGTGCTTTACACTGTACTACACACAATTGAACTCCACCTGTTTTAGTGTGGAGTGCCTGACTCTCTTTGTTGGGTAGTATTTCATATGTTCTTTATACATATGCAGGGATTTCACTAAGGCTTTCCCAGATATGTCACCAATCCCATACTTGAAGTGTACTGTGCTCATTCGAGGCTTTGAGGTTGGGGACATGAATTAGTTTGATATGTAATTTGTGCCTCTTGGGAATGGCAGCACACATGGATCTCATTGTTGCCAGATGACACTCCTCTTTTCCCAGCTACAGTGGAATGCCGTGTATCTGATATAATTGGGACCGGGACCAGATTGGATAATCAAAAGTTTGGAAATTCAGAGAATGGGCAAAGAGCTTCTGCCCCAGGCAGCAGGGTCCTGATATCAGCCCTGGGTAGCAGGGGTCCCACTTGGGACTGACAGTCGTAGCCCCACCATCTGGGGCTGACAGCCCAAGCCCTGCTGTTTGGGACTGACAGCCATATTCCCACTGCCCAGGGCAGAAAGCCAGAACCCCTCCTGGGGCTCGGTTAATATGGAGAGCTGGATAATGGATGCTTGGATAAATGGGGTTCTACTGTATTGGCTCCCCTTTTAGAAGATCCTTGGTGTGTTATGTGTAATGCAGGCATAGCATCTCTAATGCATGCAAATAGCCTTAAAAGCACCATAGTCCACCTTCCTTTTTAAAAGCTCATCCTGTTCCCATTTAAATCTATGGGAGCAGTATTGGATCTTGAATGCACATAGAATCATAGAAGATTAGGGTTGGAAGAGACCTCAGGAGGTCATCTAGCCCAATCCCCTGCTCAAAGCAGGACCAATACCAACTAAATCATCCCAGCCAAGGCTTTGTCACATAAACACATAGGTGTTTATGATGTGGTGTGAAGCACTTCTGTAGATTACAGTACAGGCAAGATCAGGCTCAAAGAAACCATTAATCGTTTCCACTAAGCCAACAAGAGGCCTTTTCCTCTTTTATTAAATTGATTTTCTTCTCACCCACTCATTGTGTCATTCTAGAGACTGCCAGCTCCAAAATGGATCCCAGCTAGTGTTCTTGAATCATGAAACCCTTGTCAGAGGGCTAATGTGGGTGAAATGGAAAAATATATATATTTGATCCAGTAGCGTAGCTGGGGGGCGGGGGAGCGGGGCAGCGGCTGCTCCCCCACCGAGCACAAGTGGCTCCTTTTTAATTTTACTCACCTGGAAGCGGGAAAAAAAAAAGCGCCATCCGCTGCGGCGCTTTTACTGATGGGGCGGCTCTCTGGGTCTTCGGTGGTACTTCGGCAGCGGGCCCTTCACTAGCTCCGGGTGTCTTTGGCGGCACTGAAGCTTCATCGTTGAAATGCCGCCGAAGACCTGCAGAGAGAGTGAAGGTCCCACCGCCGAAGACCCGGAGCGCCGCCCCGTCAGTAAAAGTGCCGCAGCGGGTGACACCTTTTTCCCCCGCTCCCCCTATTCCCTCCACCTGGCTACGCCACTGATTTTATCATATCTGCATGAAGATCAACACAAATTCTTCTGATATCTTTAGTACTAGTGAATGTTTTATCTGACCCACCCAGAAAAGGGCAACAAAAATGATTAGGGGTATGGAACAGCTGCCATATGAGGAGAGATTAATAAGACTGGGACTTTTCAGCTTGGAAAAGAGATGTGTAAGTTGTGGGGAGGGATAGCTCAGTGGTTTGAGTATTGGCCTGCTAAACCCAGGGTTGTGAGTTCAATCCTTGAGGGGGCCATTTAGGGATATGGGGCAAAAATCTGTTGGATGATTCAATTGGGGATTGGTCCTGCTTTGAGCAGGGGGTTGGACTAGATGATCTCCTGAGGTCCCTTCCAACCCTGATATTCTGTGATATAAAACAGGTCTATAAAATCATGCTTGGTGTGGAGAAAGTGAATAAGGAAGTGTTATTTGCTCCTTCTCATAACATGAGAACTAGGGGTCAGCAGGTTTAAAACAAATAAAAGGCAGTATTTTTTCACACAATGCACAATCAACCTGTGGAACTCCTAGCCAGAGTATGTTGTTAAAGTCAAGTCTATAACATGGTTCAAAAAAGAACTAGATAAGTTCATGGAGGATAGGTCCATCAACGGCTATTAGCCAGGATGGACAGGGATGATGCCCCTAGCCTCTGTTTGCCAGAAGCTGGGAATGGGTGGCAGGGGATGGATCACTTGATGATTACCTGTTCTGTTCATTCCCTCTGGGACACCTGGCATTGGCCACTGTTGGAAGACAGGATCCTAGGCTAGATGGACTTTTGGTCTGACCCAGTATGGCTGTTCTTATGTTCATGCTGATTATTGCATCCACTGTCAAGGTGCACAAGTTACATGGAAAATATATGCACTGTGACTATATGTCCTACATAAATGATAAATTATTGATGTTTCATTGACAATAATCACCAGGGAGTAGAACACTCTTATTGTGAAAGAGACACGCAAGCCTGAAAGGGGGATAAAGAAGATGGTAAAATAAAAGCGAGGATCCCAAAGAAAGAAACTCCAAAAAGCTCCAATACATTAAGGCAAAAACTGATATCATTTAAAAGAAAATGTTCATGGCTCAAAATAAAACTCTATGCTTGAGACAAATTGACGTGACAGGCACTTGGGATACAACAGACAGCCCATGCACAGCATTATGAGACTGTATAATATTTTAACAAGGATCATCTGTTCTTGAAAAGTTTCTGACACCCAAAGAGGCTTTCCTGCATTGTCACCAGGCATGCATGCAATCTCACCCCTCAACTGATGTATTTAACATACTGTCTTCACTGTGGCAACTGCCAGTCATGTCTCATTCTGCATTCCTTTTTGTGTTCCCTTAAGGCACTCTTACAGTTACCTTCTCGATAGCATTATATTTTCTGCCCTGCCTTTGTCATAGTTTTACTGATGCTGAAAATGTTTATTTAGCTCTGACCTGTGGCTCTAGACTACTCTCTGCTTGGTGTCTCTGTGTTGTGCTGAATGGCAAATCCCATGGTGCTGGCATGCCTCCATAAATATCTCTCTAGATTCATTTTGTGATTCTTTTACCATTATAAACAGCATGAACTTTGATTCTGTGGCTTGTGTCATCAACAAGACCGTTCAAGCAAACCTTTGAAACGCACTAAAGTTTAGTAATCTTTGAATTACACACTCATTATACTAAGGCAGTATAGATAGTCAGAGGGGCCCAAGGAGCCTGAGCTTGTGGGTAGGGTGACCAGACAGCAAATGTGAAAAATCGGGACAAGGGTGGGGGGTAATAGGAGCCTATATAAGAAAAAGACCCAAAAATCGGTACTGTCCCTATAAAATCGGGACATCTGGTCACCCTACTTGTGGGTGCTACAGTTTTTGGGGCCCTTTAAATATCAGGGATAATTTTTGTTTTAAATTTTTTTTAGCTTTCTTCATTGAAGAGGCACCCTTCAAAATGTATAATGATCATTATAGCTGAAAGTTTGTTCTGGCGATTTTTCCAGCATATACACAGTTACCCAGACCTAGCCTTAAAGGACTGGGAGCTCTTTGGCTTTGGCTCTTCTGTTTTGTTATATTTTTGGATCTGTGTTTGTAGGAGGGAGCAACCCAAGTTACAACAGATTGCATTGGAGTGGCTGTAAGTTCCTTCTATCATGCCGGCTGACTGCCATTGCATAGCTGCTGAGCTGCCAACATCAGTTGGTACAATAAAAGATATTACCTCATGCACCTTGTCTCTCTAATATCCTGGGACCGACATGGCTATAACTACACTGCATACAATATGACTTCCAGTCACAAGGGGGACCGCATAGTAAAAGAGCTGGCTCAGCTGTGGGCAACAGGCACAAGGTGGTCAAGATAAGAGGTGTCTTGGCCCAATCACACTCTCAACAGCAAGAGCAATAGTCCCTACGGGGGAGGTAGAGAGGTGGCAACATGGGAGCAAAGCAGCCACACCATGGGTAATGAGGGGAAGGAGGGAGAGCTGTATGAATAACTGATTTGTTTGATTCATTGGTTGTTTTGAAAAATAATTTAAAAATAAAGTTTGAGGCCAAATCATTTTTTTAAACTTTTAAACTTTTGGGTGAAGTGAAAAGTAAAATAAATATATAAATAACAAATCATTTCAGGTCAAACAAACCATTTTGTTTGATCAGAAAGAAAATGTTTTATTTTGATTTGGGGTGGGTTTGTTTACATTTTAAAATGAAGGACATTTCTAAACAAAAAGTAATTCAAATACAAAAACTGAAACGTTTTGCTTAAAAAATGTCACAATGAAATGTTTTGACTTTTTATTTTACTTTGGTATTGGTACAGACAATTTGATGAAACCAGCATGAATTTGCAAAATGCTTTAGTGTTGCCAAATCTGCATTTTGTGCAGAAAAAAGTTTTGGATGAAAAATTTCACTCAACTCTAGGAGGAGGGCACTGTAGGGAAGGAGAAGAGGAACTTTTAATGAGAGGAGACAGAAAGAGAAGGGACACAGGAGGAGAGGCAGGAGAGGGGTAAGATCTCAGGGGAGAAAAGGAGAGATGATAAAACACTATTGAGGATTTGGCCCAAAATCTCCAGAAGGGAGAGGGGAAAGAGATAGAGGAGCAGAGAAAGACTGGGAAGAAACAAGGATATTCTAGAGACAGGGTACAAACTGAAATTAATAATATTTAGCATGGAGGAAATGGGACAGAGACCAAAATACATAAATCAAAGGAAGAAACAGAACTAAATGCACAAAAATAAGTTAACGAAAGCTAAGTCATAAAAGCATAAGAAGACAGGATGGAAAAAGGCTGTTTCACTAACAGTGTTTCTCATTCTGCAATGCAGTACAGAAAAGCACTCAGGGCTCCCCTTCACTCTTTTACCTTAACTAAATAACCATGACAGAGATTCCGAAGCTGTGGTTCATGGACGGTCAGCAGACTTGCTGGTGATTTGCAGAAAGCTGAATGAACACATGATGATAGCTTGTCACATGATGCTAGCTCCTCTTTGCTAGTTGCTAAAATGCAGTAAAAGAAAGCTTAAAAAAGGAACAAAACTTTCCTAACATAAGCAATTGCTGAAGTTGTCACAGCGATTTTGAATAGGAGGAGATGAGGTCAGTGTCATCAAAAACAGTGGGTCTGGCACTCCATAAGGCAACCTATATATCAAAATATGGTCCACATATTGAAACAGCTTCAAAACAATGTCAAGTGTCAGGGGGTAGCTGTGTTAGTCTGTATCCACAAAAACAACGAGGAGCTGTCAATACCAAGAGAGGGAAAATTGCTTTTGTAGTGAGCCAGCCACTCCCAGTCCCAGTCCCTATTCAAGCCCAAATTAATGGTGTTAAATTGGCAAATGAATTGTAGCTCTGCAGTTTCTCTTTGAAATCTGTTTTTGAAGTTTTGTTGTTGAAGTATGGCTACTTTTAAATCTGTTATAGAATGTCCAGGGAGACTGAAGTGTTCTCCTACTGGCTTTTGTATGTTGCCATTCCTGATGTCTGATTTATGTCCATTTATTCTTTTATCCATAATTTGTTTATTCTTCTGGTATTGACACCCCCTCATCAATTATTGGGAGTGGTCCACATCCACCCTGATTGAATTGGCCCTGTCAGCACTGGTTCTCCACTTGTAAGGTAACTCCCTTCTCTTCATGTGTCAGTATATTTATGCCTGCATCTGTAATTTTCACTCCATGCATCTGAAGAAGTGGGTTTTTACCCATGAAAGCTTATGCCCAAATAAATCTTTTAGTCTTTAAGTTGCCACCGGACTCCTCGTTGTTCTTGAAAACACTGTAACTATTTCTTTTGGTCTGACTTGATTTTACTTTAGCCCACTGCAATTCTTTGTAACTATGCCGTGTGTTTTCATTAATATATTGGTGTTAGATTACTGGCAAAGTAGACCATCTCTTTTACTTTAATTAGCATTGATGTGCCTGTGTAACCCACATACGTTCTGGGTGTGGTGTTCTGTCCCATCTAGTGGCACTGAGACCACTTTGAGAGAGATAAAATGAGTCTGCTCTACAGTCTTAGCTAATAGTCAGTTGGCTTTTAGCTCATGCGGTAGAGGCTCAAGCATTAAGCTCCAGAAGCCCCAGGTTCGATCCCACCCGCTGACAATCACCGTCTGTCGGTGTTACACCTGCAGGTCTCACTCATGGTTTGGACATTAACAATTAAAACATCTGTCATGTTTACAGGGTGCACTGCTTTTTAGACTTCTTTACAGACTGTCTTGAGTGCAACCTTTAGGTGCCATGCTCGGCTTCCTTCCTTTCACCCCTCTCAAGGGTGAAACACTGAAGTCCAGCCACTCTTGGGCTGGATCTCTGGGTTGCAGTCCTCCTGTTTCCCAACCATGTAAACAAGACCAACCCTGTACCTGGCACATGCAAGAAAATTTGTCTCCAGGAGCCTTTGACTAGAGGCTGATTAAAGACACACACAAGATTTTTATTGAAACAAAGACATCTTTTATTCACCCAAAGTTACATAACCACCAGAGAACATGTTTAAAACAACAAAAGGCCTACATACCTGGTCTTACATTATTTACCTTACATCCTTCTCACACAAATATTGGTGCACAAGATGGAATCCAGTCTCTTCCATTTTTCTCTGTCATTTGCTACTGCTTATATTTGCATTATGCTGTTGAGATCAATCATTCTGCCCTTCCTGCTTAGGGTTCTTTTTACAGTTTCTCTTGGGTGCCCTCATTTCCTCACACCAGTTGGTTTCCACTTGACAGCTTCATGTGGGAATCTGTGTTGGTATCTGGCATACATGCCCCAAATATTTTTAACACTTCCTTCTGATTCTGGTGGAAATTAATTGCTGGTTGATGATTTCTCAGATCTCTTTACTGGTGAGCCTTATCCTTTACTTCCAATTTTTGCTAAGTTCCACTCAGCCCAGCCCCGCTATGTCTGGGCTGGGAGACAGAGGTTGCGCTGCTGCATTCTCCCAGTGTTTCTCTACCAGAGACTCGCCTCCAGCAGCTATTGCCCATTCCCTCTCTTCTTCCTCTCTAGGCAGGGGATTTAACAGTTTAGTGTTCTTTTGATCCTCTCCTATGGCCTTGGGAGAACATATCTGTTAACTTGGCTGGAGCCAAGTAGGTAGGCATTTCCCACTTAAGCGGCCCCTCCATTGTTCTTTTAAGGACTCTTGGTATTCTCTCTGAAGGTATCTTGTCTTTGTTGTTTTGTTTCCCGCTTGTTCTCCCTAGCCTCATCCTTTGATTTAACTCAGTGTCATCACACAGAATAATATCAAGCAGGTATACTGAGGAACATTCAAGATTCTTAAAAATAATACAGCTATCTCTCTCAATCTCCACAACATCAAAATAAATGCAGCATATTCTACACACTGCAACCTTTCAATTGGCAATTGCACAAGTAAAAATAAATGCACAGATCCATGAAAACTAGAAAAACTGGCTGTTGCAACTACACATAATTCCTTATGTTCATTAGAAAGTCTACCTTTATTGAGTTTATCTTGATTGGCATGCAGATCAAAGTAAAAGAGTAATAAATAAAAGAATACCTACAATGGAATCTGCAAATAAGCCATTTGGTAGATAATTTCATTAGGTAAATTGCATTAGAGGATTAAAAGAAAAAATATTTAAAACATAATTCATAGTGTATAGTTGAAGAGTCTGATCCTGATGCCATTACTCATTTGCATATGCCCATTGACTTCAAAAGGCCTACTTGATGTGATTATAGGTTGTAGGACTGGGTCTAAACATTTAGTGTCTTAACAATTTGGAGCAACAGTGTAACTGAATAGTTGCATTATGTAAATGAGGTCCCTCCAATAGCGCATAATTTAACTCACCATGGCATAGGTGATTAGACTGTGTGAATAACCAATTTTTTTTGATTCAGGGGCTGACCCGAAAAAAAAAAAATCCCAAACCCAACTTGTTTCAGGTGCATTCTAAATGATTTAAAAAAAAAAATGTCTTGGAAAACTGAAAAATGTGAAATATTTTTGTTTCAGGTTGACCAAAACATTTTGAAGCCATTGGTCTAGATCAGTGGTGGGCAACCTATGGCCCACAGGCGCATGCGGCCCATCAGGGTAAGCTGATTGCAGGCCATGAGACATTTTGCTGATGTTGACTGTCCGCAGGCATGGCCTCCTCAGCTCCAAGTGGCCGTGGTTCACTGTTCCCAGCCAATGGGAGCTGTGGGAAGCGGTGGCCAGCACGTCCTGAACCATGGCCACTAGGAGCTGGGGGAGGTTGTGCCTGCTGATTGTCAATGTCCGCAAAATGTCTCACGGCCCACAATCAGCTTACCCTGATGGGCCGCATGCGGCCTGTGGGCCGCAGGTTACCCACCACTGGTCTAGATACTATGGGCTATTGACTGGAGTGAGTAAAACCAGAAGGAAAGAAAAGAAAATGCAGAAGAAACAATACAAAAGGAGACATTCGAGAAACTGAGGGGAACGTTAGTTATTTAAAAGCATCCACCCCATTCTTTAGAATTAAGCATGTCTATGATGGCAACTTCTAACTCAAATCCTGCCCAAATTGTTGCTATTACACATCAGTGCTGGTGTTTGTACATGGGTACAAACAGAAAGATCTGGGCATGCTTGCCTGTGCTTTGCAGGAAAATAAAATAGAAAATTTCCCCCTTTCATCTTTCATCCTTTTTATGTGTGGGTGTCCTGATTGTCTAGCAAGCATTACCAAGACTTAGCCAGATTGCTTTTCCATGATGATGATGAGTTTCAACAGGGTAAAACATGCCTGTGGTTCCAGACTGGGGCTGGGAAAACTGGTTGTAGCAGTAAGTACTGCACATTCTAAAAGTAAAGAATGAGGCTAAGTTTACTCTTTTGCATGCCACTGCCTAAAGTGCGTTTCCAATTCTTGGCTATTTTATAACATATGGTACTGAGAGCCATGTGGAAATGTTTGCAACCAGTCTACTGAATTTTTGGCAGCTACTGCTGATTTACATAAGACAAATTTCACACAAACTTTGGAGTAGCAGAAGGCAGTTTTCCCCCAAAATAGATATTAGCTATTTGGAGCCTGCTTCATCCTTGTGTTATGCTAGTGTCACTTTAATGATGTCAGTAAACCATAGTGGCGAATCAGGGCCTTTAGCTTTTCTTCTTATATTTCTTCCATTTTCTCTCTCTCAAAGTTCACTGCCTGCCACAAAAGGAGATTCTGAGAAATTTTCCACACCCAAGAGTTTGTTAGATCTCTTTCTGAGTAGACAATGGGAAACCAATGAGAAGCATCCTGGATATAGCAGATTGAAAACTATGTTTAAAATTGTAAACTGCCACTTTCAATTGTAGGATATTTTCCTGATCCTGCTTGCAGGCTAGAGGGCTCTTTAGGGATGCTTATGAGCTGCGCATTCAGAGAGACAGCTAAGAGTAAAGTGGGGATGAGTTGTGCCTCTCTGATTAAGGGAGCAGCCTGCTTTGTCTCTCTTGGTTTCTGGGTTCCTATGTGTTATTGTTCTCAGTTCTAAGAAATGGAGTAGTGTTATGTAGCAAGATTATTTTATGTTTTGTGTCTGACTTCTCTGTGTGTATGTTGTAAACTGGAGATTATACTTTATAAAGTATATAGAACACGAAAATGCCACCCATGTTATTTGAATGAATTTTTATCTTATTTGTATATTATGAGCAAAAATAAACCCAGCTCCAATGGCTCAGGTGAGCCATCTTTTCAAATGAAAGCTTCTCCTCCCAGCTCTTTAAGACTCTTTAAGACCCAACAGACACGGAAGTAGGTTTTCATGAATCTGCGGGCTTCAGGCCATTCTCAACACATTCTGTGTTGATCGTGCCCAAACTTGCTGTATTCAGGCAGGTTGGGATTTATGAACAGGTTGTTCAGCCCTACATTCAATGCTTAATTGCCCAAAGACTTATTTTAAAAAAATGACTAAGTGGTCGCACTTATAAAAGTCTCTTCTGTTTTGAAAGATTCTACCATTTCAAGAGACGTTCCCTATCCTCAAATTGAGGAATGCAGATGGAACTGGTAATAGCTCTACACAATGGAGGAGACATAAGTTATGAAGGAGAGGGAGTAGCTGGCAGGGTGTTCTCTGTGGGTATGTCTACACTGCAATTAAAAATCCACGACTTGCTCATGCCAGCTGACTTGGGCTTGTGGGGAGTAGGCTAAGGTGCTGTTGAATTGCAGTGTAGATGTTCAGGCTCAGGCTGGAGACCAGGCTCTTGGGACCCTGTGAGGTGGGAGAGTCCCAGAACTTGGGCTGTAGCCTGAACCCAAACGTATACACTGCAATTAAACAGCCCTGTAGCCTAAGCCCCAGCAAGCCTGAGTCAGTTGGCATGGGCCAGCCACAGGTGTGTAATTGCAGTGTAGACATACCCTGTGAAACTTTCGCTTCCTGGTTGGTCTGAAATAGCCTGAAGGTGGTGACCTTCCAAGCATGCTACAGAAGGGTGCTATCTGTCTGATGGGGTTTTCTGAAGAGGGCTGAGGGCACTAACTAGGGTATGCTTCCGTTAATGACTGAGGGGCAGAGAGGAGTTTTTGTGGGTGGCTGGATTGGCTTCCTGCTAAATTGATCATTTTAGCACTGTTGAGACTGAATTGTATAGTTAATGGTGTGCTAAAGTGCCTAGAGTCTATGACAGGCATCTTTTCAGCTAATTAAATCTAAACAAATAAGTTCATCTCTCTGTGTGTGGGGGGGTATCATATTTAAAGTGTGGGACTTTGGTATCAGAATGGAATAAAATTAGTTTTCCATTACTTTTAATGATCAAGTAAGTATACAGTTCTGGGAAACCTGCAGAAAGTAAAGCCCAACAAACCTCTAAACATCAGTTCCTAAACAGTCTTAGTAAACAACATCTTACGCATGTTATAGTAACTTTCCATTAATGAACAAGCACTTTACTGGTGTATATGCAAACATATATGTGAAATGCAATAAATATATAAATAAACAAAAAGACGTTGAGACTGTGTATCTAAAATCACATGATAAAAAGCTGAGCTTTTGGTAGCAGTGCCTTCATTGCTCATCCTGTATGCATTATAATATGTTTTTTATAATATAATCAATAATGTTAAGCAACACATTTTACCAGAAGATTAGATAGAAAACATAGCACAGACATTCAATGTAGCAGTTTATTTTGCTGTTGGATCCTGACCATTGCATTTCTTGACTTTTTTTGACATTCTTAACTATGCAACCTTCATGTTGCATTTTCAGGTTTTACATTTTTTACTTATTTTTTAAAAGGATGTAAAAAAAAATCAGGAGGTTTTAGACTGTGTGGCGCTTATAGATTATGTCAGAAGAGCTTACAAGCTTTGCCAGAGGAGCCTGTAAGTTCCCAACTTTAACTCTATTCAGCTTGCTGTGCTCTTCAAATGTGAACATTGCATGAAATTCAAGGGCTGTGTCTACACTAAATTTTTTTCACAGTAGGGCCTACAGGCCCCAAACAAGACTGGTGTGGCATTGTGTTAGCACTGTGAAAACCACATAGAGACAGTCCCTGTCCAAAAGAGTTCGCAATCCTACAAAAAAGAGAGAAAAGAAGCATCATTATCCCCATTTTATCAATGAGGAAATAGAGACACAGAGAAATTAAGATGCCCACTGACTTCAATAGGTGTAGTATGAGGCCCTATAGTGGTATGAAACTTGGCTCCTCATTACATCAAGCCCACGTCAACTGCTTCAGCCCACAGTTCATTTTTATCACCAAGTCATTAACTTTTGGGAACATTGGTATTTCAGATGCTGAAAGATGCTTAACTTGTGATCTTTGGCTCCCAGCATGCTTGTGTAAGTGAAACCCATGTCCAGTCACGTTTGGTATAGCATTGCCTTTATACTCCAAGTGCTTGGCTTCCAGTGATGGCTTGGGATGGCCTGTTTTCTGCAGATTGAGATATGATACACAGGCTTGTCTCACTCACTTCAAAGTGTGAAACATGGTGAGTCATCCACCTCTACATTTAAACCCTGTGCGGAGCTTCCTTTTTTCTTTCTTGTGTCATAGATACACAATATTTTTTTGCCTATTTGTTCTGAGAAATTTTGAATCTAATCTGGTAATGAGACTGAATTTTTTTAATGCTGAGTTTAGTTTTCCATGTTCTTTCTCAGTCCATCCAAGCAAGCGGTAATTGTGTTTCATTTTCTCAGTGCTCTGGGTGTTACACAACATGAATACCCTGCACAAAAGAAAGGAAACATGTATTTAAACTTCAGTATTGCTCTTTTGTCCTAGCAGATAACTGGTATAATTGTTTGCTTTTAGTGGAAGTGGATATACAATGGGAGAAATTAAGCCCCTCAATAGACTGCAGTGGTAATGGCACCTGCTTACATTCATTCTGAACTTCACCCATTGTGCTGAGATATCACTGCAGAGAACAAGGAAGGAATTCCATTGTGCACAAAGAAGTGGATGATTTTTCTGATTCTCCTAATGAGGCCACCCTCTGTCTGTGGAAGGAGTTGGTCTATTCAGGAGATCAACTGTGACGCGAAGAACTTACAGACAACAGTGCCATGTGTCATCAGACATAATATTAATAAAAATAATTAACAATTGATAATCACATTAATTTATCATTTCACACAGTATTATGCGCAACAAGTTAACAGGAAAGGCTATACTGGTCCTGTTTTCTTGGTCGTACTCTAATGCTATAATCAAGTTAAGATATTGTTCTTGAGACCAGCTATGTGCTGCTATCAGGCTGGTCAGGAAACATTTTCACATCTCACAGTTGCAAAGCGTCAGGCTGGCTTGCTTATCTACACTGAGTTGACTACACTGTCATAGTTAGCAAATGCCTGTGTTTGCAGCAAACAAATGAGCAGTAGCAGCAAGACTTCTTTTCCCAGCTCAGCTCCCCAGTGACCCACGTGGACTCTCCATTCTTCTGCATGATGACTCTGCTCATAGGCATCACTACCCACATCCTGTTACGCAACTATCCACCCATGGTGCAAGGCTGAGTTATTTAACTTTCTGGTTTTAATGTGACTGCACCTTGACAACATAAAGTAATACAGCACTAATCCCTGGGGCCTGACACCTTTCCTCCATCTAATGGGGCTAATCTGGGGAGTTTGGGAAAATCTGTGATTCTATCATTGATACTGTTACATTGTGGAGACATGCAAACCTGGAATTGTTGCTAAACCTCCTTGATATCAACTCTCAGTGCAAGCAACATTGATGACTTCTCAAACATGCAAAATCACCATCAGTCTAGTGCAGAGCACTGGTGTCGCTATGCAGATACGTCCATGGAGAAATGTTGATGTGAAATACAAAGGTTTTACCAGGGCATTTGCCAAACAAGATGACAAAACCTACAACTTCAGGTCAACTTTTTCACTTTTTTCCACTAATTCTGGGTGTCTCCGTTTTTGGGTGCCCAATTTGAGACACCTTGGACCTGATTTTCAGGCCTGCTGAGCACCCACTGTTTCTGTGGAGATCAGTTACAGTTGATGGCATTCAAATTAGTGGGTGCTTTTGAAAACTTGAGCTTCAGTCTTCTTAAGTGTTTTCCTAGGTTTGTAGTTTTTAAGGCCAGACAGGACAACTATGGCTATGTTGTCTAACCTCCTGCATAACACAGGCCAAAGAATTTCACCCACTGATTCCTTCATCAAGTCTGTAAATTCTGGATGAGCTAGAACATATCTTATAGATAGACATTCAATCTTAATATCAAGACTTCAAGTGGCGGGGAATCCACCAATGGTTAATTACCCTGACGTTGTGTGCCTTATTTGCAGTCTACATTTGTGTTCCCTTTCTGACTCCTCACCCTTTCATGCATTGTCCGATTTGATTTTATTTATTAAGTGGATCAAATCCATATCCAATAACAAAAGTTTCTTTCCCCTACATTATGTTATCAGAGCTTTTCGAGATAAAAGACTGAGGCTGAGATGTGCTCATCAATAAACGTCTTTCTTAACAGTGTTGATTCTGAAGTGTTCAATTCTGCAGTCAGCCCACAATCCCTGTTTTAATTATTTTTAAACAATAGATGTGAGCCCAGTTTTCTATCTCTCTGGGTACTTATATAGCCCTTATCACCATAGTATCTAAGGGCTTTGTAGTATCGGATTATCTTACCTTGTGCCTTAGCCACGTTAGACAATTTCAGTTAGTCATTTAGTGCTGCAATTGTATAGTTTTGAGTCTCAACTTTGTTTCCAGAGCCTGACATTTCTCATCTCAGATCAATTGTACTTTATCTGTTTTATTGTAAGGATTTCTAATAGTTCATGAATGGCAGTTCAATCATCCAAGAGACACTCTACTGCATGTGAATGTAAGAAGAACTAATGTTTTTAGACGTGTCCTTATCCTCTGTCTTGTTGTGCTCCTGTTTACTGAAGGCCCAGTCATTAAAACTGATCAGACATCTATTACTGGTAAGTTAGCTTATCTTATAGATCAAAATGGGATACCATACGGGACACCAGTGTAGCTCTGGTGATGTGTGTATGTGCAGAGGTCAAACTACACCCCAAAGAAATGCAGGAGTTTAGTTTTATTCAGCAGCTTCATTACTGACTCTCTTTTATTCGTCTTTCTTTTTTCACCTGCTTCAATGAAAATTTAACCATTTACTTCGTCCCAAGATGGTACAGCATCATAACAGCATCATCACATGACTTGACACTCCTACAGATTTCTGATGATATATTCTGAGTCAAACCCTTGTGTAACAGGAAAATGTTTTAATGATATAAGTATCCAAAAAAAGCAATCACTATGATCTGGACCCTGAACTTTCCTGAATCCTTCTTACACTTAGGGTGACCTCCAAATTTCCCCACAAAATACCTCAGAGGTCTCACTTCAGTTTGACTTGATGGCTGCTCAAAGAGAGGTGGAACTGGCTTCTTTACAGAGCCTATTAAGGCCATTACTTGAGTCCTGCAGATGTTTTACTGAAGAAAAAAGCACTCCCTTTCTTTCTCTTCTGAACTGCGAATTTGCCCCCCCTTTTGCAGTGCTTGCAGCCTCTTCTGGCCCAGTAGCAAGAGGTCCAGTCAGATCCCCTACATGTTGGGAGTGAATGAAGTAATAGAAAACGAGGAGAAAATCCATGGACCTAAGCATTTGTTAGCAGTGGGGGGGTGTACAGTGGTAAGACAAAGTCAATGCATGAACTACAACCCATTGGATCTTTAGATGCGGAAGTAAACTGAAGTATTAAATAAGTGCAGCGAATCAGCTTTGGAAAAGTTCTAAATCATCATAGTCAAAGTGGCAACATATTTCAACCTACTGTGGCTATTTTCCAAAGGATTTACTGACCATTGTAGATATCTTCAGTTACCAGTATGATGAACTGATTCAGTTTACAGTTAAAAAAAAAAAATCTTAGAGCATTTGTTCCCCTCAGAGCAGGAACTGCTCTAATGTAGCAGCCCAAGAGAATAATCCAGTCCCAGTAATGTGATCTGGTAGTGTCTAACTAAAATGTCTTGTATGTGTGGTGTTACAGAGTATCTACTATTAAACCAAACAAAAACCTGTCATGACTTGATTAACCTTTTGATAAGTACGTGCTAACCCATTTTAAGCGATTTACAGTTTGGGAATGCATCTCACAGAATGCATATGTGTATTCACTGTGGTTTGTTTTTCCAAGGTAATCAGTCATACTTTTGAATACGTTTTTTATGTATAACTAAAGAGAATAATTTACAGAGGATATTGCTCAGCAGAAGAATCCTCATGAGAGGCCCTTTTGCTGCTACTTTACCTATTGAGTCTGATCCCATGATCAATGGAGCCATTAGAAAGTGCCAATTTATTTGACCAGGAATGGACCCATAGGTTGTATAAGGGAGAAATATTTTTTGTGATAACATTTAGATAGACACTGTGAGCGCCAGATTAAAATGGAATGTACTGAAGCCATCCAGACGAGGTAGTTTTTGAACTGAGAAGCAGCCCAACCTGTTTTATGCAGTGGCAAGAACTTGACATTTGGCAAGGATGGCCATTCTGTAACTGTCATATGCAAGTCAGAGTTCATCATGCAGAATGATGTCTTCCTGCATGCTCAAAATGTCTGATTACATTATTCTGTATTGATTGTTTCTAGTCATGCATGCTTATTTTATTGTACACGGCTAGATATACAGTCGATGGCATTAGAAAGTAAATATTTGCTAATGGGGATATCTTAATACCATGCTCTCCCCCCATACTGATAATAAAAAAACCAACTACTTATTTCATATGTTGAGGTGTAACAACAGTTGATAAATGTTGACTTTTCAAGAGTGGTCACTGTTGGAGTGAAACAATGGAAAGTGATGAGGCAGGCTTGGTCCTGCTCATTTGTCTGTGGTGGAAAGGGGAGAGGAGCAAAATGCCATTACAGGATTTTTCAGTAATTGTTCAAGATATTCAGTGAAAGGCCTTCATTCAAGTCAAATGGATAATAATAATAATTGTATAGACATAGGACTTTGCATCTAAAGATCTAAAAGTGCTCTAAACACTGCACATCTATTTTAGTAAATTTATTAATCTGGTATAATTAGTTAGTTTCCAGTAATCATAATAAATTCCCAGTTTGCAATTTTTAAACAATTGCCTTAAACACTAACATTTTTTCAGAATGCAAGACAAAGGAAAGTTTAGAAAGACAAATATATTTGTCTGCAGTCTCCAAGGAGTTAATTTTATATTGAGTTAGAATGTAGCAATGAGAAGTAAGTCACTTTGCTTGTTTGACTGATTGTTTGGGGTAAAAGTTTAGACAGAATCTGAAAGAGAATTAGAAACAATTTGTTTTAGAAACAATTGTTTACTAAGAGAGATTAATTCAATGGTATGAGCAAGAGACCTGGAAAGATCTCCAAACTGGGGAGACCAGTTCAAACCAATTTTCACAGAATTCCTCCCACAAACTCTAGTAATGATATCACTGTAAATTACAAACATTACATCATCAGAACAAATTCTTATTGGTTAATGTGTGATTCAGAAGTCAAGACACTGTTAGTGTGTGCCTTCTGAGAGCTGATAACTCTTCCAGGGTTGTCACATACCCATGCCATCTAGATTTGAGGGAGTGGGGCAGCTCTGAATGGAAGATGTTGAGAGACTTGCACATATTAATTTAACAATATATACATTTATAACATTTAAACTGAAAGATGCCAGACCTGGTAAATGAAGTCCTCTGCTTATCCACCAAACAAGCACAGTGATTGTTGAGCATGCATATTGACACTGCAGCCATAGAACAGCACACAGAAGCTGAGATTCCATAAGCAGCAGAGAATGAGGTGTATCGGGTAAACAAGGAAAGACAGAAATCATGTTTTCAGTTCTAGAGTCAGAGGATGGCAAAGCAAATGCAAAGAGAGAGGTAAAGAATCACAAGCATCATGAAGAACAGCTTGATTCACAAGGAAAAAAGAAGAACTGGGCATTGATTGTGTCACATAATAGAGAAAAGGAATTGCTTATTTACATGTGTTGACAGGGTTCTGTCCAGTTAGTCAGGAACCTGGATCTTGCCTAGTTTGTTACCTCCCAGGTATTATAGTGGGAAACAGCAAGTCATGGGTAGAAAAACCACTCATGGCTGTTGGGGAGGATCCAGTAGAACATAGACTATTACAATGCAAAAATATAACAGGACTAAATCTAAGGCACACTATTTCAAAGCATGACTTAAATGCTTATCTGCTCTATGACCTGTACGGTGTAAGCCCTGTTCTTCAACCCTTACTTTGCATTGCACTCCCATGTGTCGTGCTACAATGGGACAAGTCATGAGAGTAAGTGTGATTCATCATGAGTAAGCATTGTGGAATTGAATCCTATCTCTTATTTTAGCGAAGTGTTAACCAACCTATGACATTGGAACTTTCCCCTCCTCCCCGCCCAAGAACACCATTTTAAAGGCATTTAATGCATTTGAGCCAAATCCTGATTCTCCAGGGAAGGTTTACATTTGAAAGTTTATCTGGTTTAGTTCAAACTGGCAAAACACTCCTAATGGGGCACAGTTATATTGCTATAACTTATACTGGTATAGCTCATGCAAGTTTTGGGAATTTTCTGGTACAAGCACTTTTATACAGCTATAACTCTGTCTACACTAGGGCTTTTACCTGTCTAGCCATGTCAACAAAAAAATCACACCACTAACCGACGTAAGTATGGTGATAAAACTTTTAAGTATAGACCAAGTCTTACTCATGCTCAGAGACTCAATGATAACTGTGGGAAAGCTCACATGAATAAGATGAGAAAGATTTGGTCTGTGATCAATATGAACATCCCATTTGACAAAAAATTAAATTTGTCTTGGATATTATATCCATAGCCACGAGCAGATTAAAGCTACAGATGTTTGGGAATGTCTTAGTTAAATTCTTGAAAGAAGCTACGTGTTGATACTTTATATTATCACAGAGCAAGTTGTGCAGTTGGCAGCGAACAGTGCTTTTCCTCTAGAAAAAAACCCTATATTAATATTTACTTGATTGCTCGATAAAAGCAATACTACAAAAGAATATTGCAAAACCTCAGAGGCTTGGCATGCTTTCCTATGTGGGTGGAAAAATGTTGTGCTGAAGCCAAGCTGGAATGAATCATGAAACTGTAACATAAAAAATATACTAGAAGATTTTTTTAAAAAAGATGACAGCTAGAATAACAAAGCTTGTGAGCCTTTACGAGTATATGCAACATAAACAAGTTGTTAATAATATAGGATACTATATTATGAAAAAGAAAGTCTTTAGTAGCAAGGATAGCAAGGGTAAGAGTGGGCTTTTTCTTTCTCTGTATAAAATACAGTATAAGCTATGGAGCTTTACAAACACCCAGCATAACTTCCACTGACTTGAATGGAACTTACACCCACATATAAAAGGCCAGATTTTTCTTTCTTTCTTTCTTTCTTTCTTTCTTTCTTTCTTTCTTTCTTTCTTTCTTTCTTTCTTTCTTTCTTTCTTTCTTTCTTTCTTTCTTTCTTTCTTTCTCTTTTCTGTTAGTGAGAGGGCCAAAATGGCAGCACTGGAGAATGAAACCCTCTTTGTATTTATCCACAGAGCCAGCATCGGCAGTGCAAACTTCCACAAATTATACTACTAATGTAGCTCAGCACTGATTTGAGTGGACCGCTGTTTGGATGATAGTGCAGTATTTGACTCCTACACTGTAATTTCTTACGTTTCTTCCGATCAACCTAAAACCATAACCGTCACTTAGGAATAAGAGAACAAACTAATGCCACGTACAAAAAAAGTGTGTGTAAATATTACATATGACCTTTATTTGTAGAAGTGTATTAGATATTGTAGCTTATCAAAAGTACAAAATGTTCTATCATATACTCATGCAAATTATTCAGAGTGAAAGATATAAATGATGTAAGTGTACTGACTACAACCTTATCTTGCATCCCAATATTTTTGTGGTTCCATCTATAGTACAATGCTTAAAAAGACACTCTCCCAACAATAAACAAGGAAGTACTTCACTTCAAGCTGTTTTTTGCAGACTTTTAAAACTTTTAAAATTCAAACCAGAGTAATTTCAGAAAATGCTGCTTTGGGTAAACACTCCCTGTTGTGATGTTGGCATCAGTTTAAGAGTCAGAGGAAGTAAAATGCCAGACACTTACAGGAAAACAACATTAAGAGGCCTGTCAACTCAGTTTTGTTCCCAAATTTAGGTTTTAGTTTGGTTTTATTTTAAATAGTGGAGGAGTATTTATAGAACCTAAAAGAACAGAAATGTTTTCATTCATGTTTTTTAAAAAGTATGAAAACATTTTCCTTTCTTTATTTAATTATACCCTTGCAGTGTTGTTAAATCAAACCCACAATGACACTAAACTAGTTGCTGAGAACCAGAAAGCTAAACTGACTAGAAGAAAAGTGGAACTAATCAGCTTTGGTCCCAAACACTTGCACATGTGCCTAACTTTACTTAAATGAGTAGTCCTATTGATGTTAAGTTCCACTGACAAAGCCATCTGAATAAAATAATTAAACAGATATAAAAATCAGGAGAAGCAAATTAGATTTTTTTGATCATCTAAGGGCTAGATTGTGATACCCTAACTTTCATTGAATAGTACCTTAATCCACAACAAGTTCCACTGATTTTAGTGAAACTACTTGTGGAGTAGTCAGTGTAAGAGTGTTGCAATCTGGCCCTAAATTAGTAACACAGGTAAGGAACCCTTGACAATATACTGGTATTTTTTATTATCGTCACATAAAATCGCTTTGGATGGAAGTCTTCATATGTTACTTCTGAGGACTGCATGAGTGAAGAGTGAAGAGGGAGGGTAGGGCAACTAACTGACCGTTCTCTTAAACGTCTGGGCTCTGTTGTGGAAAGACCTTTACGTCTCTCCATAATCTTGAACTACAACAGGCCCTGCTCATATCTAATGTGTTTGTCCCAGCATGTGTCCATGCACATCTTTTCTTTCCTTTCACATAAAGTTAGAAGGAAGCATGTTTCCTATCAACAGATCTTGACATGAGTAGGGGAAATAATCATTTTAAAAATGAATTTTAATTCTCATAATATTGAGATAAACATATATAAGTAATGTATAGTCTTTGAGAGATATGACAGAAAAACATGGGCTCAAAAGAAGCTGAGGAAAAACAGAGTATATGGTATGAAATGTTAATAATGTGAACACTGAAGAATTATCATTGAAACTATCTGGGCAGAGAATACCCAAAATGCCAAGTTTCAAGTGTCTCGGTTCCAGAATCCAGAACAGTGGCAAAGTGGAGGATGAAATTAGACCAAGGATAATAAAAGCTTGGTTCTAATAGTGAGAGGTAAGTGTTGGATATATGTGACAGGAAGATATCAGTAAGATTAAAAATGGAAGTCTATAAAACTGTGGTCTATCCAGTTTTAATGTCTTGTGGTGATTGTTGTGCAATAAAGAAGAAACATGAGCAAATGATCTTTTTCTGCAGAAATGCGAATGTTGAGATGGATGAGTGGCATAAGCAGGAAAGACCACATCAAGCATGTGTATATTAGAGACATGCTCAAAGTAACATTCATAAATGAAAAAATGAAGAAATGCAGGCTCAGATGGTTTGGTCATGTAAATCACAATCCTGACAACCGGGGCTTAAATTTATCTGAAGATGTCTGGAGCGGAGCTCTCGTAAATATTTTCAGACCCATGGGGCAGAAGCCTCAAGCCCCAGTGCATCCCATGGGCTGAAGCCCCAAGCCCCGGTGTGCTCCATGGGGCTGATGCCCGGAGCCTTCTGTGGGGCAGAAGCCTCAAGCCTTAATGCCTCCTGTGGGGCAGAAGCCCTGAACCCTGGTGCCCCCTGCAGGGCTGAAGCCCTAAAACCCAGTACCCCCCCTGCGGGGCTAAAACCCCAAGACCGCTCCTCCCCACAGCTGAAGCCCAGAGCCCTGCTGTCCTACAGGGCAGAAGCCCCGAGCCCCACCAGTCCATCACAGGGAAGATGTCCTGAGCTCCCCCCTTGCCCCATAGCTGAAGCCTGGGGCCCCCCATGCTGGGCCCTGGTGTTTTTATAGCATGTTGGGACTGGGGGCAGGGGGCAGGCTCCAGGAAATAACTGATGAGAATGTAAGCCCCGCTGACAACTATGTGAGTAAGAAAGTCCAATAGATCAAGTTTGAAGGAAAAAAACAAAAAGGTCATCCCAAGAAGTGGTGGGATGTCACAAACACAGACATGTTAGCATGTGGTATGATGAAGGATATGGCACTGAACCGAGCACTTTGGAAGGAGAGGACTGGTAGAGTGGATCCCATTTGGTGGCATTAACGCAAGGAAGAAGAGAGAGACTTAGAGAAAATAATTAACTCCAGTGTTTCCATCTATAACCTTTTCATCAGCCATATTCAAATCTATATATAAGTATAAAGCACGAGGAGGTACAATGGCAAACCAGAGGTAGTTGCAGAGACAGAATGAACCATGTACAATCTTCATGATAGCATTTGTAACTATACTTACTGTATGGCACATGAATGATCTGCTTCTATGAATGCTAACCATGGACCACATTTCTTCAAAGGAAGCAATGGTGTGATTGCTCTCTCAAGACTTCCTTGTTACCTTTGTACCAGCTAGAAATTTCAATTGTTCTCTTGCCTTCTATTTTGGCAGAATAATTTTGATAATTGTTGATGCTTGAGGTTCATTTTTTTGAGCATCGGATAAAACCCTGAGCTCTCTGTCCTATCCAAGGATAAGTAGCAACAGCTATAATTTTGTTATAGACATGAATGTTCTGATTATGAAACCAATATTGATATATTATTGCCTATTTTAAAGCTTGGTGACTGACTGCTAGCTCTATTGAGTTCCCAGAGAATATGCCTCATGTCTTGGGAGGAGCTCCCTGTAAACATCTGTATAGCCACTTCATTATTCTCCTTGAAATCTCTCCTAAAACTTGTCTTTGCTGTGAGGCCTACAAAAAACTTGACAATGGCTAAACTTCTAGTATGCTGAGAGACCCCTACCTATCATGCTGATCAATTTTATCTCACTGTTACCCTGTGCTCCCTTGTTGGTCTGTATCCATCTGTTGTCTCTTGTCTTATACTTTTATGGTAATCTCTTTGGGGGCAGTAAGTACCTTTTTCATGTTTATACAGCACCTCACATGATTAGGGCTCTTAGATCCTATAATAAATAAATAAATAAATAAATAATCTCAACATAATGTGATTTTCACATCTTTTCTGAAAGCCAGTTTATCACCAAGATGATTTCTTGTTCAGCCATTAGCAGCCTATGTTATAATTTGTATTTAATTATGTTTGAGGAACCAACTTCAAACATACCTGTTACTGTTATGGATAGAGGTTAGGTTTATGGTTATTGGCTACTGGCGTTCCTGCTCTATGACCCCTTCTGGGAGTTTCCACTTGACGCAGTGAATTGGCAGGAGCAGCTGCAGAAGCTGCCAAAGCAGGGACCTGTATTAATTTAGATGGAATATAGGGGTGTGATGTTCAGTATCTCATGGGAATACCTTACACACCCATGTTCATCCTTATAAAATGATTGTGTGGTGTCCAATGCAAAGTTTGTCATGTTGGGTATCTTCGGAAGCCTCATGATGCACTGAGCATTGTTGTTATAGTGATGTTATAGTAACTGTTGTTACAGTAATGGTATAGGTTATAATTTCATGTATATAGTTATGAGGCTGAAAATGTATCCTCATGGCTTAAAATAAGACCAGGCAAAAACTCTCCAAGAACAGAGAGGCAGTTCACACTGCATCAGGGCATGTATGGGACAAACCCAGCCCAGCCTCACAGGAACAAAGGACGCTGGCCTAAGCAACAACAAAAAGATCTGTTGGACTCTCGAGTGAGTCACCCCTATTCCTTTGGTCAGTTTGGGACTGTGATGAGGTAATGCTCACCTGACTCTGAAGGGGGGGGGCAAAGCCAAGAGGGAAGAAAGAAGGGAGAGATGTTTGCCATACTTTCTCTCTCTCTCTCTCTTCCACCTACATCAACAGACACTACATCAAGCGACTGAAGCGCTGATCAAAGGGGAGAGCCTGGCTGAAGAGCAACCAACCAGCCTGTGGTGAGAAGCATCTAAGTTTATAAGGGCACTCAAAGTGTTAAGATCAGCTTAGAATGCGTTTTGCTTTTATTTCATTTGAAATCTATCTTTGTAGTTAATAAATGTTTTTGTTTATTCTACTGGAAGCAGTGCGTTTGATTTGAAGTGTGTCAGAGACTCCCCTTGGGTTAACAAGCCTGGTACATATCAATTTCTTTGTTAAATTGCTGAACTTGTATAAGCTTGCAGTGTCCAGTGGGCATAACTGGACACTGCAAGACAGAGGTTCCTAGGGCTGTGTCTGGGACTGGAGATATTGGGTAGTGTCATTCGGTTGCACAATCCAAGGAGCAGCTTACATGCTAGAGGCTGTGCGTGAACAGCCCAGGAGTGGGGATTGTCACAGCAGAGCAGGGTAAGGCTGGCTCCCAGAGTCAAGGATTGGAGTGAGCTAGCAGATCACTGGTCCAGATACCACCAGAGGGGAACGTCACAAAGGGATAAAGGTGTTAACCTAACCCAAGCAGTGTCCAACATTAAACAGTGTTAAACAAGGTCTGGTATTTAGTATACAGAGATCTCAGCCTGCTTAGTACCATGGCAAACACACTGTTTGCAACAGACAGACCCCTTGGCAAAGGGCCCTTGTTCTTTGCAACATCTCTCACCTCAGACCTGACAAATTCACTACACCAAACACGTCTTATAGGATATTTATCCATAAAGAATATTATCTAATGTATCTACAGAAACTCATAACTTGTCAAGACTCATAATCATTACAAGATGTATATATGGGCAATATTTAAGGAATAATGTATTTATGTTGAAATTATGTTTTATGGGCTTGGAGTAGAAATTAATCACCAGGAGGCAATGTGGTCTCAATGATGACCCATTCAAGCAAGAGGGAATTGTCACCCCTTCCTAGTCAGCTGCTGAGGTAACGCAAGGTTCTATTGTCTACCCTTGTCACAACTCAGAACAGCCAATGGAAAATCATCAAAGACAACTGTAAACAATTGAAACCACTTGGAGGTGAAAAAGAACATTGTTGCTGGCAGGAGATTGCCCTGGCTATGAATAAAGACAAAAGACTGTTTCAGTATAACAGGCACCCTGTATCCATTCACTGAGGAAACCCCTTAAGGAGTGAGGAGCTTTCATGAATGTTTGGATCCTGGTTCTTGTGAAACCAGCCAGCTCTGCAAAAGACTGAACGTTTGGGGGAAAGCCTACTTTATTATATAGGAAAGGTACTACTGATAACTTTCTACAGTTTTGACTGGACTTTCTCTGCTCTGTGCTGATCGGCTGTTTGCTCCGATCCTCTCCCTTCCTCACAGTCTCTTCACCTCAGATTCGCTCCACACCTGCCCCTCTTTTCTTCTTCTTCTTCCCTACCCTGTCCTCTTCACCCAGCTTCAGTTCCCCTTTCTTTCCATTTAGCTTATCCCCCTCACTAAACTCCCCATTCCCGCCAAACATAGCACAAATATGCTGTTTGCTGCCATCACACTGTTCACTCTGCTTGTGTGTTAGACTCCTTCCCCCACATCTGTGTCTGTCTTGTCTATTTAGAATGTAAGCTGTCTGGGGGAAGGGACTGTCTACTACTCTGCTGCTCTGTGTCTGTACAGTGCCTTGCAGAATAGGGCCCTCTTCTTGGTTGGTCCTTAGCAACCATAATAATAAACATAATTAATAAAAATGACAATTTCTCAGATCCTCAAAACCTATCCTTATTTCAATGTGATAAAAGGAAAGGGAGAGCTGTGGTTTACTGGACTGAGCCAGGGTTGGAACTCAGAAGACTAGACTTCTACCCCTCACCCTACTATTGGATCACTGCATCTTGGTTTCCACATCTGTAAAACTAGGCTAAGAATACTTACCTATCTTTGTACATTTTCTTTACAACTCCTTTACACTGTGTATATCTAGGTATTCTAACATGAAGTCTGCCTCATTAGGCACTCGGGAGTCAGGTAATGCCAAATTTAAGTTTACATGTACAACCTTAACTCTGGTCCTCTGAATGTGTGTATTTCAATACAGTTTGTAATGACATGATCACATAATATTTCTTAAAAACTGTAAGATATTATATTGCATTATTGAGAAGTAATATGTGATTGTGTCATTAAAGACCATACTTCAGTGAATACAAACTAGGGAGTGTTTCCTGACCTGGGATATTTATCCATGCAACTGTAACATTCTATCATCCTAGTTTTGTGTATGAAATGTAGAAACAAATGCAGTAACAATACTTATCCATATGTATTCCACCTCTGGTGTGTCTGTGCCCCATGCATGTGAGATCAATTCTTTTGGTCAGCAGTGTCTGCTGGGGCCATGCCTTCACTCTGATTGCCCTCTATTTCTTCTACTGCCTGTGGCGGTGAGATGGAACCCTTCGTAATGTCTGTTTCTTTGACCTCTGTGTAAACCAAACATTTTTGTGTAACTATTTAGTTAGGTGTTAGTTAGCGATAGCGGTAATCAGTGTAAATAGTATAGGTATAGGTTTGGCTTAAAAAACAAACATGCAAACATATTTTTTCTTCTTAGAGTTAGGAAATTTTTTTCCTGGTACTGATATATTCCTTTGGCTGAAGAGAAGTCACTGGCTTCAAAAGTTTTTCATGTGACGCAGCTATGCTGTTAAATGATGATCACTTGAGGTGCCTTCTTTTATGCCTCTGGGAAGGGCACATCCCAGAGAAATGCCATCTATCATTCCTTCTCAAAAAGGCTGCAGAAGGCTAGAGAGCTTTGCTTCAAACATTTTCTTTTGGACCATTCTATGAGGTCTGTTTCAGATCCAAGGAGAAAGGAAATGTCTGGGACTGAAGAGTTTTTGCTTAGGCACATTCCATTGAGCTCTGGTTGAACCCCGAGTTCCCCGAATCCACAAAATCGCCTAAGAGTGGTAGGAAGGAGAACTGTTCCTCCAGGGACCATAAAGACAGATTGCCCTCCTTGGGTCCTAGCAGGAAGAAGCAAAGATCTCCTCACCTCACTCCTGTAAAGGGTAAATTCCTTTGACATCTGGAATGAATCCCAATGACACTCTGTTGGAGACCAGTTCTTGACCAATGGTGCCAAGAAACTTCAGGCTGCACCGAGTACTGATTATGCAGTATTGATGTCGGGTAATTTGATACCATTGACCTCGGCATCCATGACACCAGTGCTGAGAACCTCCATTCTACTCTTCTCAGGAGTAACCTTCTTGGCACTGAGATCCTTTGCAGTACCAAGTGACCTAACAGTGTCTGCTGACCCAGAATCACCTCTGCTCTACTATGTGGTGAGAGTTCCCCATACGGCACTGGTCACTGCCACCACTTGGTACTGAGCACCTTACTGGTACCAACAAGAGCTCACTCTGTAGTTCAGCCTACCTAGGGACCTTGTTAGGGTAGCTCCACCCTTAGGGAAAGAATATTTCTTTTTTCTATCAGTTTCTTAACATAGGCTGAACATAGCCTCTGACCCATTCATCAAGGTCCCACTCTTACACCCTTTATTGGTCTCAAAGAAAGTCTTGGACCTGTTATCTCACACACAGACCTAGAGGTTCTAGAGGGGAGCATTCCCCATGGTACCATGGTACCCCTGGTCTCCTGCCCCTTTCCTCTACAATGTCCAGGCCTGGTCCTACTGGCTTCCTGGGATATAAAGACTTCCAGAAAGCCATTTATCTACTGCCCCTTTTAGGATTAGATCTACAGAGGTATAAGGCTCAGGTGGCGCTCTGTCACACCAAGTAGCAAGATAAACAGGTATCTGATGAAGAGCATTTACAGCCTCATGAGGATATAATCCCGAAGGCTAACTCCTTGATCTCCCCAGATGAAACTGTAGAATAGAAGAATTACTACTTGTGTCTTGCTTACAACACTCTTGCTAATCTTTGTGTTATGTGAAGGAGTAAATAACATTTTTTATTAACTTTCTCCACACCAGTCACAATTTTATAGACCTTTATCATATCTCCTCTTAGTCATTTCTTTTCCACACTGAAAAGCCCCAGTCTTTTTAATCACTTCTCATACAGAAGCTGTTCCATACTCCTAATTATTTTTGTTATACTTCTCTGTATCTTTTCCAATCCCAGTATCCTTTTTTGAGATGTGGTGACCAGAACTGCATGCAGTATTCAAGATGTGGGCATATCATGGATTTATATTTTCTGTCTCATCTATCCATTTCCTGATGATTCCCAACATTCTGTTAACTTTTTTGATTGCCGCTGAAAATTGGGTGGATGTTTTCAGAGAAATATCCATAATGATGTCAATATCTCTTTCTTGAGTGGTAACAGCTAATTTAGATCCCATTATTTTGTACATAGTTGGGATTATGTTTTCCAATGTGAATTACTTTGCATTTATCAACATTGAATTTCATCTGGCATTTCGTTGCCCAGTCACCCAGTTTTGTGAAGTCCGTTTGTAACTCTTCACAGTTTGCTTTAGACTTAACTAGTTTGAGTAATATAGTAATATTGTATCTTCTGCAAACTTTGCCACTTCTTATTAACCCCTTTTTTCCAGATCACCGATGAATATGTTGAACAGCACTGTACAGATCCTTGTGGGCACTGCTATTTACCTCACTCCATTCTGAAAACTGACCATTTATTCCTGCCCTTTGTTTCCTGTCTTTTAACCTGTTACTGATCCATGAGAGGACCTTTCCTCTTATCCCATGACTGCTTACTTTGCTTAAGAACCTTTGAGGGACCTTGTACACATCCTTGTTGACCCCCTTTAGCAAAGCCATATTGACTCTTCTCCAACAAATTGTATTCAAATATGTGTCTGAAAATTCGGTTCCTTACTATAGTTTCAACCAGTTTTCTTGGTACTAAAGTTAGGTTTACTGGCCTGTAATTGCTAGGATTGCCTCTGGAACCTTTTAAAAAATTAGCGTCACATTAGCTATCCTCCAGTCATCTGGTGCAGAAGCTGATTTAAGTGGTAGGTTATATACCATAGTTAATAGTTCTGCAACTTCATATCTGAGTTCCTTCAGAACTCTTGGGTAAATACCATCTGGTCCTAGTGATTAATTTATTAACTTGTTAATAAATACTGCTTAATTTATTAACTTGTTCCAAAAAGCATTTCTATTGACACCTCAATCTAGGAGAATGGCTCAGGTGTCGGAATCTCCTTCAGATCCTCTGTAGTGAAGACTGATGCAAAGAATTCAGTTAGCTTCTCCCCAAGGACCTTGTCTTCTCTGAGTGCTCCTCCCGATCATCCAGTGGCCCCACTGGCAGTTTGGCAGGTTTCCTGCTTCTGATGTACTTAATTTTTTTTTGCTGTTAGTTTTTGAGTCTTTTGCTAGCTGCTCTTCTTTTTCGGCCTGCCTAATTATACTTTTACACTTGACTTGCCAGAATTTATGTTCTTTTCTATTTTCTAAGTAGGATTTGACTTCCAATTTTTAAAGCATGCCTCTAACCACCTCTTTTACTCTGTTTAGCCACGGTGGCATTTTTGCATCCTCTTCCAATTTTTTTTTAAATTTGGGGTATACATATACTTTGAGCCTGTATTATGGTGTTTTTAAAAATATTTCATGCAGCTTGCAGGCATTTCACTCTTGTGACTGTTCCTTTTAATCTCCATTTAAGTAGCTTCTTCATTTTTGAGTAGTTCCCTTTCTGATGTTAAATGCTATTGTGTTGGGTTTCTTTGGTATTTTCTCCTGCCTCCAAGGATGTTACATTATTTAATTACATTATGGTTGCTATTACCTAGCAGTTCAGCTATATTCACTTCTTGAACCAGCTCTTGTGTTCCATTTAGGACTAAATGCACCTTGTGGGTTCTAGGACTAGCTGCTCCAAGAAGCAGTTGTAACATCTCGAATTATCTTTACCCTCCCCTCATTTTGGAAACCATCTTTGTTATTTTCTGGGGCCCTGGAACTTCATCATATCAGACTTGGGTCTTGGATACCATGGACAGGGCCAGCTCTAGCGTTTTTGCCGCCCCAAGCGGCGGGGGGGGGGGAGGGGGGGAGAAAAGTCGCGCTAGGTGGCACTTCGGTGGCAGCTTTACCTCCGCCGCTTCATTCTTCGGCAGCAATTCGGCGGCAGGTCCTTCCCTCCAAGAGGGACTGAGGGACCCACCGCTGAATTGCTGCCGAAGATCTGGAAATGCCGCCCCTTTCTGTTGGCCGCCCCAAGCACCTGCTTCCTGTGCTGGCGCCTGGAGCTGGCCCTGACCATGGAGGTGAAGTATTCCATACAATTTCAGATTCTTTCAGATGCCTCTTCCCCATACCTCTTCAGGGAATCCTCTCACAAAAGACTGCTATAACAAGAGGTGAACTCACTTCCACATTTTGGACCAGTGGAAGAAGTTCCTCTGCTGTACAGGGGTGATGGTGCTCAGTGCCTTCATCTGCTTCTTCAAATTCAGCATGGTAACTCTAGCTTCTGGAATCCCATCCTTAGATCCCCAGGCCTTGTTCATGGCTCTTAACCTACTGAATGCATATTTTCAGATAACAATCTACCCAGCACACAGAAAATATCTGAAATTCTAAGTAGGGAATTCTCATTACCAACACATTTGTAGATCTAATCACCACACATAAAAACAGGAAGTATCTCAGGTCTGGGTTGAGTAGATCTAAGCCCAGGTTCTGTCAGATGCCTTCTTCATTCCATTGAGGCCAGAGATACTGTATGCCTTCCTACTGATCCCATTAATATTCAGGGTCCTAAGGACTCTCTATAAAGATTATAAAGATTATGATCTGCCAGTCTGGACAAAATGGTTCTGGTACCCACAGCCTGAAGAACCTCTCCTCACAGCCTGCCACCCTTATCGCTTCTTCCTGACTTAATTTCCCAGAACAAGGGTAACAATCTGCATTTGGATCCTGCTTTGTTACACTTCACAGTGGATGCTGGTTGGCAAACCACCACTGAAAAGAACTGCACTATTGAAGTACTCTAAATATTAGCTCAAAGCAGGAGGGACACAGCCAAGTCAAATAAATTCTCTATTTGGGCAGAGCAACACCACATAACTCCTTTGGACACCCAGATTCTAGCTTTTATGAACTACCTGCTGACATTAAAGAGCCCAGGACTATCCATCAGCTCTATTAGAGTATGCTTGGCAGTAGATCAACTGACCATCTCCTCCATGCAGGGCCATACCATTTCCTCCCACCCTGTGGTAGCTAGATTTCTTGAGAGTCTCATTCATGTTTCCTCCCCGGCATAACCTCTTTCCTGGGATTTCAGTGCAGTCCTAACGTGGTCAATAGCACCTGCCTTTGAACCACTTTCATTATACTGATGTTATCATTTGTCTGTGAAAATGGCTTTTTAGTGGCAATCACATCAGCCTGGAGAATAGGGGAAATAACAGGCACTTATGGCTGACCCACATTGTATGCCATAAAGAGAAGCTCACCCTTATACCCCATCCTACATTTTTATCTAAGGTAATCTCAGACTTACATTTTAATCATATGATTCATTTGTCTTTTTTCCTTAACCCCACTCTCACCACAGGGGCCCCAGATTGCATGACCTGGGTATGCTCAAGGTTCCATCATTTCATCTGGATAGGACCGAATCTTTCAGAGTCTTCCTGAGACTGATTGTAGCTTTTGCAGGTAGGATGAAAGGTCAGGCAGTATCTACCCAGAGGCCATCTAAGTGGGTGTCTACTTGCATTACGGTTTGTTATGAGCTAGGCAGATTAAATTCTTCAATCTGAGTTAGAGCTCACTCCACTAGAGCTTAAGCAGGTTCTGTGGCTTCCCTGAGAAGTGTACCCAACTCTGAAATCTGCAGGGCAGCTACCTGGGGATCAGTCCATATGTTTCATGACATTATTCCCTAGTTGAGGCATCAGGATGTGGTACTCATTTTGGCAGAGCTGTCCTGCAGGCCTTACTTAAATAGACTCTGAGCATCTGCCTCTTACTCATAAGATCACTACTTATGAGTCACCAGCAATAGAATATATATGGACAATCACAGGAGATATCAGTTACTTACCCTGCAATAAGTGTGATTCTTCAGAATGACCGTGCATATTGCATGACCCGCCCTCCTTCCCCACTACTATGGACTCTTGTAACACCTGGATTCTGTACTGGTGAATGAAGTGAGGGATGGTTGGGCCTGCTCCACCCTCTATGCTTTTGGATGGGGGTGGAGGCAAGGGCACTCAGGGTGCAGGTGTGACTCCAGTAGGCACTGTTGGTCAAAATAATCTGATCTCAAGTGCATAGGGCACATGAACACCAAGAGTGGAATACACATGAACAACCCAGCTCAAAGAACTACAGTTATTATAGAGTAAGTAACCATTTTATCTTGCCAAAAGGAAAGTCATAATCAAGGAGATATCCATTGTCTTCATTCTTGCTTCACTCTGAGGGAGCAAAACCTGAAGCCTGTGCCAGCTTTAGTGAATGAAAATTGAAACTTGAGCCTTAGATGTAATGATCTGACATTTACTGTAAGTATATGAAATCTGAGGGTTGCTGAGAATAGTGACATACACTATTCTCAGCCCCCTTGACCAGTCTGCTTTCACTTGTGAACCTGCTTAAGGGAACATCAAGCCCATGTTTTGCAATCTGCATCAGGAACTCAAAAAAGTGAAGTGGAAATCACCCACTACCTTTTTTTTTTTTTTCAGAGTAAGATGATATTGGTAGTTAATATCACTGACAGCAAAAAATAGTTTTTGCATTTTTCTTAAATGTTGTTTTGTTATGGGACATATTTGCAATGTATGGTATGAAGTAATGGTTAATGTGTCTTAAAAATAAGACCTGGGGCCTGTTCATAGTTGGCATCATAGGGAACATTTTCTGTTGAAGAGGATGGGGGAGGTGTGCTCATGTTGTACACGATAAGATTGGGGAACAGTACATTTTTCTGCATGTTTAAACTTTAAATTAGAAATGCGATCAAGTTAACAGGATGATTCATTTGGAAAACAGCACTGTGAAGACAGGCTTGATTTATAAATGGACCTGTCTTTTCTACTGTCACTCCCACAAAATTTAGACATACATCACATTCATAGTACATATCTTGTCTGAAAAGAGGTGTTCTTCCTCTCATTATTTTAACTGAAGAGATTTATTTGTATTATATTTCATATGTGGGTTTGCGGCTATTCTGTTGCAGGCAGTGGTCTTGTTAGATTTTGCAAGCAAGCAGAGATGGATGGGATCAGTAATTGGACGGGAGACTACTATGGAAAATACGTTGTGCAGAAGGTAGTGATGTTGGTGAGTCACGAGGGTAGAAGTTTTCCTTCTGATTCTGAACCAAACCAGTGCCCCAGCATTCCGTTAGGGGGCCATTTGCTATTGAACATGCTGCCTTTTGGATGATTGCTGAGTAAAATCCACAGCACTTTATAGAAGTGTAAGTGGTATCGCCCAGTCCTTGCCAATGTCAGCAATTACATTTTTCCTGCTTAAATATCCCCTGCAGTTTCAATGGAATATTCTTTGTGCTGCTTCATTTCCTATCTTAAACTATTGAGTAGTGCTGGTTAGTGCTTTTGAAATGCTCAAAATTAATTTACCTTTTTGTTTCCTATTGTCTCTTAACTGTGTTAATTAGTTTCTTTTAAGGCATGCCAATTATTTTATCAACACTGGTTTGATAGAAGACTGGCATTTTATTTCCCTCATGTTTTATTCAACTGTATGGCTGATGAAATGATGGCAGGCCATTCTGTCCTGGGCATGGCTGGTGCAGCTCTATCCCTTTCTTCTGTCTCACTCTTTTTTCTGATTTTTCCTCCACTTCTTCTTCTTGTCTCCTTCAGCTTCTCCTCTGTTTCTGCTTTGGCAGCACCTGCTGGGGGGGAGGGAGAGGGGGGGGGGGAAGGGGCAGATTCAAAGCCCACTGAAGTCAATGGAAAGACTTTGTCTTTGACTGAATGGCAAAGGAGAGCACCTTTGTCCCCTGATGTCAAGGCTTTGTTTTCCTTCTATGAGAGAATGGCCAGCAGCAAATATCTCAAAATAATAGTTTGATTCCAAAATAATCCTAGTTAGACAGAATGCTGCGTTTCTGATTCAAAGTCTTCACACACGCTCATTTACATAGGATGCTTCTTTCTATCACCATTGATTTAAACAAAAGTGTAAGTCCTACATTCCTAGGGCTTGATTCAAAGCCCATTAAATTCAGTGGAAAGAATCTCACTTACTTCAATGGACTTTGAACCAGGCCCCTAGAGCTTATGTCCAAATACTGACAGGTCTCCCTTAGCATCTGAGGGCTTGCCTACATGGTGCAGCAGTGAGCACTAATGTGTTGTGCATTGGTGGCAGATGACAGAACAAGGAGCAATGGTCTCAAGTTGCGGTGGGGGAGGTCCAGGTTGGATATCAGGAAAAACTATTTCACTAGGAAGGTGGTGAAACACTGGAATGCGTTACCTAGGGAGGTGGTGGAGTCTCCTTCCTTGGAGGTTTTTAAGGCCCGGCTTGACAAAGCCCTGGCTGGGATGATTTAGCTGGGAATTGGTCCTGCTTTGAGCAGGGGGTTGGACTAGATGACCTCTTGAGGTCCCTTCCAACTCTGATATTCTATGATTCTATGATTAATTGGTCCATGTAGACCCTGGCGGTGTGCACTGAAGGTTCTCTAGTGAGCTTTAACGTAGTGGTATCTGAAGCAGTATGCGTTAAAATGCACTTGGGAGCCAGGGCCGGATTAACCTTTTGTAGGCCTGGTGCCAAACGTATTTGTGGGCCCCCATGGGGTCAATGGAGCATGGTGCGGGGAGGTTGGTACCCAGAGCAAGGAGCCGGCCAGGATCATGGCATGGCAGGGCCGGCCCTGCTCCACCCAGCCCAGTGCAAGGGCACTATTTACAAACCGGCAGTTGCCAGACACACAGTGGCCCGTCTGGCCCTGTGGTGCCAGCATGCCCCTTCCCCTAGTGGGCGGGCCCATCCTGCACCACACAGCCCCCTACCCAACACTCTATAGGCGCTGACTCTGTGAGTGCTCCAGGGTTGGAGCACCCACAGAAAAAAAAATAGTGTGTGCTGAGCACCCACTGGCAGCCCTGCCGATCAGCTCCTCTCCCTCACCCCCAGCGCCTCCTGCCGGCTACTGATGAGCTGTTCAGCAGTGGGCAAGAGGTGCTGGAGGGGAGGGTGAGGAGCAGGGGCAGGAAGAGGTGAAGCGAGGACAGGGAGTGCTTGGGGAAGGAATGAAATGGGGTAGAGTGCGGGGTCAAGCACCTGTGGGGAAATCAGAAAGTTGGCACCTCTGCAACACCTCCCCGACTCCCTATGGCCAGAACCCTCTGGACCCACTATGCCATGTCCTCCCAGACCCTCCCACAAATGCACAGAGCCTTGCACAACACCACCCCTGCACCCCCTTCCCACAGCCGCTCCACAACTGCCCAGCACCCCACACAGAATTCCCACTCCCTAGTGCCCCAACACACACAAATCTTCCCTGCCCCCTCACAGCCCAGCACCGCCCCCCAGGCCTTCCTGAGACCCACTTCTCCATGCCCTACCTCCTGGCCGCACGCACCAGCCCTGCTGGAAGGCGACTGTGTCTGCCGGGCTGAGCCAGCAGTGCAGCCAGGGCTGGTCCCAAGACGGGGAATCACTCTGGTCCCTCGGGGGTGGCAAAATCAGCCAGGCCAAGGCCTGTCCCAGCTGGCCTCCCTCAGGACCCACTTGCCTGGAAGGGCCCAGCCAAGCCCCCGACACTTCCCCCCCTAATTGGCCTGGACTGGCCAGGCTTCTGCACCAGTCCCAGGTGGGACCCCACAGATGGTAGGAAGCAGATGAGCATGGGCCCGGCTCCATGGCACCACTGGTGCCATTGTAAACCTGTCACTGTTGGGAACCTTTTGTGCACACCAGCAGGGTCTACCCGGACCAGTTAATGCACCACACATTAGTGCGCTTTAAAAACTGTAGCGTGTGTTACTGCACCATGGAGAAAAACCCTCAGAGACTGAACTGCACTTCCCATATATGTTCTTATGTGTCAGTGAAGCTCTGCTCCTTTATCTGGTCTTCCTGTGTATTTATACTCTTGATAGTAGTAGAAGTGAAGGTGTGACTATCTTCATTACCCTTCTAGATGTGATTTTATATTAGAACATTATTTCTCCATTTCAACACCTGCAATTACATTTATTACCCCATTGACTTCCTTCCAGTTAATAGATATATTTTGGTAGATTTACATCACCTTTAAGTGCTCATTTGTATGCCCATTGGTAATACAAAGTGTTCTGGATGAGCTACATTCTATTTGGACTTTGATAGCTTTTCCCCAAGGGTTAGTGCGTTGATTCATTACCTAAATACTTAGGTGCTCAAACTAGTTTTTCAGATTATTTTGTACATACTGTACACACTGTATTTATTTATATCAGTGTTCTCAAGCTCTTGGGCGGGCCTCCCAAGGGAGGTGCGGGAATCTGTCAAGGGAAGCGCGATCTGCGTGCCTTTGTTTTTTTAAAGAGCTCTGATTGTCAGCCCTAGGTGGCTGGTGCTCATGCAGAAGGGTTGTGCACACTTGGGAGGCGGGGATAAAGGGGACAGCTGGAGTCCCGCCACCCCGGGGCTGACTGCCGGAGCCCCACCACCTGGGCTCAGGCTCTCCTCCCCTCCACCCTTCAATCCCTCATCGGGAGGTAGCCCAGGCTCAGGCTCTCCTTCCATGAGTCCCTCACTTGGAGGCGGTGGGACTCCTGCTGTCAGCCCTGGAGTGGCAGCAGCAGCACAGAAGTAAGGGTGGCAATGGGGCACTAAATCTGCTATGAAAAGTGATATTGCTTTTCATATTGCCACCCTTACTTCTGTGCTGTTGCTGGCACAGCGCTGCCTTCAGAGCTGGGCACCCGGCCAGCAGCTGCTGCTCTCCACTCTGCCTTTAGAGCTGTATATACTTGTAGGGGGTGTGTAAATGACTACAGACACTGAGAACAGGGGGCCTGATCAAACAAGTTTGAGAACCACTGATATAAACATGATTTTCCGCTGACGGAATGCAGTCCATCACAGGGAGGATAAGGTAAACCTGGTCCCCCAAGCTGAGATAACAGAGGCATAACTGACTGAGATTACAGTGATACTGATATTGTAACTATCCGTAAAACATATGAGCCACACAAACAGTGGGTCTTGATTATGTCTGCTTGTAATCCTCATTTTAAGATCAAGGCTGTCTTATTGGCCAGCAGGCACAATCACAAAGAGACTTGAATTGTCACTGAGGGAAATTTTTGCAGTTCACTAAGAACTGGCACTCAGAACTTGCCGATCATATTCATAGAATCATAGAATATCATGATTGGAAGGGACCTCAGGAGGTCATCTAGTCCAACCCCCTGCTCAAAGCAGGACCAATTCCCAACTAAATCATCCCAGCCAGGGCTTTGTCAAGCCAGGCCTTAAAAATCTCCAAGGAAGGAGACTCCACCACTTCCCTAGGTAACGCATTCCAGTGCTTCACCACCCTCCTAGTGAAATAGTGTTTCCTAATATCCAACCTAGACCTCCCCCACTGCAACTTGAGACCATTGCTCCTTGTTCTGTCATCTGCCACCACTGAGAACAGCCGAGCTCTATTACAATGCCCTATTGTGTGAAGCAGATCCAGTCTTGGATCTGTACATTTCAAAGATGGTGTGTGGTCAATGCCCTGACGCTTACCATTTACACAAGGAAAAACAAATTTTCGGGGGGAAAAAATTTACGCTTTAGTTCAAAACATAAAACTACAACCAACGTGAGCGCACTCATTTACAGACAGGTTTCTCATAGTGTAGGGGAAACAATCTATAGATCTGCTTCAAACCTTGATTTAACCAATACTGTGTTTTCTTGTGTGCAGTAATCAGAATAATATGATACAACCCTTAGACTAAAACAGTCAAATTCGGTGCTGTCTTTCAGCCCCATTGAAGTCAGTAGTGTTACATGGGGAGCAAGGGCTACATTCACAAAAAAGGACCTAGGCATTGCAATGCTGAGTAGTGCAATGACTAAGGCCTTGTCTATACTGCCACTTTACAGCACTGCAACTTTCTTGCTTGGGGTGTGAAAAAACACCCCCCAAGCACTGTACATTTCAGCACTGTAAAGTGGCAGTGTATACAGTGCACCAGTGCTGAGAGCTCTCCCTCATGGAGGTGGTTTTATTACAGCAATGGGAGAGCTCTCTCCCAGCGCTGGTGCCGCGACTACACACCCTTTATTGCTAGAGCAAACAGACAAGGGACATCCCTCTTTGCATCCTCCATAGTTCTGTGGTTAACTGACATTCTCATTAAACTGGCATGCCAAAACAGTGGCTGAATAATGAGATTCTGGCATAAATATACATTTTATATAATTCCAGATGCATGACTCAGTTCTCTTAGTTCAAAGCTCTTTCTTTCTTTCTTTCTTTCTTTCTTTCTTTCTTTCTTTCTTTCTTTCTTTCTTTCTTTCTTTCTTTCTTTCTTTCTTTCAGCAATCCATCTAATTCTGTTTGAAGCAGGAACAGTGTTGCTGGGCATAGTAAAACCTGTTCATTGTGCATTGTTTTCCCACACAACTCTGACATATAAACCAAGATACAAAAGGACACAATTCTTAAAAGGACAGTGATAGCAAACATCTCCCCCTTTCCGTGAGATGTGTAACCAGCCTCACCTACCGTTTGTCAGCATCTTGCAGACTGTTGTGCGATTGACATCCATCCCCCTACACTGCCATGCCAATACAGTGAATAAACAATGGAATAGACTGGCACGGGGATACATTTTCATAACTGTGAAAAATGAGGATTTCACGGATGGCATGACTCAACCTCCCACTTCAAAGGTTTGTTAACTGAAGTCTTTATTATGCCAGATTGTGCCCAACCCTGTGCGGGTGCGAGAGGAGTGGGGGCACAATCAGTTTACCCTCCCTTGTGCCTTTGTGTAGGGGCCAGGCACTGTTTCTGTCAGGAGCATTAGCACTGTCCCTCACTATCATCACTGGGGGTGGAGGCAGCCTGTAGGGGGGCCAGCAGAGCTGAACTGTACTTGATGTGTAGTGCTAGTCAGGAATTTGTAGGCTGTAAACCTTGGATAATATGCAGTATGTTGTACAAAGCAATGCTGCCTAATACCCTCACAAAGTTGACTGCACAATGCCCTTTTCAGTGACTTTGAATCCTTGGACGCATGCGTCTAGTTAGTAGTTGTTTCCCCACTGCTGGCCAGAATGCATGAATTACATCAACTCCACCTGACAGAGTGATAGGAGGTTAACAGCTCTTATAAAATTCTGTTCAATGAGCAACACCATTGGTTATTGAGATGATGTTGCTCTATTGACTTCAGACTGATCCATGCTATCAAATATAAATAATAAAGTTACTACCGCCATAATGAATTACTGCTATACCATGCTGATGATGCGGTCTGTCACCAGAATGACCCATCCACTCCCAGTCTTACTTATGAGGATAAACAAGAAAGGGCTCAGTGCTGATTCCTGATGCACTCCTGTCTTTACTGATAGTTTATCTATTTCACCACTAGAAATTCTATTGATGTTGAATCTACTTACATGGCTTGAAAAAGCAATACTTAAAGTTCTGGTACCATTTTCTCCCCCGTACACCACCAGATGACTTCCTTTGGAATTCGGCCAAAGGCTTTTTCCACATAAGTGAACACCATGTGAAGTTTTTCCTTTTCTCTCTAATTTTTTGTTACTAGCTGCCTCAGTACAAAACAGCATCTATTGTCAACCTTCCTGGCATGAAGCCATATTAATTTGCACTAATATCTACTTGGCTACTAAATGGCTTTCAAGTATTCTCACAGCACAGCATTAAACATAAACTTAACATAACATCATATGATACTTGGTAGGGCTGATGTCCAATCACAGGTGTCACAATACTTATATCGGGGAAGTCATGTCAGTTTAAAGTATGTTACACCAGGACAGGAGAAGTCATACAAGATACGACAAGTTAGAGAATCTGATGTAGAGGTGATGACCATGAACCTTATGAATTCTGTTTGATATTATGAACTCTCCATATATATCCATGTCAAACTACAAACTTCATTTTGATTGTGCCTTCTCTGCTGTATTTGCATTTTGGGCTAAAATTCCAAGGGGTATTAACACAGGCCTAACGATGCGTTGTTAAACCTTGATGATCTTCTGTTCAAATAGAGGCACTTTACTTGCAGGGCTGGCCTTATGGTTCGGCGATTAGGACAGTTGCCCTGAGCTCCAATTTCCAGGGGTGCCAAATGAACATCTGAGGGAGTGCTACATTACTTGGCCAGCTGCTTTTTTGTTTGTTTGCTCCACTGCTTGAGGGCACTGAAAACTTTTTCTGTGCTGGATGGCAAAATACCTAGTGCTGGTCCTGCCTACTTCAGTGAGCTGGCTACCACCCAGAAGAACCAGTCTACTGTGTCAGGCTGGTAAGTAAGTAGCTGATCACCTGAGGTCTTATGACTAAGGAGATGGAAATTTACAAAAGGACCAGTTCTTTCTCTCACTGACCAGAACAAGAAGAGAAGCATGTGATGGAGAAATGAAGGTCAGAACAGGGGACTCTGACCAAATCCCAAAGAATGCCCAGGAGTAGTGAGCAAATGGAGGCAGGGAAAGTTGTACAGGTATTGTGTTCTCTAAAGTAGAGAATAATTGATTTTAGAAATCCTGCAAATTGTGTCTATTTGCTTTGAGTATCCTATGTCCCTGAAAGGTTAAACTGTAAATCAGGGTTGGAGCTCTGGGAAAGGTATGCTAAAGTTACCTGGGGGCTGGCAGGTTCAGCATTGGTCCTGAGAGCCTAGAGAAGCTGGGTAACAGGGCCCGACTTCCAGCAGGTGTACCATACAGAGAGTTTGTGTTGAGGAATGGCCAGAAAGGCCAAGAAAGAGAGAATGACTGAAACCTGGCTAGACAAATGGAACCTTAAAAGCAGATGGGCCCAAACACAGCAGCTGGGTGAGTGTCCAGCATGGGGTGCTTGACCAGTGCTGCGACACAAGGCATGTCAGGGAAAGTAATACAAGTTCAGCAGTGGCGTATTATCACCTAGGCCAACAAGGCCTAGGCCTAGGGCGGCAAATTTGCTCTTGCCCCCTCCCCAACTCTGCCCCTTCCCCAAATCCCTGGCCCACCTCCCCCCCCCAGGTGCATCGCGCTTCCCTCCTTCCACCTCCCTCCCAGCCTTGCCGCGCTGGGAGGGAGGGAAAAGCGAGTTGCAGTGCGCTCGGAGGAGGTGGACCAGAGGTGAGCTAGGGCCCGTGGGTGCGGGGAGTATTGGGGGGCCGGGAACCGCTCCCCGGCCTGCCCCAGCTCACCTCTGCTCCACCGCCGCCACCATCCCCCGAGTGCGCTGCAACTCCCCTTCTCCCCCCTCCCTCCCAGGCTTGCTGCGCGAAAGCGCTGGGAGGGAGGAGAAGCGAGTAGCGGCGCGTTCGTGGGATAGCGGAGTTGAGCTGGGGCCGGCGGGCACGGGGAGTAACTCTTTGGGGGGACAGGGAACCACTCCCTGCCCCAGCTCACCCCTGCTCCACTGCTGCCATCCCCCAAGCGCGCCACAACTCCCCTTCTCCCCCCCCCCCCTGGCTTGCTGCAGGGGAGCAGAGGTGAGCTGGCGGGGAGGGGGGACGGCAATTTTTTGACAGCCTAGGGGTGGCAAATTTGTTAATCCGCCCCTGAAGTTCAGTATGTAGACTGTGATGGGATATCCACTTCACACAAGGCCTGAAGGGGTTAAGGTGGTTAGAGTTGGGCCAATTAACTTCCTAGGCTGCACCTGGAGGAGGAGCCAGGGAGTAATGAGGTTTAATTAAGAGGGGCCTGTATAAAGCCCAGTAGCTGAGAGTAGAAGAGGGGTGCAGAGAGAGGCTGCAGTCACTGTCAGCAGTGAATGAAGCATCCCGTGACAAGCTCCATCCCCAAAGTGTAGCGTAAGCCTCCTCCTTTTTCTTCCCCTGGTGCTTGCTATCTCCAATATTTGGAATGGATTCTCCCCTCTCCTTGCTTGGGTTGGGTCCTGGGTTCTTTTCTGGTGCTGCCATGTAAGATAACTCCTCACTGTGCCATATACACAGGGGTACTGTCCCTTGAGAAGATTAATGATAATGCTAGCTGGCAAGGAGTGGAAAGCCCACTACACAAAGGGACAACAAAGTAAATGAAACAAACTCCAGCAAAGAAATGACACTCCAAAAATAACAGTATACAAAAAGGGGAACTTTATAAACCAATTCCCAACTTCCCAACACTAACAACTCCTCTAACCCCCCTAACTCCCTCCCAGGCACCTTTCCAAGGTGGATGATATGCTCATGGTTCAAGTCCTGAGATGGAGTGTTGCAGCGCTGTGGCACTGCCTTGCTTATACAAAAATGTCCTTACTTTATCTTCAGCCCTGGGAGGACCAGGGTCCTCTCCTGGCTCCAACCAGGCTTGCTGTTTCCTGGTCTGGAATTGAGGGGCTCAGCTGGCTTTTAGTAGCTGGGGGCTAGTTAGATCTCTGTTGGATTCTGGTGACTGCAGTGCTGGATATGCCTAGTCCACGTAGTTAAAGTCTGACGGCAGTGCAGGAACTCCCTTTGTGGGGTGTGGGAGTTTAGCACTGCCTCTCTCTCAGCTTCTAAAACACAATTAAAACTAAACTTTTCTGTGTAAAGTCATGCTGTCCTTTGGCTGGAGGCTCTTCAGCCCTGGCTTGTCATTGGTCCAGTGGACTGTTTATCCAGATCACCCCATGCAAAAGCATACCTATTGTTCTCAGCAGGGGTTTCTAGTTCCTTCAGTCCTCAGCCCTGACTCCATGCAGGCTGGAAATGAGGTAGAGGCTCTGGTAGCCATTATAATTGTAGTCATTTTGATAGGGGCTCCTAGAGGCTCAGTTTGGAACACCAGGAGCTGGCAAACTCCACATGGGGGTTACAAGTTGGTCATACCATCTTAGGAGGAATTGGTCTAGCTGACTGATGTGGCCCAACAACTTAATTTCCTTATGTTGGTGATGGGTGAGGGCTGGGAGTTATGTTGGCAGGACATCTGTTCAGCAGACATGGATAACAGAGAAACCACAACTTCCTGTTTGCCTGTTGGGAAGTAAAGTCATGTCCAATGCTTGGCTGCATCAACACTTCCTTGTCCTTGATGTTCAGAGGTGCACTTCTCAGTGTTGCTTGGGGGTAGAAGCAAAGCAGAGTTGTCTGACTTGGCATTTCTTGATTGTATACGTTCTGTCTCAGGCATCAAGGGCTGGATTCTCAAAAGGACTTAGGTGTCCATCTACTACTTTAGGCACCTAAATCCCTGAATCAAGCCCCAGTGGGATTCACAAATCCCCCACTCAGTTGCTGCCAAACCCTGTAGGTGCCTAAAATTGCTCAGCGCCTAAATTTTTGCAGTGAAAGTGCCACAGGTGCCTATGGTTCTGCCTCTGAGTATGTGCACTGCAGCCTTGCACCAGACATCCAGAGGCTTAAGCCCCAGAGCAGTGCACAAACTGGAGGAAGATAGGCATTCCTCCCCCTAACTCACCTGCAGGGCCCAATCTGGTAATTGTGCTCAGGGCTCACCTACCTGATGAGGCACCTGTGACGTTGTGCAGTCTATATGGTTTTATAAAAAATGATAATAAGTGAATATAATGTAACTTGGATAGTTTTATAAAGATTTGATGATAAGTGAATATAATGCAACTGGGATATGCTTCGTGCAAAAGATCTCTTGTAAGGTATCATTACAAAGCTCATAATCTACTGACTGTGATCATCCACAGAAACCCCCTTGGGAGCTGCCATCTGATGTGCAAAGACTACCCCTGCTTCTGTTTTCCCTGCCAGCTCAGGACTCCAGCACCCTGTCTTGCTGAGCCAGATACTCCCGTCTGCTCCAACACAGACCCAAGGTCTGAATCACTTGTCCCAAAGCTGCAAGTTTACCTGAAAACAGCTCACAGAAGTGTGCTTGTCCTTAGCACTCAGATGCCCAACTCCCAATGGGGTCTAAACCCAAATAAATCCGTTTTACCCTGTATAAAGCTTATACAGGGTAAACTCATAAATTGTTCACCCTCTATAACACTGATAGAGAGATATGCACAGTTGTTTGCTCCCCCAGGTATTAATACATACTCTGAGTTAATTAATAAGTGAAAAAGTGATTTTATTGAATACAGAAAATAGGATTTAAGTGGTTCCAAGTAGTAACAAACAGAACAAAGTAAGTCACCAAGCAAAATAAAATAAAATGCACAAATCTATGTCTAATCAAACTGAATACAGATAATCTCACCCTCAGAGATGCTTCAGTAAGCTTTTTCTCAGGCCTGGTCTACACTAGGCGTTTATGTCGAAGTTAGCGCCGTTACATCGAATTAACCCTGCACCCGTCCACACTGCGATGCTATTTAGTTCGACATAGAGGTCTCTTTAATTCGACTTCTGTACTCCTCCCCGACGAGGGGAGTAGCGCCAAATTCGACATGGCCATGTCGAATTAGGCTAGGTGTGGATGGAAATCGACGCTAATAGCTCCGGGAGCTATCCCACAGTGCACCACTCTGTTGATGCTCTGGACAGCAGTGCGAGCTCGGATGCTCTGACCAGCCACACAGGAAAAGCCCCGGGAAAATTTGAATTTGAATTCCTTTTCCTGTCTGGCCAGTTTGAATCTCATTTCCTGTCTGGACATCGTGGCGAGCACAGCAGCACTGGCAACGATGCAGAGCTCTCCAGCAGTGATGGCCGTGCAGTCTGTGAATAGAAAGAGGGCCCCAGCATGGACTGATCGGGAAGTCTTGGATCTCATCGCTGTGTGGGGCGATGAGTCCGTGCTTTCCGAGCTGCGATCCAAAAGACGGAATGCAAAGATCTACGAGAAGATCTCTAAAGACATGGCAGAGAGAGGATACAGCCGGGATGCAACGCAGTGCCGCGTGAAAATCAAGGAGCTGAGACAAGGCTACCAGAAGACCAAAGAGGCAAACGGACGCTCCGGATCCCATCCTCAGACATCCCGTTTCTACGAGGCACTGCATTCCATCCTCGGTGCGGCCGCCACCACTACCCCACCAGTGACCGTGGACTCTGAGGATGGGATAGTGTCCACGGCCGGTTCCTCGGACATGTTAGGGGACGGGGAAGATGAGGAAGGAGATGAGGAGGGCGAGGCAGTCGGCAGCGCTCACAACGCTGATTTCCCCGACAGCCAGGATCTCTTCATCACCCTTACAGAGATCCCCTACGAAGCGTCCCCAGCCGTTACCCCGGACACAGAATCTGGTGAAGGATCAGCCAGTAAGTGTTGTAAACATCTAAACATTTATTTTTAACAAAACAGGAATATTAACAATTAAAAGAATGGGTTGTTCATGATTAGTGTGCCCTATGCGCTTAACGGTTTAGTCATGGGCAGTACAAGTTTTGAAAAAAAATCTAGCAATGTCCGGTTTTCAGTGATTGTCCTGCACAAGCCGCTCTACTGTTTATTCCCTGCTACTGCAGCTACAGTAAAATGCAGTCTATATGTCCGGGGATAGAGCAGTAATCCTCCTGGGACATCTCGATGAAGCTCTCCTGGAGGTAATTTGAAAGCCGTTGCATGAGGTTCCTGGGGAGAGCGGCCTTATTGGGTCCTCCGAAGTACGACACGTTGCCGCGCCACGAGACTATCAAGTACTCGGGAATCATTGCTCTGCACAGCAGGGCGGCATACGGCCCTGGTCTTTGGAGGCTTTCCCGGAGCATTCTCTGTCTGTCACTCTCAGAGATCCTCATCAGGGTGATGTCGCCCATGGTGACCTGCTTTTAATTAGGTAGGGGAATGTTAGTGTTGTGACTGCTTTCCCGTTCCTTTACAGAACTGTAACCGCTGGTTTGTAGCCACGCGGTGGAGGCGGGAGAGGGGCAGCCGAAAGGGATCGTTCCCGGGGACAGCCGCGAGGGGGTGGGACAGGGGCAGAGTTCCCGCTTGCCGGATTGCTGGCAGCAGGAACTGACATAGCTTTAAATGTGAAATGAGGCCAGTGGTAATCTAAAAGTTTTAAACTGCCACAAGTGTACGGCTTACCATGTCTGCCTGCAACAGAAATTCCGTTGTGCTGCCCCGCTTCTCAAATGTGCTGTGCAAGACCCCAGGCACTGAATGCGAAGGCCGAAAATTCGACCTTGTGCTGAGTGCGCATGTGATAGGTGCTGTGCATGGTCTTGTTCACCGAGAAAGACTATGTTCTTTGTTCACAACTACATTTTTCTTTCTGAGGAATTCACTCCCTTTTTCCCATTTCCACAGCCCCATCTGCGACTGTCTCACAACCTAGCCTGGAATCACACTCCCAGAGGCTAGTGCGGATTAGGCGTAGGAAGAGGAGGACACGGGAGGACATGTTCTCTGAGCTTATGGCCTGTTCCCAAGCCCAGGCAGCACAGCAGACCCAGTGGCGGGAGAACTTGACCCGAATGCACGAAGCCAACATGGATCGGGAGGAGAGGTGGCAGCAGGAAGACCAGCAGGCGACTCAAACGCTGCTTGGACTACTGAGGGAGCAAACGGACACGCTCCGGCGCCTTGTGGATGTTCTGCAGGAACGGAGGCAGGAGGACAGAGCCCCGCTGCAGTCCATCTCTAAACGCCCTCCCCTGCCACCAAGTCCCATACCCACCTCACCCAAAGTGCAAAGAAGGAGAGGCGGCAGAGTCCCTGCTAAGTCTCACTCCACCCCTGCAGAGAGCTCTAGTAGCAGAAGGCTCTCATTTCCCAAAATTTGAAAAGTTCTTTCCTTCCCGCCTGACACAAGCCCCCGTCCAAGTTTCACCTCCCAATGCCATGTGTAGTTGATAATAAAAAATACGTTTCTGTTAACTACTGTTTCAATCATGTTCTTTTGGAGGAGGATGGGAAAGGGGGTTGGTAATTGGACAGGACAGTCACCTTTGGCAGGGTACATAGTCGGGGGCAGGCACAGTAGCAGGGCACATACACAGTGCAGTGATGCAGTGACTAGTTACCCTGGTTAGTCTGGGAGGGTGTTTTCATGTTATGTGGTGGGGGGTGGGTTGCTCTGTGACTTTGTGGCAGGGGAGGGCAGTTACAGATCTTAGGCGGCGGTCCTTAGGCAGGATCACAGAGCCACACAGCAGGGGATCTGTAACCGTCCTCCCCCTGCCACAAAGTCACATAGACACCCCCATACACACAGTCCCGATCAGGAGGGGTGACAGGCTCCGTTGAAACAACCATCCCACCGCAGCGGAGCCTGTAAATCCTTGAGTTTAGAAGCTGCATTCGCGTCACTACACTACACCCGCTCCGCACCACAGTCTGCGTCCCAGTTTTAAAAAATTCCCGCGAAAACAGTATTAAAGAAAACGGTGTGCTTTAACAAAGTTGAACTATTTTTATTTCGAAACGTGTGTTGGAAGGGGGGTGAAGGGGGTATGTAACTGGATAGGATAGTCAACATTAACTGGGTAAAGAAACGGGGGCAGGTTTAGCTTCTCAGTACACAAACTTTAAAGTCACAGGTTACCCTGCTCACTCAGGAACTTTGCTTTCAAAGCCTCCCGGATGCACAGCGCTTCCCGCTGGTCTCTTCTAATCGCCCGGCTGTCTGGCTGTGAGTAATCAGCAGCCAGGCTATTTTCCTCAACCTCCCACCCCGCCATAAAGATCTCCCCCTTGCTCTCACAGAGATTGTGGAGCACACAGCAAGCTGCTATAACAATGGGGATATTGGTTTCGCTCAGATCACAGCGAGTCAGTAAGCTTCTCCATCTCCCCTTGAGACGGCCAAAAGCACACTCCACCACCATTCTGCACTTGCTCAGCCGGTAGTTGAAGAGTTCTTTTTCAGTGTCCAGGGCACCAGTATAGGGCTTCATGAGCCAGGGCATTAGCGGGTAGGCTGGGTCCCCGAGGATGACTATAGGCATCTCCACATCCCCAACAGTTATTTTGTGGTCCGGGAAGTAAATACCTTGTTGCAGCCGTCTAAACAGACCAGAGTTCCTGAAAACACGAGCATCATGAACCTTGCCTGGACATCCCACGTAGATGTTGGTAAAACGTCCCCTGTGGTCCACCAGTGGAAAAGTAGCCCTTTCGGTTAATGTACTGGGTGGCCTGGTGGTCTGGTGCCAGGATAGGGATGTGAGTTCCATCTATGGCCCCACCGCAGTTTGGGAATCCCATCGCAGCGAAGCCATCTATGATCGCCTCCACGTTTCCCAGGGTCACTACCTTTGGCAGCAGTACATCAACGATTGCCTTGGCTACTTGCATCACAACAACCCCCACGGTAGATTTGCCCACCCCAAACTGGTTCGCGACTGACCGGTAGCTGTCTGGTGTTGCAAGCTTCCAGAGGGCTATGGCCACTCGCTTCTGTACACTCAGTACAGCTCGCAAGCGGGTGTCACTGCGCTTCAGGGCAGGGGACAGCAACTCACAAAGTTCCAGGAAAGTTCCCTTCCGCATGCGAAAGTTTCGCAGCCACTGGGATTCATCCCAGACCTGCAGCACTATGTGGTCCCACCACTCAGTGCTTGTTTCCCGTGCCCAGAATCGCCGTTCCACGGCATCAACACGACCCATTGCCACCGTGATGTCCTCGGCGCTGGGTCCCCTGCTTTCTGAGAGGTCTGTGCTACTCTCAGACTTCAGGACATCACCGCGGTGCCGTAGCCTCCTCGTCTGACTTTTCTGCATCTGCCTCAGGGAAACCTGTATGATAAGCTGCGAGGCGTTGAGAGCGGCCACAACTGCAGCAATGGTCGCAGCGTGCTCCATGCTCACAGTGCTGTGGCGTCCGCGCTGTCAATGACTGGAAAAGTGCGCGAAATGATTTCCCGCCGGCGCTTTCAGGGAGGGAGGGCGGGAGTGATGGACGGATGACGACAGTTACCCAAAAGCACCCTCGACACATTTTGTTACCCAGAAGGCATTGCCGGCTACACCCAGAATTCCAATGGGCAGAGGGGATTGCGGGAACTGTGGGATAGCTGACCACAGTGCACCGCTTCGAATGTCGACCCTTTCACCGTTAGTGTGGACGCACAAAGTCGAATTACTGTCCTTAGTGTGGACACACACGTTCGACTTTGCAATATCGATTCCAAAAATTCGATGCAAGTAAAATTGAACTACTCTCGTAGTGTAGACAAGGCCTCAGACTGGACACCTTCCAGGCCTGGGCACAATTCTTTCCCCGGGTACAGCTCTTGTTGCAGCTCAGGTGGTAGCTAGGGGATTCTTCATGATGGCTCCTCTCTCCCTCTGTTCTCTTCCACCCCTTTATATATCTTTTGCATAAAGCAGGAACCCTTTGTCCCTCTGGGTTTCCACCCCCACCCCCCCTGGAAAAGCACCAGGTTAAAGATGGATTCCAGTTCAGGTGACATGATCACATGTCACTGCAAGACTTCATTGCCCACTTGCCAGCACACACATATACAGGAAGACTAAAAGGTAAACACAGCCATCTGCAGACAATGGTCCTTGTTAATGGGAGTCATCAAGATTCCAAACCATCATTAATGGCCCACACTTTACATAATTACAATAGGCCCTCAGAGTTATGTTTTATATTTCTAGTTTTAGATACAAGAGTGGTACATTTCTACAAATAGGATGATCACACGCAGTAGATTATGAGCTTTGTAATGATACCTTACAAGAGACCTTTTGCACGAAGCATATCCCAGTTGCATTATATTCACTTATCATCAAATCTTTATAAAACTATCCCAGTTACATTATATTCACTTATTATCATGTTTTTATAAAACAATATAGACTGCACATCACAGCACCTATAGATGAGCTTACACAGAATGTTCCCAGAAGAATATCAGCTCTCATAATTGTTAGTCTAGTGGCTAGGGTACTCACCTAGGCTTGAGAGATGCATAGTTCAAATCCCCTACCCAAGAGACGATGAGATTTTAACAGGGTTCTGCCACCTCTCAGGTATGTGCACTAACTAGTCAGCTATGGGATATTCTAATATGGAAGTTCTCTCAATCTCTTCTGTTGAAGATGTTCCACTGTGACTAAATAATTTTAAAAAGTCATTAAAGCAGGGGGACTGCATCCTGGGTCTTTCATCTATCCCAAGTGCTCTAAGCAACAGGTTAAAGAGTCATTATCGTGCTTGTGGTCTCTCTCTTCAGCCCAATTATTATTTAAATAGTTATTCACACTGAAACAGCTTCAAAAGGAGAGACTGTGGGCAGTGGTTAGTGTGCTCATCTCAGAGGTGAAAGATTGTTGTTCAGCTCTCTTCTCCCACTGAAGTGGAGTGGGGACTTGAAGGTCACACCATCTCAGGTGAGTACTCTAACCACTGGACTAAAAGTTATGAGGGAAGGCTGCCTCCTTCTGCCGCTGCCACCTCTGGCAAAAATGGTGTAAGCACCTAACACCAAGAAATGACTTGCAGCTGAGAATTCCAAGTAGGGGAGGTTCTTTCCAGCAACATGCACTTAGGTGCCTATCTGCATGAGAGGGGTGGGGCTCAGCATGGACAACTTGCCTTGGCATCTCCTATTGGAGGCGTTTAACATGCTGGCTTTTGTGTATCCTGTTCTTAGGTGCCTATATTTCCATAGGGAGCTGAGACATTGAACTCAGGCTTTGTGAATCCCAGTGATTTTCTAGATGTCTAAAAGTTAGGTATGACCACGCTGAGTGCTACCATGCCTATGTTTCTTTGTGAATCTAGCTCTTAAGTATTGAGGAACAACTTGAGCCCATAATATTTATGGTGACCTCCAAACCTTACCCCACATAAGCACATAATTTAGGATGGAGGGAGAAGCTCAACATGATAGAACTGTGTCCCTTGTCTTTAATACTGGTATGACATAATATCTAACAGTACTGAGATGGTGCTCCTTATATTATAGTATATAAAGTGACAAGATTTCAGAAATAAATGTTCTACATGCATGTTATAAAAATAACAAACATGCAGAACAGGAAGAACTAGAAATACTAGTGAACAATCATAATTATGACATAATTGGCATCACAGAGACTTGGTGGGATAATTCACATAACTGGAATATTGATATAGAAGGGCACAGCTTATTCAGGAAGGACAGGCAGAAAAAAAAGGGTGATGTTGCCTTGTATATCAAAGATGTACACTTGCACTGAGGTCAAGATAGAAGTGGGAGGCAGACCCACTGAAAGTATCTAGGTAAGGATAAAAGGAGTAAAAAACAAGGGTGACGTCATGGGTGGGGGGGTTTACTACAGATCACCTAACCAGGAAGAAAAGGTGGATGAGGCTTTTTTTAAACAACAAAATCATCCAAAGCACTGGACTTGGTGGTGATGGGGGACTTCAATTACCCAGATATCTGTTGGGAAAATAACAGCAGGGCACAGATTATCCAACAAGTTCTTGGAATGCATTGGATACAACTTTTTATTACAGAAGGTGGAGAAAGTAACTAGGAGTGAGGCTGTTCTGTATTTGATTCTGACAAATAGGGAGGAACTGGTTGAGAATTTGAAGGTGGAAGGCAGTTTGGGTGAAAGTGATCATGAAATGACAGAATTCATGATTCTAAAAGGAATGGTAGGAGGGAAAATAGCAGAATAAAGACAGTGGACTTCAAGAAGGCAGATATTAGCAAACTCAGAAAACTGATAGGTGAGATTGTGTGGGAAGCAAATCTAAACGAAAAAAGTTCAGGAGAGTTGGCAGGTTTTTAAAGTGACATTATTAATGGCACAAGAGCAATCTACTCCAATATGTAGGAAAGATAGGAAGTATGATAAGAGCCAACCTGGGGTTTAACCAGGAGATCTTAAATTACCTGAAACTCAATAAAAGAGTCATACAGAAACTGGAAACTAGGTCAAATTATGAAGGATGGATCTAAAAATACCCCAACACAAGCACATAGGGACAAAATTAGAAAGGCCAAGGGCCAGCATAAAATGAGATTAAACTAGCTAGGGACATAAGGGGTAACAAGAAAGCATTCTATAACTACAATAGAAACAAGAAGAAGACCAAGGACAGAGTAGTCCCATCGCTCAATGAGAAGGGAAAGACAATAGCAGAAAATGCAGAAGTGGCGGAAGCATTAAATGCCTTTTTGTTTCAGTTTTCACCAAAAAGGATAGCCATGATCACATGGCTAACAAATGAATATCAGTGTAAATGGGGTGGATCTGAGGCTAAAATAGGGAAAAAACAAGTTAAGAATTACTTAGAAAAGTTAGATGGCTTCAAGTCATCAGAGTCTGATGAAATACATCCTAGAATACTTAAGGAACTTCCTAAAGAGATCTCTAAGCCATTAACAAGTATCTTTGAGAACTCATGGAGAATGGGATTGATTCCAGAGGACAGGAAAAAGGTACTATATCTGCCTATTGATAAAAAGGGGGATAAGGACATCCCAGGGAATTATAGACCAATCATCTTAACTTTGGTAACCTGAAAGATAATGGAGCAAATAATCAATCAATGTTTAAAGCACCTAGAAGAAAATAAGATGATAGGTAACAGTCAGTATGGATTTGTTAAGAACAAATCATGTCAAACCAACCTAATATCTTTCTATGACAGAGTAACAAACCTTGTGGAGGCGGGGAAGCAGTAGTTGTGATATATCTCCACTTTAGTAAGGCTTTTGATACTGTCTCACATGTCCTTCTCATAAGCAAACTAGATAAATATAGCCTAGACGAACCTACTATAAGATGGGTGCACAGCTGGTTGGAAAAGCATACTCAAAGTCATTATAAATTGTTCACAGTCAATCTGGAAGGGCATATCAAGTGGGGCCCTGTAGGGATCTGTCCTGTGTGTGGTTCTATTCAATATCTTCATCAGTGATTTAGATAATGGCATAGAGAGAGTACACTTACAAAGTTTGTGGATGTTACCAAACTGGGAGGGGTTGCAAACACTTTGGAGGACAGGATTAGAATTCAAAATGATCTTGACAAACTGGAGAAATGAAATAAATAGCATGAAATTCAATAAGGACAAATGCAAAGTACTCCACTTAGGATGAAATAATTAACTGCACAAATGCGAAGTGAGAAATGACTGCCTATGAAGGAGTACTGCAGAAAGGGATCTAGGGATTATAGTGAATTGCAAACCAAATATGAGTCAACAATGTAATACTGGTGCAAAAAAAGTGAATGGCATTCTGGGATGTGTTAGCAGGAGTGTTGTAAGCAAGGCATGAGAAGTAATTCTTCCACTTTACTCAGCACTGATAGGTCTCAGTGGAGTAGTGTGTCCACTACTGGGCACCCCAATTTGGGAAACTGTGACGGGTTGGGTCACAGAAACCCCCTTGGAACTGCCACCTGATGTGCTGGGACTACCTCTGAGCCCATTTTCGCTGGCAGCTTGGGACTTCAGTACCCTGCCTTGTTGAGCCAGACACGCTAGCCATCTACAAACACAGGCTCAGGTCTGTACCACATCCCCCAAAAGTTGCAGGCTTAATTGAAAAAAGCTTAAGAAGGTGCTCCTGTCTCCAACACCCAGATACCCAGTTCCCAATGGGGTCCAAACCCCAAATAAATCTGTTTTACTCTGTATAAAATGTATACAGGGTAAACTCATAAATTGTCTGCCCTCTATAACACTGATAGAGAGATATGCACAGCTGTTTGCTCCCCCAGGAATTAATTACTTGCTCTGGGTTAATTAATAAGTAAAAAGTGATTTTATTAAATATAAAAAGTAGGATTTAAGTGGTTCCAAGTAATAACAGACATAACGAAGTAAGTTACCAAGCAAAATAAAATAAAACACACAAGTCTAAGCCTAATACAGTAAGAAACTAAATGCAGGTAAATCTCACTCTCAGAGATGTTCCAATAAGTTTCTTTGACAGACTAGACTCCTTCCTAGTCTGGGTCCAGCAATCACTCACACCCCCGCAATTACTGTCCTTTATTCCAGTTTCTTTCAGGCATCTCTGTAGGATGGAATGGCTATCTTTTGAGCCACCTGAAGACAAAATGGAGGGGTTTCCAGGGCCTTTTATAGTCTTTCTCATGTGCAACATGACAGCCACAAGACGGGGTCTCTAGCCACCTGGGCAAGTCACATGTCTATGAATGATTCAGACCAATTGCAGGCCAATGCTATTGTTTACATGCTAGTTTGAACGTTCCCAGGAAAGCTCAGATGTGGATTGGCATCTCCCAAAGTCCATTGTTAGTTAAGTACTCCCAATTACTTGAATAACCCTTCAAACTATGTTGACCAAATCTGCCTTATGTGCTTCCTAAAGCAAACTCTTTAAATACAAGCATAGAGCCAACGCTCATAACTTCAGATATAAAAATGATACATGCATACAAATAGGATGAATATATTCACTAGATCATAATCTTTGCAAAGATATGTTACATGGCATATCTAGCATAAAACATATTCCAGTTATGTCATATTTACACTCATAAGCATACGACTATAAAGCATTATGGGGTGCAACATCACAGAAAGATTTGGACAAATTAGAAAAAGTTTAGAGGAGAGCAACAAAACTGATTAAAGATCTAGAAAACATGATCTCTGAGGAAAGGTTGAAAAAACTGGATTTGTTTAACCTGAGAAGAGAAGAAGAGGGGGGAACATGATAATAGTCTTCAAGTACGTAAGAGGTTGTTAAAGGTCTCCTTATCCACTGAGGGCAGGAGAAGAAGCAATGGGTTTAAATTTTAGCAAGGGAGATTTATGTTAGGCATTAGGAAAAACTTCCTAACTGTAAGGGTAGTTAAATACTGGAACAAATTACCTAGGGATGTTGTGTAATCTCCATCTCTGGAGGTTTTTAAGAACAGGTTAGACAAACTTCTGTCAGAGATGGTCTAGATCAGCAGTTCTCAAACTGTGGGTCGGGACCCCATTTTAATGGGGTTGCCAGGGCTGGAGTTTGACTTGCTGGGACCCGGGGCTGAAGATGAAGCCCGAGTCCCACCGCCCAGGGCCAAAGCCTGAAGGCTTAAGCCTTGGGTGGCAGGGCTCAGGTTACAGGCCACCCACCTGGGGCTGACGCTCTTGGGCTTTTTGGCTTTGCCCTTCCCCTCCCTGCACCTGGAGCAGGCTCAGGCTTCGGTCCTCCCTTGTGGGGTTGTGTAGTAATGTTTGTTGTCAGAAGGGGGTCACAGTGCAATGAACTTTTAGAACCCCTGCTCTAGATAATGCTTAGTCCTGCCTCAGTGCAAGGGACTGAACTAGATGACCTGTCCAGGTTCCTTCCAGCCCTACATTTCTATGATTCTAATACAATGAAATTCATTTTGTAGCTTTGGTAATTAATCACGCTGACTTTGCTCCTAAGGTTTATGACATTCCTGGATCTCAAAGAGTGAATTACAGCTTTATAATATATGGGTACTTTTTATAGCCTTGTAAATGAGAAACTTTTATAGTCTTATATTTTGCAATATGGTTTCAGGAAGTGCAATGATGCAACTGTGCCTGAATCATTTTAGAATAATCCATATCTGTAATGGTAGAGACCGAAGCTGTGGTTCCAGGCAGCCTGACCATGACATGGAATATCACAGGTTTGCTTAATGTTCAGTGTGCATATTTTTAAAATTTCAGTTCAGTTCTGTGCACTGTGCTTATCTTCTTAGGGCCTATAATACTATCTGGTTGTAAAAACCACTGTCAGATTCTGAATGCTTATTTAGAACCAAACATTTAATGTTTCTCCACAGGTGAGCAAAGTGTTACAAGGAACTCGCCCTGAACTGCAGGGCAGATCAGGAAGCCGCCTGTGCAGAGCAACTGCTTCTCCTCCTACACAGGTCAGCAGAGAATGGGTGGGCAAGAGCTGGGAATTGGCCAGCTTTCCGGGGGACATCAACTGAATCAACTCTAGGGCTGCTGCCAGGTCTGTCCCACAAGAGCTGGGGGAAAACTGGGAAGCAGATTGTGACTGAGTCACAAGCTGCTTCCTAGTCTGCTCTTGAGGCACCGCAGCCTTGTGCTGCTCCATACATCGGACCTGTGGCAAAGCCACGTGTAAGCCTTTAGAATGGGCCTCAGTTATCTCCCTGCAGCATAATATCTCAAACTCAGGTGGTTTTCTGGATTTTTCTGAGATTTTAGAAGGCTCAGAGACACTAATTCTACAAATGTGTATTCAACAATAGGGCAACATTTTAAAAAAACCCAACTATTGTGCCACTATCATATGCACGAGCAAAAAATCCGACTGTACACAAATGTTAGTTGGGCATGGAAACACTAGGTTGCTTGAGCCATTCTGTGTTTGCATACACAATTACCTACCTGTGCCCACACATGCATAACTCTTGATGTCTATTTTTTGAAAATCTAGCCTTAGGTCTCTTCGTTGGTTCTGCAGTATTATTAGAAGAAATAAAACACACCCAAATTGTATATGTTATAATGCCTACAATTGTTTGTTAAGCTTTGATGACACATCTGCTTGTGTAGGATACTCTGTCACCAGAAAAACTTGAAATATATAGGCACATCTCCGATCCTCGAATTAGCTTTAGTTTATTATATACGTGTTTGATGTCTTATATGCATGTATACAATATAATTGCCTATACGATGTGCCTGATTTTCATGGACTCACTCATCACTGCTTGTTCCAGTTGGTCTGTAATGGGGCAAATCCTTGGCTAGGGTAAGCCAGTATAGTCAGCTCCATACCCCGCCTTACTACTTACTCTGCCTAAGGGATATATCAGGGGCAGGACAAAGCACATGTCACTCTACCAGATCTTCAGCTAATGCAGTGTCAGGCTGCAGCCAGAGTATCTTAGAGCAGCTCTGAGACTGCTCTCAGTTATTCCAGATGCTGTTTGGTCTCCCAGACAGCCCAGGATTGGGGGGGCGGAAAGGGCGATTTAGAGTAAACTTGACACAGCTAAGGATTGAGCCCCATGAACACAGAAAAAGCCCTATAGTTTCCAAACAGGTTAAAATTGGTGTATCTCATATATTGGCTCGTTTGGCTGGCATGTATGCCAAAACTATCTTTGCTTTAATGGGTTTCTGTTTATTTATAATTTTTTTTGTACAGAAATTGATTGTGAACAATATGAGTGTAATTAAATGTAGGGTTTCATTTTGTGCTTCAGTCATAAAAGATTACCTGCATATAGGCGCTCTTTCTTTCCATGTCATAACACAGACAATACTTATTGCATATATTGGAAATAAAGGAAAAGTGGCATATCAGCTCTGTTTCCCCAGGTTTAATTGCAGGAACTATTGGTCCACTTCTTGTTGAAAACATTCTAAGGACCAAACTTTGCCTGTACTTGTATGTTCCTCTGAAGTCAAAGGGAGTTGCATATGTATTTCTGAACATGGAATTTGGACCACTGGAAGCATAATTTTTTTTTCTGCTTAAGTATATCCTCCCTATGGGCCTGATCCAAAGCCATCTGAAATCAGTGGAAAGACTCCTAATGACTACAGTGGGCTTTGGATTAGAGCTGGTCAGGAGTTTAATGAACTGTTTTCTCACTGAAAATGCAGATTCTGCAAAACCAAAACTTTTTGGGGGAAATGGTTGAGTTCACCAAATTTCTCGACTCAAAACATTTTTTGAAAAAAGCTTTGAAATTGTTCAAGTGAAAAATTCTGGTTTTCTGGTTCAAGGCAACTTTTGTTTAGAAAAATAAGGTAATTAGAGTAACTTTTTTTAAAAAAAAGGGCATAGTTGAAAGGACTTTTTAAAATTATGAAAACAAAACAATTTAATTGACTGAAACAATTTTTTTGAATTTTCAGTGTGTGAAGATTTTTTACTTTTGTCCTGATTTGGGAAGGGAAATTTTCATAATACAGGAACATCAATTCCAGTCCAGCTCTGCTTTGGATCAGGCCTTTAGTGACAGCGTAAGGGGGGAAAGTTTTTTAAGAAGCTGATCAGAAATGTCAGAGTTTTATCTCCTGGTCATGTTTCCTGCTTATGTCAGCTGTAATTTCCTTTGCACTTAATTCAGTACGCGCAAGTAGACCACAATTCTTTCTCAACATTGCATGATACCTGTTGTGAAAACCCCCAGCTAGCTGTTTTGCTGTCACCAGAGTAGAGAAGAGTTGATAACACAAATCTGTCAACACTCCCTGTCAGGCTGCTAATGGGTCTTATTAGCATTCAGCTGTTAAGTATACTTCTGATGGGCAGATGTTCGTGTCCTCACTGCATTGCAGGATAAAGTAGGTGGTCTTCTAGCTATGACTAAATATAACCTGAAATATATCAGCAGACCATCTGATAAAATGATTACTGTAGACTGTCCTTCAGACTTCTATAAAGTATGTGTTGCAGAGGAACTTCTAATCTTTTAAAAAAACTGCTGCTAAACAAGTTGTTTCATTTTCTCCACCACCGTGAAACATTTCTGCATAGATGCTTGAGAAATACACCTCAAATTAAATTTAAATTAGAGATGGCATGAGTCACTGAAGTTGGATCCAAGACTGATATCCAAATCTGAACTTTCTCTAAATCCAGGGTGCTTTTGTAATGAACCATTGCAGCAAAGTTGCCGCCCCTACATGCCCCCTTGTGGTCAGATGTGGTACATGTGCCTCAGTTCCCTCTGCCCCCCCCCCCCCCCCCCCCCCAGTCCTTCAACCTACTCTGGACACTTTATGGAGTCCAGCCCTTTCCAGGGCTGCAAAGCCCTTTATCAAAGGACAACAAAAATGTATACAAAGCAATGGGCTCAGCAGGCGTGCCTGTGTTGTTAGTACTGCTGCTGTTGCTCCTCCTCCTCCTCCCTGGTTTGATCAGTCCCCTCACCTAGGAGCTGCCACACTCCACCCCTTACTCAAGATTTCTGGCAGGCTCCAGCTCATCAGGGCCCCTTTCTGAGCCAGGCTTTCAACTAATCTCTGAAACAGCCAGTCTGGCCCTTTATTCCCACCTTATTCCTTCTTAGCCTTCTTTTCAGGCAGTTTCCTAGAGAGAGGGCACTTTCCACCTTCTCTCCTCTGGGTCTCCTCCACAACTGAGCTCACTCAGCTCTCTCTGGAGACAAACTGTCCTCTCCTCACAGCTGGGCTTTATTTCTATGTAGGCCTGGTTCACCCTCCAGGCACACCCAGACTGGTTAATTGGCCTCTCAGGCCCATATTACCCTTTCACAAGGTGTATGGGGTAAACACCCCATCCACTGCCATGGTACAAACAGACATCATGGTCATCAGCATGAACTGAACTTGGGGGCTTCCGCACCAAAAAGAAGTCCAGCTGAACAACAGGAGAACTTCTTTAACTGCGAGTAAATTACAAGCTGTTATTACTGCTGGAGCTAACCACTAGAAGGAGACATGACCACATGCACTAAGCCAGTGTATTATATTCAGATATGATGCTATGTTTTGGGCTTGAAATATGATTTTTTTCCTGGATTCATTTTGAAACATTCTCAAAGTCTGGGGGAGACAAAAGGTTGGATTTGGGCCTTCAGTTTAAGTCCATCTCCATTTTAAATCTATTCAGCAGACAATCTATATAAGAGAATACAGTTAGAGAGACTGAGTATATTTGTCTATAGCATGTGAAATCAGCTTCCCTTCATTGTTTGTTATTACAACATATGGAAGTTATTCTAACAATATTTTGATGTTATGAGCTAACACTGTGCACCTGCACTTTGTCATATCTAAGTTTTGGCATTTGTAATTTTTCACATCGCTTTCAAATCCTGCACTCAGATACCTACCTGAACTGTGCTGGGAAAAGCTGCACACAACATTTCAGAGGCCAGGTTGTCGCCTTCTTGAACATATGTCTCTAGAGTTGTATTATCCCCTATGTGGTCTGAAAATAGAGAATTCCAAGAGAGGCCAAGAACTGCCATTGTGAGTAAGCAAGTGTCACAGATCCCGTGAGCGCCATTCCTGGCCACCCACTAGCAATCCTTTGAGGGGAATCTAAGCCTCTGTGCTCTGGAAACCCAGTGTGCTTCAAGATCCAGGTGCCTGAGCTCAGCTACTGCCCCAATCTCAGGGTCCCTCGGCATGCTCTCGGAGTGCTGACATTCTGTCTGGCACACTTCTGCCATCCTACTCCCTAGTCGCTTCACATCCCGCTGGGACTTTTCCACCCTTTGCTGGCTATCATAAGAAAATAAGAACTGTCATACTGGGTCAGACCAGTAGGTCATCTAACCCAGGTAATAGCTAATTTGGAACCCACCATTATATATGTGTAGTTGGGATTATTTTTTTTCCAATGTGTATTACTTTGCACTTCTCAATGTAGAATTTCATCTGTCATTTTGTTGCCCAGTCATTCAATTTTGTGAGATCCCCTGTAACTCTTCACACAGTCAACTTTGGATTTAATTATCTTGAATAATTTTGTATCATCTGTAAACTTTGCCACTTCACTGTTCACTTCCTTTTCCAGATCATTAATGAATATGTCCCAGTACAGATCCTAGGGGGACCCCACTGTTTACCTCTCTTCATTGTGAAAACTAATCATTTACTCCTACCTTTTGTTTCCTATCTTTTAACCAGTTACTTCCAGAACCTTCCCTGTTATCCCAAGACTACTTAGTTTCCTTAGGAGCCTTTGGTGAGTGACCTGGTCAAAGGCTTTCTGATAATCCAAGTACACTATACTGACTAGATCATCCTAATCCACATACTTGTTGACACCTGAAAGAATTCTAGTGGATTGGTGAGGCACGACTTCCCTTTACCAAAGCCATGTTGACCCTTTCCCAACAAATCAAATTTATCTATGTGTATGACAATTCTGTTCTTTTCTATAATTTCTACCAATTTGCTTGGTACTTAAATTAGGCTTAGTGGCCTGTAATTGCCAGGATTGCCTCTAGAGACTTTTTTAAAAATCGGCATTACATGGACTATCTGCCAGTCATCTGGTACAGAAGCTAACTTAAGCAATAAGATATATACCACAACTAGTAGTTGAATAATTTCATATTTGAGTTCCTTCAGAACTCTTGAGTAAATAACATTTGGTCCTGGTGACTTATTACTGTTTAATATATTAATTTGTTCTAAAAATTCTTTTTTGACATGCCAATGTGGGACAGTACTTCAGTTTTGTCACCAAAAAAGGATAGCTCTGATGTGGCTATCTCTCCAACATCCTCTGCAATTCATTTAGTTTCTCTGCAGTGGCTTTGTCTTCCTTGAGTGCTCCTTTAACACCTTGGTTGTCCAGTAATCCCACTTCCTGTCTGGCAGGCTTCCAGCTTCTGATGTACTTAAAAAAAATTCTTACTGTTATTTTTTTGCATCTTTAGCACGTTGCTTCTCAAATTCTTTCTTGGCCTGCCTTGTTATATTTAGCTTGCCAGAGTTTGTGTCTTCCTATTATTCTCACTAGAATTTGATTTCCAAATTTTAAAGGATGCCTCTTTTCCTCTAATGGCCTCCATTACTCTGCTGTGAGGACACTCTTTTGATCCTCTTACTGTCTTTTCTGGTTTAGGGTGTACATTTAGGCTGAGCCTCTCTTATGGTATTTATAGAGTTTTATCCTGAATTTGGCAGCACTCTTTACTACCCTCAGTGTCCCTGATTCCAGGGGAGCTCTGATGTACATCACTGTTTAACTGTGCTTCAGTTACCCTTTCCCTGCAGGATTTTAAATCATAATGTCTGTTAGTTGTGCCTCGTCTCCCTGTTCACAGTGGAGCCCTGTCCCACAGTATCTACCGCTCCCAGCAGGATTCTGGGCCACAGACACATTCAGTGCTGACTTAATTTCCATGGTCAACTGCTCAGATATCTTCTGATCAGCAGCAGACAAAAATCTCACTGTGCACACAAGGCCAGCAGGTGCTCTTTCTTGTTCGTAATTCATGCTAACTAACTTTACTCAAGACAAACTAATCGCTCTACCACGTAGACCCCAAACACTGCCATTCTGCCACAGATCCTAGCGAGCACTCCTTCCCAGCCTCCCACTAGGATTGCTGTGAGGGGAATCTGAGCCTCTGAGCTCTGAGTCTCCTTGAAGCCTGATGGGAAGCCACTGCCCCAATCTTGGAGCCCTAGGTACACTCTTAGAGCTCAGACATTCAATTTTGGCACCCTCTCCAAATGTTGGAACCCACAGTCCAGCCACCTAGTCCTTCTAGGTGCAGCGCTGATCCTTCAGACTCCTGGTACTTAGACACACTCCTCTCCCAGAAGTCCACAAAAAGTGTGAAGCTTCTGGTTTACAGTTTAACTTTCTCAGCGGCACGCAGCAGTTGTAAAGCAGTTAACACATGCACTCTTCGCCCAGTCTAACACATTTATGCTCTTTTATATTTAATCATGTAAAGCACAGGAGAATCTGAATCATATAAAACAATAAATATCTGAAACTGCAAATCACCCTCACTTTCTATCTCACCTTTCCTTTGTGAGCCCTTGGGGAACCATCTGGGTCCAAGAAAGCAGGCAGGCCAGGTGTGGTCTCCTCATGCAGGTTGTTATGTGATAGCTGGTCTTTTCCTCACATGGAACCTCTTCCCAGCTTCTGTGACTTCTATGACCTTCCTCTCTTCTACCCCACACTATTTCTTCCTGTCTGGTCCTTGTTCCTATGTGATCCTTTATTTTAAACTTTCCTGGGGCTAAGCTTCACCAGTGATGCTACAGTTGTCAGCCAGTTTATACACACTGTGTAGTATGGCTGATGTGCTTCCCAGTGTCATATCACCTGCTGCAACCAGGAGACTCTAGCTGTTTCAGATCCTGGAAGATGTAGTACTCCTGGCTGCAACTGAAGGATTTCAGGCATCAGAGAGAGAGGAGGCATAGAGCAAGAATATAGGCTTTTGAAAAGCTAATTGAGACCTGCCCCGTGGAGGCAGAGTATAAGGGTTTTTGCACATGCTCCCTGAAGTACATGAATTATGGGTAGCAGAAGGAGAAGGCCCAAAACAGGAAATGCAAGCTCCTGTGGGGCCAATTTAAAGTAATCACAGTCCTTCACTGCTGCCACTGACCCTGTCTCTTCAGCCTTAGTAGCAAGTATGGGGGAGAATTCTGAAATAGAGGGAAGCTTCTGAGATGAGGCAGAGGGTGCTTTTGAGTGATGGTTGTCAGATGGGTTTTCCGAGTCAGGAGGGGTGAGTGCTTGTGTGCACATGAGGATGTTTCTGACCCGGGAGGGGGGATTGGAAGGCAGGGAGCTGAGGGGGCCTGGGGAAATTCTCAGGTGACACCAGAGAGGATTGAGTAGGCAAGACTCAATGTAGGGGGCAATTAACCAATTGGGAATGAGGTAGTGGGTGAATTAGTGGTGTGAGGAAGAGGGTCAGAGAGCAGGGTGGAGATTGTAGAATAACAGCTAGTCTGTGGGGGGAGGTTGATGCTACAGTTACGGGGCTGGCTGAACTTCTGGTCCCCCTGAGTGCACCCTCTCAGGTGTCAGCTATTGTGCCTTTATGTCTCCTGGGGTGAAATTCCACAGATTTCTTACTCCTAGATTGGACTGTGGGCTACAGTACTCTGTATATCAACTGTGGTTACTCTGCAGATCCAACTGAGTTTGGTACCCGCTGTTCTTCCCTTTATGACCAGTAATGAGTAGAGCGGCCACATAACCCTCTTAAACCAAAGTATTGTTTAGTCTTAACAGTAGGAACAAATCATGTAGAGAAAAGGATTCTAAAAGTGCAGTCTATACACATCTTACCTGGAGGCTTACCATCTCCTGATGGAAGCCTAGGAAACCATAATTTCTTCAGACACTCCAGTGGGTCTCTGTGTGTGCCAGTTTCTTCCCTCCAAACAGCTTTCCAATGGACTCCCCTCTGCAATCACTTTTTATCCAGCCAGATTTCTTTGTTCTCTCAGCTCCTGGGCTTTTTGACCCTGCAATCCAAAATCAGTTGGTAGGCTCAATGGGAGGTTGAGGCAGTCTCCTCAGGGGCAGTGTCTTTCCCACTGTCCCATTAAAAACCCTCAAGGGTTTGCTGAAGGGTGTCTTATCTCAAGTCACCATTTTGCCTCATTGATTTTTTTTCCCAGTAGCTTGTTGATTTAACCCAAAACAATTAGACAGAAAACAACCCAATATTTAACCCAATATAGTCCTACGGTAATAAGCAGGTCAATATACAGTATTTATAAATTATTGCAGAGCAGCTCTGTGTACATCACTGTTGGGACTAGGAGAGAACAGTGAAGAGATAGCAGAGGGATTAATAGTAGTTTTCCCACTATGACCTTTTCTGTAAAGTGTCCCACTTTTTCATTTTGAAAGGGGAGGAAGGTGGGAGCGGGACAAGGATAGCCTTTATCTTACTGCTTCTCCACCCACCTCTGTTATCACTCAGTAAAATTCTTCGGAGTGACAACCACCAGCCACATTATCCCAGTTTTTCCATGAAATTATGATCAGCCTGCAGAGGAGGTTAGGAGGTGGTGGGATGGAGGAGGTGCAGCTTTCAACTTGCAGCCACACCAGTTATTCTGGGTACTAGCAACAACTAGGCAGTGCTGTCAGTTTCTAATTTTCCCCAACAAAATCCGTTCACTAATATTCCCATAATCCTGGGAAAAGAAAAGATGCCCGGCTTTAGAAGTGTAGTAACTTCCTGCTACATAATATAATAATATCAGGGTTGGAAGGGACCTCAGGAGATCATCTAGTTCAACCCCCTGCTCAAAGCAGGACTAATCCTCAGACAGATTTTCACCCCAATTCCTAAGTGGCCCCCTTAAGGATTGAACTCACAATCTTGGGTTTAGCAGGTCAATGCTCAAACCACTGAGCTATCCCTCCCCCTACAAATTGGCAAAGAGGCCAAATTGGCAAAGATGCTGAGCATCACTATGTGACGGGTTGGATCACAGAAACCCCCTTGGGAGCTGCCACCCGATGTGCAAAGACTACCCCTGCTTCTGTTTTCCCTGCCAGCTCACGACTCCAGCACCCTGTCTTGCTGAGCCAGACACTCCCGTTTGGCTCCAGACACAGATCCAGGGTCTGAATCTCCTGTCCCAAAGCTGCAAGTTTACCCGAAAACAGCTCACAGTAGTGCGCTTGTCTTTAGCACTCAGATGCCCAACTCCCAATGGGGTCTAAACCCAAATAAATCCGTTTTACCCTGCATAAAGCTTATGCAAGGCAAACTCATAAATTGTTCGCCCTCTATAACACTGATAGAGAGATATGCACAGTTGTTTGCTCCCCCAGGTATTAATACATACTCTGAGTAAATTACTAAATAAAAAGTGATTTTATTAAATACAGACAGTAGGATTTAAGTGGTTCAAAGTAGTAACAGACAGAACAAAGTAAGTCACCAAGCAAAATAAAATAAAATGCGCAAATCTATGCCTAATCAAACTAAATACAGATAATCTCACCCTCAGAGATGTTTCAGTAAGTTTTTCTCAGACTGGACACCTTCCAGGCCTGGGCACAATTCTTTCCCCTGGTACAGCTCTTGTTGCAGCTTAGGTGGTAGCTAGGGGATTCTTCATGATGGCTTCTCCCCTTCTCTGTTCTCTTCCCCCCCTTTATATATCTTTTGCATAAGGCGGGAACTCTTTGTCTCTCTGGGTTTCCACCCCCCCTCACTGGAAAAGCACCAGGTTAAAGATGGATTCCAGTTCAGGTGACATGATCACATGTCACTGCAAGACTTCATTACTCACTTGCCAGCACACACATATACAGGAAGACTCACAGGTAAATACAGCCATCTGCAGACAATGGGAGTCATCAAGATTCCAAACCATCATTAATGGTCCACACTTTACACAATTACAATAGGCCCTCAGAGTTACATTTTATATTTCTAGTTTTAGATACAAGAGTGGCACATTTATACAAATCAGATGATCACACTCAGTAGATTATAAGCTTTGTAATGATACCTTACAAGAGACCTTTTGCATGAGGCATATCCCAGTTACTTACATTCACTTATTACCGTATTTTCTCTAAAACTATCTCAGTTACATTATATTGACTTATTATCAAGTTTTTATAAAACCATATAGACTGCACAACGTCACACACTACACCTAACTTTTAGGCACCAAGAAAATCACTGGGGTTCTCAAAGCCTGAGTTTGGTGCCCAGGCTCCCTACACAATGAATGGGGAAAGACAGACACCTCAGAATGGGATTCACAAAACCTCACCTAGGGTAGCCAATGAGAGATGCCAAAGCAAGGGGGGTGTGCTAATCCCCTGCCCCTCTCAAGGAGTTCAGCACCTAAGTCTGGGATACAGCGGGGGTGGGGGAGAGAGGGATGTCTCCCTCAGCTTGGCATTCTGAACTGCAAACCCTCTTTTGGTGTTAGGTGCCTACAACATTTATGCAGGAAGCCGCCGCTGACAGCAAACTTCCCTCATAACCTTTAGCCCAGTTGTTAGAGCACTCACCTAGTGCGTGGAAGACCTCCAGTTTAAGTCCCTTCTCCACCTGGGTGGGAGAAGGGGTTTGAATAGGGCTTTGCTCAGCTGAGTGCTCTAATCACTGGGCTATGGGTAGCCTTGGCAGAATTTGTTTTTTATATTTTTTATAATTGATGAATAATATTGATGTTTGTTTTGAATACTTTTTATTAGATTAGTATCAATTCACATGTTCACAGTTGTGTGGAATTATGGGGAAGGGTTAGACAATTAATGACAGTAGGCATTGAGATTCAAAGAGTTAAAAGCTTTACAAACTACTAAAATACTGTCAACATCATATGTCAAAATATACACAATAAATGTCCTTAAATCAACAAATCATACTTTTTTTTTTTTAGTATTCATTCTCTAGTCCATTTGTAACAAACCTAATTCAAAAGTCTAAATCACTGGATTTTGACTCTGTGTTCTCAATCATATATATATTTTTTTACTTTGGCTATCTGCAAATTTGTATTATGATTGATGGAAATATTTTTTGTTTGTGTATGGTGAAATCAATGTTTACTGACATTTACCAGTAAAAATCTAATCCTTTCAAGCTTAACTATACCATATTTTGAGGAACACCACTATTCATCCTTTTCATTGGTCTTCCACTATTTTCACCTTGTCCTATTAATGGAAGTTATCTGATAAAAGAAAATGATCAGGTAGCACCAACCTCACCAGATGTTGAGCAACTGCTATAGATGTATTAGTCTTTACTAGTTCACTGTAGAATGGCTACCTCCATCAGGATTGCGAAAGATCTTGGTGACACAAAAATCAAGCGGGGAATAAATGGGCCCATTAAAAAATATGGAAGACATAAATTCTTGTGTGTGTGTGAAAGCACAAAAGAGCAAAGGAAGTATTTTCATTACATTTTATTATTCAGCAAGGACCTACATCTGTTTCCAGTTTGCGCTGATTATTGACACATCTGGATATTTGGCCTTAGGAACTGCAAGTTGCTGTTATGGCATTATTCTCCAAATCAACTTTTCAGACCACCCAGAAAATAATACAGCAAATGCTGTGAGAAGGTTGTGATATTTGTAATAAGATTGCCTTTTGGCATCAGGAAGTATCGTACAAATGGGATTCTGGCATCTTGCATTTTATAAATTACAATTTTGCATTTTTTGACACCTGTGGGGAAAGTAAGGCTGTAGCCAAAGGGCTTATTATTTGATCTGATAAATCATACTGGCCTGATAAAGTCTTGAAGTAGCTGCTATAGATTAGTGCAGTAGGTAAACTACTTTCCTTACGTACAAGCAGGTTCAGGTGGAAGCAAAAGAGAGCATGGCTATACAGCCTATGCTGACTCAGAAGTTTATTTAGAATATGGTGAGATGTATTTCTTATTATGAAAATCTCATTGTTGAAAAGAGAATGTTGCCCAAGTCCCTGACCTTTGAACCTATTTATTCTGTAATCAAGAGTTAAATTTTCTTCATATGTGGTCTAAGGATGGTCATTTATTCTTAGGATCTGCATAATAGGTATTGTGAAGTAGGTTTAGAAAACCAAAACATGATGAAACTTTTATTTGTTAGAATGCAAATAATTTTAAAATAGAGTAATTTGTTGTTTTTAATGAATAGTTGAGATAATGTATGGTCACAGTCATCCCTAGTGCAAGTTCACTGACTGTAGTGGGTTACACCAGGAATTTATTTAGCCTGCTGTATGAAACTGCCAAAAAGCCTTAGAACAAAGATACACTAGAAATGATTAGCTGCTATTTGATGAACTTCAGGATGGTGGGTGGTTTTGAGCTCTCCCTGAGAAAAGCTGGGAGACATGAGTTTTGCTGTCTCAATAGATCTTACAGTTCTTTCAGGTCACTGATAAGTTCTCTTTAAACCCCCTCCCCAACTTTCCTTTTTATTGATTTTTTAAAAAATACTTTAACAGTAACAGAATATTAGTAAGTACAGGGGACAAAAGTATAAGTTTAATAATAACACTGGTAGGTTTGGGCTGAAAAATGAATTATTGTATAAAGATTCCTCTATTGCCCTTATCACCATAGTATCTGAGTGCTTTCCAGTGGCATATTAAGTGACATGATTAAATCTGTCACGTGTGATACTTCTAACTGAGGGGAGAATCTTCAAAACAAACTTCTGGAGTTCAGACCAATTAGATGTTAATTTCTGTTACAGCAGAGGCCCATATTTTGGGCAAGAACCAGTGGTGTGTGCAGGTGCTGGTGGTGAGTTACTGTAATTATCTGGTCGACCTACAACTAAACGATTTTGTATTTGAAAGAGTATACTGAATTAGGAAATTATTTCATTATGGATTCCTAAATGTTAAATATAGGACAGTGACAGAGGGAAAAACAATATGTAAAAATTAAATTTACTTAGGGTAAAACTTTTGAAAGTGCCTAAATAACTTACGCTCCTAAGTCACATTTTCAAAAGTCATTTTCATACTAGGGCCAGATTTTTAAAGGTGTTTAGTTGCCTAAGGTGCTTGTGTAATGTTCCCAAGTATCTAGGCACCTAACTCCGATTGACTTCAATAGAAATTAGGCACCTGAATATCTCTAAAAATCTGGCCCAACAATACTATAAAACATTTTCAAACCCAATTTTAGAACTGCCCATGATTCTCAGAAATAGGATCCATCTCTTCCTTCTGAGATTCATCTCCTGCAGTACTCTACAAACTATCTTCAGAAACAGACTTCAAAGAGAAACAGCAGAACTAAAATTCATTTGCAAATTCAACACCATTAATCTGGGCTTGAATAGGGACTGGGAGTGGCTGGCTCATTACAGAAGCAGCTTTTCCTCTCCTGGAATTGACACCTCCTCATCTATTATTGGGAATGGACTACATCCACCCTGATTGAATTGGCCCTGTCAACACTGGTTCTCCACTTGCGAAGTAACTCCCTGCTCTCCATGTGTCAGTATATAATGCCTGCATCTGTAACTTTCACTCTATGCATCCGAAGAAGTGAGGTTTTTACTCACGAAAGCTTATGCCCAAATAAATCTGTTAGTCTTTAAGGTGCCACCAGACTCCTTGTTGTTTTTCTACAAACTATCTGGCATCTTCCAGAGAAAGACAAATGTAAGTGTGTCCTCCAACCACCATTTTTAGTTTCACAAGGAATAAAAAGGACATCATCATATCCCACAGAGTACAGACTCATTTTAACACCAGAGAAAGATTTGTGTTTCTTAATCAGCAATGGTGTATAACTCAGAAATGCTCACTGAATTATCTTGGTATGTGATTTTTCCAGTCTGGTAGAGGCAGGAGAATCTGTATTCTTTCACTCACGGAAGTACAAGGCTGGATCTAGCTCTGGGTAACCCTGTGAAGTCATTCAATTGGCTCTAGTGCCCATGATTCAGTGTGCAACTTTCTCCCCCTCACTTTACTTATTCCATACTTCACTGCCATATCAGGGACTTTTTGGCTTTCAGACTGGTAGTACTATTTGAACCAGATGTGTAGCAGTGAAAAAAGATTAGGAAAGCAAGATGAGCTTGCTGAGCTCTTGTTTTCTTACTCTGTGTGTGTGTGTGTGTGTGTGTGTGTGTGTTGTGGGGAGATATATTGGTGGACGTTGGATCCCTAGAATTCCATTCAATAAAAAGTTCTCCAAGTTCTTTCCAGGAGTCCCACAACCTATTTTTCAACTCCCGTCTTGTTTTCCAAAGGTCCTTTCTGCATCCTTCACAGAATTGATCAATCTTATTGGCAGCAGTGCCACACTGGAAATCTTCCCATTCCTTATGATTAATTGTGACTTCAACTGTTCAAGCTTTTGGTTTGCTCCAAAGAATCAACTCTTTGGGACATGAGAAAACTGATTACCTTTAATACAGCGCTGCAAATCCTGCCCATGCCTGGTGTGTCATCCCAGCATGTTAGTAGGCCATGCCACTCCCCAGCTGAGTGCAGGACCAGTGCAATAAGGGAATCTTTGATCTAATACTTCTGCCTGTGTTGTCCAGGGCTCTAACCACTGCTGAAAGTAGCACAGATAGAAGCAAAGGAACTTAGAGCATAACTCCCTCACTGCAATTCCTAAGAGCAACTCCTTCCCACAGAGGAGGAGCAGAGAGAAAAATTTTCAGCCCCTCCCCCCATCCTAACCTGGATGTGGCCTCCATGCTCCAGGAGACAGAGACCCTTCTGGTGGCTTTCTACAAAAGCAGACACATCCATCTGTCTCCCTTTCTCATGCAGTCCATGGGGAGGGGGAGAGAGGAATTCCCAGTCCCTATGTGGGAACTGGAGAGGGATAACTTTTCTGCTTCTCAAAGGCAGCCAAGAGAGGAACACCTTCCAGCCACCCTAACTTCCTGTGGATGCCCATGGGTGGGAATGAATAGTGCTAGGTTGGTGGTGGTACAAGGTGGATATAGAGGGCTAGCAGGGACAGAAGAGGCCCTCAAGAGGGAGATGCAAACCGTGAGTGTTTCATGTGGATGGTATTGTGTTACTAGATTTGCCCATTACTTTGGGGTATGCTCATTTATTCGGGTTACTCCTCTGGGGAAGGGGGTTCTGTAATCCTGTCAATGTACTGCTTGTGTCACTTGTGTTTACATATAGAGCTCTACTTCTCCCTTCTGCAAGTCCCCTCCCAATGGAGCTATCTTGCAGGACCTAGGGTCCCTAGGGCTGGGTTACTTCCACCCCTGAACCGGATGAACACCCACACACCCACATGTACATTAACAGAGCAAGTCTGAATGGACCGGGTCAATCAGCACTGTCAAGCTGACCCCTTATATGTCTCTGGACTCACTGGGCTGGAGGAAGCAGCACTTTCAAGCTGTCTCTCCTTATAGGCCCCTGGGCTCCATGGACTGGGTCAAGCAGCACTTTCAAGCTGTTACCCTTATGTGTCCCAAATTCAGCGCATCCCTATCCCCACTCCCCCAACACAATTGTACTGGCAGTAACCTACTCGATGAGCAAACCCCACAGTATTTTGGGCGCTGCAGGGATCTTTAGCTTAGGTAAAAGAAGTGTTGCTGTGAAGTGAATGGGGGAAGCTAAAAACACAAACGAGTAAAGTTCAGCAAGAGAGAGAGAAGCAACCAACTTAACCATAGAAGTTATTTATTGAATAATAGTAATAACTACACAAGGAGGACTAAACCAACATAACATACATGATTAAAGGTTAATACCTAAGGTAGAAAGGAAAACAGAGAGAGAGAGAGAGAAAGTGGGGGGGATCTCACCCACTCCATGAGGCTTGAACTGGTCAGGGTTCCCAGATAATGGTGGTAGCTGAGGGTTCTGAATGCTGGAGACAGGCAGAGCCCCCAGCACGATCAGTCAGGAGATGGAGTTCCAGTGGAACTGATGCATAGTGTGGATCTAAGCATCAGAACCCTGACTAGGGGGTGAGTAGGGATTTTTGTAGAGAAAATACAATGGTTCAAGGGAGAACACTAGATTTGTTTATAGGTAAACTGATGACTCAAAGGTTTTCTTTAGACTAGACAATAGGATCTGATCACTCTTGGCTATGGGTGGTGTTTTCTTCCAGGGAGCTCACAATGCAACTAGGCTGCTTCAGTATTTGGATATCAATTAAGGATTCATTACTAGAATTGGTCTGATAATTGCTGAGCAGGGTGTGTGCAGACATAGGTTCATTAGCATCTGGAGCAGAGATTCCCAGGATGCAGTGCTTCCCTGCTTTTTCTGGTCCCAGAATTCAGTGTGGTTCTCTATTCTCCATTCTGTATGTAAATTGAGATGTCTTCCTGTCCCATCTTTCATGCAGATGAGGCTAGGGGAGTTGTCTTTGCTCTCCATTCTGTATGCTAATGGAGATGTCTTAATCTTGTCACCCTTGTCAGGAGGGGTCTAGGTGTGTCTCTCAATGCCCTTCACTGCTCTCTGCAAGTTTTCTTTTTCTGATGGGTTTTGGTTTAAGCAGAGGCTGGGGGGGGGGGGGGGAAGGGTGTCTTTCATGAGTCTGGCTGGATACTGCACCCTGGTTCCCCAGGAACACAGAGGTGTCTGGTATCAATTGATAATGGGGTGGAGTGAGTGAAAAGACACAATATGGAATGTGGGGAAGAAAGGAAGCAAATTGTGTGCTGGAGGATAGAAGGGCCCTTTTCAAACTTCCGTTTGGGGGGCCCATCTATAAATCATTATGCCCCTGCCTTAGTAATCATGTGTAATTCAACACTTATAGCTTGGATCCTCACCAAGTGTTAGAGCAGAAGGGCCATTGCTGAAGCATCCCCTGCAGACAATGGCAGCTTAAACTAAAGTGGCTGTTTTAGAACGGGGTTTTAGTCTTTGTGGCTTTATTGGTTATGAGAAAAGTTAGTTCTTCACAAAATGGAAGTCTTTTCCTAATCTCTAAAGAAAGGATTTATTACCAGTTTGGCCCAGAGCAGTGCTGGAACCTCTTCCCACTTCAGTTTCCTGGACACTGCCCTCCCCCAAATATGGTCTGACTATTCTGAATACTCTTGTGTTGCTGACTTACACATAAGTATCATAGGCATCTGGCTTTAGCATATGGAATACAGATAGTTCTTGATTGCAGAACAGCTGTGCTACTTTGAAAGGAAACAATTGCATTTCAAGAACATGGGTTATAACCGTAAGCCCTGTCCTATCCCACACATCTTGCTGACATTTCTTTTTGTACAATACAGATTTGTTTATTAAATTTCCACAATATAAAAATACCAGAATCTATTAGGGAAGAAGTAGATGGTAATATTTTCAGATGTGCCAACAAACCATTCACTGGAAACATATGTTAAGAATCAGTCTCTTACAATTATTCAAGACCCATGCTAGGAGAAGATGAGACTGAATAGGAAGAGGGGAAAAAGGCACAGAAAAGCAAAGTCCAAAGCCCATACAGGGAAATATGAGTATGCTCTGAGCATGCTCCCCTTGAAGTAAATAACAAAACTCCCATTGACTTCCTTGTGAGCAGGATCAGGCCTAGAGTTAACCAAAAGTGCTTTGATGCTGACACCACTCCATTGAGAAGCAATCTCAATAACCAGATATTTGGCCCAGTTCAGAAATGACAATATGGTGATTTATGTTGTACTCTGTCAGTTGGTCAGAAAATGGGTGTCAGTGGCAACCAGGTTATTTGTGCTTCTTAACCCTTTACAGGTAAAGGAGGGATTTTATGCTACCCTTAGCTGTATGTTTATGACAGGAATGGTGCAATGTAAGTTAAAGTTTGTGGGCGACATTCTGTTCTTTGTTATACAAGTGCAATTCCATTGAAGAATAGTATTGCACTGGTATGACTGAGATCAGAATTTGGTCTGATGTGTATGTTTGGGAGTGATTCTAAGATGCTCCTTGTAGTTATAACTTCCGCTACATAACCACTTTCACCATTCCTCACAGAAATGGCTGAATGTCATAAGGGTGTAAATTACAATATTTTGCTGCTTACACCCATTTTCTGAATAGCTCACATGAGTCATGTACTTTACACCACATCCTAGATTCATAGACCTTAAAGGCCAGAACGGACTATTATGATCATCTAGGCTGATTTCCAGCATAACACAGGCCAAAGGACCTCCTCCAGTAATTCTGCACCAAGCTCATAGCTTTTGTTTGAACCACAGCATATATTTTTAGAAAGACATCCAGTCCTGATCTGAAGTTATGGAAACTCCACCACATCCCTGGGTAAGTTGTTCCAATGATTAATGACCCTCACTGTTAACAATTTGCACCACATTTCAAGTCTGAATCTGTCTAGCGTTGACTTTCAACCATTGGCCCAGTCTAATGTGGCCCAGAAACTTCTGTGGGAGTTATGTCCACTTACTCCAGGTTGCACTTGACTCATTTTTTGTATGTAGACAGTCATGATTAGTGTAGAGAATGCCATTGTTTCAAATGTGATGGAATCAAACATAATGGGATCAGATGTCACTGGAAGGTATACAGCTTCTGAAGATTTACATACAATAGAAATACATATAATTTATTAGAGCGAAATGGAGACCGGTCCAGGGAAATGCGAGGATGGATCTGAATATTATCTGAGTCTCAAAGACCTGACTTGTTCTAGAATCACTGAAACATCATGATGGAGTCTGTTACATGGAAATCTGCCTGAAGATATTGTAGGCAATGTACTGAAAAAGAAAAAATAAGTGAAATGATGCAGAATGGTAGGATAGTAATAGAACAGACCCTCATGACAAGACCTGAGACATAGGCAGCACTATATAATATATATACAACTATGTCAGAACTGGAAGGGACCTTGAAGTCATCAAGTCCAGTCCCCTGCCTTCATTAGTGAGACCAAGAACTGTCCCTGACAGCTAGCTTGCTTGCTTGCTTCCCCCCCCCTCTTTCTCCCCCCCTCAATTCCTAAATGGCCCCCTTAACGATTGAACTCACAACACTACATTTAGCAGGCTAATGTGCAAACCACTGAGCTATCCCTCCCCCCAACTGTTGTATACTTAATCATAAATGAATATAGATGTCTTGCAATACAAGAAAATACAGGGACCTTTGAAAAAGAGTAATAACGATTCTCCAAAGAAAATTAAATGGTTATTAGTCACAACATTTTGGATAATTTGAAAGAGTCTAAACTCCCACTCACTCTTCTGGCAGGACCCTATATGACCAAATTTGTTTTATCTAAATAAAAATCTTCTTTAAATTTGTGTGTATAACCAAAACCAAACAGACCATAGTTCCAGGTTATTTAATCTTATGTATTTGATGGCTCTGTAAATGATTGTCATTACTTGTTTCCTCTGTTCACACTAAGTTCATATTGTCAGATATTTTCTCTAGTTTTATTCCCTAGTAAAATAACTTAATTTGTTTTATACTTAAGTACAAATAATTTTAGAAGTGTTGTTTCCACAGTATAAATATACATGACATACCCATTCCAGTATCACCACCTCTTTACCCTCCTCAGGGTGGAGTGGGGTAGGTGGTTTACAGCAAGTGTCACCAGATGTGTCATTCATGTGGGTAAGAAATGCCATGAAAGGCTTGACCTCCACATACGCAGTGTCATTGGTTGATTTGGCAGATCATCTCCAAGGAATGCCAAATCTATAAATTGCAGGATATCTGTGGCATATGGAATTTGTAAATCTCCCACACAGCCTTCCAAATTCAGTACTGCAGTACACCACAACAAGCAACTGGTGTTCACGTTGCATGAAAGTTTGATTATAGAAACAGAATAATAGATATGAATAAAAAGATACTTCTGTCATACACCCAAGGCTCCAGCCTTAAGAACTTATGGAAGTGTTAAGATTTTGAATGAAAGATATACCCATCAGTCTGCATAATTCATGACTCTTCTCTCTTTTGACACTTGGTTGGCCCATATTAAGATTTTTAAGACTATACCATGATCTCTCATTTCACTGAAGCATCTTAGAGTGTAAAAGAGCAAAACAATAGATTGGATATTTGTAATTTAGGAGGGAAATTGTAGTAAATATACTTGAGGCGAAGAATAAATAGAAGATTCTGAGAACCAAATGGAAGAAAACTGTAATGAAATAAAGTTCTTGTGAAAGAAATGCAAAAGCATGGAGCAAAGGGTGAAGATAAAATCTGTGATTTCGCTGGGAACTTGCCACTCAAAGCCCTCTGTGTGTTTTTCTTTGCAGTAAAGATACACATGATAGTTTACTGTTGCCACACACAAGAAGCTCCATATTTAGCTATGTAACTTATTTTGTCACTCCCCTGCACCCCCCCCCCCCCCGCCATTCTTTCTTCCTCATCTCATACTAGTTGTCAGGTCTCCCTGGTAAACTATCACTGAGTTAATAAGAAAAATTCAGGTGCATAAAAATAAAGATTTCCAGGAGGCAGTTAGAAATTTCTACAAAATATTTACTAGAGGACAGGTTTTTAAATGTATTTCGGCACCTAAAGAAACACCTGTTAGGCACTTATCTGCATCTGTAGGCGCCTCAAAACCCTTACAAATTATGGCACTGTAAGTTTTTCACATGAATAAAAGAGAAATTCTGTTATACCATGATCTCTAATACAGCACTGATCAGATGTGACCGTCATCCAGTAAAGTCATTTAGATAAACCAAACATCTTTTAGAGTGAGTGACATGTCTCAGTCCCCAAGCAACCACTGAGGTATCATTATAAAATCAATAAGGAATGATCATACAGTTGAAGTTTTATGAGATAATTATGTAAATTTATAGCTTTTCTCTCATTTCAAAAGAGGGGAGAAAAAACCTAATTCCAGAGAGTGAAGAGTGTATTAAATAGTAGTGAGACTACATTGAAGTAAACTGTTCTGAAGCATTAAAGGGAAACTTATCACTACCCTCCTCCAGTGCAGATTCCCACAGCATCAACCATTCTGAGATCTGAGTGATGGAGTTTGTTGAACTGACCCAAAAATAAAAGGAAGACAGCAGCTTTCCATGCATCTAATGTTACATTAGTCATCCTCTTGAGCTCCACTGTTCCAAGAAAAATGTAGAAAATGAAGCATGGAAATTCACATATGACTGTTCAAGATCTCAATGAAGTCAATAGCGGCAAAACACCTATTGACTTCCATGTTAGCAGGATCATGCCCATAGTCAAAGTTCCAAAATAAAGTCAACTTCAAGTTCTCTCATTCTTTTGGATGCTGATCTGATCTTGTGAAACCTATTCGGGAATGACACAGTAGAGTTAGACCAATGAAGTATGTATACCTCATCATACTTTTCTTCATGTCTACATTGCCTCTCAAGCATTTTGGGATGCAACTATTAGCATGGGCAAAGTCTGTAGCATCTGAAGCTGTGGTAAATGTACATTTCCCACATAAGTGGGTTAGGCTGGTATTTTCAAAGGAGCCTGTGGGAGTTAGTGCCCAACTCCCATTGAAATTCAATAGGTGTTAGGCATTCAATTCCCTTTGCACATCCGTAATACTTTTTGCTAATGAAGATAAAATCTTAGGCTAGATTTAGAGAATGCATTGAAAATAACTAACTATTGTAGTGTCTACTTTTCAAGGTCAAAGCAGAAGCTATTAAAAAGTAAGACTGTTATGTGTCGAGAGGATGACAATATATTATCAGGCATTAGCCAATAAAATGTTAAATGTGTCCTCTCAGAAATTTTTAAAATGCAACTATCATTACTCTGGGCTGTTCTGTTCTGTGGTTGCAAGGATTGGTGCCAGAATTTTTTTTATGGTAACAAAATGTCTCTCCTTCTCTCTGTCTTTAGCATGCTCCCAGAGGTTACAATTAATTTCAGGGGAAGGTCCTTACACTTTGCATCATCTGTTAATCCAGCACAGTGGAGAAAGTCTCAATGGGTTCTGTTTTCAAGGTCTTCCATTTAGATTCTTCTCTTGGACAAGAACTTCCTCAGAAATTACAGCTCTATATAAAACTAAAACAGTGAGTTCATCTTACAAATTGTTTGAGGAAAACCCAGAGAATGCCTTTTAGATTGAGTCATTTGTGACTCATACAGAGCTCAGCACTCATTCCATGCATGTAACTTCCATTGCTGTGAATAGAAGCACCACACAAAGAATGCATTTGGAATATGCACATTTGTCATGTTACTTTTAGTTGTTTTCGTTTCATAGACTCCAAAGGGCTTGATCCAGTACACTGAAGACAGTGGAAGGACTCCCATTTACTTCAATGGGCTTTGGATCAGGACCCAATGCTTAGAGATATCAGCTAGGCCAATTAACAACAGAAATGTTTTTTGGACTTTGGCATTTTTAGACCTTTACCCTATGCCTTCTGAATTATATACTTCATGCCCAGTAAACACAGATCTGTTGCACATACCATAATTGGATCAATAATATGATATAATATAGCCTCGCAATGTAACTAAACAGTAACCTTTGAACAAATTACAAGCAAGATTTATTTCCTTTATCAGTTTGTAGTCATTTTTGACAATGATTGATTTATTACCTAGTCTGAAATGTGGATATCAACACACAGCTTTTTAACCTACAAGAAAATGTCATTTACAGGTCTTCCATGACCTCACACTTCAGATTTATTCCTCCATTACCATTGCATGCAAATATTGCAGCAAAAGTTGGGCAAAGTATTTGTAGCACATCTAAATACCTTTGAGAATCTAGGCCATACAATCTAAATTAAGACAATTGTTTTGGCTAACTCGTCAACTATTCACACTTTTTGTTATGAGATTAATCACAGTTTTGTTTCTGCTCTTTGATTGTATAACTGAAACATTTGTAAAGAGAAGGCAAATCAGAATGGTTTCAAAATGATTCTTTAACAAGTATTTACAAGGAATTTGAAGGAAATGATATCATGTAGATATTGCTACCTATTCAAAATAATGATTTTAGCAAAAACCATAGAAACATGCATTATACTGTAACATATATGTGAACTATGTGAGATTTCTGTGAATAAGAACATAGATTAGTCAGTGATGGAGTGTTACCCCTCTGTGAAGGTAGTACTACCTAGTATAATGTAAAATTATGGTGGAAATGTGCAATAACAATAAAATCTTTTCATTAACATTTGATAGCATTTTCTATGATGAAAATTCAAGCATACACCTCTACCCCGATATAATGTGACTCGATATAACACGAATTCGGATATAACGCGGTAAAGCAGCACTCTGGGGGGGGCAGGGCTGCGCGTTCCAGCAGATCAAAGCAAGTTCAATATAACGCGGTTTCACCTATAATACGGTAAGATTTTTTGGCTCCCGCGGACAGCGTTATATTGGGGTAGAGGTGTATCTATATAATGTAGAAAATTGAGTAGTGACAGATTAAGTCACGTAAATAAATCAGTAGTTTGGAGCAGATATAATAAATTACGATTAAGAAAATCTAAGAAATGGAGAGAGGAAAAAATGGCAGAGTGGCTGAAAAAGAGAGCTGTACCGTAACTGGAGTTCTTCGAGATGTGTCCTCCCTGTCTACATTCCACTGTGGGTGCGCATGCTCTCCAGTGCCTGAGACGGGAAGATTTTTGCTGGCCATGTCCATTGGTCTGCACCTGCACCTTTCTCCTCATGCTCCAAACAAAGAGCATAAGGGGTTGTGCAGCCCAACTGCCTCTGCAATTCTTTCTCTACCAGAAATCATATCTAAGATCTGAAACAGAAGGGAAGGAGGGTGGGTAGTAGACAGGGACCACACATCTCCAACTCCAGTGACTGCACAAGGTAAGTAACTTCTCTTCCTTCTTTGGGTATGTCTACACTACTCGCCAGATCAGCAGGCAGCGATCGATCCAACGGGGATCGATTTATCGCGTCTAGTCTTGATGCGATAAATTGACCCCCTGAGCGCTCGCCTGTCGACTCCTGTACTCCAGCACCGTGAGAGGCACAGGCAGAGTCAACCCCCCCCCGCCCCCATGTAGACCAGGCCTTTGAGTGCTGGTCCCTATGTGTATGCCACTGTGGGTGACTGACAAGCAGTGCTTATTGAGGATGAGAGTGCAAGGACCTTAATGTCTTGAAAAGGTATGCACCGAACCCCAAGTAGCTGCTTTACAGATTTCTATAATAGGAACATCTTGAAGGGAGGCTACAAAGGTGGCCAGGGCTCTTGTAGAGTGAGCTCTCACATCTTGTGGCAGAGGGGTGTTTGACAACACATAACACAGCAGAATTATCCCTGAAATCTATCTGGAAAGTCTTTGGGAGGAGATTGCCTTCCCTTTCATCTGTTCTGCAAATGATATAACCAGTCTAGGCGATTTCATAATGGTCTTGTTCTTTGTAGGTAGAACTCCACAGCTCAATGGATGTTTGGGAAAGGAAACCCCCGGTTTTCATTAGTGGCTTGAGGTTTTGGAAAGAAGATAGATAGGTGGTATGATGCTGGTAAACCAGGTGTCAGCTCTTGACAAGTCTGTAGGCATCAGACGAGCACTGGTAAATTCATAGCTGGAAACCAGACCAGATCATTTACATGTTAATATTATTCAAGATACATGTTAGACTTGTAAGAATGTGTTTAGTGTTTAGACTCTATGAAATGCTTGTAAGTTGCTGCATGCATTAGTCTTACGTGTAATGTCTGTATCCCATGCTATATGGTAATATGTAAGTTTTGCTTTATAATTGTAAAAATGCCTGCTCTGAACTCGTGAACCTAGGCAGGCAAAGTGGTTTTGTCGCCCATCCAGAAGAACTATCAAGACTAACTGGGCCATTGTGGAACATTACAAAACAAAGGCTGGTTTAATGGCTCTCTTAGATCCATGAAGGTGCTACTTGAGAGAAAGCACTTCCCATCAGCTTGAGTTCTGGAAGAGGGAAATAAAGATAGCTGACATGAAGATTTTTCATTTCCTTGCTGTTTGAACTCTTACAAGGGCTGGAGCTAAAAAACAAAAAGCACAGATCCCCAGGGTCAACCTGGCTTAGCCCTAAAAAGACATTCAGTGCTGACAGATGACTACATCTCTGTCATCTTTTGGAACCATAGACTCAACTCATTTGTGTATATATGTTGCCTGCTTTAACTTGCAAATAGCTCTCTCATTTCTTTTTCCTAGTTAATAAATCCTTATTTAGTTTACTATAGGATTGGCTACCCGTGTTGTTTTAGGTGTGAGATCTAAGGTATAAATTGATCTCAGGTAAGTCAAAGTGACTGGTCTCTTCAGACCAGGAGCAACCTGAATATTTTTTGGTGTAAGTGACCATTTATCACTAAGTTTAGCTTGCCTGGGTGGCAAGATAGACTGGAGAGCCCAAAGGGACTGCCTGTGACTTCAGGGTAAGACTGTTATAGTGATCACATTTTGGATTTGTGAAATCTAATTATAGAACATGCCACCAGTTTGGGGTGTGTCTGCCCTGCTTTTGACAATCTGCCCTGACGTTAGTGCTCTTGGTTGTGAGCCACTCCAGACAGCATGACAGGTGTAGTATCTGATTCAGATGGAAATCCGAGATCACTTTTGGAATAAACTTTGGCTGTGGTCTCAGAGAAATTTTATCTATGTGGAAGACTATATATGGTGGATCGTCCATAACGGCTCCCAGTTCACCCACCATTTTAGCTGAGATGATGGCAACTAGAAAGTCAGATAAGCGGGATACGGCGCACAAAGCCCAGTATCCAAATGGAGGTCTGGTTAGTGCTGAGAGGATCAGACTGAGGTCCAGAGTAGGCTTACTCGCAGGTGGGAAGGTCCTAATGAGGCCTTTCCAAAAATGTACTATCACCAGTTGAGTAATCAGAGTGTGGTTACAAATTGGAGGGTGACAGACACTGATAGCTGCCAAGTGAACCCATAGTGAGCTAAGTGAGAAACCTGATGGTCTTAAGGAGAGAAGATATTCCAAAATAGTACAGATGTCCAAATTTTCTGGGGTTATCCGATGTCAGGGGGCCCAGATTAAATAGCATTTCCATTTGGCTGTGTAGCAGAGTCTTTTCTACTGTTGTTAAGTATGTCCTGAATTGCTTTTGAGCTGCATTTTCTAGGTTTGATGCCCATCCAAAAAATGTCAGGTAGAGGGAAGCTGGATTGGGATGCTTGCCTCTGCCCCTGTCCTGGGTCAATAGGTCCTGGAAAGCCTGGAAACTGATGTATGGCTGTGCTAGGGAACCAGAATTCCCTGGTAGAAAGGTTGAGGTGCTGGTCAAGGCTTGTATGACTGAGGCCAGTGGTTCTTCCTCCTTGGCGATGGAGTGAAGACTCCCAGAGAGCAGAGGGTTGCCCTGGAATTTTTCAGGGAGTGTAAAGATTAGTCTCTTTTTCTCACTGAACAGGCAAGTCCTCCACTGTGAATTATACTTCCCTGGGGAACCCGAGGAATGAAGCCCCAACACTCAATACATGACAATAGCCATTGCCATCGAACAGGAGACTGTGCCTGCTGCATCAACAGAGCCTTGGAGGAATGAATAACCCAGTGATTAGTTTACCCTCCTCAATCAGAGCCTGGATCTGTACACCTGAGGGTGTCTGAACATGAATTCTGCTAACTTAGGCCTGGTCTACACTTGGGGGGGGAGAGGGGGGAATCGATCTAAGTTACACAACTTCAGCTACGTGAATAACATAGCTGAAGTCGACATACTTAGATCTACTTACCGCGGTGTCTTCAGTGCAGTAAGTTGACGGCTGACGCTCTCCCGTCGACTCCGCCTGTGCCTCTAGCCCTGGTGGAGTACCAGAGTCGACAGGAAAGCGCTCGGTGGTCGATTTATTGTGTCTAGACTAGACACGATAAATCAACCCCCACTGGATCGATCGCTGCCCGTCGATCCAGCAGGTAATGTAGACAAGCCCTTAGAGTAACAGATGAAATCATATTTAGTAAATCATATTTCAGGATTAACGCTTGGTAGTTGGCTATACAAAATTGCAGGCTGGTTGAAGTGCAAACTTCTTGCTCAGTAGGTCTAAATGTATGGCATCCTTGTCCGAAGGAGTGGGTCTTGCTTGATGTTGCCTGTTCCTTTCAGTAACAACTTGGACAACTAAAGAGTTCAGGGCAGGGCGCATAAATAAAAATTCTGCTTCCTTGGCTGGCACATAGTTTTTCTTTTCACTCCTCTTAGAGTTAGGAGCCTGGTGTATGCCATATGATCTTACCAGGCTCTATGATGGTCTCATTACTGGAAAGTGCTACTCTGCAAAGCCCTGCACTCTGAAGAATGTCCAAGAGCTTGTTAGGAGCCTCCTGTACCTCTTCAGAGGAATCTAGAGAGTATCAGGAACCCTCCTTCATAAGTCCTGAGACTGCCTGTAATTATGAGGCAGAAAAGATGAGCTGGTACCACCGCCACATCTGGGGATGATGCTGCCATCGGGGCTGTTGGTACCATTGGATCTGATTTTCTTCTTCCATTTGCTTCTGAGGAAGTTCAGATTCCTCTCCAGGAGGTGAGGTACGTAGTGACTCCCAATGAGAACATACAGACTCAGGGTATTGAGAGTATGGATCCCATGGTCCCAGTAAGGCCAGTGAGAGGGATTAAACATTGGCTGAGCAGGTCCCAATAACAGGGTGCCATTGTTCTGAAGAGTAATGTGAGGTTGCAAAAGAGCCCACGAGATTCAGTGCCATCTATCTGAGATGGCCCTCACCAACATCAGATTCCCCCAGTGAGGAAGAGGAGGATTCCAATTATAAGGCTGGTGTGTTTGGTACTGTGAATGAGATGCCCTGGGTGGTAGAATGAAGGGGAGACTAACTTCTCCTTTCATACCACCCTTGGACTGATGGTGTCAGGACCTCCCATATAAGAACCAGGTCTGATAACATGGGAGACTCTAAATCCAAAAGGAGAATAATATCTTCTGAGATAGTATATCTATCCCTGGTTGATGGGGGCGGGGGGGCTTTTATCAGGATTCGCAGTTAGAGCTGGTGTAAAAGGCCCTTCGATGTTGATAGGTTTCCCTGAGAACATAATGGTACAGCTGGATCATGGGGCTCTCTGTGTTTCTCTTTGGCCAGTACCAATTGTAACAGGGCACTGCTGGGCCCCCCCTTGGTTCTGCCCTTGCTGCACCCACAAACCAGCCAGAGACCTCTGCATGGTGCAAACACCCGGCCTCTTTATTTACAGTATATGTTCCCACCACCTTCTAGCTACAAACAGCTTCAGTAGTACAGCCTCAGGGACTGCTAGCTCCTGCAGCCAGCAGAGAAGAGCTTCCACTCTCTCTAATTCTCTGGCTCCTCCCTTTCCTTCTCTCTCCTTGCTTCTTTCCTGCTAGCCTTTATGTAGCCCTTGGCTAACAGGCTGGCAGCTGTTCCCCATTTGCCAATCAGGCCTGGGTTTACTTAACCATCTCCAATTACCCTTTCTTGATTGGAACTGGTGTGACAGAGACCTGACTCAGATTTCCTTAGCTGGCACCCTGTCACACAATGACTGTCCCACTCTTGGCTCATGGTGTTTGTCTTTGGTCAGTACCAATGAAGGGATCTGCAAACTGGTAACGGGGCCCTTAAGAGATCCTGAGCTTCCCAGAGCAGGGGGCAAGTTCTCACTAGACTTGGGTGGAGTCAGGAAGAAGCCTGTCTTTTGAAGAGGATTTCTTTCTATACTTCTGAGAGTGTTTCCTACCCTCAGCCTATAAGGAGTCCTTGGCTCTACTCCTATGTGCCCTTGTGTTGGAAGTCACAGTATTAGGAGAGGCATGCTCTGAGGTGCCTCTGCCCGTTGTACAGGGGGAAACTGCCCAGCCAGGATCAGATTGGGGCCTCATTGCATGATCCAGCAGGAACTTTCTCAGTCCATATTCCTGCACTTGCTAGTTTCAGCTGGGAACAGATCAGCAGATACTGCACTTTGAAGAGACATGAGCTTCTCCTAGACAGTAGAGTCACTTCTGATTGTCATCACTGACAGGGAAGTCTCAGGGACAGGAAATACAGTTCTTGAAGCCCAGGATCCTGGGCATAATACTTGTCCCATATTGGTGTATGTGCGGGGGGATCCCGAATTCAAAGTAATCCTAACGAATCTATACTAACACTATCAAGAACTGTCTAAAGAATATCACTTACAATATTTACAGGTTAGACACTGAAGGATCAACTTCATGGACACTGAAGGGGTTCCATCTCAGACCATGTGGTAGTAGAAAGGAACTGGAAAATGGATCAGTCTGCACCACCCCTTTAGCTGCAGTTCCAGAGCATGAGGAGGAGAAGGGCACAGGCACAGACCAATGGATGCTGCTAACAAAAATCTTCCAATCCCAGGTGCATGGACCACATGTCCACCCACAGTGGAATATACATAGGGACCAGCAATCAAAGAAGAAGAAAAGATGGACAATCTTAAGAAACAAAAACCATCCTGGTTGTTGCTGTTCATATCTAAACCCCAATAGAAACTGACCACATGACCACATGTGATAGGCAAGCCCAAAGAAGGTAATCCCAGATGTCAACTATGTATGAAATAATTCCAGAAATGGTTTCCATTTGCGATCATAGATGTTCATCTTGTTAGTCCCAATAAAGGGAGTTTTCTCACATTTTGCCAAATCCAGATTGGCAATTGTCCATAAACCACGGTCTGGCATAGTTTTGCTTTTAAAATTCACCAGTTAAATTCTTGTAGTTGCCACTGTTGCTCTCAGGAGCCATCTTTTTTCCATTGAATCAAATTATGTAAAAAGTTGGTTTATCCTAGTATCAGGACTGCTGCATCATTGTCCATTGGCTAACTCTGTTTCTCAGCAGTCATGATCTTACAAAAAGGTCATATCAGTCTCATGTTATATGTATGAGTGTCAATGGTAGTGCATTTCCAGCATTTGGCATCATGCACTGACTTGGTGGCTTTTTGAACATTTAAAATTGTTGTTCCAGTTATGAGATATGATCCTTTTTATGGCAATTCTCTTTATGCTCCCTACTCTCCCCTTGCTATCTGAGGCAAGTGTTTGGATCTTGTTTCCTCTCAAAGAAATTGTAGATCTTGGTTGTTGCATGGAGGGAGCAAACTCAATAATAAGAGAAATATATTTTGATAATACAGGTGGAAACTGAATTTTTATTTTTTGTATAAAAAGTTCTGCAAGGTTATACCTGCATAGATCTGACTGTAGGACTCAGATCCTAGGTGAGACAAGAAAAGACACACAGGGATGGTCTGATGGAATGATGAGGAGAAACAGTGTTGGTGTGTGGTCACTTCAGAGGCTAATGTTTGGATCTTCAGGGTTATGATAATGGTTCATGCTTATGGGATATTTGGGACTAAAACAGATGGTTTGGAGGGTCGAGGGGCTTAGTTGTTAGGGCATTTGGCTCTCAGCCCCAGGTTGGTTGAGGAGCCTCAGTCTTTAAGGCTAGGATGATGGCAAGCCCCACAATGTCTCTGGGGTTGGCTCACTCAGTTACCTCAGGTGCTGGAGGTTCCTAGGTCCCCTTTGTAGTCTCCCTTGGCTGGGGAGAAAGTGCTTACTCCATGTTGGCTGCCCAGGCCAGTGCTCCTTCCGCCTCAGGTAGGGTGGTAGCTAGCTCCTGCATCTTCTCCAGTCAGCCCCGAACTAAGCCAGACTCTCTCCTCCCCCCACCCCCCTTCAGGCTTGGCATTGGCTGCAGGTATAGCCAGGCAGGGCTAGCTGGGCCCAAAGGCTTTCTATAACCCCTGCTGTGTTAGCTGGTTTCTCTGCTTCATCACATGGACCTTCTGTCTAACATAATCATTTTACATAATACTGTGAATAATAGAGCAGATTGTAATCAATTCTCATTTTCATGTTATTATTGATACCACCTAAGCTACAAAATTTGTTAGCGAGTACAGTCCTATTTTAATGTTATTATAGGTAGAACTATTCAATGAATTTAGCCCTTTTTTGGATAGGGAATCATTCATGAACTGATCCTGTTTTTTTCAAAATATATTTGTTATTTCTAAGTACTTTCTAAATAGTTTGGATGAATAATGTTCACTCTACAAGTTGCTCCTGAACTGTTTGTTTTAATTCTTTGCTATTTGTGTTGTGTGGTTTGTCATCTATATAATGTTGTAATGTTTCTTCTTCATGACTGGATGCCTGACTCTTTTTAAACTAGAGAATAATGAATAGTGTCTAACAAATAACTAATTTACTACTATGCATTCTTGGGCAAATAGTCATTCATGTTAACATTTGTGAAACCTTTTAGTTTCATGAGCATATTTACAATGACTTGCCAGTTGTCTGAATAATTCTGAAAAGTGAATATGACCCCCGGAATGAGAACAAACCAATTCAAAGCTTTTCAACCTAACCAGAGTAATTTTGAGAGGGCCTTAAAAATAACAAGGTCCAAAATGTGGCCTCTGTTTGAATATGTGCTCTGTTTCACATGCAATCACTTCTCAGTACAATTTTGGGACACTCCTTTATGACACAAGTGATTTAAATTACAGATGTGAGTCCCATCTGAACAAGCAAATCAAGCAGAAATGAGTTTGCAGAAGTGACAGAGGTGCAAAATCAATGTGCAGATGTATTCAGAAACCAGGTGGAGTCCCCTTTGAAAATGTGATCCTGAAAGGATAATCAACAGAAAATCAATCTTCTCTACCTACTATTATACAGGCCGGAATTTTTAAAGCTATTTAGACATTGTTGTACTCTGTCTCACAATGCCCAATTGATTTAGGAGCCCAAATCTAATTTCTAAAGGGATTTGGGCACATAGGAGTCTAAATTCTGTCAACAGTGAATGGGATTTTGACTCAAGTGCCCAAATCCCTTAAATTGAGATTTAGGCTCCTAAATCAGTTAGATGTTGCAGCATTGAGCACAGCAATGCCTAATAGCTTTAAAAATCTGGGCCACAGTGCTTATTGCTTCTTTCAATGAACCATTCCAGTAGACACTTTCTAATGATTATGTAAAGGTGACATATGCATGCCAGCAAAGAGATCAAAACCAGAGTTAATGAGTGCCCCAGTTCTTCTGACACTAGGGAACCTTGGGAAAGTTGCAACAAGTGTAAGCTCTCGCTTTTTTTTTTTTTTTAAATGTTTGTGTCAGCACCCTCACAAATCTATGATTCATGACAGGAATTCAGCTTGGATCTTCTGCAATGTAAGCAGCTGCAGATATTTCAAATACCTTCATACATGTGATCCAGCAGCTTGCTATAAATTTGCCCCTAAAAATAAAGTAACAAGTGATTGAACAGCGATAGGAATTAAATGTTGCAGTTAGTGAATGGAATGCAAAAGTCCTTACCTCAGAATCTTTTATTAAAGCAATTGCTATAATTATAACTAAAATGAAATAGAAACACCCTAGAATGTTATCTTTGAATAAACTTGCCACAAGATTCCCTTAAAGGTTTTTTTTTTTTATACTCTTGGACACTGCAAAAAGCTATTTGCTGGTATACAATGTTACTGAGCATGATATTTATATTGTTACATCATCTGAGAGTCAAGCACATTTCCACATTCTACAAGATATAAATTAAGTTCCTAAACTAGTTTAGGTTCAAACTAAATCCTTCCCCTAAGTTTTTATTCAAGTGAAGGAAGTAATCAAGGAACAACCCAAATAACTTTTGATACTGAAACAACATTGTACAGTAAAATTAACAACCAAAGCCCATTGAAGTAAATGAAAAGACTCCCACTGACTTCAGGCAGTCTGCGAAGAGGGACGGGGTCCCAGAGCTCAGGCTGCAGCCCAAGCCTGAATGTCAACACCACAGTTAAACAACTCCTAAACCCGAGCCCTGGAAGCCCAAATCAGTTGGCATGCACCAGCCACTGGTACTAACTTCAGTATAGACATACCCATAGAGAACTTCATTTTCCAAGAACCTCAGTTTGACACCTTTCACAAGCACTAACTTCACGAAGATGAGGCAATAGTGTGTTACAGTTGTGGAACTGGCAGACATTAGACTCAAATTCTCATGTACATGGATCTACTTGAAAACCAAGGAGCCTGTGTATGTAAAGGCAGAATTAGACACTCTTGCAAGTGTTACATAGGTAATTAATAGTTTTTTTTTAAATCAATACAAATTGCAGGAGAAAGAATACTTTGAATTTTAAAAGCTATGGCGCCAAATCCTGGAGTTAATTATAACTCAGTCCTTACGAAGGTAAAACTGATGCTGACGTTGATGACTTTAAAAATTGTGTGTTCACCATGTTTATACACAAATTTTAGTTACTCCTCAGAGGGCTGTGCTTATTTGTCTTTGTAAGTGACATGTTGCAGTACTTTACCTGCCCCACTTTAAACTCAGGTAACATTTTTTGCTATGAAACACTTTGTCTCAATAGTGTGCACCTCCTGGCGTGCTTTGTTTCTCATTTGTTGAATGTAAAGAACGGGGGGAAAATATCCATTATTTATTTTGCTCTTGAGAACCGAACTAGCTGTTTTATACATGCCTTATAAATTACCATTAAGAATATAGCCCACTTTTAAAAAGAAGCTTATTAGGATACAGGTAAGTGCGAGTGTGGTCTTTTTAGAGGAATGTTTGATTGAAGACCTGTTTTTGGACACAAGTTAAGGAAAAAGATCACTTAACCTCACTTGAATAAGTGGAGATGAAAGGTTAAAAGCTTTAAAGACCTAAAAATGCATTAGCAAGAGAACAGTAAATATAATCCCTGGAGACATGGAGGAATTAGCAAAACAAATGTCAAAGAAAGAAATGCACTCTAAGATCGGCTGGAACCGCAACACAAATTCTCAATGCAGAGTACATTGAAGTGTTTCACTGGTTATTTTAAAATTGTCTTTGCATTCTTTAGATTGGCACTAATGGGAATGATTCTAAATCTTACCATAAACTGTGTAAGTGAGAATTGTGTATATCTTGCCACATTTTTAGCCTCCATATAGTTCTTTTTAAAATGTGTATTTTACCACATACCTAATTTGACCTATTCCAGACCAATTTGGTTTACAGTGCTGATGAACCAACAGTGTAACACTACACCTATTCAAAAAATCTACTTGTGGAAGACTAGATGGATCAAAGGACTGTTAATGTAAGAGGAACCTTTCATCATAACAAAGTCCACTAAATGATAGTTTTGGAAATTTATAGCAGTATTTTTAGTTATGTCATGGGCACCTAGAGCAAATGAATAGATGCTTTTATTTTAACTACTTATTTTAACTAAATCACAAACCTAAATCAACCACATACACATCATTGAATTGCAGCCACCTCTGAAGTGAAGGGTGGTATCTCTATATAGAGCACATCACAGCAATCCCAATCTTGACATGAGAAAGGTGAGAATCACTGTGGCAAGGTGCATATCTGAAATTAAAGGCTGACAAAGTGCTAAAGGTAAACGGAACTCAGCTATTTTGCTAGCTAATCATCTAGACGCAGCTGAGGTTCCAACAGAGCTCCCACATTGTGAGCCTGAAAAACAAATGGCAGACATACTCCTCCCACTGAGGGAGCTGGTGTCAAATCCTCCCTCTGATTTTGCATATATGGGCCAAAGACCTTACATATATGGGACTTACAGATTTTATTCAAGCCAAACCACCATTGGCTCTGACTGAAGTTGTGTTAGTAGAAGCAGCAGGATTTGACAGTGTAAGAACAGTAGGGTTGCAAATTTTGCTTGGACATATTCCTGGGGGTTTCTTTGCATGACATAATCTTTAATTAAAGATTAATCTTTAATTCCTGGAGACTCCAGGCCAATCTTGGAGGGTTGGCAATCCTAATTAGAACAGTGGATCAAATTCTGGCCACATTAAAGTTAATGCCAACACTCCCATTGACTTCATTGGGGCCAGAACTCCACCCAGTGTCTTTAGCTAAATGATAATATTATAGCTAATAGTGTCCACAGGTTCAGAAGCACAGATCTATGATTGTAGTATAACATATACATGCAATTTTGTAAGAATTGGGGATACTGGCAGTGAGAAGTTTTCACTTATATAAACAACGCTGTTCTAAAATTCTGCTTCTTAAAGATTCAGCTTAATATATGACAAATTAATCTCAGTGCAGAATGGTCACATATTAAAGAGTTTTTTAAGCATTTCTGAACTCATTCTGAACTTTTTATTTTCATTTAAAACTCTCTGCTAAGGAATTTGGGAGGGTGAGCAGGGGAGAAAGGCATTTGTTTAAATTCTGCCTTTAAGAAAATGTTAACACTTTGATATCGGTCTCCAATTAAATTCAGTATTCAACAGTCCAAGGAGAGGGATGAACACCAATTACATATTTGCTCTTTCCTCCTCCCAACAACAAATATCTTACCGGTATCTTTCAATGAAGGACCTATATCAGCCAAATCATTGTCATCAACCGTGAAGATCTCTAGGGAGCAGCAGCCAAGGATGTGGAGATTCCCCCCGCCCCTCCACCAGGAAAAGGTCACTAAGTGGAGTAGACTTTAGCGGCCTCACTATACTAGCAACCAGTGTAGTGGTTAAGCGGTAGGCTCGGCTGGACCTAACCTTAGGGGCTGATGATGAGGTCAGTGGGTGTCTTGCTTCTGACACTTCCCCAAATGGCAGCCAGTAATATGAGGATAGCCTTCCACCACTGTAGTCAGTTTAAAGGCAAATAAATTACTTGCATTGTCCCCTTTGTCCCACTCTGTTTCTACAAGGGGCAGCAGGAGTCTTCCATGACCCAAAAATTGCTTAGTAAAGGATTGATCTACAAGAGAATCCAGTCGCTTTTCCCAAAAATTTATTTTGTTTGGCTACTGTATTCCCCTCCACGTTCTACAATAGAAACTTGCTCAAAATGTGTTTTAGCTAAGCCCCAGCTCATTTCCCTCCTCTGAACCTTCCCCATCCTTCTCCCTTTTCCTGTACATTTAATAATTCCATTATCCTCCCTATCATGCTAGACTGCAACTCCCAGTGGCATATTTCACATCTCTCTTTTATGCCCCAATGCATTCTGGCTTCCACTAAACCCTGGTGATTCCTGCTGTTCAGTATCTCTAAAAGCTGTCCTTTCCTCTTCATTCCCACTAGTAAGGCTCTTAGTCACCTCCCACTTTGACTAATGAAACACGATTCAATGATTATTTGTGCTCACCCCCAGCTGTGAGTATGAAATGTGATATATATGAAATATGCCCAGCATTAAGGATTTTTCCTGGACAGTAGAGTGCTCCTGAAACAGTGTCATTCTACAATTCCTTTTCAAGCTAAGTTAACTTGCCTCTCTCTGGCCACCCTGTTATAGATCAGAGAAACTTCAGTGGAACTCCTATTTGTACTTTCAAGGCTAAAAAGTGCATTTGAATTTTGGTCAAAGCCTTCCTCCAGTAGGGAGATGGAGCCTCACCATTTGAAAGTGCCTCTCTCTCTCGTTTTGTGTGTCCTGATCAATGATGAGCTAGGCGGACACTAATTAGGATAACTCCCATTCTTCCCACTCCTTCCTGACACAGAGTTAAAAAAAAACAAACAAAAAAAAAAACACCATCACCACCTTTACAGAAGATTTGAGATTTGTGGGTTGTTTTTGTTATAGCAGTAATATAGCTAGGGGATTTTACCCACCTTAGGAAGTTTGTGGAAATTCACAGAGGAGAACAATAAAGTTGGACTAAGAATGTTAAAAGGCATTTTTTTCGTTGGCAAAGGACTTAAAATCAAAGTTTAGAGTTGATAATTTCAGGAAGAGAATTATTTGCACATTCCGATACATATGGACAAAAGTTAATATCTGAACATTTGACACTGTTGATTCTTTAAAAATATATTCAGTTTTAGAAACTGAAATCATCTGTGCAAATAAAATGAACAACCAATGTCAATTGCCTGTATTTCCATGAGACAAACACAAGAGGAAACATCCTGCTATTCAAAGCACTAGGATGTTATGTAATCAAACATACCCCCTAAATGAAATTGCGTTCACAAATTACAACTGGTGGATGCAAATTACATGATATTTAGTTGTAGTCTGAAACTCAAGGGACCTGGCATATTGTACAATGGCTGAAAATACACTGTTACATATTCTTAAATTTTCACCTTTATTTGTATAATTCCTCTTTTGGACCTGGCTTTGTTTACAAATGTCTTTATCCTATGGGGAATGTCTTAATGGTTTTTACACAGTGTTTTTATGATTGCACATACACTTTCCTTCAGAAATAAAAGCCTGTTTTCCTTTTGATCAAAAAAAGTGCTTATATGAGGAATATATTCTGGAAAAAACAACCCTCTTCTCCCAGTTGTGTATCTTGGAACAGAGCAGCCACAGCCAGGATCTTCTATTTTGTTTATGTAAAAATATATTTAACAAGATGAATCCCATCAGGTTTATCTCATTTCCCTAGCTCAGGGATCGGCAACCTTTGGCTTGCGGCCCGCCAGGGTAAGCACCCTGGCGGGCCAGGCTGGTTTGTTTACCTGCTACATTCACAGGTTCGGCTGGACGCGGCTCCCACTGGCTGTGGTTCTCCGCTCCAGGCCAATGGGGACTGTGGGAAGCGGCGCGGGCCAAGAGATGTGCTGGCTGCCCTTCCTGCAGCCCCCATTGGCTTGGAGCGGCGAACCACGGCCAGTGGGAGCCGCCATCAGCCGAACCTGCCAACGTGGCAGGTAAACAAACTGGTCCGGCCCGCCAGGGTGCTTACCCTGGCAGGCCGCGGGCCAAAGGTTGCCAATCCCTGTCTTAGCTCTTCTGGAGACATAATGCAAAACCGAGAGCTGCCACCAGGATCTACTGTATTTTGTACATGCATCTTTAAAACATTCATTTTAAAGTCATAAAGCATTATTTCTACAGTGAGAACTTTAGAAGTATCCACCCATTATAAACCTGTGAATCAGACCATGGAAAAAGGTCTACTTCCTATTTTTCCTTTTGAAATGCAATTGTGCTTAATGTTACAATTCAACAAGATAACGTCTTATAGTCTGACTAAAGGACTTGAAGCCAGAAATCCTAGAATTTTAATCTGACATTAGTTCCCCCTGCAGGTTTAGCCCAGTCACTCATGATCTCTGCCTCAATTTCCCCCTTTCCTCAAAATGGGATAATGAAGTCAGGTTGATCCTGTTGTTTTTCATCTAGTGTGTGCAAAAAAGGCCTATTTGATGGAACATCCTGGGTCATTTTTCTGTGCTGACTACCCCCTTCCCCCCATCTTGTCTGATAAAATGTAGGCTGCTGCTGTACCAGGTACATTATGAGGCCTAGATGGCTTCATGAGGCTCAGGAGATCACTTTTAATAAGATATTACACAGACAAAATAACTAAAATGTTATTCAAGTTGTAAAATCACACACCTGTAAGTTAGGAACTGTCAGATCTAAAGTTGCCTGTGGAACCTTAATTCTGCCTCTGTGTGTGCGCATGTGTTACAGTACAGTCTTTAATTACACGATCCCATTCTATTTTTTCCACATGTCCCTTGCCTCATTCAGTGCACAAGATGTACACTGCTCAGGGAATGAGACAGGGTTACCATATTTCAAGTTCCCCAAAAGAGGACACTGTTGGAGGGAGAGGAAGGAGCTGGGGAGAGGGGAAGAAGGATCTGGAGGGAGGGCTCAGTTGTGGGTTCTGGAGGAGGTACCTGTAGCTGGGGTGCTCACTGGAGGTTGAGGTCAGTGTCGCTCCCTGTCATGGTGACAGGGTGGCTGTCACAAGCCCAGGATGCTGCGACAGCTGTCAGTCTGGCTTGCAGGGGAATGGACCAATCAGCTGTGGATGCAGGGGAGGGACCAATTGGGAAATGGACCTATCAGGGCTCTTTCTGAGCTGCAGCTTGTCTGCTCTGCAAAAACCCAGGTCATTGCCTGATATTTGAAAAATCTGTCCAGACAGAGAAAGCAAGCTCAAAAAAGGGGCTATGTCCGGGAAAACCCTGACTGTATGGTAACCCTAGAATGAGGCAGCTGTTCAATATTTCTTTTTATTCTCAATATGACCCCTGGTGTTATTACTGCATATCTCCCAAACTTTGCACTGAAAATGGACTGATTTGTTTCCTCATGATCTTTTCTAGGACACTCATCACAGTAGTATCTGAGGGTACTTTTGCACTGCAAATTAAACATCTGCAGCTGGCCTGTGTCAGCTGACTTGGGCTCCTGAGGCTTGGGCTGGAGCCTGACGTCTGGGTCCTGGCCCGAAGATCTACACCACAATTTCACAACCCCACAGCCCAACTGGTTTACATGAAAAGGTGAGAAATGATGAAGAAGAACGAGCCTCACATGATGACAGAAACAGCAGTGAGAAAAATGCACACCACAAATCGATACATTAGATCATTCCGGCGATCCTAAACTCTGCCGATATTGATCATACAATTTTGAATGGACCAGGCAAAATCGAGGATATGACGTTTCCAGTAAATGAGCAGAAGCGACACTTCTCAAAGTCATATTGCAAAAGAGTGCTCGAAAATGGTGAGAAAACAAATTGGCGTTGACTAGTTTACTTGAAATCAACAAAGTGTTCTGGTTTTGTTGCAAAATATTTGACAAGAATGCCAAATCATTGCTTGCGCTTTCTGGGTACAATTACTGGCATAACTTAGCTGATATTCTGAAGCAACATGAACAGTCACCCAGCCATTTTACAGCCTACTCTAAATGGATGGAGGTTGAGTCCAGGCTCAAGCTGAATAAATGCATAGATTCAGAACACCAATGCATTGTTAATGTAGAAACCCAGCATTGGAGGAAAGTGCTTGAGCATCTGATTTCAATTACCCTCTTCCTTTTTGGATTTCTGTGGCTCAGGAGATAAATTGTTCACTGAACATAATGGAAATTTCCTCGGTTTGGTAGAGCTCGTTGGGAAATACTATGATGTCATGTGTGAGCACCTATGTCGAGTAGTTCGTAAAGAAGCAATGGACTATTACTGCAGCAAAACAATTCAAAACAAATTGATTGACCTTATGGCAAGGAAAGTGCTTGATAACATATTGATGTAGCTCAGCAAAGCGAAGTACTATGTCGTAATAATGGACTGCACTCCCGACATTATTCACAGTGAAAAGATATCATTTACAGTAACATTTGTTGACAATGATGATGGCTGTGTCCAAGTAAAGGAACACTTTATCTGTTTCCAGTCTGTGGACAGCTCTACTGGAAAAGGCCTAACAGAACTGTTTATGAATGTTTGGAAAGAGAATAAAATAAAGCTTCAGGACTTCCATGGCCAAGGCTATAACAATGGCATGAACATGAAGGGAAGAAACAGTGGCATCCTTGAATCCAAGAGCTTTCTTTCGTGCCTTGTGGCTGTCATTCCATCTACCCAATTGTGTCAGATGCAGCATCATCTTCTTCAGATTCAGCATCTCTTCGGCGTACAGTAGAACATCGGAGTTATGAACACCAGATTTATGAACTGACCAGTCAACCACACACCTCATTTGGAACTGGAAGTATGCAATCAGGCAGCAGCAAAGACCAAAAAAAAAAACCCAAAACCCCCTAAAAATAAATGGAAAGCAGTGTCCATCTAAGAAAGGTTTGGACAAATGAAGCACCACAATAAGATCTGGGTGTTTTTGTATGACCTTAATAAGCTGCCAGCAGACAGGAAAACACACTTGAACAATTGTACAGACCTTCACCGGATGCTGACACATGGGGAATGTTTGGACGTCAACGATAAAGACTTCTATGTCAAATTGGACAACATCTGTCACATTTTGCAACACAAGAAGCACTGTTCACTTCAAGTTCTCCAGTTCATTCATGATGCAGAGCTGAAGGACACTTTTCCTAATGTGAGGATAGCTTTGAAGATTCTGCTCACGCTGTCGGTCACAGTCACGAGTGGTGTTGCTTTCCGAAGCTCAGGCTCATTAAAACATATCTTCATTCAACGGTGGTTGATGAGAGACTGACATTGCTTGATATTTTATCACTTGAAAATGCCATTGGCCAGTCTTTGGATCTCTCTGATGCTGTGCTTCAGTTCGCAAGGACACAGCTGACAAAAGCGACCATTTTGAACAAAAGGACTAGGGTTAACATTCTAAGACTGTCACCTACTGTAAGACTATTTAATACTGGTCCATCCAGTGTTGGTGCACAGTTCAATTGTTTGATGTTAGTACATTTCAGTTATTCTTAAACTTAAAAAGTTTCTATAAGCTTAGAGGAAACAATTTTTTTATTTGCTTATATATGGCATGAATAAATACAGATGTACAGATCCTAGCATGCAATCGTGCATGAAAGTTGTGAAATGGGCTATAAATGCAATAAAAAATAAGGTATTCAAAAGTTTAACAAATGAGGGGGGGGGGCGCTGAAGATGCTCCTCGCCTTGGGCACCATTTGGTCTAAGGCCAGCTCTGTGAGCCATGTTAGGCTTCCAACTCTTATCAAGAAGGCTTTAGGACACTGGATCTGCTTCACAGTCAAAGAGAACCAATCTTCATACAGTCAGATGATGACCTGACACTAGAGCCAGAAAGCATTCTTCTTCCTCCTCCTCTAAAGAAAAGAAAAGAAAAGTAACAATGCATTTTAAAAATGTAGATGTTTTTGAGAGGGAGCTACTTGTCTTTGTGTGTTAAATCAATTATCTTCATACTTTTGCCCAAAAGGCAATTCTATACATTTACTGTTTGTTGCATGAAGAATAATCCATCTGTTCTGAATTAGTTCCCACTTAATTTCTTTTCATTACCTATTGTCCTATTATCATTGCTTGACTGAAAACAGTCACTTGAAACACTTTATATTGCTTAGCATTTTACATACCCCATTTAAAACATGTTTCTATTGTACAGATACAGTAGATTTTTAACTCATCCAACTTGAATTATATTATGACCTACTTTGTTCTTATTTTCTTGTTTTAAGCAGTGTAGCGGGGTGGTTACCCCGCTCCTGCCTGAGGGGTTTAAAACAGCCCTGGCAGAGGGCTGAGGCAAAGGGAAAAGCTACTGGACTGATTGGGGAAGTAGCCACAGCTGGGCCACGCCCCAATCAGGCCCCAGCTGGCCCTATATAAGAGGCAGGGAGCCAGACACTCAAGAGTCTCTCTCTGCCTTGAGAGAGAGAAGGGCCTGGCTGCAGGGAGCTAGACACAGGGTACCTGAGTGGAGCAGGGCTGGGGAAAGGCTGTGGAGCTCCAGCCTGGATAGCCCTAGGCTGGGGCCTAGTAGGAGGCCTACGGGTACTGGGGGTTGCAGAGGGCAGCCCAGGGCTAGGCCAAGGCAGCAGGTCCAAACCCCCCTTGCCAGTGATGAGTGGCCTATACTGCAGTCTCCCCCAGGGCACGGGGGCTAGTTGGTGACTGGCAGTGGCCTAGTGCTGAGACAAGGTGGGAATAGTGGGTGGGGGTTCCCCAGAGAGGGGAGACCCAGATCTGTGGGGTACTGCTGGGTGGCAGCATCCCAGTAATAGGGGCACTGAGTCCTGGGAGGGACATGGGGGGGCCAGTGTAGAGGACAAGGCGGATCACTGGCCTGCAGAGGGTGCTCCAGAGGCTGGTGAGCTAATTCCCTGGATGACCAGCAGGAGGCACCGCAGGGGTGAGTCTGGACCTCTTACAAGCAGGGTGGATAAGAACGGATGATTAAAAGAACAGATTTTTAAAAACTGGTTTTTTAATTTAAATTAACATGTTTTAATGGTTATCAACCAATAAGAATCAACCTTTCTTTAGGAAAGTAACTAAAAGTTACAAATGCTAGCATAATTAAAATCAATTGTTAAAATAAGTGATTTACACTATTTTGATTTAAACTAATCCACCCTGGTTTTAACCACTAAAATACTTTCAACAGTGATATGGAAACATCATAACTTATCCATAGTCAAAGCTATGACTAGCTTTCTAATGCAGTCCCATTTTTGAAACCATCCATGCTTCCAAATTTATCTAAACAGAATCAATCTTAACGTCCCTGTGGGATAAGTATATTTGCCTTGTCCACCATATCCACAGAGCCTAGAAACAATCACATCTACCTTCCTGAGGTTGGTAGAGGAAGGATCTAACCTCCATTCTCACTGTGCTAGACAGGAGAATGGTCTTCTGAAGTCTATTGGTTAGCACTACTGTTTGTGGTAGCCTGCAGCTGGGAAATTAAAGGCTTTGAGGGCATCAAGCAGAAGCAAATAAGACTACATAAACTGAAGAGCAGGGATCGGCAACCTTTGGCTCGCGGCTTGCCAGGGTAAGCACCCTGGCGGGCTGGGCCGGTTTGTTTACCTGCCGTGTCCACAGGTTCAGCTGATCGCGGCTCACACTGGCTATGGTTCACCGCTCCAGGCCAATGGGGGCTGCGGGAAGGCTGGCCAGCACATCAAAGGTTGCCAATCCCTGATGAAGAGTATGGAAAAGACATTGTTCATCTTAAGCTTTGCATTTGGGTGTACACTCAGGCTGGAGGGGCAAAACCAAGTTTGTGTATGGGTCCACCTGCCTCTCTGTAAATGACATCCCTGATCTGAGGACTTTCTGGGTTCCTAGACCATATTCTGTAGCTTGATAACTTACAAATGCCTTCTCTCAAAAGGAGAACCCAAGTAAAAGGTATTGTTTCATAGAAATCTATTTTTAAAAGTATCTGTGGCAAGGTGCATTAAGGCTGGAGAGGTGTGAATTATACCTAATGGTTTAGTGAGTCCTCTTGCCTCTCCAGAGGAATTCAATGCTCCTTCAGGATTCCTGTTTGGGGGAGCAGTTTTAATTCTTACCTGGGATGCCAAAGAAGATCTGTGGACTGGAGCTGCTACAGGGAGGTGCTGAATTCCCTAGCTGCCCTAGCCACGCTCACCTTCCTGGCCGGTACTACCCACTTTTGCAGCTGCTTTGGCTTGCTCACTGCCTGAAATGCAAGAGAGATTGCAATAGCTTTCCACCACCACAAGATTCCTCACCTGGTAAGTACATTACTACTAATATCTTGCAGGAAGCTGGTTTCAACAGTGGCATGAATCTAGCTCTTGGTCTCAAATGTACTGTATTATACATTAAAGACTAGCATGGTACTTTCCCTCTGATTTATTTCATTATTCCTTCTGCCCTAGGTTAATCCTCATATTCCTAAATCTCTGTTCTGAAAGCACAAGCCAATGGTATAATTCTTCACTAGTTTGTGTTTAGTGACTGACTTGCATTGAGGGCAGCTTGTGGATTTGCAGGGAAATGAGTTCTATAGAGAACTGTTCATCCTTTTATGTGTTCAGCTTTAAATGCATAGTCTCTCCAAAAGCCTGATCCAATTCCCACTGAAGTCGATGGGACTTCTTGCATTGGCATTAATGGGATTTGAATCGAATTCCACAAACATTCCTCACAAACTGCCCTTAGCAGTTCAAAAATTATTTCATTGTAACCTTATTCATACTTACATATTAATAAACATTTTTAGAATAATTTTTTCTCTATCCCTTTTCATAATTGTCTTATTGCCAAGAAAGACTGTTTAAAATGGCTGCCTACAGACCTGCATGCCACAGCTGCTGTCAGTTCAGGGACAAGCCTTTACAAAAAACTAAACTAATTTGGTATAGGATCGGATTAACTTTTAATGGGCAAGTACATCTGTGTTTGGGATGGGCATGAAGCTAATTTGCTGTGAATAGAATCTTCTTCACTAGAAAGAAAAGTATTCTTTTGTGTTTCTGATGGTATTTGCTTTTCATGCATTCTTCCCCTTCAGTATGGGTAAAGAATTATAGGTTACTAAATATCTTTTGCTTTTCATTCCAGGAACAGAAACCCGATATAAAACGAGATTAAGATCACAACAATAATTCTTCCTATTGTTTTATGTATACAAATACAGTCTGGAATTTAGTACAAATTGCAGTCAGATTGCAGCAGGGTTTTACATTATTTATTTTTTCAAATCCTCTCAATGGCTAAAGATTGACAGGTGACATTTCCATTGGGGCTGGTGCAAAATATAGTATGATACTTTTATGGATTAGAACCTCACTGGTACTGGTGGGTGTAACAGCTGCATTTCATTCAGGATAACTCTAAAAAGCAATTGAACTCCTTTGTGAAATAAATAGTTGTAACAATAGGAGCCAGTGACTTCCTGCAGGTATCCATTGTTGTGAGGCAGGAACCACCTGCCCTTGTCTGTGCCTGCCGTGGATCAACTCCCACAGGCATGGGCAACTGAAACATTCCCCTCGCGGCCTTGGAGTTACTTTACGGGTTGGCACACCCCAGCCCTCAAACCCTCTGAACATCTTCCCGAAGTGTCCAGCCTCTGGTCCACTGGACACTCACCGTATTTACAGATCCGTTGCTTCCAAAGAAACAGCATACTTCAGCTTACCAGTTCCACCTTAGATCACTGCCCAGCTTGACACACAGCACTTAGATATGTTTATAGTGAAATCAAGCATATGTTTTTTTAACAAAGCACAGAGATTCAAGCACTAGCAAGTAGAAGTAATGAAAGCAAATGGTTACATATAGAATACAATCCTAATATGCATTCTAGAGCCTAGACTTAATTAACAAGTTACTCTCCTGTCTGGTCGAATATTGTGCACCCAAAATCCTTGCAGTGCTATCCAGCCAGCCAGGCTTGGCTGTGGCCCACCTTTCATGAGACAAGTACGCTGTCGGTTGCCTCCTAGGTGAAGGATTTTGTGTGTTTTCTTGCACCCCAAGCCTTTTGTCTTTATTGATAAACAGGATACACTCTACTGTTTTTTACCCTGTAAATTTTCTCTCTAGTAGATTTTATTTTGCCCTGGCTCTGTATGCAAATAGACATACAGTGTGAGGCAGAGGATACATAAATGACCAGACAGGGAGACAGGTGTCTGTTTCCTCTTATCTGAAAGGAACTTTTCCAGGTATGTCATCTCCTCGTGACCTGCTTTAACTCCAAGACCTTAAGAATATAATTTTTGGTACAGATACTTATTAAAAATTACCAGTACATACATTTCACAATGAATCTGAGGACCAATGGACTCCTGGCTCTCAGTAGAGACCTTACATGCCACCCTTTACTAAACTATTATGCATATATTCGACCAGGGGTCCCTGTAAAACCATCTGTGTCCTCTACTAGTTGGCACCAAGAGACCCCTGAGTCACAAGGCCTTCACCTAAAACAAGGCTACATTCAAGTCCGGAGTAGGAACTAACCATGTAACTTTAGAGGGATTTCCTTGTGATCTGGTAAACTCAGGGCAGGGGAATTGATTGGATTGGAACAGTATATCTGTCTGAGACAAAAAATGAGAATACCACATAAACAGACACAGAAAAGGAACAGAAAGCTAAGGGACAGCCAGACCAAGCACTGGGATTGTGGCCCGGAGGAAAAGCCGAGAGAGAGCGAGCGTTTGGGGCTAAATCCTGGCTAAAACAGGTTTGAAAATGTTAGCAAAGAAAGTCTTGTTTGCTTCCTACTGTGTTCAGGGAAACAGGACTTTGTACATTCTTTGTAAATAAATATGATTGCATCAAAGAAACACCTAGCACCTTCACCAATTTGTCCTCCTAACAGAAATAATCTGCAGGACCCTGAAAACTGGCTAACTGCTTGATTCAAAAATGAGTAATAATACATTATGAAACCCAATTCCTTAAAATCCTCTTTACTGAAGTTGGTAAGTCTTCTTTTAATGAGCTGTGGTGAACCTTCTTAGGTGATTTCTGCTGCAATAAACAATAGAAACAAAGGGCTGATTCAGGAAAAAAAGAGTTTGAACCCATGCACTTCTATTTTGCAAGAAAGTGTGCGTGAGAGTCAAGTTATTTTGTGACCAATCCAATGTACATGCTGATAAAAAGACTATTGCGCTTTCCTGATTCTCTTTCACTCTCCACTTTCTGCATTTCTCTATGTCTTAGCTTTGCGGTTTTGCTATATACTAATGCAATATACAATAGGGGTAGAAACCGTGTTATTGATAGACTTCCAGAATTGCTAATGTGTCCATAAAAAGCACTCAGTCAGGTAGTTAAGATTACAATATATAATTTTAATTGTGTTTGTAATACCTTTGCCAAACAAAATGTCAACATTTTTTTCCCTAGTCTGGTTATTAACTCTACTTAAAACTTTTTTTTTTTAAATGGAGCTATCCTATCTCCTAGAACTGGTAGGGACCCTGAAAGGGCATTGAGTCCAGTCCCCTGCCTTCACTAGCAGAACCAAGTACTGACTTTGCCCTAGATGCTTAAGTGGCCCCTCAAGGATTGACCTCATAACCCTGGGTTTAACAGACCAATGCTCAAACCACTGAGCTAGCCCTCCCGTGGAGGGTTGATTATCACTGGATTTTCTCTTTCTCACACATTCGCTATTTCAGCTTAACAGCCCTTTTTACTAATGTAATGAATTTATCCAAAAGTAAATGATATAGTAAAACACATGAGCCCAATGGATGTGTTCATCACTGTATGCTATGAAATACAATGGCTTTATTGGTAATAAATCATGTTATTGTTCTTCCAGTAAAAAGCATTTAGAGTTAAATGGTTCCTGACTTCTAGTCCTGTGCTCAGTCCACTAGATCATACCAACCTCTAAATAATGTTCTGACACTGGCTTAGAAAAGAAGTGCCCTAAAGAGCAGGAGCAGCCCAGGATCGAGTTCTAGTCTTTTGAAATTAGAAATGCAGCTTGAAATTTAGATTCATTCACTTGCCCATGTGTACATGTTGTGTCCATCCTGTGTTTGTGCAACTGAGCTGAGAGAGAGGGAACAAGGGGCCTCCCATTCCCTTGTGTACCCATGCAGGAGTCAGCCACATAGAGAGTTGTTGCACTCATGTTGACTGCAAGGGCTGCTCCTGACTAGTACCAATAGTCAGTTGAAATGGAGTGGGGAAGTGTGAGAAGAAGGCAGGCCCCAGCTGCCAAGGGAAGTATAAGCTGCGCCCCTTTAAGAATGTATCAAGGGACACAGACACTGACAGCTCTGGGAGTTAAGTTTCACAGAGGTTCAATGCTTTCTAGAGCTACTACTGAGTGCTGTATCTCTACACTGACCCTGAGGCAGGCTAGTGCCTTAACAGCATGATAGAGCCTAGCGTTAGAACTCGAAAGGGAAAACTACATCTCCATCTCCTACTGACCTTATGAGAAAGCAGAAGAGATGGCAGAAGAGAAGAATAAGGATGATATTTCCTTCATTCACTCCTATCTACTGTTAGCACCTTGAAATACGGGGACCTTTGCTGGAATCCTCAGATTGAGTGCGCTCTTCTCTTCTCTTCTTTGGAGGAAGATCCTTGTTACTAAAAATGGCAGCAATGGCTGGTTTAAAAGGCACTGATGATAGGAACAACCTAAGTACATTATGTAAATGCTGAGCTGAGACTTCCTTCCTATTTGACTCTGTGTTCTTATTAGTATAAAATTGATGCTCTGGACTCCATACATTTTCTAAAAATCTCTCTCCAGGCATCTATGACATTACTCTGTTAATTTCTTGTACTGGATTCAAAGTTTCTCCCAGCTGATCTTACTACCTACTTACATAGAATCATAGAATATCAGGGTTGGAAGGGACCTCAGGAGGTCATCTAGTCCAACCCCCTGCTCAAAGCAGGACCAACACCAACTAAATCATCCCAGCCAGGGCTTTGTCAAGCTGGGGCTTAAAAACTTCCAAGGATGGAGACTCCACCACCTGACTAGGCAACCCATTCCAGTGCTTCACCACCCTCCTAGTGAAAAAGTATTTCCTAATATCCAACCTAAACCTCCCCCACTGCAACTTGAGACCATTACTCCTTGTTCTGTCATCTGCTATCACTGAGAACAATCTAGATCCATCGTCTTTGGAACCCCTTTCAGGTAGTTGAAACCAGCTATCAAATCCCCCCTCATTCTTCTCTTCTGCAGACTAAATAATCCCAGTTCCCTCAGCCTCTCCTCATAAGTCATGTGCTCCAGCCCCCTAATCATTTTTGTTGCCCTCTGCTGGACTCTTTCCAATTCTTCTACATCCTTCTTGTAGTGTGGGGCCCAAAACTGGACACAGTACTCCAGATGAGGGAAATGATCACATCCCTCGATCTGCTGGCAATGCTCCTACTTATACAGCTCAAAATGCTGTTAGCCTTCTTGGCAACAAGGGCACAACATTGACTCATATCCAGCTTCTCGTCCACTGTAGCCCCTAGGTCCTTTTCTGCAGAACTTTTGCCTAGCCACTCGGTTCCTAGTCTGTAGCAGTGCATGGGATTCTTCCGTCCTAAATGCAGGACTCTGCACTTGTCCTTGTTGAACCTCATCAGATTTCTTTTGGCCCAATCCTCTAATTTGTCTAGGTCCCTCTGTATCCTATCCCTACCCTCCAGCATATCTACCACTCCTCCCAGTTTAGTGTAATCTGCAAACTTGCTGAGGGTGCAATCCACGCCATCCTCCATATCATTAATGAAGATACTGAGCAAAACTGGCCCCAGGACCGACCCTTGGGGCACTCCGCTTGATACTGGCTGCCAATTAGACATGGAGCCATTGATCAATACCCACTGAGCCCGATGATCTAGCCAGCTTTCTATCCACCTTATAGTCCATTCTTCCAGCCCATACTTCCTTAACTTGTTGGCAAGAATACTTTGGGAGACCGTATCAAAAGCTTTGCTAAAGTCAAGGAATAGCACATCCACTGCTTTCCCCTCATCCACAGAGCCAATTATCTCATCATAGAAGGCAATTAGGTTAGTCAGGCATGACTTGCCCTTGGTGAATCCATGCTGACTGTTTCTGATTGCTTTCCTCTCCTCAAAGTGCTTCAAAATTGATTCTTTGTGGACCCGCTCCATGATTTTTCCAGGGATTAAGGTGAGACTGACTGGCCTGTAGTTCCTCGGATCTTCCTTCTTCCCCTTTTTAAAGATGGGTACTATATTAGCCTTTTTCCAGTCATCTGGGACCTCCCCCAATTGCCATGAGTTTTCAAAGATAATGGCCAATAGCTCTGCAATCACATCAGCCAACTCCTTTAGCACCCTCGGATGCAGCGCATCCGGCCCCATGGACTTGCACTCATCCAGCTTTTCTAAATAGTCCTGAACCACTTCTTTCTCGCCAGAAGGCTGGTCACCTCCTCCCCATACTGTGCTGCCCAGTGCAGTAGTCTGGGAGCTGACCTTGTTCGTGAAGACAGAGGCAAAAAAGCATTAAGTACATTAGCTGTTTCCACCTCCTCTGTTACTAAGTTGCCTCCCCCATTCAGTAAGGGGCCCACACTTTCCCTGACCTTCTTCTTGTTGCTTACATACCTGTAGAAACCCTTCTTGTTACTCTTAACATCCCTTGCTAGCTGCAATTCCAATTGTGATTTGGCCTTCCTGATTTCACTCCTGCATGCCTGAGCAATATTTTTGTACTCCTCTCTGGTCATTTGTCCAATCTTCCACTTCTTGTAAGCTTCTTCTTTTGTGTTTAAGATCAGCAAGGATTTCACTGTTAAACCAAGCTGGTCGCCTGCCATATTTACTATTCTTTCTACACATCGGGATGGTTTGTTCTTGCGACCTCAATAAGGATTCTTTAAAATACAGCCAGCTCTCCTGGACTCCTTTCCCCGTCATGTTATTTTCCCAGGGGATCCTGCCCATCTGTTCCCTGAGGGAGTCAAAGTCTGCTTTTCTGAAGTCCAGGGTCCGTATTCTGCTGCTCTCCTTTCTTCCTTGTGTCAGGATCCTGAACTCGACCATCTCATGGTCACTGCCTCCTAGGTTCCCATCCACTATTGCTTCCCCTACTAATTCTTCCCTGTTTGTGAGCAGCAGGTCAAGAAGATCTCTGCCCCTAGTTGGTTCCTCCAGCACTTGCACCACTTGCATATATTCAGCCTGTGTAACACTCAGCCCTATTAGAGCTCCCCCTGGCTGGACACTCACCAGTTTGCTGTGTTTGGGGCATCCTTAATGGGTCCCACTTGCTTTAGGCTTCCCTGGGTCTCAATGGACTGCAGCACTGCCTTTTCCCTTGGCATCTCTGTCACATTTCTTAGACACAGGCTCTGTCTGTCACCCCTTCACAGAAACAGGCCCAGCTGCCCAGGCCCCCAAGATGAGTGCTGTCTCCCAGACTCCTCAGTAGGTTAAGAACATCTTTCCCCAGAACTCCACCCTTGTGAGCACTCTGGGTTTACATTTTAACTCTTTAGGTACATGTGATAGTACAGACACGTAGCCTTTGTAAGGGTTTCTAAATACAACAACTCTTTACTTAGATAGCAGGAGAAAGACAAAGTTCTAGGCAAAATAATAAATACTCCTATATACATTTTCCTGCCTCAGTTACCTCACCACTCTTAAATAAATAAAGATATCCTATCTCCTAGAACTGGAAGAGACCTTGAAAGGTCATCAAGTCCAGCCCCCTGCCTTCACTAGCAGGACCAAGTACTGATTTTATCCCAGATCCCTAAGTGGCCCCCTCAAAGATTGAACTCACAACCGTAGGTTTAGCAGGCTAATGCTCAAACCACTGAGCTATCCCTTCCCCCTAAGCATTCTTTGGGCTTAAGCCAGAGTCCTCTAAGGAGTCCTGCATCCTCTCTCTTGCACATAGCTTCTCTGAATCATGGTGGCTGAGTTTCTCTCTCTCTGTTCCAAGTCAGCTTCTTTTGACATTGGCTGGTCCTGCAGTTAAACAGGAGGATCCTGCTCCAATCTTCCTCTCAGCTGCCCAATATTTCTGTGTCTCTGTGAGTTCCCCTGACCCACCCAGTCTCTGTGGTTTTTAAAGGCTAGCATCCACACTTTGGTTTGTTGCTGGCAATTTTCCACCCTCCAAACCCAGCCCATTACAGAGATGTGGGAGAGAACTGGTTTCCCCTAGGATACAGTTACTCATTTGTTCTCCCCAGGTGGGGTTTCCGCCTGTTCAGATTTTCCCAAGATTGTCCCTTTTTTGAGGTAGCGGTCTTGGGAAATCTGTGTGGGTACTCACTACACACTGCCAGCTGTCCACTTTTACAGGCTCGGGATTATCTCAGATGTCTTGGGTTTTTTGTACCTCAGAAACAGCAATCCTCTACCCACATAAAATCCATTCAGGTAAAAATCTATCTAATCATCCTTAATTATTGGCCTATTCATGGATAGAGTTGGTGCCACCCCCTATCTCTTTAGCACAGGGAGCATGTGGCAGTACACAGTAAAAGACAATCATGGGACATAATGACACGTAAGTTGTACCTAGACAGATTCCCCAAATGGTCACAGCTTGATTCTTATCTCACTTACACTTGTGTCAAACAACTGTTGCACTTTGACTGCTTGGTGCAGCTCTGGTGATGCAAAGCTGCCATACAGTTGGGTTTATGGCTGTTTCGCATTACTGGCAGAAAGTACTAGTGAATGTGTCTCATTGTCTTCAGTGGAGTTACTCCTAATTTATAGTAATGTCTTTCATAGGCAAAATTCATGTAACTCTTCTATAGACTGTTGTGCAATGTTACATGACAACTTCAAACTCAAACTTTTCCAGATTGCTGTTTCCTTTTTATTCCTTCTAGTATTTCCCTCACAAATCACCTGTAACTCACATGCATATGTGCATTTACTCAGAGTAAATGATGGGTGAATGCCTTCTGCAAAAATACTGCGCTGTGCTCCTGGCAGAGTTGATCACTAGTTGGTCTTGGAGAAATAATATTACAAGCTGATATCATAAGGACAATGATTGTTCTATTGGCACAGAAGGTGTCAGAAAGTTAAAGGCTTGTTTTCTCTGGTGGTCTTCATTAATTATTCTGTTCATGAAAGCCCACACACTTTTTGTGTTGAGTTGGAGCCTGTGCTACAGCTGATCTTAGAATTGAAGATGTACTGGTAAATAGAGAGCTGTTCCTTTGCTGGGTCTTTAGCAGGGTAGCTGGAAAAGGAAAAAGTTGTTCTATGGAAAACATTGGCTCAGTTTAATGATTTAAAAATTGCCAGTAATTCTCCATTTCATAGTCTGTACTGTCAGATGAATATGTCTGTCCTAAAAGTGAATGTCTAACAGTGAAGCTAGTATGCACTTTCTTGCTTTCCATGATGCTTACTAGGTTTTCATCACTGCTCAAAAGGCCAGTCAGGTTTCTGAAATAAATCAGGGTCAAGCTGAGTTCTTGGTATCCCATCATGTTCTTCAAGTATTTTTTCTACCATTGGATTACACACATAACAAACTCTGTTTGTAACTTGGCTTGAGAATGCTTTCCTTTCATGGGCTTCTTTTGCAGCTAACATGAAGGATTTCATAAACTTTCAGGAACATTACAACATGGAGCAGAGAAATCACCACCCTAGTATCACTATGCAGCATATGATGTATTATTAAATAATTAGTGCTATCTGAACAGGAATATATTTAATTGTGTTATTTCATCACCTCAGGGTAAAAGCTCTGTCAAGGCTGTAATACTGTATCTTGTAAATATATATTTAGGGATATTTCAAATGTACATTATTGATCCAGTGGACCATTAAGAGCTCATGTTTACATAGTTTTGACACGGTAATTGCCTATGAGGTAATTCCATACTCAGGGACTTTTACATGATAGTATATGTTGTTCAGGAGCTCCTCACTATATGGATTCTTGATGTCTTAAGAGTTTCAGAAAATTTTCCCCTATTGCTTCAGTGCAAGTGCCATGAGTTATCTGAAAATAGGCATAGCATATCATATAAGAGAGCTATCAAAATTAGAACTTAAGAACTGCCATACTGAGTCAGACCAATAGGTCATCTAGCCCAGTATCTTGTCTCTGACAGTGGATCATATCAGAGCTTCAGGGGAAGTTTACAAAACAGGGCAATTGGAATGATCCACCTCTGTCTTCCCCTCCCAGCTGCTTGCAGTCAGAAACTTAGAGTCTTCCTGACCATTTTGGTTTATAGTCACTGATGGACCTATCCTCCATGAACTTAACTAGTTATTTTTAAAATCCAGTTATACTTTGGCCATCACAACATCCCATGATAAAGAGTTCCATAGATTAATTGTGCATTATGTGAAAAAGCACTTCCTATTCTTTGTATTAAATCTGCTGCCTATTAATTTCATCATGTTTTTTAATCATGTGAAAGGATGAATAACATTTCTCTATTCATTTTTTCCATACCATCCATGATTTTATAGATCTCGATCATATCCTCCCTGAATTGTCTCTTTTCTAAACTGAACAGCCCTAATCTTTTTAGTCCCTCCTCCTATGGAAGACATTCTCAACTTTGGATCACCTTTGTTGCCCTTCTCTGAACCTTTTCCAACTCCACAGTATTCAAGGTGTAGGCACACCATGGATTTATATAGTGGTATTATAATATTTTCTCTTATTTTCTATCCCTTTCCTAATGGTCCATTATAATTCTGTCAGCCTTTTGCAGGCTGCTGCACACTGAGGTGAAGTTTTTAGAGAACTATTCATGATGACACCAAGATCTCTTTCTTGAGTGGTAACAGCTAATTTAGAATCCATCATTATATATGTGTAGTTGGGATTATTATTTTTTTTTTTTTTGCAATATGCTTCACTTTACTTTTATCAATGTAGAATTTCATCTGTCTTCTTGTTGTTCAGTTATCCAGTTTTGTGAGGTCCCCTGTAACTCTTCGCTGTCAGCATTGGACTTAGCTATCTTGAATAATTTTGTATCATCTACAAACTTTGCCACTTCGCTGTTTACTCCTTTTTCTAGACCAGTAATGAATATGTTGAACAGCACAGGTCCCAGTACAGAACCTTGGGGGACTTGCTGTTTACTTCTCTCCAATATGAAAACTGACCATTTATTCCTATCCTTTGTTTTCTCTGTTTTACCCAGTTACTGAACCATGAGAGGACTTTCCCTGCTTTCGCATGACTACTCAATTTCCTTAAGAGCCTGTGGTGAGAGACCTTGTCAAAGGCTTTCTGAAAATCCAAATACTCTGTATTGACTAGATCACCCTAATCCACATGCTTGTTGACAGCTTCAAAGAATTCTAATAGATTGGTGATGCATGACTTCCCTTTAAAAAAGGCATGTTGACTCTTCCCCAACAAATCAAATGTATCTGATAATACTGTTCTTTACTATAATTTCTGCCAATTTGCATAGTACTGAAGTTAGGCTTACTGCCCTGTAATTGCTAGAATCACCTCAGGAGCCCTTTTTAAAAATTGGCCATTACATTAGCTAGCTTGCAGTCATCTGGTACAGAGCCTTCTTTCAGATAGGTTACAAAATACAGTTAATAGTTCTGTAATTTCATATTTGAGTTCCTTCAGAACTCTTGGGCGAATACAATTTGATCTTGCTGACTTATCATAGAATCATAGAATCGTAGAACTGGAAAGGACCTCGAGAGGTCATCTAGTCCAGTCCCCTGCACTCAAGGCAGGACTAAGTATTATCTAGACCATCCCTAACAGGTGTTTGTCCAACCTGTTCTTAAAAATGCCTAATGGTGGAGATTCCACAACCTCCCTAGGCAATTTATTCCAGTGCTTAACCACCCTGACAGGAAGTTTTTCCTAATGTCCAACCTAAACCGCCCTTGTTGCAATGTAAGCCCATTGCTTCTTGTCCTATTCTCAGAGGTTAAGAAGAGCATTTTTCCTACCTCCTCCTTGTAATAACCTTTTATGTACTTGAAAACTGTTATGTTCCCTCTCAGTCTTCTCTTCTCCAGACTAAACAAACCCAATTTTTTCAATCTTACCTCATAGGTCGTTTTTTCTAGACCTTTAATCCTTTTTGTTGCTCTTCTCTGGACTTTCTCCAATTTGTCCACATCTTTCCTGAAATGTGGCGCCCAGAACTGGACACAATACTCCAGTTGAGGCCTAATCAGCGCGGAGTAGAGCGGAAGATTTACTTCTCGTGTCTTGCTTACAATACTCCTGCTAAAATATCCCAGAATAATGTTTGCTTTTTTTGCAACAGTGTTACACTGTTGACTCATATTTAGTTTGTGATCCACTATGACGCCCAGATCCCTTTCCGCAGTACTCCTTCCTAGGCAGTCATTTCCTATTTTGTATGTGTGCAACTGATTGTTCCTTCCTAAGTAGCGTACTTTGCATTTGTCTGAGGCTCTATCGTGGTGTTTTTAAACAGTTCCCATGCTGCTTGCAGACATTTAATCCTTGTGACATTGATAAAGTAATTATTTCTCTAATAATAATAATAAACCAATTATATTATACCATTGTACAAATCACATCATCTACATCCTCTACATTTCCCTTTCAGATTAATTCATAAAACTAATACTACTTTTCGGGTACATTTTAACGTTATAATTGGAGGTACCTGCACGGGATTGGTTATGCTGCTTTCGCATAAACAGATAGCAAAACATGTTTTTGCATCTCAGTTACTTGCATTTCAAATGAAGGAAGACAGACAAACAAAACAAATATGAATGCTCCATGAGAAAGTGATAGGAGAGCGACTCATTCTATACTAGAAGTTAAACGCAAAATGGTGCCTACCTCACAATTGTTCCTCTGGAGACTCTCCTACTTTAAGATACACAGAAACATAATAACATCTCATTTCAGCAATCTTCATTTGTTCTTTTGGGGTCCCCTTTATCCCCTTTCAGCTACTGATTTCTGTAAAACACAACCTCGAAGTAGCAATAAAACATATGCAGTAATAATACATCTAATTTGAAAGCTATAGGGTGGGCTGGCAGCAAACCTATCTTTACATTTCCTACTCCTTTCCATTCAAAAAGAGTATTGTGACCTATTTTTGAAATCGATAACATCTCATTGTTTGTAGTACACCTCTGAAATTTGGCAAAGGGAAGACGTATTTGGCCAATTAAATTCTGCTCAGGTTTGGCTGAGTTATATAGGGTGACCAGACGTCCCGATTTTATCGGACTGTCCCGATATTTACTTGTTTGTCCCGCGTCCCGACCGATGTTCGGTCAGGATGTGAATTGTCCCGATATTTTGCCCTCGGGCGTACAGGCGGAGGGGGCTCGCGCCCCCCTGCCCCAACTCTGCCCCGACTCCGCCCCCTCACTGCCTCATTGGATCCCTCCCCAAACCCCCACCCTGGCCCCACCTCTTCCCCAAGCACGCCGCATTCCTCCTCCTCCCTCCCAGGCTTGCGCTAATCAGCTGTATGGCGGCGCAAGCACTGGAGGGAGGGGGGAGAATCAGGATGCGGCAGCCCACTCAGGGGCAGTGGAGGCAGAGCGGAGGCAAGCTGGTGTGGGGGGGCGGGGCATGGAGCTGCTGGTGGGTTCTCAGCCCCACCAATTTTTCCTATGCTCCGGCGGCTCTTGTTTTTTTTGTTTTTGTTTTTTTGCTCCACCGCGCCCCCACCCCCAGCGTCCCAATATTTCACTTCTCTCATCTGGTCATCCTAGAGTTATAAATTGTCAACATTTTCTTTTTCACATTTGTGCATGCCACAGGGAAATATTGGCAGCATGCCAAAATGATTACTAAATATATAGACAATCTAAGGACAGGCAGATGCCACCCACAAAAAGCAGCAGCAGTAGACACTGTACTGAAAAAGCCTGGGAGCTGTTGGGAAGGGAGTGAGGAAGGGTTGTGGGGAGAAGGCCAGGCCAGGCTCCCACCAACTACTTCTTGGACTGAGTACATGGTACCAGTTGCTCATTCTCCCTCTTCTCCCAGCTGCCCATCACCAACCCCAGGATAACAGCCTTCTTTTGCTGCTGGTTAAAGTACATAGGCCTGTAGCTCAAAGTAGTAGCAGCTGCTTTTCAGTGATCAAAACCTAGTGATGAGGGGTTTGTTAGAGTTGCACAAAAATGTAAGTAACTTTAAAAAAAGTTTTAAAAAAAAGCACCCTCTGTTAAAAGAAATTATTTAGGCTGCAAAATCAAGTACTGAAAGTTAGGAAATGCCAGGATTAAGGATTCATGTGCAACCTCAATTTAGACCCTTTGTCCATATGCATTATGATATGGTCTTCAATTATATGATCACATACTGATTTTTTCCATAGTACACCTGCATTATTCAGTGCATAGGATGGCAGCAAACGAGGGCAGAATTTAGGTTTTAAAGACCACCCATTTCTAATTTTTGAGTGCTTGACATTGCAACCTAAATAACTTCCTTTTAACATCATTTATTTTGTATGAGATAGTATCAAGGATGTCACATATCATCTTCAAGAGAGGCAGCTGCTGCCATAAAGTCAAATAGCAAATGCTGGAGGTGCTCAAATGAAGCTGTTGATTTTATATATGTATATATAATTTAAGAATATAAAAAAAAATTATTTGTTTGGGGGAAGAAATCCAAGAATATACCTAATATTGGGGATTATTCTTTCTTATTCCCTCTTTCCGTATTTTAGAAACAACATTTAAAGCATCATTGTGAAAAATAGTTTTTAAAAAGGCGATATAGATTGCAGTGATAAAGCTGTGTATTGCAAAAATGGAAGGGTAAGAATCTCAACTGGTGTAAATTGACATAGCTCCATTTACTTCAAAGAGCTAATGCTGATTTACACCAGTTGAGAATCTGTTCCGGATTGTTTAAAAATACCAGTGCACTGTAATGAGTGACTTAGCAATGATAATGCTGATAACACGATAACCTGTAATCAAACACAGTCTCGGTTCAATGATGTATAATGAACCCATAGTAATCAGATTACACATATCTGCATCTAATCTAAATATCCAAACCCATAATAATAGTAATTAATAAGTACCTGGCATTTACATTGCATTTTCAACCCAAGTATATTAATGCCCTTTACAAACATGAATCTAACAATAGCCTTGTGAGGTAGGTTAATATTGTTATCCCAGAATTACAGCTGAGGAAAGAGAGGCATAGAGAGTTCACGTGACTTGCCCAAGGTTCCATAAAGAAACAGAATATAGCACTTTGGTTTAGATGGGTGCATCTGCCCCTGAATACAATTTGTGTTGCACCTGCCTATGCCAGGGTTGACTTTGGTTCCAGGCTTGGGTCTTAACCACAAGACCATTGTTCAGCCTTTGAATTGTAAACAACAGTGAGAAGAAGGATGGTCTAGTGGTAAGGGCACTAACCTAGGACTTCGGGATACCTGAGTCCAAGTCCCTTCTCTGCCACAGACCTTAGGCAAACACCTTGCTCTCTCTGTGCCTCAGTTCCACATCAGTAACATGGGTATGATAGTATTTCCCTAAATGTATTAAAGTGTGTGTAGTATAGGGTGACCAGATCATCACTGACGGGAAATATCAGGACACAGGGGGATATTGGGACGCGTGCGGGGGGGGGGAGCAAAAAAAAAAAAGCTGTTTTGCCGGCCCCTCCCTGCCCCATGGCACATGCGGCACATTCCCACGGGGAAGGAAGTTTATTGGCTGGGGGAGGGGGGACGCTGGCCAGCTCCTCGCCCTGCCCTGTAGGGGGGTAGCGTCCCCGCCCCGTGCCAGCATGTTGCGCCGGCTGCCGCAGGCCAGGTAAGGAACCGAGTCCTCCCTCCCTCCTCCCCCTGGCTCCTCAGCTGAGCGGCATTCCTCCTCCCTCCCAGGCTTGCTGCTGTAATGCCGGCTCAAGCCTGGAGGGAGGGGGTGGTGGCCGGCTTCCAGTTCCTGCGGCTTGTGAGTACGGGCACCGGGCAGGCAAAGGGGGCTGGCAAGGGGGCTGCTCCCCCAGGAGGGTGCCGGGGGGCTCAGCTGAGGAGCCAGGACGAGGTGGGAGGGGGCGACTCGGCTCCTTACCTGGCCTGTGGTGGCCGGTGCGACATGCTGGCGCGGGGCGGGGAGCCGGCCGGGGTCCCGTCCAAGCCGATAAACTTTACATGGCCACTCGTGTGGCCCCGAGCTGCTCTCCCCCGCTGTTGCTGGGGTCCGGAGCCCCCCGTCTACCTCCTGGGGGAGCAGCCCCCTTGCCAGCCCCCTTTGCCCACCCAGTGCCCCTACTCACCAGCTCCAGGAACTGGAAGCCGGCCACCACCCCCTCCCTCCAGGCTTGCCCCGCCATTACAGCAGCAAGCCTGGAAGGGAGGAGGAGTGCCACATGCATGGGGAAGAGGCAGGGCCAGGGCAGGGATTTGGGGAGGGAGCCAATGGGGGATAGAGGGGGCGGAGTCGAGGTGGGGGGGGCAAGAGCTCTTCTGGGAGGGCAAAATTGCTTGTTTGTCCAGTGTCCCGACCGCACATTGGTCGGAACGCGGGACAAACAAGCAAATATCGGGACAGTCCCGATAAAATCACCCTAGTGTAGTATTCAGATACTGAGGGGATGGAGCCAACTATCTTAAACAGAACAACATCTTGTATCAAACTTTGTCATATTCTTCAACCCTTTTGTTTGGTTACACAGGCACAGCACTGAGCTCTGGTGCTAAGATTTGTTCAGTGGGCGTCCCGTCAGGACATGGAGAACCCAGCTTTTCTCCACTATACCTGGGTGTATCAGGAAGTAATTTAGGTTAGGGAGCTAGAAGTAGTTCTTGGGAGGTTCAGGAATTGAGAGACAGGTATTTAGGTTAGGGATTGAATTCAAGACCAAGCGACAATCAGGTTTCAAGTATAGAAATCTTGTGAAATCTAACCATAAAGGAAAGTTGTTCTATTGAGACCTGAGCTGCATCTGAGCCCAACCTGAAAAATAGGCCACTTTTTGGTTTTGGAATCAGTCCAAAAATTTAAAGGGGTTCAGAGTCTAATTTCTGGGTTTGGCTCACTTCTAATACAGACACTAGCTGGGGTCTTGGAACAATTTGTATAGTATGGGAGCTGAGAGCTATTGAACCAAACAGTAAACCCTGTATATAAGGAAACCATTTCAAGACACGGGGTGCTGCCACACCCCCAGCACCCCTAGTTCCAGCACCTCTGGACACTAGTTCAGATTTCAAGAAAAATTCCAATTTAAAAATGTGACATGTTTGTGATTTATAAGAAAGAAATTAAGGCAGCCATGGTTACTGACTTCCATCCTTTTTCTTTTATTTATTCTTAAATTTTTAAATGAATGTAGTGCATAGAATAACTAGGAGATTTAAATACTAAAAGTGTATTAGAAAGGCACCTCTATGAAAATGTGGTCCTCGGTATGCATAGCACCTTAATTTTATTAAATTCATATAGTATCAGATGAATGGTTCCCCCCCCCACACTTGTGTGTGCGTATACAGATAGATAGATAGATAGATAGATATAGCTTCTGGCCTGGTTTGAGACCTTGCAAATCAGGAATAAGAGTACATTTTAAGGCCAGTTATTCACCTCTGAAAATAGTGAGATTTATAAGGGCTCCCCTGACAGATGACCCTTTAACAACATTGTATCATATTCAAGTATACTTAAGCTTCTCCTGCTCTATGCTGGGTAAATTGAACAGCAGATTCCAACAACACTGTACCACAGATGTCTCTTCTATACACACCATATGTTCACTATACACACTTGTGATTATGTAGGATTTGTATATTTATGGTCTATGTAAATAAACGGGAACAGTTTTTTTTCAAAATAGATACTGAAATAATGAAAGTAGTTTCTGAATGCACTTTACTGTAGGATTAACATAAATAGAGCAGCACTCAAAACATCTATACAATGAAATTCTTTGGAAAGGATGAACAACATTCAATAGATGTTGTGTGATGCTGAAGTATGACTATTGTAGCATATGTAAACATTGTGCAGTATAAATCCTCTAGTGTGCATAGGAAATGGCAGACCTGATTTTTTTTTTTTAGCATTCAAAACATTTTATGTAATGTATTTATAATGTTATTCAACCAAAAATAGTGGTCAGAAAAGAGTATTGTTATCACCATAATAATGTGTCAATCATGTTTGTTTAACATATATTTATTTGATATGTCATAGATAAGAGTAAACTCCAGAATGTAAATGTATGCATATACCTTCTAATTTGCTGATTGGGCATTCTTGTTATCCCACTTTTTATTAATCTGGACTGTGTACCTGACTATTCTAACATCATATGTAGAGAATTGTTTGGCACTGAAACTTTTATTGCAGAAGTATTGTATTCTGAAAACAGCATTTATTGGGGAAGGACTTGCAGCATGATGATGTCAGGGAAACATGGTTAAAAGAGGGCTTTGCGTGTGGGTACTATTTAGTAGAGTTTGATAAATAGAGATAAACCTGCTTTGTGATTGTGTTTGTAAATGAGTCTTAAATTTGAATGATCACTCTTTGAAGGGGCATACTCTTCATTATTTGCTGTCACCATTCAGGAAGATGTTAAGGAATCCTGAAATTTTCATAAATTCTAATGCCAATGATTCCATTATACCTTATTGTTATTTTTTATTTCTTCTCCTACCGACACCTAATCACTGAGCAGAAACAACGGCATGTGACTGAGATTATTACCCACACACCATGAACTAGCAGCAGTGAGTAATCAATTAGAACAGTTTGCAATTAACTCATAAAAAATCCCCATCTGAAAATTATTTCTTCAAACTATTTAGCATTCACTTATGAATAATGAATACTTTGAAAACATGGAGATTGATTTGCTAATAATTCACAAACAAAACCAGGCTATATTAATAACTTATTTTATTCACAACAACTAAGTTTTTGGTTACAAATTAGATGAAACTGACAAGCTAGACAACACTCTTGCAAAACTTCTGGCAACCAGCTGAAAAATGTAGGATTTAGGCACCTAAATATACTTTGTGAAATCCACTCTGAGCTGCTAATCCATGCCCTTGTATGAACACGGCATTCATGGGGAGAGGTAGAGGTAGACAATAGAGAGCACAAACTCAAGTGAAAATCAACTGTAATCTGATCCAGTTACTAATGCCTTCAACCTGTCTCCTATTTGAATGTCTCCTTCTGAAACCTGCTGCATCAAGTTCTGCATATGTAGGGTTATTTTTAGATTTGCAGTGAGCTGTTTACTGGGGATTTGAAGTCTGGTAACTGAGACTCTCTAGACACACTTGGAATGCTCATGCTCACACACTCACTGCGCTTTGCAGGTTAGACTTGCAATTAAAAGGGCTAGGTGACTCTGTCATTCAAAGTTTATGGAGACTTGCATTAGATGTCAAAATCATGATGAAACAGAGCCCTAATGATTTAATATTAAGCCCCCTAAGGATAGAAATATTCACAGACAAGCAGTTATGGACCCTTGAACTGGCAAAAAGATTTGACTGACCGACCACCAAAACAGCTCCGTCTCATTAAGATCTGAGGTTTCTTTTATTTAGCAACCATCCTTCCCTTTAAAATAATATTTCAGCTATTTAAACTTGCTATTTAACAGTGTTTTTTTGGAAACTGGCATTCCCTCCATACTCAAGTATGGTTTTCCAGAATATTTCTCATTTCCAAAACTGCCATTAGACGGCTAAAGAAGTCACATCCCATAATATTATATAAATTAACACAACCAGTGTATGTAACCTCATGAGATTACCACAAGAAGTTGTATTAAATTATTAGGGGTACCTTTCACAACTGTAATGTTATTTTCTCCTTTTTAATAGAATACCCCTGTGGTTTTTGCTATCTATCTAATCTATCTTTCTATCCTCCCCTACCATCCACACATAAATATTTTAAAATTTCAACATTTCTACGCCCATGTATAGCTATGAGTTCACTTCATGAAGAGTATCAATTCAATGTACTGAGGGCAACTAGGATAGTAAAATCTCATTTAGCTTAGAAATTCTTGGGGAAAGCAGGTAGATTTTAATGCTCTTTCTAAAGTAAGTTTTAATGTCCATTAATTGACAATTGTTGGGCAAATGTAATTTTAATTTAGATTAACTTGTTTTGTTTACTCCACATGTAGCTGAGGCCTTTTTAAATAAAGACAGATTCAATAATCATACAGGTAGTGCTGAGACATCAATGAAATTAGACACCTTAGTGAGATAAGCTAGTTTTGGCCCTAACTATTCTTCACTATTCATAGTCTTCTTGTTTTTTTCAGTCAGAAATAGAAGAAGTGTTCAGTGTTGCCACCACCTGCAATCTTCACGTGTACTCTGCTTTGAAATTTGTCATCAGTGTTTGATGTCAGTTGTAAATATGAAATGAATGGGAGGTTAGTGTTGCCTTTTTGCTGACCTGTTGAAAATATTTACATTCTTGAGCCCAGTATTTTCAAACTTCGGTGCCTAAAGTTGGGCCTTTTAATCCATATTTAGGCACCTATGCTACTATCCTGATATACAGATACGCTGGCTACCCATAGCAACTACAGATTTTAATGGGGGACATGGTTGCTCACCACCTCTGAAACTCAAGTGCCTTATGTGACGTTGTGCAGTCTATATGGTTTTATAAAAACATGATAAGTAAATATATGTATCTGGAATAGTTTTATAAAACATGATAATAAGTGAATATAATGTAACTGGAATATGCTTTATGCAAAAGATTTTTTGTAAGGTATCATTACAAAGCTTATAATCTACTAAGTGTAATTATCCTATTTGTATAAATGTACCACTTTTGTATTTAAAACTAGAAATATAAAATATAACTCTGAGGGCATATTGTAATTATGCAAAGTGTGGGCCGTTAATGGTGGTTTGGAATCTTGATAACACCCATTAACCAAGACCATTGTCTGCAGATGGCTGTGTTTTACCTGTGAGTCTTCCTGTATATGTGTGTGCTGGCAAGTGGGTAATGAAGTCTTGCAGTGACATGTGATCATGTCACCTGAACTGGAATCCATCTTTAACCTGGTGCTTTTCCAGTGAGGGGGGGTGGAAACCCAGAGGGACAAAGGGATCCCACCTTATGCAAAAGATATATAAAGGGGTGGAACAGAACAAAGAGGAGGAGCGAAGCCATCATGAAGAATCTCCTAGCTACCACTTGAGCTGGAACAAGAGCTGTACCAGGGGAAAGAATTGTGCCCAGGCCTGGAAGGTGTCCAGTCTGAGAAAAAACTTACTAAAGCATCTCTGAGGATGAGATTATCTGTATTCAGTTTGATTAGACATAGATTTGCGCATTTTATTTTATTTTGCTTGGTGACTTTGTTCTGTCTGTTACTACTTGGAACCACTTAAATCCTACTTTCTGTATTTAATAAAATCACTTTTTACCTATTAATTAACTCAGAGTATGTATTAATACTGGGGAAGCAAACAACTGTGCATATCTCTCTATCAGTGTTATAGAGGGCAAACAATTTATAAGTTTACCCTGTATGAGCTTTATATAGGGTAAAACAAATTTATTTGGGTTTAAACCCCATTGGGAGTTGGGCATCGGAGTGCTATAGACAAACACACTTCTGTGAACTGTTTTCAGGTAAACCTGCAGCTTTGGGGCAAGTCATTCAGACCCTGGGTCTGTGTTGGAGCTGACGGGAGTGTCTGGCTCAGCAAGACAGGGTGCTGAAGTCCTGAGCTGGCAGGGAAAACAGGAGCAGGGGTAGCCCTGTCACATCAGGTGGCAGCTCCCAAGGGGGTTTCTGTGCTCCAACCCATCACACCTTATATACTGTAGGTACCTAAAGATAGATTTGGGGCCTAACTGTAGGTAATAACGTTTGAAAATTTTGACCTTTTTACTCTCTTTTGTTTCTTAAATATCCCCGCTGGGGGGGCGGGGGGTTCTTTGCATTGTTTTCCTTCCAACTAGAATTCTCTGTTGTGAAATACAATCAGCCTGGTCACAGTCTACACAGCTGAGCCTTCCTTAGATACAGTAGCATTCCTCTGTTGTCACAAGGTTTAAGATGATGCAAGGGGGTTTCTGCCTCCTTTCACCTTCTCTGACCTCCAGCCAAAAATGAAGAGAAAAATTCTTCTGTGAAGCAATGTTCAGCAAATGCTTTACTAATTCACCACACACAACACAGACAGGTTTAAAATCCAGACAATAATAGTATGAGATCTCTAGGACATATTTTATTGATAACAAGATAAATACTGTATACACAGTTTATAACAGGGATCGGCAACCTTTGGCACGTGGCTCACCAGGGTAACCACCCTGGCGGGCTGGGCTGGTTTGTTTACCTGCCGCGTCCGCAGGTTTGGCCGACCGCAGCTCCCACTGGCTGCAATCCGCTGCTCCAGGCCAATGGGGGCTGCGGGAAGCAGCGCAGGCCGAGGGATGTGCTGCCCGCTGCTTCCCGCCGCCCCCATTGGCCTGGACCAGCGAACTGCAGCCAGTGGGAGCTGCGATTGGCCAAACCTGTGGACACGGCAGGTAAACAAACCGGCCCAGCCCGCCAAGGTGCTTACCCTAGCATGCCGCGTACCAAAGGTTGCCAATCCCTAGTTTATAAGGTAAAAACAGGGGCATTTAGCCTTTATGACACAGCCTTGGGCTTGGTATGGTGCAGAGGTGCCCAATCTAGAGGGAGCTCCATGAAACATAGGTAGACAAAAGTAGTATTAGAGCGTCTGGAGGCATCGCAGCATGTGGCTACTACAACATCGTCAGAGGATGTACTGTACCGTGTCCCCTGAGGCTGGGCAGCAAAGCTGGCTGGTGTTAAGGGGAGGCAAGGTCATAGTCTTTCCACCTCTTTACCCCTTTGGGGAAGCTAGTGCTGCTGTGGGCACTTGCAGAGCGCTTACTCTTTCTGGAGCTCAAGGACTGCCACTATGAGCAGCAGGAAAGGCACAAGATGGAGAAGTTCTTTATATCTCACTTATGCATTAGCATAGCTGCCAGGCACAATCTGTCAGGCACCATGTTTTTGATTAAAACAACCCTGTGGTATGCATGGGTTCTTGTGATAATGTCTTTACTTCTGCTGAAATGGAATGATCATGAATGTGCCAGTTGTAATGTATTTTTACCTGTGTACCTATTTGAGAATTTGAAATGGCTAGTTTTACAGCTTTGCTCATGGGATCAAAAGGTTAAATGAGAAAAGGTTCTGTCTCACTTGACAGCACTCATGAGATCAGACTGTACATACAGTATAGAGTATGTAGGACTGTCAACAGATGTGCGATTCTTCACATACCATTGGAAATCTCACAGTGAGCACCAGTAAAACTTTGCAGTACAAGCTCCCTCTGAAAGCCTATCACTAAATATTTTTCAGGGGTGGGGAAGAGATCATTCTAATTGGACCATCCGTACCAGAAAAGTGAGGTTTCAGTGGGCATTCTGCAAAGAAGCTTAAACCACATTATTGGACATCTGCGTTCACCTCTCCATGTAGCTGCTGTTATTCCCTCTGCAAAAATTTCATACAGCCTGTCACCAACACAGAAGGAGGAGGATGGCCAGGGAGTAGGGAAGGGGCTGAAAAACAGCTACTCTAAGTGGCTTATTCCTCTTTTTATGTAGAGGATAATCTCTATAAAAAGAGGATCATTTTATGCTGCTTGGGAGTAGGAATATCTACCCATGTGTGCTGTATGAACTCCCACTGAAAGCATCATAGAGTGGAGTCTGCAGCCCAGATACCAATGGCAACATGGTATATCTGCAAATTCTAGACCAGCTGAAGTATTCCATGTGGTCAGCGGGCTGCCTCCATTTGGGGACAGTCAAGTCATTTTCAATGTGAATAGTTTTCCACCTGTACAAGATCGCTCAGATCTGTGATGGTCTCTCAGGCACTGAAGACTGTGTGTCAGAGGAGTAAGGAACAAGTGTCCCCTTTCTGAATAAGTTTAACTCAGTCTCACTGATGCATATTCTGAATATGCTGAAATAGCTTTACCCAGGCACCAGCAAAATAGACTTTTGGCTTTCTGTGTTGCTAAAAGCCAGTGGAGAGAGCCTCAGTCTGTTGCTAATGAGTACTATTAATACCTCCCTTTGTGAGAACAAACTGTCTATCACCCTGAAGCAAGAGACAGTTAGGTTCCTACTTAAGACACCATTTCTTCTCATTATCATTTTCATCTGGCAAGAGAATAGAAAAAAATAAAATAAAAGCAACTAATTAATTAGACATTTTCATTACAATCTTTAATCTCATTACAATATTTGCAGAATGGACAGTCCTACATCACTTATTTACTTTTTTATTAACTAAGATGACTCAGAACTTTGAATTTGAACTCCTTGGGGGATTCAGAATCATTCAAAAATGGTCATGGATCGTTTTGTTTAGGTCAGAACCAAAGCCAGATGGGCCTTTTCTCCAGCTTTGATACAGCTGCAGTAGCATTAGAAATTGTTTATGAGATTTTGCTCCTGCATAATCTGAACCTAAATCCTGGCCCTGGTTTGCCTTTACAAAACAGTTTGCTCTCAACACAACCAACTCCAACCACTGTATGAACTGCTTTTTTGTGTGTGTATGTGTGTGTGTGTGTGTGCACACATGGTGGTTGAAGGAAAGGTGGTTGAAGGAAAGCTGTCAGCATTTTTGCGGGAATAAAGTTTGTGGTGTATGGTCTGTGGTGTATGGTAGCTGTGATAGAAGTGAGGGGTGAGTGTGTAGATAGGTCAAAGAATATAGGGTGTATGAACTCTTATGTGTCTTAACTTTTCGTTTCCTTGCTTTTGTAAGTTCATGTCAGGTATGTTGTTTGTGTGTGTGTAGGAACCCTAATTGCCTCACAACAGATTTTTGTCTATTAATTATAATAACTTTATTATTTCCTGAATATTTTAAGTACATTCTTAAATTTATTGCTACATTTACTTAGTTTGTTTCCACTCAGTAACACTGAGTTTACATTTTATAGGCCAGGGCTAAAGTGAGCTTTGGCCACTGAAATAAAGATAAGAACTACAAATGTCACCTGGATGCCTTGATACGTACATTTAAGAACTGTTACCTTGTGTTACACAAACAATGCCTTTTCTCAAAGGTGTATAGTCACCTCCTACGGTCATTTAGAACTTGATTTTTTCAGAGTTGCCTCCCCCAAGCTTTTACCTATACATGATAATTGCATAAGCACATTTTTTTGGATGCACAAAACCAAGAATTTGGTGCCCATGTGACATTTGTGTACATATACTGGGTAGTCAATTGGCACATGTTAGGTCAGCTAGCTTATGTTTAACCATAAATATATACATATGGACATTTAGAGCCCACTTGGAAAAATCTGGTCGTGTTCTAGAGGCTTAGCAAGAGACACCTTAAACGAGAGGATGAAAACACTGAAAAGATGGACTTGAGAGCTTTGTACAACGATAGACTAAAAAGTCAGATCATTTCCTAATCCCTTGCTTTGAACCACACTGTGGGTGGAATTCTGGCACATTGAAATCAATAGGACTTTGTTATTAACTTAATGTGGCCATGGTTTCATTGTGTATCTTTGGGGTAATTCTGCATGGGATTTATATGATATGATATTAAATATTAACAGAAAATGAAAAGTATGAAAGCTAGTATCTTTCTGTATACAGAACCAATTTCAGGATGAGAGCAACTTGCCCACACCTTCTTACTAATTCACATTTTTCTTCAGGTCTAATTTTTCTTTGTGTTCTGTCTATATAAGGAAAGAAATTCCTGGGAATTTGCAAATATTAGAGAATGTACTTTTGAGAAATGAGGAGATTTTTAGAAAAGCTGCCATGTCAAATTTTCAGCTACATATTTGATGAACTTTAATGAACTCTGTGTCCTTAACTATTAGAAAAGAGCCACACTACATCTCATCATTAGTCATCCTGATACTGAATAGTTGCAACTACTATAATCACAAGCACTAGTAATCAAACCAACCATATTCTATTTATTATTGTGAAATAAATAATTCCTGTCTGACAAGTTGACAGCAAAATAAGGAACAGTAAGAAAAGCTGTTCATGCACTCCATTTGTTTTAGGTGTATTGCATAACACAGTCTGGTACAAAGTAGGCAGGTAATGTACTTTTAACGGCCTGATCCAAAGTCCATTGAAGTCTGTTGACTTCAAAGGTGCTTTGACATCATTAATGAATATTTGTTTTTGCATACCACGCAGCATCAAATTTCAGTTGAAGTAGTTTATATTAATACCGGAGTTGTTACCCTCCAACTCTCCTCCTTCCCTTTCCTTCCTATATTTCAGGGGTCGGCAACTTCTGGCACGTGGCTCGCCAGGGTATGCACCATGGCGGGCCGGGCCAGTCAGTTTACCTGCCGCGTTGGCAGGTTCGGCAGATCGCAGCTCCCACTGGCTGCGGTTCGCTGTCCTAGGCCAATGGGGGCTGCGGGAAGCGGCCCGGGCCGAGGGATGTGCTGGCTGCGGCTTCCCGCCTGCCCCATTGGCCTGGAGCAGCGAACCGCGTCCAGAGGGAGCCGCGATCGGCCAAACCTGCCAATGCAGCAGGTAAACAAACTGGCCCGGCCCGCCAGGGTGCTTACCCTGGCGAGCCATGTGCCAGAGGTTGCCGACCCCTGTTATATTTTGTGACTTTCAATTGTTATGTCTCATCTTTTATTTTTGGGAAAGGGACCATGTCTACTTATATGTTTGTAGAGTGCCCAGCACTGCCTGGAACCTTTGAATACTCCTGTACAATAAATAAATAATAATCACATACCTGTATTGCTATGCCATTTTTGTAGCCCAGCCCCCTGTACTGAGGCTGGACCATATATGCCTAGACCTCTCCTGTTAGGTGTTGCCTAACCACTTCTTAAAAACCTCCAATTATGGGGTTTTCACAACTTCCTTTGGAAGCCTATTCCATGCTTAACTATCCTTATAATTAGAAAGTTTTTCGTGATATCTAACCTAAATCTCCCTTGTTGCAGACTAAACCCATTACTTCTTGTCCTACAGTCAGCGGAAAACATGGAAAACAATTGATCACCATTCTCTTTCTAACAGCCTTTAACATATTTGACTACTGTTCTCAGTTTTCCCTTTCAGCCTCCTTTTCTCAAGACTAAATATGCCCTGTTTTTTTTAACCTTTCCTTATAGTTCAGGTTTTCTAAATTCTTTATAATTTTTGTTGCTCTTCTCTGAACTCTCACCCGTATGTCCAAATTTTTCTTACAGTATTCTGCCTGGAACTGGATACTGTACTCCAGCTGAGGCCTCATTAGTGCTGAGTAGAGCAAGACAATTACCTCCTGTGTCTTACATATGTTATTCCTGTTAACACATCCCAGAATATTAGTCTTTTTCACAACTTCATCCATTGTTGGCTCCTACTCAGTATGTGATCTACTATAACCCTAGGTGTCTTTCAGCAGTGCGATAGGCCATCAAATTACTTAACATTTTGTAGTTGTGCTTTTGATTTTTCTTTCCTAAACGTAGTCTTCCTTCCTAAGTGTAGACAAGTCTTGCACTTGTCTTTATTGAATTTTACCTTGTTGATTTCAGACTAGTTCTCCAATTTGTCAAGGTCCTACAAAGTGCTAGCAACGTCTCACAGCTTGGTGTCATTTGCAGATTTTATAAGCATACTCTCCTTTCCATTATCCAAGTCATTCATAAAAATATTGAATAGTACTGGACCTAGGAGACAGACCCTGTGAGACTCCACTGGATAGAGCGTCCTAATTTGACACTGAATCTTGATAAGTACTCTTTGAGTATGGTTTTACAAACTGTTAGGCGACCCACCTTATAGTATCAGAGGGGTAGCCGTGTTAGTCTGAATCTGTAAAAAGCAACAGAGGGTCCTGTGGCACCTTTGAGACTAACAGAAGTATTGGGAGCATAAGCTTTCGTGGGTAAGAACCTCACTTCTTCAGATGCAAGTAATGGAAATCTCCAGAGGCAGGTATAAATCAGTGTGGAGATAATGAGGTTAGTTCAATCAGGGAGGATGAGGTGCTCTGCTAGCAGTTGAGGTGTGAACACCAAGGGAGGAGAAACTGTTTCTGTAGTTGGATAGCCATTCACAGTCTTTGTTTAATCCTGATCTGATGGTGTCAAATTTGCAAATGAACTGGTACGTGAGTACGCAAGTGGATAAATGGACACAAGTCAGATATCAGGAATGGCAATATACAAAAACCTGTAGGAGAACACTTCAACCTCCCTGGCCACACAATAGCAGATGTAAAGGTAGCCATCTTACAACAAAAAAACTTCAGGACCAGACTCCAAAGAGAAACTGCTGTCTATTTTAGGAAATGCTTGTTCATGTTACAAGAGAGCTACACTGTTCAACAGAATTGTTAGTTCCAGCCAGGGCCGGCTCCAGGGTTTTGGCCGCCCTAAGCAGCCAAAACACACACACACACACAAAAAAGCGGCAATCGCGATCTGCAGCGGCAATTCGGCGGGAGGTCCTTCGCTCCCAGGCGGAGTGAGGGACTGTCCGCCGAATTGCCGCCGAATACCTGGACGTGCCACCCCTCTCCGGAGCGGCCGCCCCAAGCACTTGCTTGAGAAGCTGGTGCCTGGAGCCGGCCCTGGTTCCAGCCTAGGAGAAACCTAAAGATGATATGGTTGTAGTGTACATCTGTAAAAGATGCATTGACACATTTTCATGAAGAAGCTTACAATACACCCAATATGTGCGATCAGTACCTTGCTTTCAGAGTGAAAGTGGGTAGGCAAAACTCACACACAAAGGCCTGAGCAAAGCCCGTTTACAACTGCTGGTAAATATCACACTGTACCTGACTCTAAATAAGAGTAAACGACCCCTACTCTGCCTACCCAAAGGAACATCTTAAGTCTAACATCCACAGCCCTTTCAAGACTGCTTTTACATGTGCACAAAAACTGATTGCAAAACAATTAAAGAATCAGTTATTAAAATAAAACCTAGGTAGCTCAAAGACTAAGACATTGAACTCCAAACTGCTGTGCCCATAACACTACTTAAATTGCCAGGCACCTTTGTTAGCTATGTATCATGACAATTTTATCTCTACAAATCCAATCACTCTTTAAAGATTTAATGTATTAAATATATTATTTTAAAACTCTCTATTAATAAAGTGCTTGTTAACATTTCAGTTGAGTAGTTGCTACCTGAAAAATGCTAGCGGTCTTATGGTCTTCGAGGGTATTTGGAACAAACCATTATTGTTTGCAGACTAATTCTTTTGTGAGAATAAAGCAATCTACCTTAATGACAGCTTGTGCAATAACAATCTATGATATAGTACTTGGATGTAGCAAGAACTGTATTTTAAGCCAAGAAAAAAAAAAAGTCAGTATCTTGTGCGTGAGAAGCATGTAAGATACCCTCAGGTGACTTCATATAATTCTAAACTAGCAGGTAGCTTCTTGCATAGCTAATCATGGCATCAATGCCTGAAGCAAGTGGAGGTGGTTGACAATGTACTTCAGTTTTAGATGAATTCAGCTCCTTTTGAATGCTATCAGTTTAATTCACTGTTCCAGGTTCCAAAGTAGACATTTAAAAGCTTTATTTTTGCAAAGTACAGGTGGTAATCTTGAGGGGCGGTGGGGTGTGTGTGTGCAATCATAGTTTATATAAAAAAGAAATACTACAGATCTCATGGCAGAACTGGGAGAACTATTCAGTACAAATAATCTAAATGGTGAATTCAGCCCTTTTCTCTCTCTCTGTGAATTATCCACAAAAATACTTTGAATTTTTTGAACGTGTTTGTAGAATTGTGCTGAGAATGCTATTAAGCAGATATATTTCAGCCTAGGGGTAGTACATGAACTGTTTGCATTGACCATGTCTTTGGCTATTTGCTATTAATTGTTCATGATGTGTGATTGACACATGATCTTGTCTTTGCTCCCTAACTGGATGACTGACATTTTTAGTAAAAGAAGAGGGATCAAAGAGATTTCGAGATGGCTGCACACACCTCTCACATAAACACAGAGGGCCAGATTTGTAAAGGTATTTAGGTGCTGAAAGATACAGATAAACATTTAGTGGGATCTTGAAAAGGTCCTAGATGCAAAGGGAGTTAGGTGCCTGGGCCCTTTTGAAAATCGCACTATGTGCCTGTCTGCATTGGTCAGCACCTAAATTATTCCAAAAGTCTGGCTTGTTTTTATTCTTTTGCTTTCCATCAACATTCTTGTAAATCAATCAACAAAATCACTCATATGTAAGTTTGTGGAGAATAAGTAAAAAGGACCAAAATACAGTCAAAGTGAATTAGTTGCTTTGATTCAATTGACTGTTTTCTACATTATTCACCTAACTCTGCTCTCTTCTCTGCACTACAGGTTATGCATCTGTGTCAGATAGGAGCTCAATATATGAAAGTCCTTTAAAGCAATTTCAAGGCAAAGTGTACCAGGGGCTAAATCACTCAAGCTGATTCAGGAAGGTGGAAATCTACCTTAACAGAACTGGAACTCCTTACTACCATTGGTTAAAAAAAATGATGAAAGTTTGTGGTATTTTATAAAAAAAACATAAACTTTTGTCAAAAATGCTTTTTTTTTAAATTCCATTCACCAAATGTTTCATGTTTCAAAAATAATTCAAAATAATTTTAGATGTATTTTCAAAATACTCCAAAAATTTGTACTTTATCCTATTTTAAAAAGCTTTTCCCTTCTTTTTTCCACTGGAATGATGGGGTGGAGGAAGGAAGTACACAAAGTTAAGAATGTGAGAAGAAAAATACTCTGACACTTTAATTAATTGCCACTGGAAAAGTGAGATTTTTTTTTTTAAGTGAGAAACTTACTTTTTTCAACCATTACAAATTCCTCCTCCCCCCCCACCCCCCGACTTTCTCATGGAACGAAAGGGGGAAAGTAAAAAAAAGTGAGAGAAAGAAATGAAAAAAAGCCAGCACTTGGAAATGAAATTTTTCTAAACAACACAAAGGAACAAAAAAAGTAAATGACTGAACAATTTCATTTGGAAATGTTTCATTTAAAAACTAAAAAAGGGTGAAAAATTTCAAATGAATCAAAATAACATTTAAAACAGTTCTACCCAAACTTAATTTATGAAGATATGCTAAGAAATCAAGTCCCTTGGGCTCAGTTCAATGCAAGTACTGCAAAACAGAAAGACAGCCTCAGAAGCTGTCTAAAGGTACATCTACACTAGCGACTGTACAACTTGTCCCCCCTCCCATTGTCCACATCTAAGCCCCAGAAGTATGTGTCTGAAGATGAGTAGAGGGTGAGTAAGCTAGCATGCCTGAGGGGTGTGAGTAAGTTCATACCTCAGGCCATGGCACAGCCCCATACCTGTGCCAGTGTGCAGTGTGGAAGGGGGTAAAGGGCATATATCAGGTCTCAGATCTGAAAAGTCTTCTGCCCCCTCTCCAATGCAATAAACCCTTTTCTGCCTGACCACTACCCAACTGATAAAGGTCACTGTCCCCTCATTTTCACTAGTAGTAGCGAGCTGCGTGGACCACATCAGAACAGCTTTCTGTTGCACTCTTTACAGATCAATGCAGGGGAACATGGATCCTGCTTCAAGAGCCCTCTAACCCCACTCAGATGCTGATCAATGTGTGGTTAGAGTACACTGTCTTCCACAACATTGGGAGCAGCAGGAACATACAACTGTACTGGGAAACTTCACAGATGCTGGAGCAGGTATGGATTGAGTAGACTCCAGCACTGTTCTGGGAACACATGAAGCACTTGAGACTCCTCTACAGGAGGGCAAAAGACTCCAAATGTTGATCCAGGAGGTCTCATTGTACACAGCCCTTCTACAATGAGCTGAATTGGGTGTTGTCAAGGGCTTCCATATAGAGCCTGAAACAGTTCACAACCCCCTCCTCAACCCCACCGCCCTCATTGTCTGACAGGATGTCAATGAGGGCCAAGACAAGGAAGCAGCAGGGTCCATGGAGGATACCCCAGAAGACTCAGAGGTTGACCAAACCCCCCTGTTCAGTGATATGTAGAGGGGTGACCATTAGCAGAAACATCTCTTTGGTACAGATTGCCAGATCTACTCCACAGGACTGGAAATCCACTTGTCTTTTTGATTTTGGTACCTTGAAAACTTTTATGTTCTCCAACCGTTGGCCAGCCTTTAAAGAAGGAATTGCAAACTGGCCATGTCGACCCTGGAAGGAACTGCCAGTCCCCACCCCTTGTGATACTATGAAAATTTTAAATTTTAAAAAACATTAGTACACCTCTACCCCGATATAACGCGACCCGATATAACATGAATTCGGATATAACACGGTAAAGCAGCGCTCTGACGCATCAAAACAAGTTCGATATAATGCGGTTTCACTTATAATGCGGTAAGATTTTTTGGCTCCCGAGGACAGCGTTATATCGGGGTAAAGGTGTACATTACCATTATTAGCCTCTGCTCCTTCCTCCGGGGCGGCAAAATTTGTTTGCGAACCCAGGATAGTCTAACAGTGGCATTCCTGGAATGTTAACAAGTATCAATATGTGGCCTTCCTCAGCAAAGTTATGTTTCTGTGAGAGGAGAGTCTCAGAGCCCAGGCTACAGCCCAAGCCTGAACATCTACACTGCGATTTTATCCCCCTGCAGCCTGAGCTCTGCAAGCCCAAGTCAGCTGACCTGGGCCAGCCACAGATCTTTTATTGCAGTGTAGACACATCTATTGTGTACTGGAAACAATTATCTAAAACAGGGATCAGCAACCTTTGGCACGCGGCTCGCCAGCGTAAGCACCCTGGTGGGCTGGGCCGGTTTGCTTACCTGTCACATCCGCGGGTTCGGTCGATTGCGGCTCCCACTGGCCGCGGTTCGCCGTCCCAGGCCAATGGGGGCAACAGGAAGCAGCGCGGGCCGAGGGATGTGCCTGAGTGGGTAGGGAATTTTCTCAATAAGATTGTATATACTGGCAGCTACCTTGAGCAGCCTCTCTCTGGGTTACTAGCAAAGAGACACCCAGGAACTCAGGTAACCTCCACAAGGGTTATAGATATGAAATATGAGACAATAGAATACCACTATCTGAACCCCATCACTCCAGCCAGGTCAGTAATCCAGTAGAGTTAGAAAATGTCCAGTTTTGAAAACAGCTGGACTCAATATTGCCAATCCAAATGTTCAAAAATCATGAATCAGCCTCCCGCTCCAAATAATCATGAGATTTTAATACATTGTCTGCTTTTTGGTGACTGTCTGTTTTTTGAGCCTTTAGGTTGCAGTTGGGTCATACTTTCAAGCTTTTCCCTACAGCCATTAGGGCTAGAAACTGACTTTTTAAAAAATCAAAGATGAGATCTAATGTAATCACATGACTCCAGGCTTTAAATAAAGGATTACATGCCTACGATTCACATTAAAATCATGAGAGTTGGGAACAGTGCCTGGTTTTTGAACCTTGAAGTATAAAAATATGCTCTCTGACAAGGGTCCAGTGCCTTCCTCTGTGTTTTTGCTTAAAAAAAAATATGAAAAACATATTTGTTCCTGTACATCTGAGGATCAGGCCTAGTTTACTGACAAACAAACCCAAATAACCAACAAATAATGTTTTGGCTCTACTATAGGCCTTCTTCTGTTTAAGTGGATCCTCCAAATGTGACCAATTCTGGCAAAACTGATCTGAATGAAGTTAAGATAATGATAATGGATGCACCTGCCTCTTTGAGAGCAGATCCCCGCACTAATGTGAGGCTCTTGAAGTCAGTGGAATTCTGTATTTATACCGATGACTGCCTATATGGAGGCAGGATTGGGACCTAACTGTCTAACACTTCCGAAGGGACAAACACAAGGAGTAAGTATAATTTTGCTAACTGCCTGAAGTTCAGTTTTGCAATACTGCAATTATTAGTATCAGTGGTTTACTGAGTACTCAGTGGGGTTTCTCTAATGCTAACTAATCTAATTACTAGATCTAGAGCTCTCATTCATGTATTATCTACTACTGTGAGTTAATGAACCTCAGAGAGACAGAGAGATGGTTGCACAGCTACAAAATTTACACAACATATTTATGAGTGACACACAATTATTCTGGAGGAGCCCCTGTAAAGAATATGTTGCTAGGTGGTTGAAAATAAAACAAAGTGGGTTGGATCTGTAAGGAGCTGTGTCTGAACATGAGTGTTAAGACTGGCCAATAAATACAATGCCAATAAAGGAGCCAGTGAGGTAACAAGAAAGAGTTTAAGGATAATGCTAAAGGTACGTGCATTGTTTCCCAGCAGTAATTAGACACAGACAGGTGCAGCAAGAGCCACTTTTATGTGACTGTTGAAACTGAGAGACAGGGAAGATGAGAGGAAGTTAATTTTAAGGTGGAACTGAAATGATGAACTGCACTCTGTGACACAGCAAGCCACGAATTCAATCAATTGCAAAGACAATACTTGTGAATGGGCCAGAAAAGGCAACGTAGGCAAGGAATCTGAGAAAACAAAAACAAGAGAGGCTGTGGGGGATAAAGCTTGAGGATCAATTTTTAAATTATCTGTTCAATACAGATGGATTTTTTAGATGATTGTGTTATTTGCACATGCAAAATTTCCATTGACTTCAGGGAGTTTTGCCAAAAAGATGAGCAAACAGAGGTGGTTTTGGTTTCACAAAAACTCATCATTCAGGTTATGGTTTTAAAAAGCCAAGACTAGGGACAGAGTGTATTTAGCTCCCCTTTTATCCAAACCACCAAAAATGGGGCAGGGCCAAATCTCTAGCACTTCAAGATTGTGACTAAAATTAGGTTTTATTAGAAAAAATATGGAAAAGATCCCAGTATTCTATGTTTTTCAGGCAATAAGTACAGTTCTACCAGCCCCTTTTTGCTTTAGTGTCATAAACAAGGACTTGAGGATCAACCCATAGACAATTTTTCCTTCACAGAATAGTAAATGCAACTTTTTAACTTTCACATTCATTGTTGTGTAACTATGTTAATATAAAATGGCTTTTCAAAATTAACTAAAATGAAAAAGTAGGGGCAACCGTATGGAAGGAGTCTACTATAGACCACAAAATCATGAGTAGGATGTGGATGAGGCATTTGTAGAACAAATAAGAGAAATATAAAAACACATGATCTGGTAGTAATGGGGGATTTTAGACATCACTTGGAAAAGTAGTAAGGTAAAACACAAAATTTTCAGTAGGTTCTTGGATTGTATTGGGGACAACTTTCTGTTTCAGAAAGTGCAGGAAATAAGTGGGAACAGCCATTTTAGACTTGATTCCGACGAACAGAGAGGAATTGCTTGCAAATCTGAATGTTGAAGGTGCTGTGGGTGAAAGTGATCACAAAATGATAGATCTCATGGTTCTAAGGAAAAGAAGGAATGAGAGTAGCAGAATTAGGACAATGGACTTCAAAAAAGCAGATTTTAACAAACTCAAAGAGCTGGTCGGGAAGGTGTAACAGTGCAAGACTCACCGCTGCGGCACTTCCTGCTGGTCTCTCAGGGAATTAACTTCCGGAACGCCCTCTGTCGGCCGGTGTCTTGCTACCGCTGGGCCCCCATGTTCCTTCTGGACTCCGGTGCCCCTTTCTACTAGGGTGCTGCCCCCTGGCAGTAACCCCTCAGTCTCTGGGTCTCCCCCTTCCAGGGGAACCCCTATCCCCACCTCACCTCAGTATATGGCTACTGCCCAGTCCTTATCTAGCCCCTGTTCACTGGGGCAGACTGCAGTATATAAGCCACTCATCACAGGCAAGGGGGGTTTGGACCTGCTGCCTCTGCCTACCCTTGGGTTGCCCACTGCAACCCCAGTACCTATTCGGCCTTATACTAGGCCTACAGCCTGGGGGGTTTCCAGGCCGGAGCTCCCCAACTCTTCTGGTCTTCCCCCAGCCCTGCTCCACCTCACGTACTCAGGTACGCTCCCCAGCAGCCAGGCTCCTCCCTCTCAAAGGCTAGAGAGAGAGAGAGTGCCTGTCTGCTCCTAGCCCACTGCCCTCTCCTGGGCTGTTCTAAGTCCTTTATGACAGGAACGGGTGACCACCCCACTACAGAAGGCCTCATGGGAAGAAAATGTAAGAGATAAAGGTCTTCAGGAAAGCTAGCAATTTCTCAAGGAAATAATATTAAAGGCACAACAACAAACTATCCTGACATGAAGGAATGATAGGAAGAATAGCAAGAGGCCAATATGACTCCCTCAGGAGCTCTTTAATGACAAGAACAACAAAATGCATCCTGCAAAAAGTGGAAACATGGACAATTTGCTAAGGATAAGTTCAAAGGAACACCACAAGCATATAGAGACAAAATCAGAAAGGCTAAGGAACAAAATGAGTTATACCTAGCAAGGCAATAAGAGATTTTATAAATGCATTAGGAGCAAGAGAAAGATTAAAGAAAGCATTGATCCATTACTTAGCAAGAGAGGAGAGCTAATAATGGATGACATCAAGAAGGCTGAGGTGTTTAATGCTTGTTTTGCTTCAGTATTCACCAAACAGGTTAATAGTGACAAGATGTTTAACACAATTAATATTAACAAAAACAAGGGGAAAAGGCCACAAGCCAGAACAGGAAAAGAACAGTTTGAAAATATTTAGATAAGTTAGATGTATTCATGTCATCAGGGCCTGATTAAATTCACCCCAAGTTACTATAAGGAACTAGCTGAAGCAATCTCAGAACCACTAGTGATTGTCTTAAAGAACTCATGGAGGATGGGTGAGGCCCCAGAGGACTGGGGAAGGGCAAACATATTACCTTTAAAAAGGGGAACAAAGAGGACCCAGAGACGTATAGACCAATTAGCCTAACTTTGATACCTGGAAAGATACTGGAACAAATGATTAAACAATCAGTTTATCAGCACCTAGAGAATAATAGATTTATTAATATTTTCCTTAGGAAGGAAAACAATCAAATACAGAACTACAAAATGAGGAATAACTGACTATGCAGTAGTACTACTGACAAATAGCTGGGTGTTATAATGAATCACAAATTAAATACGAGCCAACAATGTGATTCAGTTGTGAAAAAGACTAATATAATTTTGGTGTGTATACGCCATCTACTTTCTTTGAATTTTTATTTCATGTGTTTCACTCATATAAATTATAGGCACATAGGACTCCCCCTACTAGATCAGACCTGTGGCCCTTCTAGTCCAGTATCCTGGACCAGTGCCAGGTGCTTCAGAGGAAGCTTCAATAAAGTTCCTAATCAGCTACTATATAGAGCTTGGCTTCAGCCCTGAAGCATGATGTTTTATCTATATTCCTGTTTTAACTTTTGCACCTGTCATGTCTAAAAAATTATCAATTTAAGATCCAGTTCCCTCAAGCACTTATGCTTGTGCTTAACCTCACTCACAACGGCAGTCTCATGGACTTCATGGTCCTCATGTGTGTAAAGTTTTGGAAAGCAGAATACTAACACAAACCCATCAGCATGCTAACCAGGGTGAAAATGCCATGTCTGGCTGCTTTACCTGCCCTCTGCCCATTAATCAATCTGACATTTATTCTAACAGTCCAGACCCCAAAGCAGCTTGAAGCAGCCTCCATGTTTAAATAATCACCCAGCCAGATAAATATTTCCTTCTTTCCCCTAAAGTGGAATATTCCATTCAAAGTTACAGAAGGCCAAGGCTTAGAATGGGTAATATTCAGTGCTGCACTAGTGAAGGGTTTAAAGTCTGATGTCTCAGGACCCTGAAAGGCAAGACACAGTTGCTTTATACGTAATTTCTAGCTCTTTGGCATTTTTAGGTATAGAGGGCTAGACTTACAAGAGGGATTTAGGCATTGCAACACTCAGCATTGCAGTGCCTAACTTTTAGGTTCACTGCTGTCTAGTGGAATTCACATCCCCAAGTTAGGTGCCCATGCTCCCCATGCATTGTATGGTTGAGGTTAAGTGCTTAAAAAGGCAAGCTGAGCAAGAAGCTGCCTAAGCTAGCCAATAGGAAATGCTGTGGAGAGGAGTGGCACTAAACCCTGCCCCTCAAAAGGAGTTATGGGCAGAGTTATTTAACTCTGGGCAGGTGGGAGGTGCCTCCCTCCACTCAGGATTCAGCCATAGAGATTCTGGTAAGAAGCAGCAGATAATTGGAGCTGAGCAGAAGAAGGCGATCATTCCACTTTTAATGAACTATACTGAGGGACTGAAAGGAAACTGATGCTAGATAAGCAGAGGGTTCAGAGTGGGGAGTAGAAAGTGATAAGGAGCTGAACCCTTAGTTGTTCACAGTCAGAAATGGGTGCAGATATGACTGAGGGCAAACACAAGGGAGGTGTTTGTGGCTCCTGGTCCTGGGACAGGCTTTCTGCTCTCACTATTCCCATCCCCAGAATAGTTTAGAGCAGTCTCAGGGCTGCTCAAAACTATGCCAGATTGTATCAGCACCCAAAGGGCCATTATACTGGAGAGGGATCACTGGAGCACAACACACGGTGACCACAACCCCTCCAGCTGGGAGAATGTTCAGCTGCATACTTAGGGCAGTTTTCCAGCCTCTTTGTGTTGCCAGACTTGATATGGCTCAAGATCTATGAGGTACAGTGGAGTTGGGACATGTCCCTGGAAGAATATTTTGAGCTGGATCCTCAAATCAAAAAGAAATTATTACAGTTGTTTCAAAAGAGGGGTGATGTGTTTGCATTTCTTTGTACTTGTGAGAAGGCGGCCAGTAGCATTCTGCATGTGCTTAAGTCTGGAGGGCTGGGACTTTTGGAGGCCATATAGAAGGGCGTTTCACTGGCATCAATGCAAGTATATGGTGTGCGGAATTTTAGATCAAAAACAAAATGACTAGCATACCTTCCACGGGAACAAATAACCACAAAAAGGAGACTCAAACCATGGAAATCATTTAAAGAAGAAAACTTGCATTTAATTGAGAATTGCTTCATGTCAGGTAAGAGAGCCAAACCCACTGACTGTTTCAGCTATGTTTGATTTATTGAGCTCAGGGGGATTGCCTCTATCACCTGACATAGCAATTTTCAGTTACATGTGAATTATCCTTTTTAATTACATTTCTGTGGATTGCATTTTTTAAAATTTTGTTAATTATTTATTCCTATGGAAAATATGAGAGACGTCTTACTATCTGACATTTATTAAGCTCTTCTACTTCAGACAAAGGCCTACATCTTCCACAGTAGATTGGCCATTTTGTGTTGCACCATTGGCCAGTTCTGGTTCTAATGTTGGCACATCCAGCTTTGGCACGATCCACCTGACTGTAGGGGGATGTAGAGATATAGTGGTATAGAACTGATATAGCAAGCTCCTGTGTTACCCTAACTCCCTGCTGGAACACGACAGTCCATCCTGGTCACCTTTGCAGCCCCTCCTGGGCTGTGTCGTCTACAGCTTGACCAGTGCTAAGAATATGGGTCTAGGTCTTGAAGAACTCTTAATTAGATAACATTTTGATCTCTATGGGAACAGAACTAGGCCAATGCTGAGTGCTTTTGAAAATCCCTCCTTATAATCTCTTGCCTAGTTTCCCAGAATGATGTGTACAGTATTCCTGCTAATATCAGTACCCACACAGAGGATTGATTTCAATGCAGTATAAGAGATAGAGAAACAACACTAGAAAAACAAACACTAATAGAGGGTGGCAAAGCAGTAATGGTTCTAATGAATTTATTAGAAATATTGTAATAAAAATGTAAAATAACATGTAAAATGAGTGCTGTTTTACTCATTTAAGATGATATTTTGCTATGAGATTTAGGTGCAGTACCTGCTGAAGTGATTTGAGGGAGCCTTAGAATTTGATCTTAAATAATTTATTAAGAGCAATCAAACCAGTGGTAGAAGAGTGTTTTCCTCTTGTTCTCTGGTGAAAGTGTATAATATTATTGTTAGGAATTTTAGCAACTAAAAAATACCACAGACAGATCTGAGATTTTAGATCAGGGATCGAGGCTGAGTTAGTCCATCAGCTCCCTAGATAAACCAGTTACCACATGGTAAGTACTACTCTTGCTGCTAGTGCAGGGTTGCCCACCTACTCATACATTTTAAGGCCAGAAGGGACCATGATGATACTTCAGTCTGACCTCCTACGTACTTCAGGCTACAGAACCTCACCCAACCACTCCTGTAAGCAGGGATGCTGGAACAATTTGTATAGTGGGGATACTGAGTACCATTGAACCAAATTGTAAACCCTGTATATCAAAGAATCATAGGACTGGAAGGGATCTCGAGAGGTCATCTAGTCCAGGACCCTGCTCTCATGACAGGACTAAGCATTATCTAGACCATCCCTGGCAAGTGTGTGTCTAACCTGCTCTTAAAATTCTCCAGTGATGGAGATTCCACAACCTCCCTAGGCAATTTATTCCAGTGCTTAACCACCCTGACAGTTAGGAAGTTTTTCCTAATGTCCAACCTAAACCTCCCTTGCTGTAATTTAAGCCCATTGCTTCTTGTCCTATCCTCAGAGGTTAAGAAGAACAATTCTTCTCCCTCTTCCTTGTAACAACCTATTATGTACTTGAAAACTGTTATGTCCCCTCTCAGTCTTCTCTTTTCCAGACTAAACAAACCAAATTTTTTAAATCTTACCTTATAGGTCATGTTTTCTAGACCTTTAATCATTTTTTTTTTGCTCGTCTCTGGACTTTCTCCAATTTGTCCACATCTTTCCTGAAATGTGGCACCCAGAACTGGACACAATACTCCAGTTGAGGCCTAATCAGCGTGGAGAAGAGCGGAAGAATTACTTCTCATGTCTTGCTTACAACACTCCTGCTAATACATCCCAGAATGATGTTCGCTTTTTCTGCAACAGTGTTAAACTGTTGACTCATATTTAGCTTGTGGTCCACTATGACCTCCAGATCTCTGTCTGCAGTACTCCTTCCTAGGCAGTCATTTCCCATTTTGTATGTGTGCAACTGATTGTTCCTTCCTAAATAGAGTACTTTGCATTTGTCCTTATGGAATTTCATCCTATTTATTTTACAGACCATTTCTCCAATTTGTCCAGATCATTTTGAATTTTAATCCTATCCTCCAAAGCACTTGCAATGCCTCCCAACTTGGTATCATTTGCAAACTTTATAAGTATACTCTCTATGCCATTATCTAAATCATTGATGAAGATATTGAACAGAACTGGACCCAGAACTGATCCCTGCAGACCCCACTCATTATGCCCTTTCAGCATGACTGTGAACCACTGATAACTACTCTCTGGGAACGATTTTCCAACCAGTTATGCACCCACCTTATAGTAGCTCCATCTAGGTTGCATTTCCCTAGTTTGTTTATGAGAAGGTCATGCGAGACAGTATCAAAAGCTTTACTAAAGTCAAGAAATACCACGTCTACCACTTCCCCCTATCCACAAGACTTGTTACCAGTGATGAGCTGCCAAAATATTAACAACCAGTTCCCTCCTCCTCACCCCACGAGGAGGTTGTGCCCCTTGAACCCCCCAGGAGTCCTGCCCCATCCAACCCCCCACATTACTTGACACCCCACCCCCGGGACCCTTGCCCCATCCACCCCCCTTCCCTGTTTCCTAACTGCCTCCTGCCACCCCATCCAACCGCTCCTCTCATTCCTGATGGCCCCCCGGGACCCCTGCCCCATCCAACCACCCCTTCTCCCTGTCCCCTGACCATCCCCGGAACCCCTGCCCCTGACTGCCCCCCACCGCCCCATCCAACACCCCTGCTCCTTCCTGACTGCCCCCCCAGGACTCTTGCCCCCATTCAATTCCCCTGTTCCCTGCCCTCTGACCACCCAGAGTCCCGACCCTAATCCACCCCCCCGCCCTCTATCCAACACTCCCTCCCTGCTCCCTGCCCCCCTTACCACGCTGCCTGGAGATGGGGGCTGTGCCGCCCGGAGTCGGGGCCGGGAGCTGCGGGCGCCGGGCCGGAGCTGGGGCCCGAAATCGGGGGCCAGACCAGAGTCGGGGCCCGGCCCAGAGCCAGGGGCCAGGCCGGAGCTGGCTCAGAGTCGGGGCCGTGGGCTGGGCCAGAGCCACTGGCCAGGCCGGGCCGAAGTCGGGGGCTGGAGGCACGGGCCAGCCCAGAGCTGCTGGCTGGCCGAAGGCAGGGGCCAGCCCGGAGTCGGGGCCGGGGGCCAGAGCTGCTGGCCGGTCTGAAGGCGGGGGCCGGCCCGCAGTTGGGGCTGGGGGCCGGCCCAGAGTTGGGCCCGGAGTCGGGGGCTGGCCCGGAGCCAGGGGCCGGGCCGGAGCTGTGCCACCCGGCCGGAGTCGAGTCAAGGCCGGGGCCGCCCGGAGCCGCACGGCGCCTGGAGCCCTCCTCGCACCCCCGACCCCAGCTCACCTGCAGGAAGCTGCTGCTTCCTTCTCAGCCCTCCCAGGCTTCCTGCACTAACAGCTGATTCGCGGAAAGCCGGGAGGGGGAGCCTTCAGGGGAGGAGGCAGAGGCGGCGCCAGGTGAGCTGGGGCCGGGGGCAGGGCAGGGAACTGCTAGAGCTTTTGTTAAATTTAAAAGTCCTTTTAGAACCAGGACAACCGGTTCTAAAAGGGCTTCTAAATTTAACAACCGGTTCCCGCGAACCGGTGGGAACCGGCTCCAGCTCACCACTGCTTGTTACCTTGTCAAAGAAAGCTATCAGGTTGGTTTGACACAATTTGTACTTGACAAATCCACGCTAACTGTTACTTATCACCTTATTATCTTCTAGCTGTTTGTAAATTGATTGCTTAATTATTCGTTCCATTAGCTTTCCAGGTACAGAAGTTAAACTGACTGGTCTGTAATTCCCCGGGTTAAGCTTATGTCCCTTTTTATAGTTTGGCACTATATTTGCCCTTTTCCAGTCTTCTGGAATCTCTCCTGTCTTCTATGACTTTTTAAAGATAATCGCTAATGGCTCAGATATCTCCTCAGTCAGGTCCTTGAATATTCTAGGATGCATTTCGTTAGGCCCTGGTGACTTGAAGACATCTAATTTGTCTAAGTAATTTTTAATATGTTCGTTTCCTATTTTAGTCTCTGATCTTACCTCATTTTCACTGGCATTCACTATGTTAGATGTTCAATCACCTTCTTGGTGAAAACCGAAACAAAGAAGTCATTAAGCACCTCTGGCATTTCTACATTTTCTGTTGTTGTTTCCCCACACCTCATTGAGTATGGGCCTACCCTGTCCTTGGTCTTCCTCTTCCTTCTAATGTGCTTGTAGAATGTTTTTTATTTATACCCTTTACGTCTCTTAACTAGTTTGGTCTCGTTTTGTGCCTTGGCCTTTCTAATTTTGTCCCTACATAATTGTGTTATTTGTTTATATTTATCCTTTGTAATGTGACTTTTTGTAGGACTCGGTTCCAATACCTTTGTCTGTAAATAGGCCTATAACCTCTGGCTGAATTATTGAAGTCCTCAAATCTTCATTTAAAGATTTCATGTTCCATAGATTACTAATTCAAACCAGCAAGTGACCTGTGCCTCATGCTGCAGAGGAAGGTGAAAACCCGCCAGGATCTTTGCCAATCTGCCTTGAAGGAAAATTCCTTCCTGACCTCAAATGTGGTGATCAGTTAGACCCTGAGCATGTAGGCAAGGCCCCCTAGCCATATATTTATGAAAGAATTCTCTATAGTAACTCAGAGTACTCCCCCTCTAGTGTTCCATCTCCGGTCATTAGAGATATTTGCTAATAGCAGTCACAGATGGGCCATATGCCAATATAGACAATCTCATCACACGATCCGCGCCATAAACATATCAAGCTCTGTCTTGAAACAAATTAGGTATTTTCCCCCCACTGCTCCCCTTAGATGACTGTTCCAGAACATCACTACTCTGATGAATAGAAATCTTCATCTAATTTGAAGCCTAAAGTTGTTGATGGACAGTTTATATCCATTTGTTCTTGTACCAGCATTGGCCCTTAACTTAAATAACTACTCTTACTCTGTGGTGTTTAGCTCTCTGTTGTATTTATATAGGACAATCATATGGCCCCATATCTTTTGTTTGGTTAGCTAAACGAGCCAAGCTTCTGAAGTCTCCTATCATCAGGAAGGTTCTCCATTTATCTGATCATCCTACTAGCCCTTCTCTGCACCTGTTCCAGTTTGAATGCATCCTTCTTAAACAGGGGAGACCAAAACTGCACACAGTATTTCAGATGAGGTATCACCAGTATTTTGTATAATGGTAATAACACTTCTCTGTCTCTCTTGGGTATACCTCACTTGATTCATACTAGGATTGCATTAGCCTTTTTCACAGCCATATCACATTGGCAGCTCATAGTCATCCTGTGATTGACCAATACATTCAGGTCTTTCTCCTCCTCTGTCACTTCCAACTGATACTTCCACAGCATATAGCAAAAATTCCAGTTGTTATTGCCTAAGTGTATGACCTTACACTTTGCACTATTAAATTTCATCCTATTTCTATTATTCTAGTTTTCAAGGTCATCCAAATCTTCTTGTATGAGATTCCAGTCCTCCTCTGTATTGGCAATACCTCCAACTTTGTGTCATTCACAAATTTTATTTGCGAACTCCCACTTTTTGTGCCAAGGTTGTTAATGTAAATGTTAAATAAGATTCGTCCCAAACCCAGTCCATGAGGAACTCCACTAGTAACCTCCCTTCATCCTGAGAATTTACTTTTCTGCATGACCCATTGTAGGGTCTCAGTTAACTAGTTTCTTACCCACCTTTTTATTCCTGTATTAATCCCATTTTCTCCAATTTAATTAATATTTTCCATGTAGCACAATATCAAATGCTTTACTGACATCCAGATAGATTAAATCTATTTTGTTTCCTTTGTTTTCTCAAAGAAAGAGATCAGATTTCACCAGACCAATCTATCATTTGTACAACCATGTTGTAAAACCATTTTATTCCAGTTACAATTATCCACTAGGTCCCTATGTACTCTCTCTTTCAAAATTTGTTCTAAAACCTTGCACACAATGGAGGTCAAATTAACAGGCCTGTGGTTTCCTGGATCACTTTCCCCCCTTTCTTAGGCTACGTCCTCACTGGGGGGGAGGTAGATTTAAGATACGCAAATTCAGCTACGCGAATAGCGTAGCTGAATTCGACATATCGGAGCCGACTTACCCTGCTGTGAGGACGGCGGCAAATCAACCTGCGCGGCTCCCCCGTCGACGGCGCTTACTCCTACCTCCCCTGGTGGAGTACAAGCGTCGATTCGGGGATCGAATGTCGCGTCCCGACGAGACGCAATAATTCGATCCCCGAGAGATCGATTTCTACCCGCCGATTTAGGCGGGTAGTGTAGACGTAGCCTGAGATATAGGTGCTCTATTAACAATTCTCCAGTCATAGGGTATGACCCCTGAGTTTATGGATTCATTAAAAATCCTTCCTATTGGTCTTGTAAATTCATGTGCCAATTCCTTTAATATTCTTGGATTGAGATTATCCAGGCCCCTGATTTGATCTGGGCCCAGGAATTTGATCTCATTAAGCTGTTTGAATTTGACTTCCACCTCAGATGTTGTAATTTCTATTTCCATTGTTCCCATTAGCCACTCTGCCACTGCCCCAAAGCACCTCATTACCCACATTAAAAACTGAGGCAAAGTAAAAAGCAACAGAGGGTCCTGTGGCACCTTTAAGACTAACAGAAGTATTGGGAGCATAAGCTTTCGTGGGTAAGAACCTCACTTCTTCAGATGCAAGCATCTTCCTCACTTGCATCTGAAGAAGTGAGGTTCTTACCCACGAAAGCTTATGTTCCCAATACTTCTGTTAGTCTTAAAGGTGCCACAGGACCCTCTGTTGCTTTTTACAGATTCAGACTAACACGGGTACCCCTCTGATACTTGAGGCAAAGTAGTGATTTAGGTGTTGGGCTATACATAGATTATGTTTAATCTCCACCCCAATATCAGTGTTTAACAGTCCCACTTCTTCTTTCCTTGTTTTCTTTCTATTTATATGTCTAATGAACCTTTTACTATTGCTTTTAATTTCCTTTCCTTGGCTTTTGGTAGTTCTTGCTTTATCCCTACACTTTCTGACTTCCAAGAGGATGCTTTCCTTGCTGATCTATCCCATCTACCATTCCTTGTAGGCTGTCTGCTTTCTCTTAATAACCTGTTTGAGATGCTTGTTCATCCAGTTTGGGCTGCAACCCTTCCCTATGATTTTTTTCCCCTTTGGTTGGGATGCAGTCTTCAGATAGCGTGTGCTACTTTGACTTGAAGTACAGTAATTCCAAGCATCCTCCACTTCCTTGAGTTCTTCAGTCCAGTCCACTTCCCTAATTAATTCCATTAATTTTTTAGTGTTTGCCCTTTGGAAATGAAAGACCCTAGTTGCAGATCTATTTTTGTTTATCTTTCTAGTTAGTTTAAAATGAATTAACTCATGATCACTCAAACCAAGGTTGTCCTCTACAACCAGTTCTTCTTACTACTTACTAATACCAAATCTAAAATGGCATTAGTTCGTGTTGGTTTTGTTACTATTTGGTGAAGAAATCTATCATCTATCTATTTATCTATCTAGGACTCTCTGGGCTCTACCATTATTAGTAGCATTTGTCAGATTAAGTAACTGGAGAGTTTTAGGGAAATCCATTATCAGTAGAGGGAGGGCACCAGTGACGCAGAGTATATTGGTTTACCCTGTTATCTTATATTTATTTCCTGTTTAAAACAATTACTCTGTTGAATATATTGTGTGTATTTGTGTTATTCCTTGGGAGTCTCCTACTATCTGGCAAGTAAGTGTGGGTTATTCCATGGTTACAATTTTCCTTCTAAGTTGCCCCAGAGGAGCAAAAGGGGTGGAGGTATTGCCAAATAAATTAGCTATGATGAGAATCAGAAAGTTACACCCTGCTGAGCTGGAGGCCGGGATCCAGATGAACCCCGGCCTGTCCATCAAAGACCATAAGGAGACAGACATTATCAGAGATAACTGGGTGGATACGGCACTGCAGATCTGATAACACTATTGATACAAATGTGAAAACTTCTTTGGCCTTCACTAAAAATTAAAGATTACAGCAGAGCATATACCTAGGAGTTTACACTTTCATTTTTTCATATGAAAATATGTTATCAAGCAGGTAGTTCTGCTTTTGAACTAACCCTCCATGTGTTTTCCCTACCTTGTCCCAAGACATGTGCCTAAGTCTAGGCACTGTGTTTCTCAAGATGTGGGGAATCTGTACTCTGACCAAGAATAACTGACAAAATAGCTGCAGATTTTCAGCGCAATTCCCTTTGTGAAATACAGAAGTGTGAAATAAGGAGAAGACTAAAAGAAATAGATTAGCTTAAGAACAAAGTCAGGATTTACTTGATGGAAAAGGGCAACAAATGAGGTAGTGTATGTGGGACATTCCAGGCTAAATTCATCCTGCTGGTAGAAGGAGTGCAAATTGTATCCTTTCCTCTCCCCATGTCAGCAGGGCCATCTACTTCCTGGGGGATTTAACTATGGGGGAAGTCATGTGGTATTTCTACTGCTGCCCTTCCTTAGCATTTAGTTAGGATTAACCTAGTCAGCTCTGGCTGCAGGCATCTCCCCTGCTTCTTTGGCCCATATGGAGCTATCAAGGGCACCCCACAGCTGAAGCTGCCCTCAGGACCATCAATGATCATCCTCTAAATAATTTCTCTGTATCTCTCCAGGCTTGTCTTGGCCTGCTCACTTCACCTCCCCGATCCTGCCAGTCACCATCATATTCTCCTGGTAATCAACCCCTGGAGCATGCTCTGCAGAATTAGAGGAGATGGGGGTAGGCAGCAATCATGCAGAAAGGGAGAGAGCCACATGCAGATGTTCTCTTCTGTTCATGGGTCTAGGGAGTGTTATATGGGCCAGTATTATTCATTTTATTTATTGTTTGTAGTGAGGTGCTAGGCAGTGTTCACTTAATAGACTCAGTCCTGAACAGAGTTAATATGTCCTTTACTTATTTTAAGCACGTGACTAGTCTAATTGAACTTAGAGGATTTAGGATATGTCTCCACAGTGACAAGGAGTGACCCTCCCACCCAGGGCAGACAGACTCGGGCTAGCTTGGCTTGAGCTAGCCTGCTAAAAATAGCAGTGTGGATGTTGCAGCTTGGGTAGCAGCTCGGGCTCTCAAGCCCACCTGACCCCCCTCTGGGTCTCAGTTCAGGTGGCCAGCCTGAGTCTTCACCACAGCCACAACGTCCACACTGCTACTTTTAGCATGCTAAACTTGAGCCAAGATTTAGTGCTAGTCTGTCTATCTGGTCTGAGAGGCTCAATCCCAGCTGCAGTGTAGATATACATTTCAAGTACAAGCATTTGCAGGATTGGCGCCATATATAAAGAGATGGCATCTGCACCAAATAGCTCACCATCTAAGGTGTCAATCCAATGATAGACTCAATATGCCTTTGCCTTCCTGGATCTGGGCATGACAGACAAACAATAACAAACAAACAAGCAAGATACTTGAAGTGATGTAAGGTCCACGGGTTATTGTTGTTTTTTTTATCTTTTCTTTTCATCAGCACTTGCTTATTTAATAATTAGCGTAATCATTTTAAAGTTTTGTCTAGTTAGGTTTTGTTTTGTCCCACTTTAAATCTTTTTAAATTTATTTTTTACATTAAAAATAAAATAAGCCAAGTTAAATTAGTTTTGCTCTTTTCCATTTTCTATTTTTCCTTGGCTTTTATCTGTTTCTTAATATGTATAATCTCTTTTTTCTTCAGTTTTAAACCATTGCCTGATTCTCTGATTTTTTATTTTTTATTTTTTAATTTAATTATTGTTCAGCATTATTTTCTCTGGTTTAGCTTTATCAGTACTTGGCTACCCATAACGGTATAATTGTGCTCCTAAAAAAATGTGTCTTTTGCAATTGTAGATCGTAACAATCTATCACATTCCTCTTCCCAAGGCGACACCTTAGCCCGTCAGAAGTTATAGGCCTGAAGCAAAATTACTTGGTGAAATTCTGTATGTTATTCCGGAGGTCAAACTAGGTGAGCACAATGGTCCCTTTTGACCTTAAAGATTTATGAATCTGTATCCTCATCCTTTTCCCACACTACCTTCCAAAAGACTTTACTTCCTTGCTCTAATAAGATCCAGAAGAAATTGGATGATGGAACCAAGTATCTGGGTTTGGGAAGGCTAGAGTTGGTGGAAAAATGACAACAAATTAATTTTTTAAAGTAATTTTGGTCAACATTTTGATAATTTTCAACCAGCTCTAGGGAAAGCCTGTTGCTACTCCTTGGGGCCTTTAAAAAGGTTCTTTACAATGTATATGTACCCAGAGTTTACTGATGGGGGTGTGCATTTAATAAATAAATGACCTGATTTTGCTACCCTCTATCAAACTCAGTTAGTCCCTTATTTTGCATATACTTTCTATCGCTTACACATGGAGTAAATAACTACTCAGCCTGGGTAAAGATGATAGAATCATGCCAAAAACAAACAAGGGGGTGCAAGGCTTTATGCCCCAAATTTAGCTACAATCTCTCGATTAATCACTCCAACTAAATTTAAATTTATGGCAAAACAAGGGGCCTCAATTTTGTTATATAAAGAGTTGTCAAGCCCATAATTAACAGGAATTAATGAGCCCTATCCAGCAAACCTTTGCTAAAGCCAGTACTCCTTCATAAGAGTAGTCTTATTGAAGTCAATGAGACTGCTTTACACGAGTGGGCACATTAGTCCTGGGGTGCACAGAGCTGGTTGAAATTTTTTTCATGAAACTTTGTTATGAAAAATGGCTTTTTGATCAAAATGAAGAATTTAATTTTGATAGAAAATTTCCAGCTTTTTGTTGGAAAACTGGAAATCAAAACATGACATTTTTTCAATTATTTTTTTTAGGTGTCAGTAAAAATTAACCAAACTTTTTTACTGAAAATATTTTTGAAAAATTTGATTTTTAACTTAAAGTAAAACAAAGTTGGGATTTTGAAAAAAAAAAATTTCTCATGAAATATCACAGGCGTTTTTTCACCCATGTGTAATGCAGATTTGCAGGATTGGGCTCTTCATTTTCAAAGTAACTACCCTGATTGTGGTAGTACGGTCACTTCTATTTGCTAGTACGTGGTGCTGTGCACATACACATTGTGCAGCTGTGAGAGGAGCATTTCCATATAAGCGGATGTGAAAGCATAATGCTTTCAGGCCAGTGCTGTGATGCAGACTATTAGAAAACTGTCTCATAATTTAAACACATTAATATTTAATTAAAAACTCTTGATATTCTAGAATACTTTAGATGGATGAATAGAAACTCTTGCCCTCCCTGCTTAGTGGCCAAAGCCTACCCCTTCCTGTAATAAGCAACAGTAGCAGCATCTCCTCCAAGTGGTAAGAGACTAGACCTGGTTGGAAATTCTCTGTATCAGCCTTGAAATGTCTTGAAAAAATGATTTGGAACTGATGAACTTTCAGTGACTCACAGGCTGGGTTTTGAAACTGAATACCAAAATTTCAGAAAGGCCAGATTTCTTGCAGACCAGAAATCCCACACTTCAGCCAGCTTTCCAACAGGCAGGAAGGGATTCTCTTGCCCCTGATGGAAAGCTAAGGGGAAGAAGTGGGTTATGAGCGGTAGTTGCTCATAGCTCGCTGTGCGTGTGCAGAGTACCATGCTTCAGGACACTATATAAATAGTATAGAATAATACAGAAAAGCTAGATGCAATATTATGTTTTTCATACTCGGATTCTTGGCAACAAAACAATTTTAAAATCATTACAGAATATGTACCACGCATTACCCAGACAGTATGTACCCCCGACAATTCAGTTACTTGTTTCTGCACCCGTAATTTAGCTGAATGCCAGTTCAACTTGCCAAGTTTAAAAAAAAAAGAAGCAAAAATACCACAGCCTGCTTGTTAGAACCCTTTCAGGTATCCATGCCTCTCAACTCAGACATCAATTAGCCTTTGTATATGTTCTAGAATGTTTCTTCATCACACAAGGTACAACTTACCAGGGTCAGAATTTGTTTTCATTGTACAAGACACATAATGTTCTTTATCTGCAGCAACCTCATTCTTCCTTGCAGCGAAAAACATACCTCTGTATTTTACCCATGTGACAAAACTTCACAAAGGGAGGATGTCCAAAATAGGCTGTTCGTCCCCCACTCCCTGAAGGAAATTCCTATCTAAATAATCTTGTCTCTACAGGTGTTGAGACAAGAAGTTCTCAAATGAAAAAGGGAAAATGAAATAATGACAAACCAGCTTAGCTGAGAAATACCGCATGCTACCCTTATAAAACTACAAAAGGAAATGTGTTTTTCATTCCCTCTCTAAACACAGAGTTTAAACGTGAATACAGCAACAATACATTTAGAGTTATTCATCATCACTTAAGTCCTAAGATTTAGGATTTTTGTGTGCTTGAATGTCTGACTAGTAGAAACTTCAGACTGCTATTAAAATGCAAAATTCCTTTCCTTAGTATGCACAAACATAACAGACATAATCCTTTATCTCTGGCAAAGCTGTTAGCTTTTTGCCCTTTGGCATGTTCGATGTATACAGTATCTGTAGCTATTGCCTAATATATCTACCGCAGGAGCTCAGATACCATGATGATGGAGGCCATATACATGCCTAGATAGGCATATAGATAAACAGAAGTTTTCTCACTGACTTGCCAGCTCTTTGATCCAACCAGTGGAACTCGATTTTCCAGATTATTTAAGCAACAAGGCTCAAACCCATCTGCGGTTTAAATCCTGGGACCTGGCAAGTGATCAAGACCCTGCAATCCCACCCCACCACCATCATGTGCAAATTAAAGATAAACATTGAGCAGTTCTCATTTAAATATCTAGCATCTGACACAGCCTTGATTTTTGCAGTTGCAGGAGAATAAAAACAACAGTTGAAGGAACTGCACTCAGTAAAAGGTTTCCCTGGTAGGGAGGCCAAACTAAATAATGAAGCGAAAACATGCTTCACTGAAACTAAACTTTAGTCAATTCACTCTCCTGAAACAAAGGATTTTTTGTGATTTCAAAAGTGCACATTGTACTTGACTCTGGCAGCCATTTATGTGTTTTTGAATGATCTGGTTATGTATAAATCCCAATTTAGCAAGCCTTTCAGCACCTAAATCCTAGGAGTGATCTGAAAATATTAACGAGGTTTTCTAGATACTGTAGCTGCCCTTTTCTTCCTCATAAGCATTTTAAAGTACAAGCTTCAGTGAAAATGTCTTGATGTACCTTGTTTGTTGACTGGTATTTTCTTCCCTTTTATTTTCTTTCTTTGTCAATATTTATAAAACATCCGAAATCTATTTCATGTTCTTGTGGCAAAGTGATTATTTTTGCCTTCCTTCCTCTCCTTTTATTCCCAGGATCACTGAGCTTTAATGCATTCTTTAAATCATCTGATAGCGCCAGTATTCCTTAGACATGCAGCTGTTAACATAAAAGGATATTTAGGGTGAGATGGCAACAGATTAGTGCAAGGTTGCTCACTGAGCAACAAACTCTCAAACTTTGCTGTGCAGAGTCTGAGCAATCATGCTTTCGCAGGGCGTTTGCAGATGGAATCAGCTCAGCCCGGGCTGTGGAACACTGATGCTGCATTCGCAGCTGTGATCTCTGGCTACCCTTACATGGAACAATTTGTAAAACGCTACTGATTTGGTAGCATTTTTCACCTGCTTTGCATTTGTGCAAAGGAAGTGAGAATCAGTGCTTTCGAATGTTGGAAGGGGGACTGTAGGTCTTTAGCTTTGAACTGGTCTCTCTTGTAGAGCTTGATGCATCAAAGCCCAGCATTAAAGAAGAGAACCCAAATGAGATGACTTGTGGTTAAGATATGTGTGACTGGGAAATCTGGGTTTGGTCAACTCCTTCCCACTGTCAAAATATCCATAGTGTTTTTGGTTGGTTGGTTGGCTGGTTGTTTTGTGGGTGGGTGGCAAATGGGAGTTTGGTTGTACACCTAAAATACTTTTTTAAAAGTGGTATGCCTTATAACGCTAGGTAGGAAAATCAGACCAGGTTCTTTCTTTGACTAGAACACCTGAAACCTGAGCTACTTGTTGCATCTGAAGAAGTGAGCTGCAGCCCACGAAAGCTTATGCTGAAATAAATTTGTTAGTCTCTAAGGTGTCACAAGTACTCCTGTTCTCTGAGCTACCCTGTAAGTTTTCCCTGAAGCTAGTATGTTTTTCCTAGTATGCCCACTTATGCCCTCAAATGATTTGTACAGGTGAGGTAAAATAATCAACAGTAATATGGGTTAGAAGTTCAATGTCCCAGATATTTAGGATAGGAGAAGTTATGGAGGAAAAAAATAGCGAGAAATTGGGGAAAGACTTAAAAAAATATAATGCCACTACAAACAATTGCTGTACAAACCAATATGGTAAACTAAACTTCCTTCTGACCATAGCTTACTGTCACTGGGCCTGATCCGGAGCCTGGTGAAGTAAATAGAAAGACTCCCAAGACTTCAGTGGGCTGAGGATCAAGTCAAATACTGTTCCCACTGAAATCAGTGGGTAGGATTCTATGCCTCAGTCTCCACTGTGCAGAGTGGAGGTGTAAAATGCTTCGTGCATTTCTGCCTGATTCGTCCCAATGCACATTTAAAATAGAGCTTGTATAATTGTAATTCAAGGTTGACAGTAAGGGTGATCTACCATTTCCTTTCTGCTATGAACTATAAAGGCTTGTGCTGCTTCTCACTAATGCTCATTTTCTTATCCCTTCGCAGGGTTACAATGGCTTGCAGAGGTGACTGCTCCAACTTTCTCTAAACTCATTAGTCCTGATGCTACTCTCAGCTATGCCAGTGTAAAACTGGAGTAACTCCAGATATTGATAAAGTGTGGATGTGAGAGAGTGAAGCCACGGGAGTAATTCCAGAGGACACAGGTAACTTGAGATCAGATTAATTCCCACTAGTTCCATGTGGCATTAGGAACCACATAGTTCAAAACATACTTCTATTGTCAGTTTTGTCTATCTTTTCTTCAGTGCTAGGGCTCCTTTCACTTCCTGGAAGATAATAAATGTTCTTCTTAATCCTTTATTCTGCCCTTCTGAGTTATTGAATTTTAAATGCACTTTCCAGAAACACAAACACAAGCTTGTGATTTAAAGGCCACTGAATTCTACGTTGTTGTGTTTGTACTAACAGTAAATAGAGCCAAGAGGAATTAGAAAGTTCATGTTTAAAAAGCTTAATTCAAGTAAATGAACAGCATATACCGTGAAAACTGGCAAGTAATCATTTGTTATCTAAGGCTTAATGCAAGGAACATGCAAGAATCATGCCTATTTAAGGACAATCTTGCAGTTTTGCATCATGTATGCCCAACAGAGATCACAAGGGCAGGGTATTGTGACCTAATGAATTCTGAGAGCTGATTAATCATTTTAGGGTATATATACACCACAGACTAGCTTCTGTTCAAATAATATCAAACAACCTTAGGAAGAACCTCAATCAAAACACAGGAGGTTGCTTGTGAAAATTCTATTTATCATAACAACATCTTGTTTACCCAAGCGGTGGGTGTTTAGCATTTATGTTCTTTCTCTAATAATAGTGAGGTTAGGGTTATCTCCCCGGCCCTTTTAAATCTCTGGGCCCCAGGGCAGCCCTCCCTGTTGCACCCTACCCCCTATCAGTGGCTCTGCCAGTACGGTCGGCTGCGTATCAGCGGCCCCTTTCTTACCGGTACACCCTAATGGATCGTAACGGCTTACTTTCACCTCTGGTCTTAGAATACTTTTGGGAACTATATGCTAAGTCATTTGAGTTGCACATTAGACAATTGAATATTTAACATGTCTCTGACTTTTAGAAAAACAGCTCACTTTTTTGACTACTCAACCTGATCAGTTTGATTATAAGTTTCAGGGGGTAGCCATGTTAGTCTGTATCCACAAAAACAACAAGGAGTCCGGTGGCACCTTAAAGACTAACAGATTTATTTGGGCATAAGCTTTCGTGGGTAAAAAACCTCACTTCTTCAGATGCATGGAGTGAAAGTTACAGATGCAGGCATTATACAATGACACATGAAGAGAAGGGAGTACCTCACAAGTGGAGAACCAGTGTTGACAGGGCAAATTCGATCAGGGTGGATGTGATCCACTCCCAATAATTGATGAGGAGGTGTCAATTCCAGGAGAGGCAAAGCTGCTTTTGTAATGAGCCAGCCACTCCCAGTCCCTATTCAAGCCCAAATTAATTGTGTTAAATTTGCAAATGAATTTTAGTTCTGCTGTTTCTCTTTGAAGTCTGTTTCTGAAGTTTTTTTGTTCAAGAATAGTTACTTTTAAATCTGTTATAGAATGTTCAGGGAGGTTGAAGTGTTCTCCTACTGGATTTTGTATGTTACCATTCCGGATGTCTGATGGGAGCTGCTGGAAGCGGCGGCCAGCACATCCCTCAGCCCGCGCCGCAGCCCCCATTGGCCTGGAGCAGCAAACCGCGGCCAGTAGGAGCTGCAATCGGCCAAACCTGTGGATGGGGCAGGTAAACAAACCGGCCTGGCCCGCCAGGGGCTTTCCCTACACAAGCGGCGTCCCAAGTTTAGGAAACACTGATCTATGTTAATTTAATGAAAAGGCCTTAATGTTACTAAATGATAATATACACCTGACTACTGAACCTCAAATTCATATGATTCCCAAAGCAAGATACACATGTGTAGCTAGACACGGGGATTTCTGAATCTACCAGATTCCACAACTATGGAACTTGGTTATCAATTACACAACACCTTGAGATAAAGCAATTTGAGATAAAGAAGCTTATTTCTTCCCACAGGTTCTAAGGAAATTTGCTTGAGGGTCTGACACACACAACTGGCTTGCAATGCAGTTATCAATATACCAGTATGGACAGGAACCCTGTCAGTAGTGCTGAGCCACACAATTCTAAAGTGTTCTCACACAGTTACCATGTGCATTTCACCCTGCATCTCAAAACAATAAGTTTAGATATAGCAGTTGCATTTACGATTTATAGTATTTTAAATGACAGTGTAATTCTCATCCCTATGTTGAGATGAAGTAGAAAGCCATGGAGTTGTCCTGAAAATATGTCATTTGTGAAAATATCATATAATTTCCATTTAAAATATTTTCCCTTTTTGGTAGAACTGTAAGAAAAATATCTGTCTTATATTCCTAAAGCTCATGCTTCAGGGTTTCAGCCAGCCACCGGCAGGGGTCAGGAAGGGATTTCCTTCCTACCCTGCATGTATTCTGGGAAGGTTTTTTATGTCTTCTTCCTCTGAATTATCAAGGATGGCCACTGCTGGAGATGGGACACTTGATGGGGTGGGCTGGGGCTCTGAGGTGGCACCAAGAATTTTCTCTCACATGCTTGGCCAGCTGGTTCCTGCTCACATGCTCAGGGTTTAACTGATCACCATATGTGAGGATGGGAAGGAATTTTCTCTAGGTCAGATTGGCAGTAACCTTGTGGGGATTTTGCCTTCCTCTACTGTGTGTGGATGTAGGTCACTTGCCAGGATTATCTGGGTATATCTCACCTAAGGCCCCTGCAGTGGCAGGGAAATGCTTGAGCATTGGTGCACCTCAGTCCCTCCTAGTCTCTTTCTATGACACATAATAGTCTAGTCTGTGGTGGCTTGTAATAGTTAGGTCACACTTAGGTTGTTGGGTTCAGTGTGCCAAGTGCCGGGTGGCATTAGTGGCCTGTGAAATGCAGAAGGTCAGATTACATTATTAGGACTCTGTGTCTGTCATGAAAATTGTGGAAGTCAGGGATTCTGTGACGTGCCGCAACCTCCATGACTTCTGCAGCGGCCAGTGTGGCTGACTCCAGGGCCAGCTGCTCGGGCGGCCCCGGGAACAGCCACTCCAGCCGCTGTTGCAGCGGCCCCGCAGCCAGCCACTCTGGCCGCTGCTGGAGCAGCCCTGCAGCCAGCCGCACTGGCCATTGTGGGAGCTGCACCAGTCAGCTGGGCCCGGGGACCGCCCGAGCAGCGGTCCAAGGGGTGGCGGGAGCAGCGACAGCTGGAGCAGGCACTGCCCGGCAGCTGGTACTGCTGGCTCCCCCCCGACCCCCCAAGCAGCAGCCCCCCAGCTAAGATTTAGACTATGTCTATACTATGCACCTTTTAGCGACACAGCTGTACTGCTACAGCCGTGCCGCTAAAAGGCAAACAGTGTAGCCGCTGTTTGTCGGCAGGAGAGATCTCTCACTCAGACAAATAACTTCCACCCACAATGAATGGTGGTAGCTTTGTCGGCAGGAGAGCTCTGCTGCCAACAAAGTGCTGTTCACACAGGCGCTTTTCGTCAGCAAAACTTTTGTCATTTGGGGGTCTGTTTTTTGTTGTTCAGGTTCCAATATATTCAAAGCCTGAGTCAGGGGTACTTAAAGTACAAGTCATGGACCTGTCACGGGCCTTGAATTTTTGCTAATTGCGCTTGATCTGTCCATGACTTTTATTAAAAATACCCATGACTAAACCGTAGCCTTATACATGATCTATTCGCCCCTTCTGGCTTTAAATTCTATGAATAATTTCTAATGTATCCGATCTCCTAACAAACTGAAACCAATGGAACATTTCTAATGTGTCCAAACTTCTCCTGGACTAAGCTCAAGGGAACAATTGTAATATATCTGGTCTGCAACCAAACTGAAACCAGTTGAACATTTCTAATGTACCGATCTGAAAATGATGAAACATGTGTAGCATACCAGTCTGGTAAAAAATTGAAATTGACGGAACTTTTCTCCAATGAAATCAGCTGAGATTATTAAAAAACAAAACAAACATACTTGCCTACACAAAACGTCTTTACTGTGTCTTGCAGATTCTGAAAAGATCTTACCATTATGCTAGCAGCAGTGCCAACCTTAAACATTAAAATCGTGAGTCAGAAGTATTAGAAAAAAAAATCAAATAGGCTTAAAATTATTTTTTTAATAACACATTTTGGATATTTTTTATTTGTCATCTGTTTTTTGAGCCTCACTGTTTTGTTATAAAAAGTTACATTTTGCCTGGTCAGATCTTTCTGCATTCTAGTCAGTGCTTTATTATAGATTCATAGATTCCAAGGCCCGAAGGGATCACTGTGATCATCTTTCCTGACCTCCTGTATCGTGCAGGCCATAGAACTTCCCCAAAATAATTTCTAGAGTGTATCTTTTAGAAAAACATCCAATCTAGATTTAAAAATTGTCAGTGATGGACAATCCATCACAACTCTTGGTAAGTTGTTCTAATGGCTAATTACTCTCACTGTTACAAATGTACACCTTATTTCCAGTCTGAATTTGTCTAGATTCAACTTCCAGCCATTGGATCCTGTTAGCGGATGTAGCAAAACTTTTATTATTGTTAACATTTAACTGACAATCAGATGAGGATTAGTAATTGTAGACATAAATAATTTTTGAAAAAATAGTTTAATTATTTTGAAATTCGAAGAACCAAGTCAATTTAAAGATGGACAAATATGCAGTCAACACACTTTTTTTTAGCACAATCCACTGCCAAGAATATATTGAAAACCAAGGTCATTTATATGACATGTCCATACATTGAATAAAATCTCTAAAAGCTGCCTGAGAGATGTGGCTTAAAATTTTTAAGTAACAATCTTTTCTAAAATGCACCAATTGCATCTAAAATTATTGTAATGTATATTATGTATTGACATTTAATATAATGCACATGAAATAAACAGCACCTAAAGATAAAACAGGACAAAATTCTGAGCCTCTGTGTGGAAGGCCATTATACTGACACAAGGCCGAGGGCTCCGGTGAGCCTCTGAAGACAATGGTCCGTGGCATTCCTTGCTGCTTCTTTACAAAAGGAACAGCCCACTTCTCCCCACTGCCCTCTGTCAAATCAACTGATGGACAGAGCAACCCAGCCAAGCCTCCTTGTCCCTTTGTAACTGTGGAGCACTGGTGGGCATATTGGTCAATGCCTAAGTGAATGGGAGCCCAAGTGGCTGTCCTTGTCGCCTTTCCTCTAGCACTTCCATGAAACTCGAGCAGGATTTTTCCAAAGAGTTCTATAATAATTATTGCAAATAACAATTACTGTAGAGCTTTATACATGGAAAGTACTGCTCACACATTAAATAACTAGGTTAATTTATGCAGTGTAGTTGTAGCCATGTTGGTCCCAGGATATGAGAGAGACAAGGGGGTGATGAGGTAATACCTTTTATTGGGCCAACTTCAGAGAGACAAACTTTTGAGCTCCACAGAGCTTTTCTTCGGTGTGTATGTCTCAAAAACTTGTCTCTCTCACCAACAGAAGGTGGTTCAGTAAAAGATATTACCTCACCCACCTTGTCTAGGTTAATTTATGTTTGTCAATGCATTCAACATGTAAAGCACTATATAAATTGTTATTTTTGTTCTTTATCTATTAATGTAACTAATACAACTGGTAGCTAAAATAGAGTGATATAGGGCCAGATTCTGCTTGGAATTTGCATCTTGTGGGGAAGTAACAAGGACCATGTAAGGACCAGACATAATTGTAGTCTCTCAGCTCAGGAGAGAATCGCCTGCTCCATTTCTACTTGCCTGGGAGAGCCTAAGGTCCCAAAAGGGGTGGGGAGAATGTTGCATCATGCATCCTCCCCACACACTGACTCCCGGAGCAGGACTAGGGCACAGTGATGTCATGCTGCACCTAATAAAGATGTGCAATAGCAGGCACACTGTCCTTGCATATGGTGGAGCTCTGGAAAGCATTTATTGCCCCCCCCAATGTTCCTCACTGTGACAGTGCAGCTCCATACTGGCCCTTACTAGGGGCTGTGCCTCTAAAGCAGGATCCAGCGTGTTGTTTTTTATTACCTCATCTAGTTGAATTTGATGGGTTATGGGGTTCCAAATAAGTTATCTGCAGCAGAACAAGAACAAAGCAGGATGGGAAATACCTTTGAACTGCTCAACCAACCAAGTCAATCTAGTTCCTCCAGGTTGCCAGTTAGTGATTTTGTTTATTTCATTGTTGTCTGTGCTTTGTCTCAGGCACTAAGCATACTGCAGAATTTCAAAAGCATAACATTTTCTGGAAAAAAAAATTGGAATCTATAAACAGGGCCCCCCAGAAGATCAGTCCCAACTTTAGGGCCATTGCATAGCATAACATCCACAACACACAACAACTTCATAGCACAGCAGCCACTAGAAAGTCCATTACACTTGCCAGATAAGTCTGGCATCAATCCATCATTTACTCCGGGCTCTCCCTCTCCCCCTCCTCCCTCCCGTAAAGCATGCGAAAACAGGTGCATCTTCCAGTCAATCCTAAAGGTCACCCAATCTTGGTTGTAATAGCCTAGTTACCCAGAAGACTGTTTCTGAAATCTAAGGTTAACATTACAGTTCCGTATGTGATGAATTCTGCTGATGTAATTCTGGACAGCAGTTTGTATCCTTTGTGAAGTATGAGCAGCCCTAGAACCAAAATAGAAGAGTGAAAGAAGGCACAAGTTCTATTCAGCACGTCCTGGCAGTTGGTGTGATGATCTGCTGTTGTGACTGTGCAAAGGGTAGCCTTAGGCTTAGTGTGGCTGGGAATTGCAGGTATTTCATTGTCATTGGTCTCACATTTTTCAAGGAGGTAGCCATATGGAGGAATTCCCATTGCCTGCAGCCAGTCTCTGCACTTAGGTCAGAAGAGATAAGGAAATTCCATTCCCTGCGTGCAATCTTTCTGGTTTTCCATATGTTCCCAGCACATTCTCTCCAATATGAAATTTCAGCACTTGTGACACTATTTCTCAAGGCCTGCTGCTACTGCTCCAGCACATGAGCAGTGAGCTAATTCTGTTCACAGTAAGTGTGGAAAAGCTTCCTCATCAGAGGGATTTCTTCTGTGCTCTGTCACAGCAACCTCATCCACTGGAAGAACCCAGTCATGAGTGAAGCCACAATAAACCATCAGATTGGCTTAAAAATCATAAGATTTTAAACATTTTGGGTTTTTTTATTTACTGCTGTTTTTCGAGCCTTTAGATCATACTCAGGTCACATTTTTAAGCTTTTCACCCTAACCATGAAAGCTAGAAACTTACCTTTCTTAAAAAATGAAAGCTGCCATTCTCATGCAGTCACTTGCGTCTGACAGCTGAGGCTTTAAATAAAGCAGGGGTTCCCAAACTTGGTTCGCAGTTTGTTCAGGGTAAGCACCTGGCAGGCCGCGAGATGCTTTGTTTACCTGAGCATCCACAGGTACGGCCGCTCGCAGCTCCCAGTGGCTGTGGTTCGCCATTCCCGGCCAATGAGAGCTGCAGGAAGCAGTGGCCCAACCCATTAGAACCGCGGCCAATGGGAGCTGCGAGCAGCCGTACCTGCAGATGCTCAGATAAACAAAGTGTCTAAAGGCCCGCCAGGGGCTTCCACTGAACAAGCCTCAAACAAAGTTTGGGAACCCCTGAAATAAAGCATCAAAATGCATGAGACCTGTGATAAAATCGTATGAATTAGCAACAGTGATTTTATTAAATGTTCATGCCTTATATAGGTGCTGATTTTTTTTTTGTAACACTTGGTGTCCTTTTTTAGTTGCTGCTGATGGAAGTTTCTATCATGCCTTCTCCACTTTCTCCTCTATTTCTTTTATTTGCTTATTAAAGATTTCATTCATATTGTGCAGTTTAATATATCTTTTTAGTTCATGGCTAATTTGATCTTTGCCTGCTTTTAGCTTCATTGTGATTATCTGCAGTTCTTGTCTCATGGTTGTTTTGCTGACCTGTGAATTTGGGCTAAGTGGACTGCTGAATTTGTGCTTGGAGTACAGCCATCATAAAAAAACAAAACAAAACTATGTTCCTTCCTTTTTAAAATAATTTTATCCTTAGAAGATGACTTTCCCCAATAACCACTTAAAAAGAACATTTATGGAGCAGATCTGCTAAAGTCTCTGGAGGAAATTTATAGCAAAAATAGGAGAGAGATTTTAGCCCATCTTCTTCTACACTTTATCATTCAGTTGTAAGCGGGGAAATGGCCATGCTATTATGGAGAATTTTCCTGACTTCTCTAATACCCAGGTGGAATCGGATGGTGAAAAGATCTCAGTCCCCAGTCCAACTCCCTTTACCCAGATGCCCTGACCTCAAGGACTCCTCCGCCTGTGTAGCACAGTCCTCATAATCCCAATGAGGCTGTGCCCAGGATCCCTGGGGGGCTTAACCCCCAGTTTTGTCATGGGTCACTGAGGCGAGAGTGTTCCCACATTGCGATACTCTCTCCTCACCAGCCACTTCCCTGACCCAGTGATCACTACACTGAGTTTAAACCACATACTATTTATTAAACAGAAACTGTAAATGAATAAGGGAAAAACTGAAAAGGCTAAAGGATCCAGGAAGCCCACACTATGGCATGGGGAGCACCATAAACAATAGTCTCTGGAACTCAGGAAAAGTCACAGCCTATTCCTAACACATCCAGGCCGCCTTCCCAGGGCCTGGATGCACTATGGTGATATGGTGGGTAAGCTACTTGCTCTTGTGGTGGCTACACACCTTCAGGCTCTAGGTGGTGGGACCCTTCTGCTGTCAAGTTTGTGTCCCCCCCGCTAAGTCTAGCCTTCAAGGCCCTCTAGTCTGGAAACATTCCCCTCCACTAGGCCCTCTCTGCCCAGGGTGCGCACTTTTCATACAGTCGTAGGATTAGAAGGGACCTTGAGAGGTCATCTAGTCCAGTCCCCTGCACTCATGGCAGGACTGAGTATTATCTAGACTGGGGGTTCCCAAACTTGGTTCGAGGCTTGTTCAGGGTAAGCCCCTGATGGGCCAAGAGACGCTTTGTTTACCTGAGTGTCCGCAGGTACGGCCGCTCGCAGCTCCCAGTGGCCGCGGTTTGCCGTTCCCGGCCAATGGGAGCTGTGGGAAGCTGCGCGGGCCAGGCTACCACTTTCCGCAGCTCCCATTGGCCGGGAACAGTGAATCACAGCCACTGGGAGCTGCGAGTGGCCATACCTGCGAATGCTCAGGTAAACGAAATGTCTCGCAGGTTTGTCTAACCTGCTTTTAAAAATCTCCAATGATGGAGATTCCACAATCTCCCTAGGCAATTTATTTCAGTGCTTAACCACTCTGAAAGTTAGGAAGTTTTTCCTAATGTCCAACCTAAACTGCCCTTGCTGCAATTTAAGCCCATTACTTATTGTCCTGTCCTCGGAGGTTAAGGAGAACATTTTTTTCTCCCTCCTCCTTGTAACAACCTTTTATGTACTTGAAAACTGTTATGTCCCCTCTCAGTCTTCTCTTCTCCAGACTAAACAAATCCAATTTTTTTCAATCTTACCTCATAGGTCATTTTTTCTAGACCTTTAATCATTTTTTTTGCTCTTCTCTGGACTTTCTCCAATTTGTCCACATCTTTCCTGAAATGTGGCACCCAGAACTGGACACAATATGCACAATAGAGTGGAAGAATTATTTCTTGTGTCTTGCTTACAACACTCCTGCTAATACATCCCAGAATGGTGTTTGCTTTTTTTTTTTTTTGCAACTGTGTTACGCTGTTGACTCATATTTAGCTTGTGGACCATTCTGACCCCCAGATCCCTTTCTGCAGTACTCCTTCCTAGGCAGTCATTTCCCATTTAGTGTGCAACTGAATGGAGTACTTTGCATTTGCCCTTATTGAAGTTCATTGTACTTACTTCAGACTATTTCTCCAGTTTGTCCAGATCATTTTGAATTTTAATCCTATTCCTCAAGCACTTGCAACCCTTCCTAGCTTGGTGTCATCCGCAAACTTTTTAAGTGTACTCTCTATGCCATTAAGTATGCCGTTCCACCTCTCACCACTCTTGGCTCCAGTTTACTTGCAGCATGGCTGACTTTCTGCTGTCCTGGTTCTGGTCCCACAGCTCCCCAGGGTAACTTCGTTCTGGCTCACCATGAGCGCAGGTGTTCTCTGTTGCTCCAGCCCCTCTGGCTCTGGACTGCTGCTCTGTCTCCACTCTGTGCTGCTGAACTCTTCCTACTGGCCCTGGGGACTTACCAGTCTCAGAATTCTGAATCCTCTTTGACCCTTCCCCTTTCTCCTGGTATTGGGAAAGGCCAACCAAAAAACCCCACTAAGTTTCAGTAAGGGGCCAACAGACCACTTACACAGTCCCTGAAATGAATGGGAGCTAGGTACCAAGGTGCTATTGAAAAACCCCACTAGGTGGCCATCTCCATCCTTAGTAAACTAAATATCATTAAAAATCCACCCCTAGGTAACTTTTGAAAATGGGTCGTAGGCTTCTAAGTCACTTAGGCACATTTGAAAATTTTACTCTAGATCACTTCTTGGGTGTCTTGCTACCAACTCAAACACAATAGGACCTAATCTTACCTCCTTTTTTTTCTTCCCAACTCCTCCTCTCTTTCTTCTTTCTCCACTGTGGTGGTCAACAGCTCTGCTATCCCTTGATTTCATATACTTGTATCACACAGAGTTTTCTTTCCTCTCATCATCCCCAAATACCAATACCATCACAGCACCTTGCAAGTTTTTCCACCACAGTGTCATCAACTCCCATTTATTCCCTCCACCAGAAACCTTGTCCAGACCCTGATACCTTGCTCAGTACTATAGCCTCCTCCTCTCAGTCTTCCCTGTTTCTCAGCTCTCCCCCCCACCAATTCATTCAAACTTCAACAAAGAAAATCATCTACACTGATCACCACTCTGACCTTGTTCAGACCCTTTTCATATCCCATTATTGTCTTACCCCATTCTCCTCATGAAATTCATGCTCCTCATCTTTACCCTGAAAGTTCAGCAAAATATAAATGGCAGCTCTCCACCCTCTCCTCTTTCAAGGTTCTTCTTAAAATGCAGTGAGGTCATCTAACCAGCACACTGGCTCCTTTATGCTGGGGAAAAGGGCCAGAGGGGCATACAGGGGCTCTAAAAATCTAATATCCAGCAGGGAGGCGATTCCCCCAAAACAGGAACTGAAAAAGGAAGCTGTAATGAAGCCTTCCAAGGACCCACTTGCAAGCCCTGGAATGGGGTGTTTGTTGGGGCAGAAAAGATGTACAGGGGTCTGAAGTGCTGTGGCAATTCTAGGCAGCACTTTGGCTCACAGGGCACCTGGAGAGGTTACTACAACTTAAGCCCTGAGAGCTGTTTAAATTATATCACCAATCACACTTCCAGAGCATCCTAGAACTGGGAAGACACAAACATGGTTTAAAGCCACCTTGGACTCTGCTCCTTCGAGCTTAGTACCACAGCATAGAATCTCACCTGCAGTTCTTCCACCAGGCCTTTGATTTCCCTCCTCATAGTATCAGAAAATAAAAAAATATATATATTTTTTATAAAGTATCCCAGAGGTAATCCTGACAGTTATAGCCCCGTAAGCCTAACTTCAGTACCCAGCAAGTTGGTTGAAACTATAGTAAAGAATGAGAGGGGTAGCCGTCTTAGTCTGGATCTGTAAAAGCAGCAAAGAGTCCTGTGGCACCTTATAGACTAACAGATGTATTGGAGCATGAGCTTTCGTGAGTGAATACCCACTTCGTCGGATGCATGTAGTGGAAATTTCCAGAGGCAGGTACAAATATGCACACAAGAGTGAGTCAGGCTAGAGATAACGAGGTTAGTTCAATCAGGGAGGATGAGGCCCTCTTCTAGCAGTTGAGGTGTGAACACCAAGGGAGGAGAAACTGCTTTTGTAGTTGGCTAGCCATTCAGAGTTTTTGTTTAATCCTGAGCTGATGGTGTCAAATTTGCAGATGAACTGAAGCTCAGCAGTCGCTCTTTGAAGTCTTGTCCTGGATTATTAGACACATAGATGGACGCGATTTGTTGGGAAAGAGTCAAAGGAAACTCACGCCTCACCAATCTACTGGAATTTTTTGAGGGGGTCAAACAAACTTGTTGACAAGGGTCATTCAGTGAATATAGTGTACTTGGACTTGGTTCTTAAGCAAAGTAAGCAGTCATGGGATAAGAGGGAAGGTCCTCTCCCGGATCAGAAACTGGTTAAGAGACAGGAAACAAAGGCTAGGAATAAATAGTCCGTTTTCAGAATGGAGAGAGGTAAATAGAGGTGTTCCCCAGGGATCTGCACTGGACCCAGTGCTGTTCAACATATTCATATATGATTTGGAAAAAGCAGTAAATAGTGAGGTGTAAAATTTGCTGGTAATATAAAATTACTCAAGATAGTTAATTTCCAAAGCAGACTGTGAGAGTTATGAAGGAATTTCACAAAACGGGATGACTGGGCAATAGAATGGGAGATGAAATTCAATGTTGATAAATGCAAAGTGATGCACATTGGAAAACATAATCCCAGCTGAACTGTACATACCAAATGATGGGCTCTAGATTAGCTGTTACTAATCAAGAAAGAGATCTTGGAGTCATTGTGGATAGTTCTCTGAGAACATCCACTCAATGTGCAGCAACCTTCAAAAGAGCTAACAGAATGCTAGGAACCACTAGGAAAGGGATAGATAATAAGACAGTACATATCATAATGCCACTATATAAATCCATGGTACACCTGCACCTTGAATATGGTGTGCAGTCTGGTCGCCCCATCTTTAAAAAGTTATATTGAAAAAAGGTACAGAGAAGGGCAACACAAATGATTAAGGGTATAGAATAGATTCCATATGAGGAAAGATTAATAAGACTGGAACTTTTCAGCCTAGAAAAGAGATGACTAAGGGGTGACATGGTAGAGGTCTATAAAATAATGAATGGGTGGGAAGGAAATGAATAAGGAAGTGTGATTTACCCTTTCACATAACACAAGAACCAGGGGTCACCCAATAAAATTAATAGGCAGCGGGTTTAAAAAAAAGTATTTCTTCACACAACACACAGTCAAAGTGTGGAACTCTTTGCCAGGGGGATGTTCTGAAGTTCAAAAGCATAGCTGGGTTCAAAAAAGAAGTAGATAAGTTCATGGAGGATAGGTCCATCAATGGCTATTAGCCAAAATGGTCAGGGATGCAACCACATGCTCTGCTTGTTCCTAGCCTCTGATAGTCAGAAGCTGGGAGTGGATGACAGGGGGTGCATCACTTGATGATTGCCTGTTCTGTTCATTCCCTCTGAACCACCTGGCATTGAGCACTGTCAGAAGACAGGATACTGGGCTAGATGGACCATTGGTCTGACCCAATGTGGCCATTCTTATGTTCTTAAATGGAATGACAAATTTTAAATATTAATAAAATGTCAAGATCGCTGCATTACTAACCAAAGCAATCACACAATATTATTGTTGTGATCTTAGTCTTCCCTCCATATCCTCCAAGTACTCATTCCTTTATCACTCATTTTTCTATCTTAGTCTTGCACTTTTTCCGTGCTACAGGGATTTCTGGTTTTCTGTATCAGTTTTACACTAAGCAAGCAAAAGTGTACGTATTGCATAATAAATCCTGACTTCTTTTGTAGTATCTAGTAAATGGAGCCTTTACCCTTATGGGCAGGATTCCAGTCTTTTTTTTGTTTTTTTAATGACAGTCTTTTAGTTATTTGCAACTCTTTTAATCCAACCTATTCATATACTTCTTTACATGTTCTATTGTACATTCAAGTTGTTCTAGGATGGTAATTACTGATCATGAGTTCACACAGTACTGTACATTATGTGGGTAAGTAGATAAATGCATAATCGCTCAATAATATGAAAAGATTCCAACTGAAGGACCAAAGGAACTTGTCATTTTACTCCACGCCTTGTGAGTCAGTAAAATGGATTCAATTATATACCAGAACCAGCACTTCACTGTGATGAAACCCATCATAAAAAAAAACAAAAAGTGCCACTACATGTTGGCAGTTTATAAAATGAGGTTAACTAGCTTATCCATTGGTATTAACATGTCTTTAATAATGGCAACATTCTTTGTAAATTAAATAGCTATTAATTAAAAAGCCTGTCCAAATGTGCTTATACAGTGATGCCTGTCCAGATACGCATATGCCTACTAACTGTAGTGAACACAACTAAGGAAACAGAGTCCATTTTTACATTTTCAGTGGGCGTTCACATGGCCTTCAACCACATGGCTCCCATTCAGTACAATGGGCCAGATCTTTGGTCCCACTCAGTACACTTTGTGCTGATCCATGCTGCAAGTGAGACTTAAGTCTATCCTAAAAGGTTGTGGAGGAATGCTTGGCTGCGGTAGCTAGTCCTATGCCTCCTCTTCCTGGGCCCCACCCCAGCATAGGGAGTAGATGGAGCATTCTGTGCTTTGGTGATCTCTACTAATGTAATAGCTTCTAGGAGACTATTGCAAGCCAGTGCAACTTACAGCAGTCATGAGGTTGCTCTAAGTTGCACAAGATGTTGAATGCGCCCTCAGGACTGGGAGTGGGACAGCAATCTGATGCACCAACCATAGCTCAGATGCACCTGAGAACGTAGCCCAAACAGAATAATGTAAACTCCTGCTCTGATTTATAAATGTGAATTATACATTTATATAGGAAATCCTAGCCAAAGAGAAATCCTTTACAGATCCCTTAGTTTGCCATACCTACCCTCCAGCGACCTGCAGATTCAAATCCTGAAAGAATCTGCTCAGGTGTTCATTCTTCAGAGCTATATAAGCTGAGCTCTGTGCAGTATACTGGGTATGGGTCTTTAATAATTGAGGTCATATGTATTCTTTGTATATATTAAAGCTTCAGCTTCACCAAAATGCCCCTCCACTACTTTGTTACAGTGTGCTGTTTGCTGGTTAGTTGCCATCCTCCACCCAGAGGTGGTTGCATTTCCCTATATGGTTTGTCAGGTGATTTAGAACAAAGGGTGCAATGTAAGATTTCAATCTTGTGAGGTACTGCACAGCTATTAAATATTATTCACGTGAGTAAGTATTTTTACGAATAGATTCTCAACTGGATTGACAACTCAGAATAGACACAAAATAAACCAGATGACCAAATATTAGGCACATCTTGAAGTTTGCGTGCATGCTTTGTGTGTGTGTGTATGAGAGAAAGAGAGAGAGAGGAGAGAGAGAAAGGTAACACACTTTTCTTATTTGTAGATTAACAGTGTATTTGGAACAAGTGTTTCTGGATGAAGACAAAGTGGTTGTTTTGTGCACACAGGTCCTGATATCTATGACAGTATTTCCAATGACTTCAGAGGGCTTTGGGTCAGGCCCAAAGAAAAGTAGGGAGTTGTGTTTTGTAGGAGGAAACAAGTGATAATGTTTGTGGGCAGGTTGAGAAGAGTGTAAAGATCTGGTAGGGTATTAGAAGGCAATGTGCCCAGAGAGGTATATCCCAGATAGATGATAGAATTATATTACTGAACACCTACAGGCATCATTGCAGAGTCCAAAAGAACAGTTGATGCCCTAGAAAAAGGGAGTGGTATTATAAATTTCTCTCTTATGATAAAGATAAGAACACAGATTGTAATATGTAATTCACTTTAGATTGATTTAGACAGAATTAGAGAATTCTTAATCCATCTAAGAAAAGTGAACAAAGCCCAAGAAACCATAACCTTAAACCAAGGCTTTGTCATTGTATCTGTGTACACATTGGCCAGCGATGTGTATTAAACAAGATATCGTAAATCAACAAAGTCTGGAAAATAAGTAGCCAGGCACATAAAGGCCTTATATTGATGGAACGCTGTACACATATTGCTAAATTTAAGTTGTCAAATTTTAAGCTGTGCTTTGACCATTAAAGAACAGCTCCTCTTCTTCCATTCACAGTGTGCCTTAAATTACAGATCCACAGACTAACAAATGGAAAATATGTTTTATACTGTTCATTTTCAGTGTTGTAGCTGTGTTTGTCCCAACATATCAGACAAGGTGGGTGAGGTAATATTTTTTATTGGAACAATTTGAAGAGGACCAACCTATCTTGTCTCTTTCACCAACAAAAGTTGATTCAATAAAAGATATTACCTCGCCCACCTTGTATCTCTTGCACTGTTCATACCATCCAGAGGAAAGCTCCAAAAGTATTAATTCCCAGTCTCTTCCTTATTCAGTACAAAGCATATACCTGAGATACACTCGGTGCTAAGATTTCACATCCTTTGCAAACTATGCCTTACTCATTCTCTGTCTCATTAAGAACAAAAGTAAATTATAGTTTTATTCATCTCTCACATATATTTGCTCTACAACAGAGCCAGAAACTGAAATTACACATTCAAGGTTACACCATAGTAAGGCAAAACTTACTGGCTCGTCTTGAAATTGAAACGAGCAGACTCTATTAATTTAAACCCTCTCTGGCTTGGCATAACTAACAGATCTATCTACCTAAATACTTTTATGGCCCTCATTTGAAAGCTTCCCATAATATCAGAAATCTACCCATAATGGCTATGTTATGATAACATATTAAGAATGAATTCCCTGGACATAGAATGCAGTTGAGAGATTGTATGAAATAAATGCAAAACCTAACCTATTTCCAAAGGCCAAAGAAAGGAAACTAGGAAATAAAATGGTTTCTACAGAAATCATATTATTACAAAACTAGTAGACTGGTTGTGCTAGCACAAATTCTCTGCTACAAAAGAAAGTATTTATGAAGATATGTCTATAAAGGAAACACAATACATTTTCAATCTACTCAGATCTCTCGTACATGAGACATCTTTATATCTCAAGAAGCTATAGCATCTAGAGTCCCTATCTCTGTCAGCTTCCAAATTTGTACTCTCACAATTTACCTGCTTCTTTTTGGTCAGGCATCTCTCTGTTAGGCTTTCTCAGCTGGTGACTTTAACTAACCTTACCTTGGGACCCACCCTATTGGCATTAGAGCAGAGAAATTGTGATTTAATTGGATTAAAAGCCTTTTCATTCCTACTAGGATTTATGCATTTATGGGCTAAATTCAAACCTATATAAACTGCTGCAATACAGTTATACCCCTTTAATCCATGCCTAGATTTGTCTCAGTATGTTCAGAGGGAATACCACATAGAGAGGGCTTGCAGAATTGGTGCCTATGTGCTATATATCAATGGATATTAATTTTTATGCAGGACATAACTTTAATTTCTCAGTAATAAATTAGTTACAGGTAGAAAAAAACCCTATAATTTAGAAATTTTGAGAAATGTTAATCACTGCAGATTTGTACATGGGGCACCAATTTCTTTCTACTTTTTAACATGTGTGTGGGGGTAGTCTAGTGGTTAAAGATTGGGCTTACGTTGAAGGCACGCAGAGACCCTGCTATAAGATATTTTAAAGAGACTCAGTTTTACGCTGGAATGCTGGATACAAGCTGCAAATATATATGTTTCTATTCATTTATTTAGTAATAGGTTTACAAATCATTGCAATGTAAATATCAGAAACAAAAGAATAATCTTTACAACAATGAGCTTTTGTTTAAATAGACGTTATACAGGAATATAGTCATCAGCTCTCTATTGAAGAGGGTGTTACTACATTACAGAATGGGCATCATTACGCCAACAATGACATATTGTTTATAGAGATTATAGAATCAGGCTTTCTACAGATCGGTCTTATTATATGCTTAGCATATTTAAAAAGAAGGAAATAGAGTTTGTGTGGGCTAAATAATTGTATAAACAAAGAGGGAATATAAAAAATAGAGTGAGGGTGAATCATTCATGGAAGCATTTAGCTTCTTCAATGTGTGCATCTATTTGTGTATCTAGTTAGCTAGCTAATGGATTGAAGTCTCTCGCTTAATGCAAGATTTGCAGATAACAGATTTGGATTCTGAAATCCTGACCCCAGCTTTTCGGTGTGTAATCAAAATCCTTCTATATGAAGATCCTCATAGAGCACAAGTGGTGGTTTGAACAATGGAAATGTGGGAAAGAGCAAGCAATGGGCAAGCTACAGTACTATGGAGAACCACTGCAAAAGCTCACAGCAGCAATGACTTACTGTTAGGCTGATATCTGCCCCGACTATGGAATTATATAAACATTTAGGTGATTCCTGAGTGTCTCCGTTTCAGTGTAATTACACCAGTATCCCCATCATGGTCCACCACAGGTGTTCCCAGTCAAGTCTCAGGCCTCCAGCCACCACCTGCCTCAAGGCAAGGACCTGTGTCCCATTCCCTTCTGACCAGGGGTTTTAACGCTGCACAGCCCTCAGTAATGCTGGTACCTAGGCTTTGGGTGCTCTCTGAGGGGAATGACAACTGTGTCCCAGCAATTATAAGTTGCTACCTAGCTCCTCAGCGGAGAACATTTATTCTTAGGATGAAAATATCAAAGAGAAAACATACAACACAGTAAAAAGTTCCTACATGTTTCCTAAACAGACCAGAAATTGCCCATCTTCCACATGGAGTCTGGTAGGCCACAGTCCTTTCCAAACCTTCACAAGGATTGGGGTCCCTGTCAAAAGGAAGACCCTCAGGATGTTTAAACTCAGCCTTTATATATCCCAAGTTCTTTCTTTGTCTCTTGGTCAACTCAGTGGTGGTTGATTAAGGTTAGTCGCTAAGACTATAAACAACTCCAGAGAGTTACCACCCCTGTTTTTAGTTCCTGGAGGGGCTGGGCAAACACTTCCCCACGGACTAGGATACACTCATACATAAATCATTCATAAATGTAATACAATGGCCCCCAGAGATAGGGTTACCATATTTAAAAAATAAAAAAAGAGGACACTCCACGGGGCCCTGGCCCCGGCCCCACCCCAACTCCGCCCCTTCCCCGCCCAACTCCGCCCCTTCTCCAAAGTCCCCGCCCTAACTCCGCCCCTCCCCTGAGCACCCCGCATCCCCCCTCCTCCCTCCCAGCCACGCGAAAAGGGCTGCCCGAGCGCTACCGGCTTCACGGTTTGCCGGGCAGGCCCCAGACCCTGCACCCCCGGCCGGCGCTTCCTTAGCGCAGTTGGAGCTCGGGAGGGGAAGCGCCCAGCCGGGGGCACAGGGTCTGGAGGCTGCCCGGCAAACCGTGAAGCCGGTAGCGCTCGGTCTTCAGGCAGCCCCCATGCCTCTGGACCCTGCGCCCCCGGCCGGGCACTTCCCGTCCCGGGCTCCGGCAGCGGCTGTGCTCCCGGAACTCCTGGTCTCTGTAAGCGCCGAGCTGCCCAAGCGCTACCGGCTTCGGGCAGCCCCCATGCCTCTGGACCCTGCACCCCCGGAGCCCGGGAGGGGAAGGGCCCGGCCAGCGGCTCAGGGTCCGGAACCATGGGGGCTGCCAAAAGCCGGTAGCGCTTGGGCAGCTCGGCTCTTAAACAGAGCTGAAGAGTCAGAGGAGAAGCACAGCAGCCAGAGCCCGGGAGGGGAAGTGCCCGGCCGGCGGCTCAGGGTCCGGAAGCAAGGGGGCTGCCCGAAGCTGGTAGCACTCAGGCAGCTTGGTTTTAAACAGAGCCGAAGAGTCAAGGTAGGGAGCACAGCAGCCAGAGCCCGGGAGGGGAAGTGCCCGGCCGGCGGTATTTTTCCCGGACATGTTCGGCTTTTTGGCAATTCCCCCTGGACGGGGGTTTGATTACCAAAAAGCCGGACATGTCTGGGAAAAACTGGACGTATGGTAACCCTACCCAGAGATATTGTATTTATCACACAAAGCAAACATTGACCCTCAGCAAATGATTGCAAGAAGGCTGGATACACTTACTAGGTAATTATGAAGGTCCTGCTGCCTACCATAGAACCCATACTGCCCGTGCAGCCGTACAGTACTCCACGTCTTCTCGAACAAGCTACCTATGGTTTTGACTCTCGTCAATGAGTATTTATAGCCACACCTAATGTCAGTTACAACTCACATTTTGCTCAGAATGGTGAAGTAACCAAAGCAGCCCATTTCTGTAGTAGAATTATATAGTTCTTTCTTATATCTTATTTGTAATACAAAGGGAACATATGGCCTTAACTGAATAAACACCTCAACAGGAAAGGTAAAGAGGGTTTTATTTACTTACGTGGAGACATATTCCACTATCAGTTACACTGGTGTAAGTTTATAGTAACTTCATGTAAGCCAATAGAGTCACCTCAGATTTACACCAATGTAACTTGGTGCTGAATTTGAACCTTAGGGTATTAAAAGTCAAAATATTTTAGAAAATATTTGACACATTGATTTTTATTTTAAACAAATATTTTTTTCTTCTTTTTCATGAATAAACTTTAGAAAAGAAAAGCACCCCTTAATGAGTAGGCAGAGATCTAGTCTGTCAATTGTAGGTCTCCTATATCAATGGTTCTCAAACTAGGGCCACCGCTTGTTCAGGGAAAGCCTCTGGCGGGCCAGGCCGGGCCGGTTTGTTTACCTGCCGCGTCCACAGGTTCGGCCAATCGCAGCTCCCAGTGGCCGCGGTTCGCCGCTCCAGGCCAATGGGGGCTGCAGGAAGAGCGGTGAGCAAGTCCATCGGCCCCTGCCACTTCCTGCAGCCCCCATTGGCCTGGAGCGGAGAACCGCCGCCAGTGGAGGCCGTGATCAGCCAAACCTGCAGATGTGGCAGGTAAACAAACCGGCCTGGCCTGACAGGGACTTTCCCTGAACAAGCGGCGGCCCTAGTTTGAGAACCACTGTCCTATATCAAAGGTTTTCAACCTTTTTCTTTTGGAGGCCCATCCCCCCAACATGCTATAAAAACTCCATGG